>NC_091286.1:171111585-171777835 GCF_032444005.1 Ranitomeya imitator
TGGTGGCCCGATTCTAACGCATCGGGTATTCTAGAATATGTTTGTAGTTTACTTTAGTTATGAAGTTTTCAGAATAATGCAATTTATACACAGGATTCGGCCAGCCGGGCGTGACCAATTGGCGAAGTGTGGTTCAAATTCTGCGCCAATTCGCGGCCGGACTTCGCCTGTCGCTGATTGCTCGCGGCCGGCCGGGCGTGACCGATCAGTGAAGCCAGGGACGGCTCCAGGGTTTTGAGGGACCCGGGCGAAAGAGTCTCAGTGGGCTCCCCTCTTTAACAGATACCACGATTCATGATGCACAGATACAGCAGAGAAATATACCACAGCCCACGTAGCATATAGCACAGGCCACGTAGCGCATAGCACAGGCCACGTAGTATATAGCACAGCCCACTTGGCATATAGCACAGCCCACATAGCATATTGCACAGCCCACATAGCATATAGCACAGCCACATAGCATATAGCACAGCCCACGTACAGTCATGGTCAAAAGTATTGACACCCCTGCAATTCTGTCAGATAATACTCATTTTCTTCCTGAAAATTATTGCAAACACAAATTATTTGGTATTATTATCTTCATTTAATTTGTCTTAAATGAAAAAACACAAAAGAAAATGAAGCAAAAAGCAAAACATTGATCATTTCACACAAAACTCCAAAAATGGGCCAGACAAAAGTATTGGCACCCTCAGCCTAATACTTGGTTGCACAACCATTAGCCAAAATAACTGCGACCAACCGCTTCCGGTAACCATCAATGAGTTTCTTACAATGCTTCTGCTGGAATTTTAGACCATTCTTCTTTGGCAAACTGCTCCAGGTCCCTGATATTTGAAGGGTGCCTTCTCCAAACTGCCATTTTTAGATCTCTCCACAGGTGTTCTATGGGATTCAGGTCTGGACTTATTGCTGGCCACCTTAGAAGTCTCCAGTGCTTTCTCTCAAACCATTTTCTAGTGCTTTTTGAAGTGTGTTTTGGGTCATTGTCCTGCTGGAAGACCCATGACCTCTGAGGGAGACCCAGCTTTCTAACACTGGGCCCTACATTATGCTGCAAAATTTGTTGGTAGTCTTCAGATTTCATAATGCCATGCACACGGTCAAGCAGTCCAGTGCCAGAGGCAGCAAAGCAACCCCAAAACATCAGGGAACCTCCGCCATGTTTGACTGGAGGGACTGTGTTCTTTTCTTTGAATGCCTCTTTTTTTCTTCTGTAAACTCTATGTTGATGCCTTTGCCCAAAAAGCTCTACTTTTGTCTCATCTGACCAGAGAACATTCTTCCAAAACGTTTTAGGCTTTTTTAGGAAAGTTTTGGCAAACTCCAGCCTGGCTTTTTTATGTCTAGGGGTAAGAAGTGAGGTCTTCCTGGGTCTCCTACCATACAGTCCCTTTTCATTCAGATGCCGTCGGATAGTACGGGTTGACACTGTTGTACCCTCTGACTGTAGGGCAGCTCGAACTTGTTTGGATGTTAGTCGAGGTTCTTTATCCAACATCCGCACAATCTTGCGTTGATATCCCTTGTCAATTTTTCTTTTCCGTCCACATCTAGGGAGGTTAGCCACAGTGCCATGGGCTTTAAACTTCTTGATGACACTGCGCACGGTAGACACAGGACCATTCAGGTCTTTGCAGATGGACTTGTAGCCTTGAGATTGCTCATGCTTTCTCACAATTTGGTTTCTCAAGTCCTCAGACAGTTCTTTGGTCTTCTTTCTTTTCTCCATGCTCAATGTGGTACACACAAGGACACAGGTTGAGTTAACTTTAATCCATGTCAACTGGCTGCAAGTGTGATTTAGTTATTGCCAACACCTGTTAGGTGCCACAGGTAAGTTACAGGTGCTGTTAACTACCCAAATTAGAGAAGCATCACATGATTTTTCGAACAGTGCCAATACTTTTGTCCACCCCCTTTTTTATGTTTGGTGTGGAATTATATCCAATTTGGCTTTAGGACAATTCTTTTTGTGTTTTTTCATTTAAGACAAATTAAATGAAGATAATAATACCAAATAATTTGTGTTTGCAATAATTTTCAGGAAGAAAATGAGTATTATCTGACAGAATTGCAGGGGTGTCAATACTTTTGACCATGACTGTAAATAGCACAGCCCACATATTATATAACACAGCCCACGTAGTATATAACACAGCCACGTAGTATATAGCACAGCTCACGCAGTATATAACACAGCCACGTAGTATATTGCCCAGCCACGTAATATATTGCACAGCTTTTGTAGTATATAGCACAGCTCACATAGTATATTGCCCAGCCACCTAATATATTGCACAGCCCACGTACTATATAGCAGAGATGCAGTATATAACACAACTCACAGTATATAGCACAGAGGCAGTATATAACAAAGGCCACGCAGTATACAACACAGCCCACGTAATATATAGCAATGTGGGCACCATATCCCTGTTAAAAAAAGAATTAAAATAAATATAAAATATATATAAATTATTTTTAACATTATTTCTAACATTATTATTTTTAACATTAGATCTGCATAGGCAGCATCAATAGTAAAAAGTTGGTCACACAGGGTTAATAGCAGCGTAACGGACTGCGTTATATATATATATATATATATATATATATATATATATATATATATATATATATATATATATATATATTACGGACCAAAGGTTTGGACACACCTCATTTAAAGATTTTTCTGTGTTTTCATGACTATGAGCCAGTTTCTTTGTAGCGCTTGATGGTTTTTGCCACTGCACTTGGGGACACTTTCAAAGTTTTCCCACTGACTGACTGACTGACCTTCATTTCTTAAAGTAATGATGGCCACTTGTTTTTCTTTACTTAGCTGCTTTTTTCTAGCCATAATGCAAATTTTTACAGTTTATTCAGTAGGACTATCAGCTGTGTATCCACCAGACTTCTGCACAACACAACTGATGGTCCCAACACCATTTATAAGGCAAGAAATCCCACTTATTAAACCTGACAGGGCACACCTGTGAAGTGAAAACCATTCCCGGTGACTACCTCTTGAAGCTCATCAAGAGAATGCCAAGAGTGTGCAAAGCTGTCAAAGCAAAACGCTACTTTGAAGAATATAGAACAAGGACCTATTTTCAGTTGTTTCACACTTTTTTGTTTAATATATAATTCCACATATGTTAATTCATAGTTTTGATGCCTTCAGTGTGAATATACAATTTTCATAGTCATGAAAATACAGAAAAATCTTTAAATGAGGTGTGTCCAAACTTTTGGTCTGTACTGTACTACATACAGGCAGGCATATACATACAATTCATATAACCACACACACAAACATTAGTGGTTTTAGTACCCTACCTTGGCTCTAGCCCGGCACAGGCTTTATTGCAGGCTTCTCCAGCCGGAAGCAGCAGTGCAAGGGTCGGAGTGATGTCATCGGCTGTGACGTGGCCGTGCTTGTGACTCCAGCCGCTCTGCTGCTCCCTGGCCAAGCTCTATTCTGTGTGTCGCTGCTGTCCAGCAGCATGTGCGCACATTTCATTACAGGTACATTTTGATCACTGTGATAGGTTTTATCACAGTGATCAAAATAAAAAATATAGTAAATGAACCCCCCCTTTATCACCCCCTTAGGTAGGGACAATAATAAAATAAAAAAAATATATTTACTTTTATTTTTCCACTAGGGTTAGGGATAGGGTTAGAACTAGGGTTAGGGTTAGAATTAGGCTATGTGCACACGGTGCGGATTTGGCTGTGGATTCGTAGCAGTTTTCCATCAGGTTTACAGTACCATGTAAACCTATGGAAAACCAAATCCGCTGTGCCCATGGTGCGGAAAATACCGTGCGGAAACATTTTGTTGGATTTTCCACAGCATGTCAATTCTTTGTGCGGATTCCGCAGCGTTTTACACCTGTTCCTCAATAGGAATCCGCAGGTGAAATCCGCACAAAAAATACTGGAAATCCGCAGGTAAAACTCGGTGTCTTTTACCTGCTGATTTTTAAAAATGGTGCAGAAAAATCTCACACGAATCCGCAACGTGGGCATATAGCCTTAGGGTTGGAATTGGAGTTACGGTTGGAATTAGGGCTAGGGTTGGAAATAGGGTTAAGATTAGGCTTGTGGTTAGGGTTATGGGTAAAGGTGTTTTGGGGTTTGGGTTGGGATTAGGGATGTGTTGGGGTTAGGGTTGTGATTAGGGTTATGGCTAGAGTTGGGATTAGGGTTAGGGGTGTGTTGGGGTTAGTGTTGGAGTTAGAATTGAGGGGTTTCCACTGTTTAGGCACATCAGGGGTCTCCAAACGCAACATGGCGCCACCATTGTTTCCAGCCAAACTCGTGTTCAAAAAGTCAAATGGTGCTCCCTCCCTTCCGAGCTCCGACGTGCGCCCAAACAGTGGTTTACCCCCACATATGGGGTACCAGCATACTCAGGACAAACTGGGCAATAAATGTTGGGGTCCAATTTCCCCTGTTACCCTTGTGAAAATAAAAAATTGCTTGCTAAAACATAATTTTTGAGGAAAGAAAAATGATTTTTTATTTTCACGGCTCTGCGTTATAAACTTCTGTGAAGCACTTGGTGGTTCAAAGTGCTCACCACACATCTAGACAAGTTCCTTAGGGGGTCTAGTTTCCAAAATGGCGTCACTTGTGGGGGGTTTCTACTGTTTAGGGACATCAGGGGCTCTGCAAATGCAAAGTGACGCCCGCACACCATTGCATCAAAGTCTGATTTCAAAGTGTCACTACTTTCCCTCCGAGCCCCGACGTGCGCCCAAACAGTGGTTCCCCCCACATATGGGGTATCCGCATACTCAGGACAAACTGGACAATAACTTTTGAGGTCCAATTTCTCCTGTTACTCTTGTGCAAATAAAAAAATTGCTTGCTAAAAAATAATTTTTGAGGAAAGAAAAATCATTTTTTTATTTTCACGGCTCTACGTTATAAACTTCTGTGAAGCACTTGGGGGTTTAAAGTGGTCACCATACATCTAGATTAGTTCCATGGGAGGTCTAGTTTCAAAAATGGGGTCACTTGTGGGGGAGCTACAATGTTTAGGCAAACAGGGGCTCTCCAAACGCGACATGGTGTCCACTAATGATTGGAGCTAATTTTTCATTCAAAAAGTCAAATAACGCTCCTTTCCTTCCGAGCCTTGCCGTGTGCCCAAACAGTGGTTTACCCCCACATGTGAGGTATAGGTGTACTCAAGAGAAATTGCCCAATAAATTTTAGGATTCATTTTATCCTGTTGCCCATGTGTAAATGAACAAATTGAGGCTAAAATAATTTTTTGTGTGAAAAAAAAATACTTTTTCATTTTTACGGATCAATTTGTGAAGCACCTGGGGTTTCAAAGTGCTCACTATGCATCAAGATAAGTTCCTTAGGGGGTCTAGTTTCTAAAATGTGGTCACTTGTGCGGGATCTCCATTGTTTAGGCACACAGGGGCTCTCCAAACGTGACATGGTGTCTGCTAAAGATTGGAGCTAATTTTTCATTCAAAAGTCAAATGGCGCTCCTTCCCTTCCGAGCGCCCAGCAGTGGTTCCCCCCACATATGGGGTATTGGCGTACTCAGGACATATTGTACAATAACTTTTGGGGTCCAGTTTCTCCTTTTACCCTTGGGAAAATAAAAAAAAATTGTTGCTAAAAGATAATTTTTGTGACTAAAAAGTTAAATGTTCATTTTTTTCTTCCATGTTGCTTCTGCTGCGAAGCACCTGAAGGGTTAATAAACTTCTTGAATGTGGTTTTGAGTACCTTGAGGGGTGCAGTTTTTAGAATGGTGTCACTTTTGGGTATTTTCAACCATACAGACCCCTTAAACTGACTTCAAATGTGAGGTGGTTCGTAAGAAAAATGGTTTTGTAAATTTTGTTGTAAAAATGAGAAATCGCTGGTCAAATTTTAAACAGAATATACGGCAAAAGCCAGCTCACCGTCTGACAAGACGCAGTAGGATTCCATAAACGAAAAGAGAATGGTTCCAGCTTCAGTAAAATCATGAAAATGCTGTGATAAAGACCGCTGTGTCGGTCGAAACGCGTAGCCTACCTCGCATGTGCTATGGTGCTGTCCCAGGAGTTGTTTCTCCATTTTAAAAGGTCAAATTTTAACCCTTATAACTTCCTAGCAAAAAAAAAAATGTTGTTTCCAAAATTGTGCTGATGTAAAGTAGACATGTGGGTAATGTTATTTATTAACTATTTTGTGTCACATAACTCTCTCGTTTAACAGAATAAAAATTCAAAATTTGAAAATTGTGAAATTTTCAAAATTTTAGCCAAATTTCCATTTTTTTCACAAATAAACGCAAAAATTATGGACCTAAATTTACCTCCAACATGAAGCCCAATATGTCACGAAAAAACAGTCTCAGAACCGCTAGGATCTGTTGAAGCATTCCTGAGTTATTACCTCATAAAGGGACACTGGTCAGAATTGCAAAAAACGGCCAGGTCATTAAGGTCAAAATAAGCTGGGTCATGAAGGGGTTAAAAACGGATCCATCGTAAAACATAAAAACGGAAGAAATGGATGAAAAACTGATGCAACTGATCTGTTCTTTGGCCGGATCTGTCCAAAAAAACGGATCCGTCTCATCAGTTTTTCACAATCTGCGATGGATCCGTCAATCCATAAGATTGTGACAGACGGCAAAAAACTGATGTGTGAAAGGGGCCTAACCTGAAAAAAAAAATGTATTATTGGCACACAAAACATTCGATTTTGCTGCAGAGCAGATGCCACCGGCCTGCAGAAGGGTTTTTTTTTCAAAGAATATACGGATATTAATTATATAAACTAGGGGGCAGGTCAGTGAGGGATCACTGACCTGTCAGCAGTGTGCATAATGAATATCGAATCAGAGCACCATAAGCAGACCCCTGCCCCCCCTTCAGAGCCGACTTAGGGCACAAGCATATCATTAACTACAAACTGAACATAAAGATTAAAGAACAACCATAAGACAGATTTCATCAACCAAGGTATCACTTTAATCAGTATAATGGCGCTGATCTGACACTGCAGACTACTGTGGACAATCCTGCTGATTGGGTCCTCTCGGTCAGGTCAGAGTCCTTTAACCCCTTCATGACCCAGCCTATTTTGACCTTAAAGACCTTGCCGTTTTTTGCAATTCTGACCAGTGTCCCTTTATGAGGTAATAACTCAGGAACGCTTCAAAGGATCCTAGCGGTTCTGAGATTGTTTTTTCGTGACATATTGGGCTTCATGTTAGTGGTAAATTTAGGTCAATAAATTCTGCGTTTATTTGTGATAAAAACGGAAATTTGGCAAAAATTTTGAAAATTTCGCAATTTTCACATTTTGAATTTTTATTCTGTTAAACCAGAGAGATATGTGACACAAAATAGTTAATAAATAACATTTCCCACATGTTTACTTTACATCAGCACAATTTTGGAAACAAAATTTTTTTTTGTTAGGAAGTTATAAGGGTTAAAATTTGACCAGCGATTTATCATTTTTACAACGAAATTTACAAAACCATTTTTTTGAGGGACCACCTCACATTTGAAGTCAGTTTGAGGGGTCTATATGGCTGAAAATACCCAAAAGTGACACCATTCTAAAAACTGCACCCCTCAAGGTACTCAAAACCACATTCAAGAAGTTTATTAACCCTTCAGGTGCTTCACAGCAGCAGAAGCAACAAGGAAGGAAAAAATGAACATTTAACTTTTTAGTCACAAAAATTATCTTTTAGCAACAATTTTTTTATTTTCCCAATGGTAAAAGGAGAAACTGAACCACGAAAGTTGTTGTCCAATTTGTCCTGAGTACGCTGATATCTCATATGTGGGGGTAAACCACTGTTTGGGCGCACGGCAGGGCTTGGAAGGGAAGGAGCGCCATTTGACTTTTTGAATCAAAAATTGGCTCCACTCTTTAGCGGACACCATGTCACGTTTGGAGAGCACCCGTGTGCCTAAAAATTGGAGCTCCCCCACAAGTGACCCTATTTTGGAAACTAGACGCCCCAAGGAACTTATCTAGATGCATAGTGAGCACTTTAAACCCCCAGCTGCTTCACAAATTGATTCGTAAAAATGAAAAAGTACTTTTGTTTCACAAAAAAATTCTTTTAGCCTCAATTTTTTCATTTTCACATGGGCAACAGGATAAAATGGATCCTAAAATGTGTTGGGCAATTTCTCCTGAGTACACCAATACCTCACATGTGGGGGTAAACCACTGTTTGGGCACATGGTAAGGCTCGGAAGGGAAGGAGCGCCATTTGACTTTTTGAATGAAAAATTATTTCCATCGTTAGCGGACACCATGTCGCGTTTGGAGAGCCCCTGTGTGCCTAAACATTGGAGCTCCCCCACAAGTGACCCCATTTTGGAAACTAGACCCCCCAAGGAACTTATCTAGATGCATATTGAGCACTTTAAACCCCCAGCTGCTTCACAGAAGTTTATAACGCAGAGCCATGAAAATAAAAAATAATTTTTCTTTCCTCAAAAATTTTTTAGCCTGGAATTTCCTATTTTGCCAAGGATAATAGGAGAAATTGGACCCCAAATATTGTTGTCCAGTTTGTCCTGAGTACGCTGATACCCCATATGTGGGGGTAAACCACTGTTTGGGCGCACGGCAGGGCTCGGAAGGGATGGCACGCCATTTGGCTTTTTAAATGGAAAATTAGCTCCAATCATTAGCGGACACCATGTCACGTTTGGAGAGCCCCTGTGTGCCTAAACATTGGAGATCCCCCAGAAATGACCCCATTTTGGAAACTAGACTCCCAAAGGAACTAATCTAGATGTGTGGTGAGGACTTTGAACCCCCAAGTGCTTCACAGAAGTTTATAACGCAGAGCCATGAAAAAAAAAAAAAAAATTATTTTCTCAAAAATGATCTTTTAGCCTGCAATTTTTTATTTTCCCAAGGGTAACAGGAGAAATTTGACCCCAAAAGTTGTTGTCCAGTTTCTCCTGAGTACGCTGATACCCCATATGTGGGGGTAAATCCGAAGTGAAGTAGTGACGTTTTGAAATGCAGACTTTGATGGAATGCTCTGTGGGCGTCACGTTGCGTTTGCAGAGCCCCTGATGTGGCTTAACAGTAGAAACCCCCCACAAGTGACCCCATTTTGGAAACTAGACCCCGAAAGGAACTTATCTAGATGTGTGGTGAGCACTTTGAACCCCCAAGTGCTTCATAGAAGTTTATAATGCAGAGCCGTGAAAATAATAAATACGTTTTCTTTCCTCAAAAATGAATATTTAGCCCAGAATTTTTTATTTTCCCAAGGGTAACAGGAGAAATTGGACCCCAATACTTGTTGTCCAGTTTCTCCTGAGTACGCTGATACCCCATGTGTGGGGGTAAACCACTGTTTGGGCACACGTCTGGGCTCAGAAGGGAAGTAGTGACTTTTGAAATGCAGACTTTGATGGAATGGTCTGCGGGCGTCACATTGCGTTTGCAGAGCCCCTGGTGTGCCTAAACAGTAGAAACCCCCCACAAGTGACCCCATTTTAGAAACTAGACCCCCCAAGGAACTTATCTAGATATGTGGTGAGCACTTTGAACCCCCAAGTGCTTCACAGATGTTTACAACGCAGAGCCGTGAAAATAAAAAATCATTTTTCTTTCCTCAAAAATGATGTTTTAGCAAGCATTTTTTTAGATTCACAAGGGTAACAGGAGAAATTGGACCCCAGTAATTGTTGCGCAGTTTATCCTGAGTACACTGATACCCCATATGTGGGGGTAAACCACTGTTTGGGCGCACGTCAGGGCTCGGAAGTGAGGGAGCACCATTTGACTTTTTGAATACGAGATTGGCTGGAATCAATGGTGGCGCCATCTTGCGTTTGGAGACCCCTGATGTGCCTAAACAGTGGTAACCCCTCAATTCTACCTCCAACACTAACCCCAACACACCCCTAACCCTAATCCCAACTGTAGCCATAACACCAACACAACCCTAACCACAACCCTAATTCCAACCCTAACCCTAAGGCTATGTGCCCACGTTGCGGATTCGTGTGAGATATTTCCGCACCATTTTTGAAAAATCCGTGGGTAAAAGGCACTGCATTTTACCTGCGGATTTCCAGTGTTTTTTGTGCGGATTTCACCTGCGGATTCCTATTGAGGAACAGGTGTAAAACGCCGCGGAATCCGCACAAAGAATTGACATGCTGCGGAAAATACAACGCAGCGTTTCCGCGCGGTATTTTCTGCACCATGGGCACAGCGGATTTGGTTTTTCATATGTTTACATGGTACTGTAAACCTGATGGAACACTGCTGCGAATCCGCAGCCAAATCCGCACCGTGTGCACATAGCCTAATTCTAAAGGTATGTGCACACTGCGGAAAACGCTGCAGATCCGCAGCAGTTTCCCATGAGTTTACAGTTCAATGTAAACCTATGGGAAACAAAAATCGCTGTACACATGCTGCGGAAAAACTGCACGGAAACGCAGCGGTTTACATTCCGCAGCATGTCACTTCTTTGTGCGGATTCCGCAGCGGTTTTACAACTGCTCAAATAGAAAATCGCAATTGTAAAACCGCAGTGAAATGCGCAGAAAAAAACGCGGTAAATCCGCCATAAATCCGCAGCGGTTTAGCACTGCGGATTTATCAAATCCGCAGCGGATAAATCCGCAGAGGACCAGAATACGTGTGCACATACCGAAACCCTACCCCTACCCCTACCCCTAACCCTACCCCTAACCCTATTCTAACATTTGTGGAAAAAAAAAATTTATTTATTTTTTTATTGTCCCTACCTATGGGGGTGACAAAGGGGGGGGGGGGGGGAGTCATTTATTATTTTTTTTATTTTTATCACTGAGATATAATCTATCTCAGTGATCAAAATGCACTTTGGAACGAATCTGCCGGCCGGCAGATTCGGCGGGCGCACTGCGCATGCGCCCGCCATTTTGGAAGATGGCGGCGCCCAGGGAGAAGACGGACGGGACCCCGGCAGGATCGGTAAGTATGATGGGGTGGGGGGGACCACGGGGGGCTGGAACGGAGCACGGGGGGGTGGAGCGGAGCACGGGGGGGTGAATCGGAATGCAGGGGGGGGTGATTGGAGCACGGGGGGGGGGGGGATTGGAGCACGGGGGGAGCGGAGCACTGGATGGAGGGGAGCCGGAGCAGTGTACCGGCCAGATTGGGGGGCTGGGGGGGCGATCGGTGGGGTGGGGGCACATTAGTATTTCCAGCCATGGCTGATGGTATTGCAGCATCGGCCATGGCTGGATTGTAATATTTCACCCGTTATAATAGGTGAAATATTACAAATCGCTCTGATTGGCAGTTTCACTTTCAACAGCCAATCGGAGCGATCGTAGCCACGAGGGGGTGAAGCCACCCCCCCTGGGCTAAACTACCACTCCCCCTGTCCCTGCAGATCGGGTGAAATGGGAGTTAACCCTTTCACCCGATCTGCAGGGACGCGATCTTTCCATGACGCCACATAGGCGTCATGGGTCGGATTGGCACCGACTTTCATGACGCCTACGTGGCGTCAAAGGTCGGGAAGGGGTTAAAGGGAACCTCACTACAAAATCGACTGTTTATCATCTGTTTCATTCACTCTGTGCCGGAAAAGGCTGTCTTGTTTTGTTTGCTTAACCTGTGCGGTTCATGAAGCTTAGTAAACCTGCCTGGATGTTTTACTGAAACAGCTTCCTGTGCCTAAAGGTACCGTCACACATAACGATATCGTTGCAATTTTGTGACATAGCAACAATATCGTTAAGGAAATCGTTGTGTGACAGCGACCAACGTTCAGGCCCCTGCTGGGAGATCGTTGGTCGCTGAAGAAAGTCCAGAACTTTATTTCGTCGCTGGATCTCCCGCTGACATCGCTGGATCGGCGTGTGTGACGCCGATCCAACGATGCCTTCACTGGTAACCGGGGTAAACATCGGGTTACTAAGCGCAGGGCCGCGCTTAGTAACCCGATGTTTACACTGGTTACCAGCGTAAACGTAAAAAAAAACAAACACTACATACTTGCATTCCGGTGTCTGTCCCCTGGCGCTGTGCTTCTCTGCACTGGCTGTCGGCGCCGGCCAGCCGGAAAGCAGAGCGGTGACGTCACCGCTCTGCTTTCCGGCTGACCGGCGCTGACAGTGCAGAGGAAAGCAGAGCGCCGGAGGACAGACACGGAATGTAAGTATGTAGTGTTTTTTTTTTTTTTTACATTTACAATGGTAACCAGGGTAAACATCAGGTTACTAAGCGCGGCCCTGCGCTTAGTAACCCGATGTTTAACCTGGTTACCAGGGGACTTCGGGATCGTTGGTCGCTGGAGAGCTGTCTCTGTGACAGCTCTCCAGCGACCAAACAGCGACGCTGCAGCGATCGACATGGTTGTCGGTATCGCTGCAGCGTCGCTTAGTGTGACAGTACCCTTACTCAACCACAGCGGAGTGTGTTAAATCCTTACAGTGCTTCCAATAAAAGCAATAAGTCCTCTGAACTGTCTAAAAAACAAACAAACAAACAAAAAAAAACAGTTGCTGTTTGAAACTGCTGGACAAACATTTCACAGATCTTGAAAATGTTAACGTTCTATATCAAGGCATAACTCTAAAAAAAAAAAAAAAAAAACTTTTTGGAAACTTAACCAAGACTTTGTTCAAATATGACCAAGAAAACACTGTCCTGTTATGAAGAACATGACTGTAAATTAGGTGTGCTGTGCAGGGGCGGACATACTGCCCATGCAGCTGCATGTGGGTTCTGAAGAAAGGGGGACCCAAACAACCACCAATGATGCTTGATCCATCATAGATCCGGGCAGCAACAGGAATACTATGAGGAAAGGCAGTGGCCCGTTCCGCTGCCCCTGCATCTCCTATTACTGTTAGAACCGCTGCAGGGAGAGCGTTCACACATAGCAGTACACCGTGTGTAGATCATATATGGATCTCGGTGGAGATGGGGCTGCTCTGCACTGCCTGGGGTATCAGCTGCAGCTGGAGGGTGGGTGACTTTTTGGTCTCACGTCATGATCATCTGCAAAGTGAGCGACCAATGGGTTACAGAATTGTGCTTGGTGAAGACATTAGCCATTATAAAGGGGGAGACTGGAGAGGGACTCCTTAAAAAGTGCTTTTAGCCAGACTCCGCTTTCTGTACACACCTGTGATTGGCTGACATCTGATGACAGACATGTGCCTACCTTGCCATATGGCCACAAGGCCCTAGTGGACTGATTCATGGCGGACTGCTAATTTGTGGCATTCCTGACCAGCTCCAGTACTGTCCAGGTAATCTGTGTCCAAGCTCGGTGCGTGGAGGCTTCAGTAATGATGTCTTCTCTGTTTGGTGGTGCAGGAAGGTGCCCCAGCTCCTTGTAGATACACTCCCCCACCTCCATATACCTGTGCATAAACCATGTCCCGTCCTCACTAAACAAGCAGTCGGAACGAGAGGACAGATATTGCAGCTGTACTGTGTGCAGAGGCAATGACAGGAAGCAGCTCAGCTCTCAGTCCTGCTCTGCGGGGTCCTCAATATCCTGAAGACCACTCATGACTGCTGTACTGGGAGCGGGCAGATGTGTGAATACCTCGACTGCTTCTGGAGACCGACTTCGGCATAGGAAAGTATATATGTCTGTATACAGTGTATGTAAATGTATGTAGTATATACAGTTTATAATAGTATTATGGTATATAGTGTATTTAAGTGGGTATATCATTTATATATAGTGTACATAATAGCATGTAGTATATAGGACTGTGTATATAGTAACATGGTTAGCAAGGCTGAAAAAAAGACATTTCTCCATCCAGTTCAGCCTATATTCTGTCATAATAAATCCCCAGTTCTACATCCTTCTAAAGAACCTAATAATTGTAAGATACAATATTATTACGCTCCAGGAAGACATCCAGGCCTCTCTTGAACCCCTCGACTGAGTTCGCCATCACCACCTCCTCAGGCAAGCAATTCCAGATTCTCACTGCCCTAACAGTAAAGAATCCTCTTCTATGTTGGTGGAAAAACCTTCTCTCCTCCAGACTTCCCCTACACACGTTTTAGCAGCGTGCCTCCCCGTGACGAAGGCACGCCGATGAAACGAGAGTAAGGGAAGTGGCACCATCGCATCGTGAGGTAAGATATGTGTATTACATTCATGTCATCAATATAGGATACTATGGTTTTGACATCTATACTCCAGCGTTCTATCCAAAGTGTTTTGCAGGCACTTTAGCTGTAATTTTGAGGGTTATGAGAATACAGTTAATACACTATGAATTTTTTCTAGTCTCTAGGTGCAAGTTTTATTTATGTTGGTACTTATTTGTGTATTTTCAATCTGTGACCATGTTGTTTATTAGCATTGCATCTTGCTCTTGCCTGCCATCTGGTCGTGCCACTTACTTTCTTTGGCTCATCACCTTGCACTATACTGGCACTTTAACATTGTCTTTTAAATTTATTTCTAATAAAATATTGTAATTTTATTGTTCATCTTACGCCTCTTCTTATATGCTCTCATCATGTGTATCCAGACCTCTTTTAATGCACCCCATGATCCTGTTTGCCTTGGCAGCCTCTGCCTGGCACTGGTTGCTCCATTAACTAGGATCCCCAAGTCCTTCTCCATGTCAGGCCAGCGTCACACTACCGTGTTTTACGGACGTAAGAGAGGTGCTGAAAATACGGATTTTTTTTTTTATATATCGCAGCAGGTACACGGGGCATATAATACTATGGAGCATCTTATGGCGGCCATCAACATTTATGGAGCAGTATACGGGGCATATACTATGGAGCATCTTATGGGGGCCATAAACCATAATGGAACAGCATATGAGGCATATACTATGGAGCATCTTATGGGGCCATCAACATTTATGGAGCAGTATACGGGGCATAAACTATGGAGCATCTTATGGGGGCCATAAACCATAATGGAACAGCATATGAGGCATATACTATGGAGCATCTTATGGGGGCCATCACCCGTATTGGTACAGCAAACGGGGCATATTCTATGGAGCATCTTATGGAGGCCATCAACCATAATGCAGCAGCATATGAGGCATATACTATGGAGCATCTTATGGGGGCCATCAACCGTAATAGAGCAGCATATGAGGCATATACTATGGAGCATCTTATGGGAGCCATCAACTATAATGGTGCAGCATACGGGGCATATACAGGTCCTTCTCAAAAAATTAGCATATAGTGTTAAATTTCATTATTTACCATAATGTAATGATTACAATTAAACTTTCATATATTATAGATTCATTATCCACCAACTGAAATTTGTCAGGTCTTTTATTGTTTTAATACTGATGATTTTGGCATACAACTCCTGATAACCCAAAAAACCTGTCTCAATAAATTAGCATATTTCACCCATCCAATCAAATAAAAGTGTTTTTTAATAACAAACAAAAAAAACAACAAATAATAATGTTCAGTTATGCACTCAATACTTGGTCGGGAATCCTTTGGCAGAAATGACTGCTTCAATGCGGCGTGGCATGGAGGCAATCAGCCTGTGACACTGCTGAGATGTTATGGAGGCCCAGGATGCTTCAATAGCGGCCTTAAGCTCATCCAGAGTGTTGGGTCTTGCGTCTCTCAACTTTCTCTTCACAATATCCCACAGATTCTCTATGGGGTTCAGGTCAGGAGAGTTGGCAGGCCAATTGAGCACAGTAATACCATGGTCAGTAAACCATTTACCAGTGGTTTTGGCACTGTGAGCAGGTGCCAGGTCGTGCTGAAAAATGAAATCTTCATCTCCATAAAGCATTTCAGCCGATGGAAGCATGAAGTGCTCCAAAATCTCCTGATAGCTAGCTGCATTGACCCTGCCCTTGATGAAACACAGTGGACCAACACACCATCACTGACTGTGGGTACTTGACACTGGACTTCAGGCATTTTGGCATTTCCTTCTCCCCAGTCTTCCTCCAGACTCTGGCACCTTGATTTCCGAATGACATGCAAAATTTGCTTTCATCAGAAAAAAGTACTTGGGACCACTTAGCAACAGTCCAGTGCTGCTTCTCTGTAGCCCAGGTCAGGCGCCTCTGCCGCTGTTTATGGTTCAAAAGTGGCTTTACCTGGGGAATGCGGCACCTGTAGCCCATTTCCTGCACACGCCTGTGCACGGTGGCTCTGGATGTTTCCACACCAGACTCAGTCCACTGCTTCCTCAGGTTCCCCAAGGTCTGGAATCGGTCCTTCTCCACAATCTTCCTCAGGGTCCGGTCTCCTCTTCTCGTTGTACAGCGTTTTCTGCCACATTGTTTCCTTCCAACAGACTTACCATTGAGGTGCCTTGATACAGCACTCTGGGAACAGCCTATTTGTTGAGAAATTTCTTTCTGGGTCTTAAGGTACTGTCACACTAGACGATATCGCTAGCGATCCGTGACGTTGCAGCGTCCTCGCTAGCGATATCGTCCAGTGTGACAGGCAGCAGCGATCAGGCCCCTGCTGTGCTGTCGCTGGTCGGGGAAGAAAGTCCAGAACTTTATTTCGTCGCTGGACTCCCCGCAGACATCGCTGAATCGGTGTGTGTGACACCGATTCAGCGATGTCTTCACTGGTAACCAGGGTAAACATCGGGTAACTAAGCGCAGGGCCGCGCTTAGTAACCCGATGTTTACCCTGGTTACCATCGTAAAAAAACAAACAGTACATACTTACATTCAGCTGTCTGTCCCTTGCCGTCTATTTCCTGCACTGACTGCTGGCCGCAAAGTGAAAGTGAAAGCACAGCACAGCGGTGAGTCACACAGCGGTGAGTCACCGCTGTGGCTGTGCTGTGCTTTCACTTTGCGGCCAGCAGTCAGTGCAGCAAACAGACGGCAAGGGACAGACAGCTGAATGTAAGTATGTACTGTTTGTTTTTTTACGATGGTAACCAGGGTAAACATCGGGTTACTAAGCGCGGCCCTGCGCTTAGTTACCCGATGTTTACCCTGGTTACCGGGGACTTCGGGATCGTTGGTCGCTGGAGAGCGGTCTGTGTGACTGCTCTCTAGCGACCAAACAGCGACGCTGCAGCGATCCGGATCGTTGTCGGTATCGCTGCAGCGTCGCTAAGTGTGACGGTACCTTTACCCTCTTGCTTGAGGGTGTCAATGATGGCCTTCTTGACATCTGTCAGGTCGCTAGTCTTACCCATGATGGGGGTTTTGAGTAATGAACCAGGCAGGGAGTTTATAAAAGCCTCAGGTATCTTTTGCATGTGTTTAGAGTTAATTAGTTGATTCAGAAGATTAGGGTAATAGGTCGTTTAGAGAACCTTTTCTTGATATGCTAATTTATTGAGACAGGTTTTTTGGGTTATCAGGAGTTGTATGCCAAAATCATCAGTATTAAAACAATAAAAGACCTGACAAATTTCAGTTGGTGGATAATGAATCTATAATATATGAAAGTTTAATTGTAATCATTACATTATGGTAAATAATGAAATTTAACACTATATGCTAATTTTTTGAGAAGGACCTGTACTATGGAGCATCTTATGGGGGCCATCAACCTTTATGGAGCAATGTATGGGGCATATGGATGGGAGCAAATTACAGAACGGTGGCGCAGGATGGGAGCAGCAAATGACAGTATGGGGGCGCAAGATGGTAGCAGCACATGACAAGATTAGGGCGCAGGATGGAAGCAACACATACCAGGATGGAGACCATATACCAATATAAATGCTCGCCACCCGGGCATAGAACGGGTTCAATAGCTAGTATGTAATATTGTGTATTACACATGTTACAGTGTGCATATTACCGTGTACAGTGAACTGTTTTTCTGTAGGTGCATGTAGGACTGGCCTGGCGGGGTTTCGGGAAAATTCCCAGTAAGCCCTTACTGTGTACATGAGGGGGGGGGGGAAGAAAAAAAGTTTGACTTTTTTTTGGGCACAGGCTCTTTAAAAGGCGAGGCAGAGTATCGGCAGGGATGTGCACGTGCAGAGTTCGATACCTGAACCGCTGCGTCACACGTCCCGATGATTGCCGACGATTGTGCGTCAAACGTTGCGAGTGTATGACGTGTCATATGCTACCTGCAACTGGCGCACTGAAGTCAGCCGCAGGCCTCTGCTAGTTTGGCAGCCATTTTAACATGATTGCGATTGATTTGTAGAAGAGGACACCATGCAGCGCAGGCAGGTAAGCACAATATTTTTTCTTCTGTGGCTGTGGTATGGTGCAGGGGTCAGGACAAAAAAAAAAAACCAGGGGGGATATATGGGTGCTATGACAAGCGGCGTAGGCCAGGACAAGGTATATACGAGGGCCAGCATTAATATATGGGGGGCCAGTACAGGAGACATATGTGGGCTAGGATGGATATATGGGGGGGTTGACCTTAATGACCTGGCCATTTTTTGCAATTCTGACCAGTGTCCCTTTATGAGGTAGTAACTCGTGAATGCTTCAACGGATCCTAACGGTTCTGAGATTGTTTTTTCGTGACATATTGGGCTTCATGTTAGTGGTAAATTTAGGTCAATAGTTTTTGCGTTTATTTGTGAAAAAAATGGAAATTTGGCTAAAATTTTGAAAATTTCGCAATTTTCAAATTTTGAATTTTTTGTATAAATCATTTTTATTGGTCACAGCAATAAAGAATAAAGATAAACAGTACAAACTGGTAAATGATAGGCAGTAGTTTCAAGTCGAACAAGAGGAGCATAGTTACTGCATAGTTACAGCATTTAAGTCTTATAATTTAACTTTCTGATTAATAATGCTCTTGGCTATCCCGAGATTGTGAGGTGATAACAAGAACAGCCGGGATAGTTGGTAACCATTGTTAGATTCCTTTGTAGTTATTTAAAATGCAATATATATAATCAAACTGGATATGAGGAGGACAAACATAGAAAGTAAGAAAGGGGAAAGAAGAGGGTAGACTGAAGAAGAGAGGGATGGATGAGGGTGTGGAGAATTCAGGGAAGGAGTGTGACTGCCTCCGTACCCCAGCGGACAGAACGCATGCCGAGAAACGGCCCGGAAGTACACGAAAATAAGCTACATAGTGTGTCGGGTTCTGGAAACCCAGAGATCTAGTTCAGGAGTTTCCCTAAAAGCGATCCAGGGGGCCCATATGTTGTAGGTTTTTTCTACGTTACCTGGTGACTGGTTTATCAACTGCTCCATTCTATAAATGTTATTAAGTTCTGCCACAAATTCTGTACGGGAAATTTTTCTTGTTTCCAACACCGAGGGATTAGATTTCTGACTGCGGTAAGAAAGTGTCTGAAGATACCCCTCTTGAACCTAGATATTGACAAGTCGCATAGAGACAACAATGCTAGACTTGGTGAAGGTTGGATCTGTGTGATAGACAGCTTATTATGAAGTTCAAAGACAGCCAACCACAAATCCCTTATGGGGGGGCAGTCCCACCAGATATGCATGTAAGAGCCTATTTCCTTTAAACATCTCCAGCAGGTGTCAGGGGTCGTGGGGAACACCGCATGCACCATGGAGGGGCATCTATACCATCTTGCTAGAATCTTATAGCTCCTCTCCTGTGATACCGCGCATAATGATGATCTAGACGAGAAGAGGAGAATTTTTCCTCTGTCTTCAGATGACAAGGGCCTTCCCAGATCACCCTCCCATTTCGAGAAAAACAATGGCCCCGCAGTGGAGCCCTCCCCTCTTGGAAGATTTTATATAGCAGCGAGACAGTATGATCCGGGGGGTTTGCTGATATGCAAAGCATCTCAAAGGGAGTTAGCGGCCTGCTGATATTGGTTTGTTTAGAGATTGAGTGGATATAACTTTTTAGTTGTTCATAGAAGAACCAATCAACAGAGTGTGATTCCTCCTCTGGGAAAAGTTCCCGAAGGGACTTCATCCCAGTTTCTTTTAAGTAGTCGTGGATGATGGGTTTGGAATCTTTTCTCTTATTTAGAAATGTCTCTCTATTCAGCCCCGCCGGAAAAGCAGAATTGTCATAAATTGGAATTAAGGGGCCCGGGAGAGTTGTGATCTGAAGGTCTTTGTTTCGGTTTTTAATAAGAAGCAATATGTTTCGTGTGAGGAAGGGTATTGTAGGTGCCTGGCCCTAGCCCCTTGCCTCCTGTCCAAAGTACAACTTGGGAGTCGCATCCATTAAGATCGTTTTCTAGGTTTACCCACTTTTTGTTGTTTTTACTGTGATAAAGGTCTAGGATACAAGTTCCCATTGATGCATAACTATAAATCGCGAGGTCCGGGAGACCCAATCCACCTGTCAGTTTAGATCTACTTAATGTTGTATATGAAATACGTGCCCGATTATGAGACCAAATAAAACGGGTAATTATTTGTTTGAGGCGGGAAAAGAAGGAAGCTGGTAGGTATAGGGGAATTGTTTGAAAAAAATATAAGAGACAGGGCAGGAGGTCCATCTTAACTGCATTGATCCTACCCAGCCATGACAATTGGAGCCTGTGCCACCTCTCCAAGTCTGAGTTTGTTTTCTGTAGAATTGGCGCAAGGTTGGTTTCAAACAGTTTAGACGTTTTGCTTGTAATTTTAATACCTAAATAAGTAAGGGAATCAAAGCTCCATTTAAATGGGAAGGTCTTCCTTAATTGATCCATCAAGGGGAGTTGGAGTGAAATGTTTAGGATTTCGGATTTATGGGAATTCATTTTGAAGTTACTTAGTTGGCCAAATTTATGTAGCTCCGAAATGATGTTTGGTAGACTCGTAGAGGGGGACGTAATATATAGGAGAATGTCATCTGCAAAAAGTGCTAGCTTATGCTCTTCAGAACATAGTTTTATACCATTAATTGATGGGTTGTTTCTCAAGGCCACAGCTAAATGCTCCATTGTTAGGATATATAAGAGGGGAGAGAGTGGGCACCCCTGCCTTGTACCATTTCTGATCGGGAACATATCCGATAGTGTGCCGTTTATCTTGACCTGAGCACTAGGAGAAGAATACAAGGCGGAGATCCTACGCAGCATATTTTCTTTTAGGCCAATTTCCTCTAGGGTCTGAGAGATAAATTCCCAATGGACCCGGTCAAAGGCCTTTTCAGCATCAATGGACATGATACACAGGGGATCCCCCTCTCTGCCCGCTCTGTCAATTAGAGAGATAGTTTGGATTGTGTTGTCCCTCGCCTCTCGCCCTGGAACGAAGCCCACCTGGTCCTGGTTTATTAGTTTTGGTAAAAGGGGGCATAATCTATCGGCTAACATTTTTGCATATATTTTAATATCCAGGTTTATTAAAGAGATTGGGCGGTAATTATCGCACGTAGAAGGGTCCTTGCCAGGCTTAGGGAGAACTGTTATGTGAGCGATGAGTGCCTGTGTAGGGAACGAGCCCCCAAGAGAGACAAAATTACAAGCCTTTAGAAATATTGGACTAAGCAGTGTGTTCAATGACTTGTAAAAGCCTGCTGAGAACCCATCAGGGCCCGGGCTCTTGCCCTGTTTCAAGGCGCTGATGGTTTCAGATACCTCCTCCAGTGAGAATTCCTTTTCAAGATCAAGTAAATCACCTTCCGGCAGAGTGCGTAGTTTATTTTCCTGTAAATATGATTTTATTTTATTACGGAGAGAATGTAGTGGAGCCTCTTTATAGTGTCCTGCTATGTTATATAGTGATTTGTAGTATTCGCTGAAGTTGAAAAGAATATCTCTGGTATTAAACACTTTCTTCCCCTCTTTGTTTTTAATAAAAGGAATGTAGGTATTGGGGTTACGTTGATTAAGGGCTCTGGCCAAGAGTCTACCACTTTTATTGCCGAGCTGGTAGAAGCGGCTCTTGAGTCTTTCTCTGAGGCATTTGGATTTTTGGTCTATTATACATACATGCTAGCCACCTTAGGGAGAGACCCAAGTTGGGCTAAATGTAGCGGGACGAAAGAGACCGAAAAGCCCTCTACTCAAAGGAAATACATAGTGGATGCTTTCCTGAAACGGAAAGTACTTGCAAGCAGCATAATACAAAGAATAGCAGGTTTACCCAGAATCCTTTGCAGTAGGCGGAGCTATGCAAATCATCTCTTTCCACCCCTGTCTAATCCACAGCGCTTGGAACCGCCAAGCGTGCAATGCTGCGGATTAGTTTCTAAATTTACACAGCCAACCAATTCCTACCTGTGGACACGTGTTTCGGGCTTTAGGCCCTCATCAGCACAGGGCTGGAATTGGTTGGCTGTATGGAGTGGGGCTCGGTGAGCAAGCGATACATACATGCTAGCCACCTTAGGGAGAGACCCAAGTTGGGCTAAATGTAGCGGGACGAAAGAGACCGAAAAGCCCTCTACTCAAAGGAAATACATAGTGGATGCTTTCCTGAAACGGAAAGTACTTGCAAGCAGCATAATACAAAGAATAGCAGGTTTACCCAGAATCCTTTGCAGTAGGCGGAGCTATGCAAATCGCGGTTCCAAGCGCTGTGGATTAGACAGGGGTGGAAAGAGATGATTTGCATAGCTCCGCCTACTGCAAAGGATTCTGGGTAAACCTGCTATTCTTTGTATTATGCTGCTTGCAAGTACTTTCCGTTTCAGGAAAGCATCCACTATGTATTTCCTTTGAGTAGAGGGCTTTTCGGTCTCTTTCGTCCCGCTACATTTAGCCCAACTTGGGTCTCTCCCTAAGGTGGCTAGCATGTATGTATCGCTTGCTCACCGAGCCCCACTCCATACAGCCAACCAATTCCAGCCCTGTGCTGATGAGGGCCTAAAGCCCGAAACACGTGTCCACAGGTAGGAGAATTGGTTGGCTGTGTAAATTTAGAAACTAATCCGCAGCATTGCACGCTTGGCGGTTCCAAGCGCTGTGGATTAGACAGGGGTGGAAAGAGATGATTTGCATAGCTCCGCCTACTGCAAAGGATTCTGGGTAAACCTGCTATTCTTTGTATTATGCTGCTTGCAAGTACTTTCCGTTTCAGGAAAGCATCCACTATGGTCTATTATAGTTAGCAGTTTTTGTCTGGCCGAGGAGAGCCTAGCAAATGTGCTAGCCTCAAGGTCTCGTTTATGTTTGTTTTCTAATTGGTGGATTTGTTCTGTTAAGCTAAGTATTTCCGCCGCTCTTTCTTTTATTAACCTAGCGCCATGAGAGATGAGGACGCCTCTTATAACACTTTTCAAAACCTCCCATTTTACAGTGGGGGACGTGGTGTCTTCCTCGTGGTCAGTCAGGAAATCTGTGATTGTTTGATCAATCTTTGATTTACATATGGGATCCTGCAACAGGTTTTCATTCAGACGCCAGGAGAAACCTGGTCTCGAGGCAGAATGAAGTGAGATTGTTAGGTAAATAGGAGCGTGATCTGACCACAATATCGACCCCACGTCCGCCTTTACCTGCATATCAAGCAACTTATGTGAAACGAAAAAATAGTCTATTCTACTGTGTTATGTATTTTTGAGAAGAAGCTATAGTCTTTAGTTGTTGGGTTAAGAACCCTCCAGACATCTACCAGTCTCATGCTGCGCAGCTGGGATCTTTTTTTAATGGAAGATGTAGGATATGAAGACTTACCCGAAGAGACATCCACCGCAGGGTTCATAGGAATATTAAAGTCGCCCCCAAGTATCACAGGAGAGGAACCAGCAAACTCCTCGAGACGTCTTTTGCAATCGGCTCCAAACTTCTGTTGCCCTTGGTTTGGGAAATATATGTTAGCAATTACAAGTTTATGTGCTGCCCATGTGATGAGTAGGAAGATATATCTGCCGTTTTCATCAATTTGTGAGTCTAAGATCTCAGGCACAAAGGATTTGTGGAAGGCTATTGAGACACCTTTTGACTTTGAAAATGGATTTGGGCAGTGATACTATTTAGGATAATTTTTCGTGATACAGTGTGGCACCACACCAGTTTTGAAATGTGTCTCTTGGAGCAGTAGCACAGAGACCTTTTGTTTGTGGCTATCAAATAAGACCCGCCGTCTTTTTTCTGGTATATTTAGCCCCTTAACGTTGAAGGAGCAAAATTTAATTTCATCCATTATCGAATACCTTTACGCCAACCCACGATACCATGCGCCCCATCCGCCAGAACACGCGACAGCCAAGGATAGTAGGGAAGAAACAATAGGAGGGAAGGGAAAAAGGCGGGGTAGAGAAGAAATAATAGAACATGGAAAACATAAAAGAAGGTGCGTTAGGATTGACACACCAAGTCAGACTATATATCTGTGTAGTTAGGGCAAAAGAATGGAGAAGGAGAGGTCTCCTCCCCTCCCTTCACCCGTGCACCTTAGGTGGATAAGGGAAGCCGAGGGAGACACCGATCCCCCCAACCCCCCCGAACTTGGTAGGTCCCATAAACGAGAACTTGCAAACATGTAACGTCTAGTTGAACAGGATAATAGTCCTTGCACCAGCGAGATGTCCCGCATGCCATCAGAGAACACAGGAAAAAAGAATTAAAATTAGGGGGGGGGGGGGTGGAAGGGGACAAGTTCACCGATGACAGGCAAGACACCACCCGCTCGGGTGCTCAAACAATAGGGTCAAGCCTCCAAGGCGAGCCCATGGTGAGACAGACCGCCCCGCCAGGAGACTCGGCCTATTAACAATAAGTGTTCATGAGACCACTCAACTGCAGCAGAGTATCTGAGTATATTGCAACAGTGAATAGAAACTAATTGAAACTAAGAAGAAAATGGAACAAAAGAAGAGAGAAGAGCTTAATGGAGGATCTGAGGAGCCTTCGTTGGTATGACGATTCTTGGAACAGGGAACCTTGAGCCACCTTGGATGAGCATCTGGGAGTGTCGGAGCCAGAGGCCAGTCCGGAAGATCTATTAGTGGAAGTTCAAACGTGCCTAGGAAGTTAGCCAGGTCCCCAATCCGACGGAAGTATGCGCTTTTGCCACCTTTGAATGCTGTTAGTTGAAATGGGAACCCCCA
Source organism: Ranitomeya imitator (assembly GCF_032444005.1). Lineage (NCBI taxonomy): Eukaryota > Metazoa > Chordata > Amphibia > Anura > Dendrobatidae > Ranitomeya > Ranitomeya imitator. The sequence goes on from NC_091286.1 coordinate 171,136,489, forward strand.
CCTGTAGGGGATCTCTTTCCTTGAGAACCTCCAGCAAGGGCTTCAGAGCTTTGCGCAAGAATAGAGTGCGCCTGGATAGATCTGATAGGAGTAGGATTGGATGGCCTTCAAACTGGAGGGATCCCTTTTTCCTAGAGGCCATCATGATGGCCTCCTTGACTCTGAAGTAATGTACCCTGCAGATGACGTCTCTTGGGCGCGACTCGGACGTGGGTTTAGGACCAAGGGATCTATGAATCCTGTCGAACTCAATGGTGTTGTCCTCGTGGTCACCGAGAATATCCAGAAATATTCTCTGAACTGTACGATCTAAGCCCTGAGGACTGACAGATTCTGGGAGGCCACGTATACGGATATTGTTACGCCTATTGCGATTCTCTAGGTCCTCAAGGCCAGATGACATTTCCTCCAGTTTCATGGTGTGGTCCATTAAGATTTCTCTGTGTGCCTGAAGTTCCTGTGAGATAGCCTCTTGTGTCTTTTCCACATCTTCTATACGCGATGTGAATTCTGTCTGTAAATTATGTATCTCCTTTTTGTACGAGTTCTCAAGCCTGCACGCAAAACTTTCCAGATCCGTTTTAGTTGGAAGAGCTTTAATGTATTTACTCAGTTCAGCTATATTCATGTCCTCAGGCATGTCTCCATCTCCACCACTGTTGTCTGTTGTTTTTTTAGGAGAGATATGTGAGGTCTGTGGCTCTTTTGAGGAGGAACTATTTTTGTGCGGGGTTTGCGACATTGTTGATCTGGTGTTCCTTGTTTGAAGTGGCTGGTTTAAGAACCGTTCCATATCCTCTATAGGAGGCTCCTTGTGTTAGCTTGTGGGTTGCCCAGAAGTCTTCTTAGTTTTACCCATATATGTCTGCTGCTATTAATTGCCCGTGGTAGTGTTCAGGGGAGCATGGGGGTGCAGTGGTTACCACATCAGACAAAGCCCCCCATCAGCAAGCCCCCTCCGAGGTGCATTAATTATGATCTTGAGGTTAGTGGGGCATATACAATGTCCTGGTCCAGGAAAAGGAAGCCTCTAGATGTTATAAACAATTCCAGCACTAGGTGTCACCAGAGGTCTGGGCTTGTAAATTGTAGGCTTGTTACGTGGTGTGCTGAGGTTCTTTTTTCTGATAATAATGTAGATAAGGCACAATGACAGCCCAGTAAGGGGCTATGGTAGGGTGGCTGCACCGCTTCTGCAGCAAGGATGATAGGCAGAGCAATATGCAGGGGTGCCGGGTATCTTGGATACGCCCGCCCTGGAATGGTGCTTCTCTATGAGGGGCCCCGTCCCCAAGATGGCATCCACCCTCTCAGTGGCGGGAAAACAATCAGCGCAGCCAGCACAATGGCGGGTGCCCCGGGGGTTCTCCTATCCCACCTATATCAGTCCTACCTTCCTTGCCTTCCTCTTTAGTGAGGCGCACTCTTCAGGGTTTCCCCAGCAGGGGTTCCAGGATACCCGCGGCATTCTCTCTGTGGGTGCTCACCACGCGCCGCCTGCCGAGCCTCCCTGTGACGACCGCAGAGCCTGAGGGGATCGGTGGAGCGCGGTCCGCGCACTCCTCGGGGATTCACCCGCAGGGGTTCCAGTTGAGCACGCCCGCGGCGTTCTCTCTGTGGGTGCTCACCGCGCGCCGTCTGCCGAGCCTCCCTGTGCCATCCGCAGAGCCTGAGGGGACCGGTGGAGCGCGGTCCGCGCACTCCTCGGGAATTCACTCGCAGGGGTTCCAGCTGAGCACGCCCGCGGTGCTCTCTCGGCGGGCGTCGTGGGGAATCCAAGGGCGGGAGGGTCTCTCCTTCACTGCCCCCTTAGCTCGGCGGGGGTCCGCGAGCTTCTTGCTGCCGCCGCTCACCTCGCCACGTGCCGCCTGCTGTGCCGGCCTGTGCTCGGTGTGCTGTGCTGTAAGGCCGCTCTGAGCCCGCGGGTTCGGTGCGGCGTCTCCTCGTGGAAGAGGGTCACCAGTTGAGGGTCTCCCTTAGTCCAGATGTGTTGCCCGGAAATATTTGGTGGTCCACGTTTGATTAAAGGGACTCTGTCACCTGAATTTGGCGGGACTGGTTTTGGGTCATATGGGCGGAGTTTTCGGGTGTTTGATTCACCCTTTCCTTACCCACTGGCTGCATGCTGGCTGCAATATTGGATTGAAGTTCATTCTCTGTCCTCCATAGTACACGCCTGCGCAAAGCAATCTTGCCTTGCGCAGGCGTGTACTACGGAGGACAGAGAATGAACTTCAATCCAATATTGCAGCCAGCATGCAGCCAGCGGGTAAGGAAAGGGTGAATCAAACACCCGAAAACTCCGCCCATATGACCCAAAACCAGTCCCGCCAAATTCAGGTGACAGGTTCCCTTTAAGGTCTGGGGGAAGACCTTTTTTCTCCTTTTTGCTGGAGGAGCTCTCCACCATGCGTCCTTCTTCTCCGGCTGCTAGACACGCCCCCAAATTTTGAATTTTTATTCTGTTAAACCAGAGAGCTATGTGACACAAAATAGTTAATAAATAACATTTCCCACATGTCTACTTTACATCAGCACAATTTTGGAAACAAAATTTTTTTTTGCTAGGAAGTTATAAGGGTTAAAATTTGACCAGCGATTTCTCATTTTTACAACGAAATTTACAAAACCATTTTTTTTAGGGACCACCTCACATTTGAAGTCAGTTTGTATGGCTGAAAATACCCAAAAGTGACACCATTCTAAAAACTGCACCCCTCAAGGTACTCAAAACCACATTCAAGAAGTTTATTAACCCTTCAGATACTTCACAGCAGCAAAAGCAACATGGAAGGAAAAAATGAACATTTACCTTTTTAGTCACAAAAATGATGTTTTAGCAACAATTTTTTTATTTTCCCAAGTGTAAAAAGAGAAACTGGACCACAATCGTTATTGTACAATTTGTCCTGAGTACGCCAATACCTCATATGTGGGGGGGAACCACTGTCTGGACGCACGACAGGGCTCTGAAGGGAAGGAGCGCCAGTTGACTTTTTCAATGAAAAATTGGCTCCAATCTTTAGCGGACATCATGTCACGTTTGGAGAGCCCCTGTGTGCCTAAACATTGGAGCTCCCCCACATGTGACCCCATTTTGGAAACTAGACCTCCCATGGAAATAATCTAGATGTATGGTGACCACTATAAACCCCCAAGTGCTTCACAGAAGTTTATAATGCAGAGCCGTGAAAATAAAAAATCATTTTTCTTTCCTCAAAAATTATTTTTTAGCCTGCAATTTTTTATTTTCACAAGAGTAACAGGAGAAATTGGATCCCAAAAGTTGTTGTCCAGTTTGTCCTGAGTATGCTGATGCCCCATATGTGGGGGTGGGGGGAAACCACTGTTTGGGCACACGTCGGGGCTCAGAAGGGAAGAAGTGACTTTTGAAATGCCGACTTTGATGGAATGGTCTGCGGGCGTCACGTTGCGTTTGCAGAGCCCCTGATGTGCCTAAACAGTAGATATGTGGTGAGCACTTTGAACCCCCAAGTGCTTCACAGAAGTTTACAACGCAGAGCCGTGAAAATAAAAAATCATTTTTCTTTCCTCAAAAATGATGTTTTAGCAAGCATTTTTTTATTTTCACAAGGGTAACAAAAGAAATTAGACCCCAATAGTTGTTGCCCATTTTGTTATGAGTACGCTGATACCCCATATCTGGGGGAAAACAACTGTTTGGGCACACGTCGGGGCACGGAAGGGAAGTAGTGACTTTTGAAATGCAGACTTTGATGGAATGGTCTGCGGGCATCACGTTGTGTTTGCAGAGCCCCTGATGTGCCTAAACAGTAGAAACCCCCCACAAGTGACCCCATTTTAGAAACTAGACCCCCCAAGGAACTTATCTAGATATGTGGTGAGCACTTTGAACCCCCAAGTGCTTCACAGAAGTTTATAACGCAGAGCCGTGAAAATAAAAAATAATTTTTCTTTCCTCAAAAATTATGTTTTAGCAAGCAATTTTTTATTTTCGTATGGGTAACAGGAGAAATTGGACCCCAATAGTTGTTGCCCAGTTTGTCCTGAGTACGCTGGTACCCCATATGTGGGGGTAAACCACTGGGCGCACATCGGGGCTCGGAAGGGAGGGAGCATCATTTGACTTTTTGAACGCAAGATTGGCTGGAATCAATGGTGGCGCCTTGTTGCGTTTGGAGACCCCCGATGTGCCTAAACAGTGGAAACCCCTCAATTCTAACTCCAACACTGACCCCAACACACCCCTAACCCTTATCCCAACTGTAGCCATAACCCTAATCCCAACTTTAACCCCAACACACCCCTTACCCTATCCATAACCCTAACCACAAGCCTAATCTTAACCCTATTTCCACCCTAGCCCTAATTCCAACCCTAAAGCTATGTGCCCACGTTGCGGATTCGTGTGAGATTTTTCCGCACGATTTTTGAAAAATCCGCAGGTAAAAGGCATTGCGTTTTACCTGCGGATTTACAGTGTTTTTTTGTGCGGATTTCACCTGTGAATTTCTATTGAGGAACAGGTATAAAACGCTGCGGAATCCGCACAAAATTGATATGCTGCGTAAAATACAATGCAGCGTTTCCGCACGGTATTTTCCACACCATGGGCACAGCGGATTTGGTTTTCCATAGGTTTACATGAAACTGTAAACCTGATAGAAAACTGCTACGAATTTGAAGCGGCCAATCCGCTGCAGATTCACAGCCAAATCCGCACCGTGTGCACATACCCTAACCCTAGTTCTAACCCTAGTGGAAAAAAAAATATATATATTTTCTTTATTTTATTATTGTCCCTACCTATGGGGGTGATAAAGGGGGGGGGGTCATTTACTATTTTTTTTTATTTTGATCACTGTGATATTTTGATCACTGTGATAAAACCTATACCTGGAACGAATCTGCCGGCCGGCAGATTCGGCGGGCGCACTGCGCATGCGCCCGCCATTTTGGAAGATGGCGGCGCCGATGGAGAAGACGGACGGACGGACACCGGGAGGCTCGGTAAGTATGAGGGGGGGAGATCGGAGCATGGGGGGGTGGGATCGGAGCAAAGGGGGAGCGGGCAGGAGGAAGGGGGAGCAGACAGGACGACGGAGGGGAGCGGAGCACAGGACGGAGGACTGGGGAGATCGGTGGTGGTGGTGGGGGGGCACATCAGGGTTTCCAGCCATGGCTGATGATATTGCAGCATCGGCGATGGCTGGATTGTAATATTTCACCAGTTTTCATAGGTGAAATATTACAAATCGCTCTGATTGGCAGTTTCACTTTCAACAGGCAACCAGAGCAATCATAGCCACGGGGGTGGGGGTGGGGGGGGGGGTGTGAAGCCACCCCCCCTGGGCTAAAGTACCACTCCCCTTGTCCCTGCAGATCGGGTGAAATTGGAGTTAACCCTTTCACCCGATCTGCAGGGATGCGATCCCTCTATGACGCCACATAGGCGTCACAGGTCGGATTGGCACCGACTTTCATGACGCCTACGTGACGTCAAAGGTTGGGAAGGGGTTAAAGAAAAGAAATAATACATTTTTTTTAGTATCACATGTAAATATTGCATGCGGCAGCCAGGGTCATATTTCTGTCCAGCCGCTTCACTGATGCCTCCATCTTGTGCCAGTCATTACACTGGCTACCCATTTTCTACAGGGTCCAGTATAAACTCCTCTCTCTCACCCACAAAGCTCTCCACAGTTCTGCACCATCTCCGTCTATCGCCCTACACGTGCCCTCCGTTCTACAAATGACCCAAGACTAACATCCCCCGTAATCCGAACCTCGCACCTCCGTCTCCAAGACTTCTCTCGTGCTGCACCAGCTCTCTGGAATGCACTTCCCCAGACGATCAGACCGATACCTAGCCCCGACCTATTCAAGCGAGCTTTAAAAGCCCATCTCTTCAAACAAGCCTACCAAATCAACTACTCAGTAAACTAACTTTGTCCTGTTCCCTCCTTCCAAATATTATCTGCATGTGAATCTGCACCCTACTATTAATCTGTCTCCACACCCTCCATGCACATGATAACTGCACTTGATACTTGACTATTGCACTTAAACACACGGGCTGATGTGCAGCTTTATATGAAAATCCCACTTTTCACCTATTGTGTCCCCCCATTTCCTTGTAGATTGTAAGCTTGCGAGCAGGGACCTCACCCCTAATGTCACTGTTTAATTTGTCATAACTTGTACTGAATTTATTGTCTGTACATGTCCCCGCTTAATTGTAAAGTGCTGCGGAATTTGTTGGCGCTATATAAATAAAAATTATTATTATTATTATATCCCTGGGAATACACCAGACTGACGCATTTCAAACTACTTGTTCTCATACCATACTTTGACTAAGAACTAGTGATGAGCAAGTGTACTCGTTGCTCTGGTGATCTCTGAATATTTGTTAGTGTTCGGAGATTAAGTTTTCATCACCGCAGATAAATGATTTACAGCTACTAGACAGCTTGATTACATGTGAGGATTCCCTAGCAACCAGGCAACCCCCACATGTACTCAGCCTGGCTAATAGCTGAGGAGATGAAAACTTAATCTCCAAACACTAAAGGTACCTTCACACTAAACGACGCTGCAGCGATCCAGACAACGATCCGGATCGCTGCAGAGTCGCTGTTTGGTCGCTGGAGAGCTGTCACACAGACAGCTCTCCAGCGACCAACGATCCCGAGGTCCCCAGGGTAAACATCGGGTTACTAACCGCAGGGCCGCGCTTAGTAACCCGATGTTTACCCTGGTTACCATCGTAAAAGTAAAAAAAACAAACGCTACATACTTACCTACCGCTGTCTGTCCCCGGCGCTGTGCTTTTCTGCTCTGGCTGTGAGCGCCGGGCAGCCGGAAAGCACAGCGGTGACGTCACCGCTGTGCTTTCCGGCCGCTGTGCTCACAGCCAGAGCAGAGAAGCACAGCGCCGGGAACAGACAGCGGTAGGTAAGTATAAAGCATTTGTATTTTTTACGTTTACGCTGGTAACCAGGGTAACCCGATGTTTACCCTGGTTGCCAGTGAAGACATCGCTGAATCGGTGTCACACACGCCGATTCAGCGATGTCAGCAGGAGATCCAGCGACCAAATAAAGTTCTGGCCCTCTAGCCCCGACCAACGACATCACAGCAGGATTCTGATCGCTGCTGCGTGTCACACTAAACGATATCGCTAGCCAGGACGCTGCAACGTCACGGATCGCTAGCGATATCGTTTAGTGTGAAGGTACCTCTCATTTGAAGTCATTTTGAGGGGTCTATATGATAGAAAATACCCAAGTGTGACACCATTCTAAAAACTGCACCCCTCATGGTGCTCAAAACCATATTCAAGAAGGTTATTAACCCTTCTGGTGCTTCACAGGAATTTTTGGAATGTTTAAATAAAAATGAACATTTAACTTTTTTTCACAAAAAATTTACTTCAGCTCCAATCTGTTTTATTTTACCAAGGGTAACAGGAGAAAATGGACCACAAAAGTTGTTGTACAATTTGTCCTGGGTACACCGATACCCCATATGTGGGGGTAAACCACTGGGCGCATGACAGAGCTCGGAAGCGAAGGAGCGCCATTTGACTTTTCAATGCAAAATTGACTGGAATCGAGATGGGACACCATGTTGCGTTTGGAGAGCCCCTGATGTGCCTAAACATTGAAACCCCCCACAAGTGACACCATTTTGGAAAGTAGACCCCCTAAGGAACTTATCTAGATGTGTTTTGAGCGCTTTGACCCACCAAGGGCTTCACAGAAGTTTATAATGCAGAGCCGTAAAAATAAAACAAAAATTTTTTCCCACAAAAATTATTTTTTAGCCCCCAGTTTTGTATTTTCCCGAGGGTAACAGGAGAAATTGGACCCCAAATTTGTTGTCCAATTTGTCCTGAGTACACTGATACCCCATAAGTGGGGGGGAACCACTGTTTGGGCACATGTGAGGGCTCGGAAGGGAAGGAGCGCCATTTGGAATGCAGACTTAGATGGAATGGTCTGCAGGTGTCACATTACGTTTGCAGAGCCCCTAATGTACCTAAACAGTAGAAACCCCTTTCAAGTGACACCATTTTGGAAAGTAGACCCCCTAAGGAACTTATCTAGATGTGTGGTGAGCGCTTTGACCCACCAAGGGCTTCACAGAAGTTTATAATGCAGAGCCGTGAAAATAAAAAAATTGTCCCGAGTACACTGATACCCCATATGTTGGGGTAAACCCCTGTTTGGGCACACGGGAGAGCTCGGAAGGGAAGGAGCACTGTTTTACTTTTTCAACGCAGAATTGGCTGGAATTGAAATCGGACGACATGTCGTGTTTGGAGAGCCCCTGATGGCCCTAAACAGTGGAAACCCCCCAATTATAACTGAAACCCTAATCCAAACACACCCCTAACCCTAATTCCAACGGTAACCCTAACCACACCTCTAACCCTGACACACCCCTAACCCTAATCCCAACCCTATTCCCAACTGTAAATGTAATCTAAACCCTAACTCTAACTTTAGCCCCAACCCTAACTTTAGCCCCAACCCTAACTGTAGCCCCAACCCTAACCCTACCCCTAATGGGAAAATGGAAATAAATACATTTTTTTAATTTTTCCCTAACTAAGGGGGTGATGAAGAGGGGTTTGATTTACTTTTATAGCTGGTTTTTTAGCGGATTTTTATGATTGGCAGCCATCACAGACGCTTTTTATTGCAAAAAATATTTTTTGCGTTACCACATTTTGAGAGCTATAATTTTTCCATATTTGGGTCCACAGAGTCATGTGAGGTCTTGTTTTTTGTGGGACGAGTTGATGTTTTTATTGGTAACATTTTCGGGCACGTGACATTTTTTGATCGCTTTTTATTCCGATTTTTGTGAGGAAGAATGACCAAAAACCAGCTATTCATGAATTTGGTAAAATAGATAAAGCAGTTTTATTCTTTGGGTCAGTACAATTACAGTGACACCTCATTTATATAATTTTTTTATGTTTTGGCGCTTTTATACGATAAAAACTATTTTACAGAAAAAATAATTATTTTTGCATCGCTTTATTCTCAGGACTATAACTTTATTTTTTTTCGCTGATGATGCTTTATGGCGGCTCTTTTTTGCGAGAAAAGATGACGTTTTCAGCGGTACCATGGTTATTTATATCTGTCTTTTTGATCGCGTGTTATTCCACTTTTTGTTCGGCAGTATGATAATAAAGCGTTGTTTTTTGCCTCTTTTTTTTTTACAGTGTTTACTGAAGGGGTTAACTAGTGGGCCAGTTTTATAGGTCGGGTCGTTACGGACGCGGCGATACTAAATATGTGCACTTTTATTGTTTTTTTTTTTATTTAGATGAAGAAATGTATTTATGGGAATAATATTTTTTTTTCATTATTTAGGAAATTTTTTTTTTTTTTTTTTTACACATTTGGAAAAATTTTTTTTTACTTTTTTATTTTGTCCCAGGGGGGGACATCACAGATCAATGATCTGACAGTTTGCATAGCACTCTGTCAGATCACTGATCTGACATGCAGCACTGCAGGCTTCACAGTGCCTGCTCTGATAAGGCTCTGTGAAGCCACCTCCCTCCCTGCAGGACCCAGATCCACGGCCATCTTGGATCCGGGCCTGGAGCAGGCAGGGAGGGAGGTAAGACCCTCGCAGCAACGCGATCACATCGCGTTGCTGCGGGGGGCTCAGGGAAGCCCGCAGGGAGCCCCCTCCCTGCGCGATGCTTCCCTGTACCGCCGGCACATCGCGATCATCTTTGATCGCGGTGTGCCGGGGGTTAATGTGCCGGGGGCGGTCCGTGACCGCTCCTGGCACATAGTGCCGGATGTCAGCTGCGATAAGCAGCTGACACCCGGCCGCGATCGGCGGCGCTCCCCCCGTGAGCGCTGCCGATCGCATATGACGTACTATTCCGTCCATGGGAATTAAGGCCCACCCCACATGGACGGAATAGTACGTCTAATGGCAGAAAGGGGTTAAAAATAGTTGCTGCTCCGAATCTGTTGCTGGACATCTTCCCTACCATGTTGTTCTTTATAAGTTTATGGAACTTTATGGCAGTCACTGGTGATCAGTGTATATTACGTGTACACTATACAGGGCTCCTGTGTATGCTACTGGTGATCACATTATTACCTGTACACTGATACTATACACAGAGCTCCTGTGTATAATGTCACTGGTGGTCAGTGTATATTACCTATACACTATATACAGAACTGCTGTGTATAATATCACTGGCGATCAGTGTATTACCTGGATACTTACACTATACACTGTATACAGAGCTTGTGTATAAAAGGTGGTAATAACTGTTGTTAGTATTGTGGTTTTACTCATGATCAGTATTGTAGCATTCGATCACTTTGGGGTGCTAATTTCTGGTCCGATTACGGTGTGGTGGTATTTGTTCCTTGTATGTGGTATTATCCAGTCACTATGTCATGGTATTTTTTCTTTGTACAGTGGTATTATCTTGTCATTAAGTGGTGGTGATATGTGGACTGGTCCTGGTGTGGTGGTATTTGTTCCTTGTATTTGTTATTATTCGGTTACTATGTGGTGGTAATATGTGGTCTAGTCATGGTGTGATGGTATTTGTCCCTTCTAAGTGGTATTATTCGGTCACTATGTGGTCTGGTCATGATGTGGCGGTATTTCTCCCCTGTATGTGGTATTATTGGTCTTGGAATAGTGAATTGTGTTGTGTATGGAGGTCATTTGTTGTATTGTATTAATTAGAAGATTCTTTATTTCCATTAGAGATTAAATACGTGCAACACAGAGATGTGCTTACAGGGATTCTCCTGTAAAAAAAAAGTTATCACCTCTCCACAGGATAAGTGATAATGTATTGATTGACTTGAGTGTGACTGCTGGGACCTAATCGGCAGAATGTGGAAATTTTATCCCCATTAGACTGAAGTGGTATGTGTGACTTGACCACTGATCCAGTCATACCCTCAGTGGCTGGAAACACAGCACTTGTTTTTTTCTGGAAGCCTGAAATAAAATGAATGCACCTGGGTCAAACATGCGGCTCCATTTTAACCCCTTTCTGATGTTGGGTGTAATGGTACGCCCACGACGTAATCCCTTTGAGCCCACACCTTTCCAGGCACATGTCAGCTGTTTTGAACAGCTGACATGTGTGCCTCTAACAGCTGAGGGTCGAATCGTGATCCACCCGCAGCTGTTAACTAGTTAAATGTTGCTGTCAATCTCTGATAGAGGCATTTAACTTGTGCTTTTCGGAAGCGTGCCGGAAATATCACCAATCAGTAACCCGGTCACGTGATAGCGGGTCACTGATGGTTTGGGTATAACAACCAGAGGTCTCCAGCAGACCTCCATGTTTGTCACTGCCGGACTGCTATGAGCGTGGTCGGCGCTCATGGCGAGTATTTCTGCTCCACACAGGCGATCTGATCATCACCTGTATGCTGCAGAGCCGATCAAGGTAGTGCAGCTTCTAGTCCTCCTATTCTCCTGTGGAGACTATTGAAGCATGCAAAAAGTGAAAAAAAAAAGTTTAAAAATATTTATAAAATTTAAAAAATTATCCCCTTCATGACCCGGCCTATTTTGACCTTAATGACCTGGCCGTTTTTTGCAATTCTGACCAGTGTCCCTTTATGAGGTAATAACTCAGGAACGCTTCAACGGATCCTAGCGGTTCGGAGACTGTTTTTTCGTGACATATTGGGCTTCATGTTAGTGGTAAATTTAGGTCAATAAATTCTGCGTTTATTTGTGATAAAAACGGAAATTTGGCGAAAATTTTGAAAATTTCGCAATTTTCACATTTTGAATTTTTATTCTGTTAAACCAGAGAGTTATGTCACACAAAATAGTTAATAAATAACATTTCCCACATGTATACTTTACATCAGCACAATTTTTTTTTTGCTAGGAAGTCATAAGGGTTCAAATTTGACCAGCGATTTCTAATTTTTACAACGAAATTTACAAAACCATTTTTTTTAGGGACCACCTCACATTTGAAGTCAGTTTGAAGGGTCTATATGGCTGAAAATACCCAAAAGTGACACCATTCTAAAAACTGCACCCCTCAAGGTGCACAAAACCTCCTTCAAGAAGTTTATTAACCCTTCAGGTGCTTCACAGCAGCAGACGCAACATGGAAGGAAAAAACGAACATTTAACTTTTTAGTCACAAAAATGATTTTTTAGCAACAATTTTTTTATTTTTCCAATGGTAAAAGGAGAAACTGAACCACGAAAGTTGTTGTCCAATTTGTCCTGAGTACGCTGATACCTCATATGTGGGGGTAAACCACTGTTTGGGCGCACGGCAGGGCTTGGAAGGGAAGGAGCGCCATTTGACTTTTTGAATTAAAAATTGTCTCCACTCTTTAGCGGACACCATGTCACGTTTGGAGAGCCCCCGTGTGCCTAATAATTGGAGCTCACCCACAAGTGACCCCATTTTGGAAACTAGACGCCCCAAGGAACTTATCTAGATGCATAGTGAGCACTTTAAACCCCATGTGCTTTACAAATTGATCCGTAAAAATGAAAAAGTACTTTTTTTCACAAAAAAATTTTTTTAGCATCAATTTTTTCATTTTCACATGGGCAACAGGATAAAATGGATCCTAAAATTTGTTTGGGCAATTTCTCCTGAGTACACCGATACCTCACATGTGGGGGTAAACCACTGTTTGGGCACATGGTAGGGCTCAGAAGGGAAGGAGCGCCATTTGACTTTTTTTTAACCAATTAACTTTTTATTGAGCAAAAAAAAGAGAACATAACACATCACATATCACATACCACCATCAAAGGAAAGAAGGAAGAAGGGAGGGAGCAAGGGGAAGAGAGGGAAAAACAAAGTACATGGTGATCAAGAAACCACAGTACATCCAATACAGAAATACAAGGTTACAGTGCAAACCAAATCACATATTTCAGAAAAATAACTGTTAAATGAGAGTAAGAGCGGACAAGGATACATAGGGAGAGGACACCCAAGGGTCCCACCAGGAGAGGACCTTATTCTTCTTAGGGAGACCTTGAGCCATAATTACTTCATAACTGAAGTGCAAGTTGATTTTAGAAACCAATTCGGCCCTAGATGGGAGACCCGAAGATTTCCAGTAGTTCGCAATGCATTGTCTAGCAGCCACCAAAATGTTAGAGATCATGGGACGGAGAGGGGAGGGCAGCTCTATAAGGGAAATACCCAAAACAGCTAGATGCCCACTTAGGGTAAGGGGAAGATGAGTTACCTCAGCGATCAAGGATTCTGCCTGGCGCCAAAAGACCTGAACCTTCGGGCAAGACCACCAAACATGAGAGCCAGAGCCCATAGCCCCACAACCCTTCCAGCAGAGAGGGGAGGAAGAAGGGGTGAATTTCGCCAGACGGACAGGGGTAAGATACCAATGCAGCTGGATCTTTTTAGCCTATTCCAAATGGCCAAGACACGAGGAAAATTTAGATGGATGCACCATGGCAAATTGCCAGTCTTCCAGGGGAGCCTCGAAATCCAGCGAAGACTCCCAGGATGTCATAAAAGGAAGCTTATCAGGAATATCATGTGATACAAGAGCTTTGTAAAAGATAGAGATACCATGGGGCAATATAGTGGATGGTCTGAAGAACCGGTGAGCCGGGTCCTCTGTCAGAGGCAGGGGCGCACCAAACAGCCGACGCGACCTAAGGAAACTACGAAGTTGTAGATATTGAAAAAAATCTTTGTTAGTTAGAGAGAGAAAATCTACCTGCGAGGTCCTCAAACGACAGCAGGCCGTCCGAGCCGAACAGGTCAGCCACCCGGTGCACCCCACGCCCCCCCCCCCAGGAGTACAGGGAGATGAACCCAATAGCATACTCCAGAGCTTGGACAGAAACATAATCATACATAAACAGGAAATGTGAGGAGCAAAGTGAAGCCCAAAGTTTGGTAGCAGTCTTGATGGTACGAAGAGAAGGGCCACCAGGGGGGGCACGAAGTAGCTGGAGCTCTACGAGTAATTTAAGAGAGTTCTTGGGGGCAAAATGGGACTTAATAAGAAACCAGGGTAAGAGTGAATTCCCCTCCCACCATAGTTTAAGAGGTTCCAGAACCGCCGCCCTGTAATAAAACTGAACCGAAGGAGCGCCCAGCCCATCCATAGAGTACGGAAGGGACATAACACGACGCTTGACCCTGTGAGGTTTTTTGTTCCAGATGAACCGATCAACAAGCGATTGAAAAGCCGAGATAAATTTCGAGGGGATGGAAAGGGGGAGGCAGCGAAATAGGTACATAATTTTAGGGAGGAATAACATTTTCGAAGTTTGTATACGGGCCATCCATGAAAGCGAGGAGCACGATAACTGATCCATGCCCTTCCTGACCGACGAGAGGGTCTCCTCACAGTTAGAACGAACGATGTCATCCAACCTAGTTATCCGGATACCTAGGTACGTAAAGCCCAGCGGGGCCCAGATGAATGCATATTTAGATTGAATTTGAAGAGCGACCGGGAGGGAGATGGGAAAAAGTGTGGATTTAGTCAGATTAAGTTTGTAATACGAGACCGCAGAAAATTGGGTTAAAATCGAGGTGATCGCATTTAACGAGACGTAAGGTACCTTCACACATAACGATATCGTTAACGATATCGTTGCTTTTTGTGACGTAGCAACGATATCATTAAGGAAATCGTTCTTTGTGACAGCGACCAACGATCAGACCCCTGCTGGGAGATCGTTGGTCCAGAAAAGTCCAGAACTTTATTTCGTCGCTGGACTCCCTGCAGACATCGCTGGATCGGCGTGTGTGACACCGATCCAGCGATGTCTTCACTGGTAACCAGCGTAAACATCGGGTTACTAAGCGCAGGGCCGCGCTTAGTAACCCGATGTTTACCCTGATTACCAGCGTAAAAGTAAAAAAAAACAAACACTACATACTTACCTACCGCTGTCTGTCCCCGGCGCTCTGCTTCTCTGCACTCCTCCTGTACTGGCTGTGAGCGTCGGTCAGCCGGAAAGCAGAGCGGAGACGTCACCGCTCTGCTTTGCGGCCGCTGTGCTCACAGTCAGTGCAGGAGGAGTGCAGAGAAGCGGAGCACCGGGGACAGACAGCGGTAGGTAAGTATGAAGCGTTTGTTTTTTTTACTTTTAGGATGGTAACCTGGGTAAACATCGGGTTACTAAGCGCGGCCCTGCGCTTAGTAACCCGATGTTTACCCTGGTTACCCGGGGACTTTGGGATCGTTGGTCGCTGGAGAGCTGTCTGTGTGACAGCTCTCCAGCGACCAAACAGCGACGCTGCAGCGATCGACATCGTTGTCGGTATCGCTGCAGCGTCGCTGAGTGTGAAGGTACCTTAAAGGCGAGGTGCATGTCAAAACCACATCGTCGGCGTAGAGACCAATTTTGTGTTCAGTTCCACCAACCCTCACTCCCTTTATGTCTGCACTTTGTCTAACCATGGCAGCCAAAGGCTCCATGATCAGAGCAAAGATGAGGAGCGAGAGGGGGCAGCCCTGGCGCGTGCCATTCAAAATGGGGAATGTCCGAGACTTAAAACTGGCCGAGCGAACCGATGCACAGGGGTTGGAATATAAAGCCATGATGGCTTGGGAGATTTGCCCAGTCAGCCCAAATTTTCCCAACGTAAGCTCAATATATCCCCAGTGCACCCTGTCAAACGCTTTTTCGGCGTCAAGCGACAGGAATACACTGGGGAGACCCTCCCTCTCCACCACATCCAGAAGATCGATCAGCCGCCTAGTACCATCTCTGGTCTGTCTGCCGGGAACAAACCCGACCTGGTCGGGGTGTATAAGGCTGGGTAGCACCGAAAGTAATCTATTGGCCCAAATTTTAGCATAGATTTTAGCGTCGCAGTTCAGGAGGGCTATAGGGCAAAAATTCCCCGGAGAGGTTGTGGGTTTCCCCTGTTTAGGAAGAGTCGCAATGGAAGCCTCCAATCCCTCAGCTCTGATGCTACCTACCGACAACCAGTTGTTAAATAGGCGTAGAAGGTAAGGGGAGAGGACAGGGAAAAACTGTGCATAATAAAGGAAAGGAAAACCGTCTGGTCCAGGAGAAGAACCCTTATTGGCATCCCTAATAATTTGAGATAGCTCAGATTTGGCAATGGGAGAATTCAGAAAGGAGAGCTGCTCCGTGCTGACCGAGAGGAGATTAGCTTTTTCCAAGAATGCCAAAATTAGCTCCTGCGAGGGCTGAGGGACCCCCGAATCAGAGCCAAGATCATAGAGAGAGGAATAGTAGGAAGCAAACTCCTCAGCAATATGAATAGGATTGTAAATACGGGAACCATCAGACCCAAGCAGGAATGGAATCTTGGACTGGGCCTCTCTCTACCTTACGCGCCTAGCCAGAACAGCTCCCGCCCGATCCCCCATGGCATAGAATTTGGCTCTGGTTTTCCTCAGGGCATTCTCAGTTTTATGCAGGAGCAGGTGACGAACATGCATGCGGGCCTTAGAGAGATCAGCCAAGAGCACCGGGGTGGGAGAGACTTTATGGGCCGATTCAAGACGAGCTATTTCATCTAGGGCAGATTGAAGGGCCGAATTATATTTCTTCTTAGCCGTTGCAGCCATTTTGATAAAACAGCCCCTGATCACCGCCTTATGGGCGAACCAGAGGGTATCATCTCGTACATCTGGAGTATCATTGGAGAAGAATTCTTGCAAGGCTCTTTCTATAAACTGTGAGTTTGATTGATCTGCAAGAAGATGAGTGTTGAGACGCCAATGAGAGGGAGGCCTAATAGCAAGAGGATCTTTCAGAGAGGGACACCGGGGCATGATCTGACCAGGTGATATTACCTATATCTGCTGAGATGCAGCGAGAAAGGGCCACATCATTCACCAGCACATAGTCAATCCTACTATAGGAACCGTGTCTGGGTGACGAACATGTAGTCCCTCTCGCCGCAATGCAGATATCTCCAAACATCATGTAAATTGTAAGAGTTAATTAGCGGCTCTGCCTCACACCTAGACAGGGAGGAGACAGAACAGTCCAGGACTTTAGACATTGGAGCATTGAAGTCCCCAGCAATCAGTTTGTGACCATGTTGAATGTCCTGTAAAATTTGGAAAAAACCCTCCAGGAACTTAAGCTGACCTGTATTGGGAGCATAGACCGAGGCAATGGTTAAAGGGACATTATTAATAAGAAAGAACAACAACAAACCTACCCATCGGGTCCGCTATGGAGCGGATCAATTGGAAAGCATTAGTCTTACTAAAGAAAATAGCTACCCCCGCCTTTTTTGACGGGCCATTTGCAAAAAATTGGTGCGGATATAAACCTGAGTACATTCTAACATTATCACATTCCAATAAGTGCGTTTCTTGAAGACATAGAATGTCCCGACGGGATTTACCTAACTGCCGCCAGACAATAGACCTCTTGCCTGGGGAGTTGAGGCCATTTACATTAATTGAATATAAGGAAATACTCATAACAAAAATATATCAACAGTCTTACAGTATCCTGAGCACCAATGGGCTATGCGATAGAGAAGATAACATGTGACTTGTGGGTCAGAGCACCAGTATCGGGAAACCAGGAGGAGGGGAAGGAAGGAGGGAGAACAAACAAGACAGACAACAAGTAACAAATAAACCAAAAGACCAAGGTCCATTCAGGAATACCCTGAGTCCAAAAGGTGAGATTCAAAAAAACAGTTCATCTGTAGGGCCGAAAAAACGCTGCAGAAACTCCCAAAAGGAAGCCAGAGCAGCTTAGGGAAAAAAAAAGCGAAGAGAACCAAACAAATCTGTGCGGGAAAATAGCCAGGAACCAGAGATGCAGTGAGCTTCAGGCCACCTCCCAGTCTGGCACAACAAGGGCCCTGAGGCTTTTGTTCTTTCCACGCTTTGAGGGACTAGCTGAGACCAGAGAGCCAGGAGCTGTCAGGCCCCATTTGGACAGGGCAGATGCTGCGTGAAACAGAGTCAGGCAGGTGGTGATAGATCCATCTTTACGGATGAGAAGCTTGGTGGGAAACCCCCAGCGATATAAAATGCCCTTTTCTCTGAGAATAGCAGTGTAAGGCCCAAAGACCCTGCGGAGAGCCAGAGTGCCCGGAGAGAGATCAGGAAAGACAGTGATGCGGGCAAATCTTTCAGGTAAAGCTGGGTTCTTTCTTAATGCCTGAAGAAAATCCTCCTTCATTTCATAGAAGTGTATGCGTGCGAGCACATCTCTTGGGACCGAGGGACCCAGACCAGGAGGCTTAGGGACCCAGTGAATACGTTCAATTGTAATATCTTTGGAGGCACACTGAGGGAGAACAGCTGAAATAAAATCCTGTAGGAAAGCCCTCAAGTCCCCTGCCATGATAGATTCTTCAATGCCTCTGAGTTTAACGTTATTCCTCCTGGACCGGTCTTCCAGGTCCAGGGTCTTAGAGTGAGTTTTAGTAGCCAGACTTTGCAGGGTCTCATGTGCGTCCCAGAGCTCATTGTGAAAAGAGACCAACTCCGCCATCTTGCATTCCAGGCGGTCAGTGCGGTTCCCCAGCTCCACCACCTCTCCCCTCAGATCTGCTAACATAGCACGCATATCCTCCTGTATGGAGGTCCTAAGGTCTCCCAGAAGACCCCTGAGCAGAGCGGCTGTCAACGGTGCATCGGCAGAATCCAACGCTGCAGCGCCAGTTAACGACGCCTGAGCACCGCGTTGTGAGGAGCGGGAAGCCCTGGGAGAGGACGGCGCCATCTTGGGGTCCTGCGGCGGCTGAGGAGAGGCCGCAAAGAAATCAATAATCCGCCTGGAGGTATAGCGGGTGCCAACTCTGGACTTCCCCATACACTCACCGCCGCTCCGGGGACCGATGTCGGCACTATGGGGGACAGGGAGGCCGCCGGAAGGTAGATATGAGCCGCTTTAAGGTTCCTGGGCACGGAGCTCCCGCTCTTTGCAGCCTACTCCGCCCCCGCCATTTGACTTTTTGAATGAAAAATTATCTCCATCGTTAGCGGATACCATGTCGCGTTTGGAGAGCCCCTGTGTGCCTAAACATTGGAGCTCCCCCACAAGTGACCCCCTTTTGGAAACTAGACCCCCCAAGGAACTTATCTAGATGCCTAGTGAGCACTTTAAACCCTCAGGTGCTTCACAAATTGATCCGTAAAAATGAAAAAGTACTTTTTTTTCACAAAAAATTTCTTTTCACCTCAATTTTTTTCATTTTCACATGGGCAATAGGATAAAATGGATCCTAAAATTTGTTGGGCAATTTCTCCCGAGTACGCTGATACCTCATATGTGGGGGTAAACCACTGTTTGGGCACATGGCAGGGCTCGGAAGGGAAGGAGCGCCATTTGACTTTTTGAATGGAAAATTAGCTCCAATTGTTAGCGGACACCATGTCGCGTTTGGAGAGCCCCTGTGTGCCTAAACATTGGAGCTCCCTCACAAGTGACCCCATTTTGGAAACTAGACCCCCCAAGGAACTTATCTAGATGCATATTGAGCACTTTAACCCCTTTCTGACATGGGACGTACTATCCCGTCGAGGTGGGGTGGGCCCCCATGACCACGGACGGGATAGTACGTCCAGCGCGATCGGCGGCGCTCACGGGGTGAGCGCCGCCGATCGCGGCCGGGTGTCAGCTGCTTATCGCAGCTGACATCTGGCACTATGTGCCAGGAGCGGTCACGGACCGCCCCCGGCACATTAACCCCTGGCACACCGCGATCAAAGATGATCGCGATGTGCCGGCGGTGCAGGGAAGCTTCCCGCAGGGAGGGGGCTCCCTGCGGGCTTCCCTGAGCCCCCCGCAGCAACGCGATGTGATCTCACCTCCCTCCCTGCTTCCTCCAGTCCTGCAGGGAGGGAGGTGGCTTCACAGAGTCTGCTCAGAGCAGGCACTGTGAAGGCTGCAGCGCTGCATGTCAGATCAGTGATCTGACAGAGTGCTGTGCACACTGTCAGATCACTGATCTGTGATGTCCCTCCCTGGGACAATGTAAAAAAGTAAAAAAAAAAATTTCAAAATGTGTAAAAAAAAATAAAAAAAAATATTCCTAAATAATGAAAAAAAAAAAAAATATTATTCCCCTAAATACATTTCTTTATCTAAATAAAAAAACCAAAACAATAAAAGTACACATATTTAGTATCGCCGCGTCCGTAACGGCCCAACCTATAAAACTTGCCCACTAGTTAACCCCTTCAGTAAACACCGTAAGAAAAAAAAAAAAACGAGGCAAAAAACAACGCTTTATTATCATACCGCCAAACAAAAAGTGGAATAACACGCGATCCAAAAGACAGATATAAATAACCATGATACCGCTGAAAGCGTCATCTTGTCCCGCAAAAAACGAGCCGCCATACAGCATCATCAGCAAAAAAAAAAAAAAGTTATAGTCCTGAGACTAAAGCGATGCAAAATAATTATTTTTTCTATAAAATAGTTTTTATCGTATAAAAGCGCCAAAACATAAAAAAATGATATAAATGAGGTGTCGCTGTAATCGTACTGACCCGAAGAATAAAACTGCTTTATCAATTTTACCAAACGCGGAACGGTATAAACGCCTCCCCCAAAAGAAATTCATGAATAGCTGGTTTTTGGTCATTCTGCCTCGCAAAAATCGGAATAAAAAGCGATCAAAAAATGTAACGTGCCCGAAAATGTTACCAATAAAAACGTCAACTCGTCCCGCAAAAAAAAACAAGACCTCACATGACTCTGTGAACCAAAATATGGAAAAATTATAGCTCTCAAAATGTGGCAATGCAAAAAATATTTTTTGCAATAAAAAGCGTCTTTCAGTGTGTGACGGCTGCCAATCATAAAAATCCGCTAAAAAACCTGCTATAAAAGTAAATCAAACCCCCCTTCATCACCCCCTTAGTTAGGGAAAAATTAAAAAAATGTATTTAATTCCATTTTTCCATTAGGGCTAGGGTTAGAGCTAGGGTTAGGGCTAGGGTTTGGGCTAGGGTTAGGGCTAGGGTTAGGGCTAAGGTTAGGGCTAGCGCGGTAAACCTCGGTAAATCCGCCATAAATCCGCAGCGGTGTAGCACTGCGGATTTATCAAATCCGCAGCGGAAAAATCCGCAGAGGACCAGAATAAGTGTGCACATACCGAAACCCTAACCCCAACAATTCTAACCTTAGTGAAAAAAAAAAAATTCTTTATTTTATTATTGTCCCTTCCCATGGGGGTGAAAAAGGGTGTGGAGGGGGTCATTTACTATTTTTTTTATTTTGATAACTGTGACAGGTTTTATCACAGTGATCAAAATGCACATTGGGGGGGGGCGTGGCCAGCTGCCAAAGAAGCAAGACGTGCTTCCCTGAGCTCCCTGAACTACCAGGGTAATCCATCCAATTAACACCATTTGGTCACCCATCCAAAGAAAACAAGAGCAGCAATATATCGCCCCTGGGCCAAGGACGCAATATCTGGCCGCGGATAAGCGAAAAAGCGGCCTTGAACCGCAGCGCCAGTCAGAGGCCTACGGCCGGGCCTGAGGCCGGGAAGCCACTAGCGTGGTCTGATTCAGGCCGAGGAGTCCCCGGGCCTCCCTGCACTGGCGGGCCGAATAGGACGTCAGCAGGCGGTGTGGTCCGTCCGCCCCCACCACCCCGGAACCGGAGGATCCTCGCCGCCGGGGTCGAGAAATCGCCGAGTGGGAGCGAAGGCCGCCAGGCGGTGAGCTGCGGCGGACACTGCGGGCCCAGGGGTTGCCCTGCCTCCCCCTGGACCATAATAGTATCGGCGCGCGCCCCACTCTGCACCGCTGAAGACACAAGCTGGCGGTGCTCACCCGCGCGCTGGCCGCCCCGGAACTACCGCCGCGGTGTGCTGGCGCTGCCCGCTGATCCCCTGGGCTTCTTCGGGCGCCTGGGCCTCGCGGCGGAGGCTGTGGCCGCTAGAGGGCGCGCGGCCCACGCTGTTTGTCGGCTACTACCAAGAAGAGAGAGAGAGGGACGCGCCGCCATTAATTGCGGCCCCGCAGATGCTGTGCTGAGCCCCTGAAGCGGCACGCCGAGCATATTCGCTCCACCATCCTACTGCAGGGAATCCGAAGCCCTGGACAGAGAACCTCCTGACGCCGGATTGTGGAGGTGAGAGGCCAGTTCAAGTTATAAGCCCCCACCTGGGCCATCAGTGAGGGGTCTGAGTCTAGAACAAAGGGGGGCTGCGGTCCTCCTCGGCTGGATACACACGAGTAGAGACGGGTTGTCACCATCTTGATTCCCCCCTGGCCCCTGCGGACAGCTTCTGGCTCCTCCGGCCTCCAGACCCGCTATTTATTATCTTGGGCCAACCTCCACTGGCACAGTTTAATCAGACTTAGTATATGGAATAACATAAAGACTATTACAATGCCGTAATCAAACTCTTGCGCATCTGCTAGGGGTCACTGCGCAAAATGTCCTGTCCTAGATCTTAGCTTTCATAATACGGGGGAAATACATCACGGGGTTTTACTCCCACCTATACCCTAATTGACCTCATGCCTAAAGCACGCAGAACCACTTCAAAACAACCCAGCAACAGGTTCGCAGCATTAGCAGACCTGGAGGCTGACATGTCTTCCGGCCCGTTCTCACAATCAGAGTCCTCTAACTCTTCTATGCCCGACGGAGCAGAATCTGAGATGATCCCGGCCTCAACAACCAAGACCCCTAACACCCCTACCCCGGATCAATCTGCTCTACTGTCGCAATTCCAATCCATCTTACATTCTGAATTGCTCAAGATGTCAGACAAATTGACGAAGGACCTAACCAAAGAAATCAGAGAACTTGGTTCCCGCACCTCTGACCTTGAAGACAAAATGGACTCGACCATTGCAAACCTAGCAACCCACGAAAAAGACATTGAGATGCTACATGACGAGATTCACACCCTCAACAGCAAGCTAGAGGACTTTGAAAACCGAGACCGTAGAAGTAATATCAGGATCAGAGGTATACCAGAAACGGTCACTGATCTACAATCTACCGCAACTGCCTTGTTTCAAGAACTCCTACCGGGAATCTCCATTGAGCGTCTAGAAATGGACCGCATCCATAGAGCCCTGAGCAAGCGCAAGTCAGAAGGCCCACCGAGAGATATCATTCTTAAAATGCACTTTTACAAAACTAAAGAGCAGCTCCTGCAGGCGGCTAGAAAATCTACACCGCTAATATTCCAAGGCCACTCGTACGAGCTGTTCTCAGATTTGGCCCCCACCACTATTGCCAAACGTCGAGCTATGAAGCCATATTTGGAGGTACTGCGATCCAATAACATCAAATATCGCTGGGGATTCCCCTTTAAATTGATATTCTCTCATCATGATATGATCCACACAGTTCTCTCCCCCGTAGGAGCGAGCCGTTGCCTGGCCAAATTACAGCTCATGGATTTAGCTCCACCTCCTCCGCTTGCCTCCTCTCAACCTCGGCCTGGGGGCCGTCGATCCCGCCCACGTGCTCCGGCTGACCCCCCGTGACAAGCTAAACAACTGCTGTCTTTATTCTGGGCCCCTGATGCCCTACTGGCTATCCTGTCAGATACTCCACAATTCTAGGATAATTTGGTTATATGATTTTTCTTAGTTTATTTCCATAGACGCTCCTGATTTGCGCAACCTCAACTTTCCCTTGCCAGAAACTACTGCTTCCTTCACCTCGGCTGGGACACTGGACTGGATTGAACTTCTCGCTGGACCTGATCTTCACTACAGACAAGTGAATATGCTCAATCCACTAGTTAATATAAGGATGTTTCTTCTTCGTTTTACCTGTTAATGGTTACGCTTTAGCGATAAGTTACATATATCTTACCTGACTGAACGTTTGAACTGCATTTAACTTTACACCATGGCCTTAACAAGCTATATTTTAGGCATAGTTGTTATGTTTTGTTATTAAATCTATGCCCCCCGTTTAGTAACAGCTATAATAAGTAGACAAGATAGGCTAACATTGAATATCCCTAAGATACTGGAACCAGATCCCCAGCTCGTTGTTACTACTCATCTATTTCAGTACCCCGTTATGGCCGTATATAATTTTCTTTCATGCGCTGCCCCTAGCTAGCAGACCTCCACGACCCCATAGTGTCTTTGCACACTGCTGCTCAGCACATAGTGCTTAGCCAATATTATAGTTTCTCCCCTCCCCTTAACAAGCCTTTTTACCCTACCTATATCGTAGGCACTTCCAAACCTATCCTACTCCCTAACCTAATTATCTGCCCGAGCTCATACTACCCATCAAGTCTATTCTGTAAGACGTCTTCCATCCCTATTGATACACTACAAGTGATAATCGCCACAAGCTTACTACCCAACCTTTCACAATGCCACTCACAATCTTATCGCACAACGTAAGGGGACTCAACTCCCCACATAAACGCACCAAGGCTTTCCGTTTTTATAGATCCCAGCAGGCAGACGTAATATGTCTCCAGGAGACGCACTTCTCAACCAAATCCTGTCCTAGATTCCTGTCCGCTTCATATCCGCTCTTTTACTCTGCTAATGCCCCAAACAAAACCAAAGGCGTAGCTATCTGCTTTAAGAAATCCGTCCCGTTTGTTTTTAAGTCCTCAGTAGCTGACAAGGAAGGCCGCTATATCATCGTGACGGGCACTATAACGGATGAATTGGTGACCTTTATCTCCTATTATGCCCCTAATACTCATCAGGTTGCCTTTTTCTCTCATCTGCTGGAACTAATTTCAGAACACGCACAAGGCACCACAATTCTATGTGGAGACTCCAACTGCATACTTAAAGCTAACCTAGACAAATCCCTAAGCCCCCATTCTTCCACTCCTCCGCCCCCATACCCTTCAGCTGACTCGACTGCCCTCAACAAACTACTCTCTCAATACCATTGGATAGACCTATGGAGGGAACTTCATCCCACCGAAAGGGACTATACCTTTTTCTCCGCACGCCATCTAATATACACCAGAATTGATCATGTCCTAGTCCACCCTTCCTTTATTCCCAACATATCAAACATCTCAATCCAATCCACCCCCTGGTCAGACCATTCCCCATACCTGGTCACATGCTCAACACTTCATCCGCGGCCCCGTTCGTTCAACTGGACCCTGAACGACTCACTGCTCTCCTATCCTGATATTGCCCAAAAATTGAAAAACCATATTGATGAATATTTCTCTATAAATAAGCAATCAGCCTCTTCGCCAGTTTCCCTATGGGAGGCACACAAAGCAGTACTCAGAGGCTTCTGTATCCAAGAGGCCTCCCGTAAAAAAAAAGATAGAACCGCGAAAGTAGCAGAATTGGAGAGCAGGGTGTTAACCTTGGAGTCCCAGATGAAAACCGTACCCCTACCCGCCACGTATCGAGATCTTCTCCACGCGCGGACGGAATTAGACCTACACCTCTCTGAGAACGCCGACCGAGCTATACGCTGGTCACAGCAATGTTTCTATGCCCTTAACAATAAAAATAACTCCAATCTCGCTCGCCGCTTGAAATGCCAACCTTTACCTAGACCCCCCATACGCCTCCGCACCGCCACAGGTGTCACAACCAACCCGCAACAAATTGTTTGTTTATTTCAACAGAAACTTGAACAGTTATACAGTGCCCCAACCACCACAGACACCCTGAAGAATTTCTTAGACTCGGTCCCCCTTCCAGCACTTAGCCCCGACATGATCGAACTCCTTGATCAAATTATAACAACTAGTGAAATTGAGACAGCCATTAAAAATTTAAAAACTAACAAAAAACCAGGCCCCGACGGGTTCACAGCCCTCTACTATAAAAAATACGCCCCGGCGCTGATCCCCCACCTTGTCAACTACTTCAATTCCCTGAGAGACGGGAACAAACCAGGTGTGGCCTCATTAATGGCTGCAATCTCTGATACCTAAACCTAATACAGATCACTTACTCTGGTCTAATTATAGGCCGATATCTCTAGTGAATATAGACCTCAAAATATTGACTAAAATCTTATCCCAAAGATTGAATTTAGGCTTAGGTGCACTAATCCATAAAGGCCAGGTAGGCTTTGTTCCATGTCGACAGGCCTCTGACAACATACGGAGGGTTTCTCATTTGCTACATCTCTGCAAGCACCGTAATATATCAAGTATGCTACTGTCATTAGATATTAAAAAAGCCTTCGACTCGGTATCGTGGCCCTATATGTTTGCGGTGCTGCAGAGATGGAAGTTTCCCAACCATTTTCTCTCCTGGATTCACGCACTCTATAGTTCCCCTTCCGCCTACGTGCGATATAGTGGCTTTTCCTCTTCGCTTTTTCCAATCAGCAGAGGCACACGACAGGGTTGCCCTCTCTCACCCCTATTATTTCTTCTAGCGCTCGAACCTCTAGCAATTCAACTACGCCTCAATACCAACATACAAGGGGTAGAGATGGCAGCGGTCCCACACAAATTACTCATGTTTGCAGACGACATCCTTCTCCTTTTATCTTCTCCCCAGAAGTCTTTACCGGCCCTTCTCCAAACCTTACAAAACTTTGGAGCATTATCCGGCCTGCAAATAAATACCTCCAAATCCTACGCTATGAACATATCCCTCCCACAATCTACTGTAACAAACCTCCAAAATGATTTTCCTTTCCAGTGGGTTACTAAACACTTAGACTATTTGGGAGTAAAACTGACAGCTAACTTAGACTCTCTCTATAAGTCCAACTATCCCCCCATGTTTCGTAAACTTCGTCTTTTGCTACAGTCTTGGGAGAAACTGCATCTTTCATGGTTAGGCCGGGTGCGAGCCCTTAAAATGTCTATCCTCCCCAAGCTACTTTACCTATTTCGGGTCCTACCAATCCCCATTCCATCGCACTTCCTTAAAATGGCCCAAAGAGCAATAGACGCCTTCGTTTGGAGGGGAGGCCTCCCTAGGGTCAACAAAGCTACTCTCTACCGACATCGCCTAAAAGGAGGTCTGGGAGTTCCCAACCTCTCTAAATATTATCGCGCAGCTCAATTAGGCCAACTAACCCTGTATCATGCCTACACCGAACCCCCACTATGGCTTTCTCTAGAAGCCGCAGAATTACAGCCTGACACCCTAGACACAATACTATGGATCCTCCCAACCCAACGTAAACATATTTCAAACCCCATAATAAAACATTCCCTTGCAATCTGGGACTCCCACAAATACTCTTCAAATTTAATCTCACCCTTTTTGCCTCTCGCCCCAATTTTGGGCAATGTCCTATTTCCTCCAGGTACGGGTCCCTTAAGATACTTCTATAAGTGGGTTGAAGCAGGGATAACTAAAGTCCACCACCTCTTTAACGTGGACGGGATTATCCCATTTCCAACTCTTAGAGAAAAATATGGTTTCCCCCCCGGAGAGGTATTTCGATACTTGCAACTTAAGAACTTTATCAGCTCCCTATTGAAGAATTCTGATCCCCCATACTCTTTCACCCCATTTGAACAAAGATGCCGCCAAAACCCCCACGCCTCAGGTACTATATCTCTCCTTTACTCACAAATCAACTCCCCTTCACACAGAAATTGCTTAAAATATACGTCTCGATGGGAGTCCGATATTGGATCTACCCTGACTGAAACCGAATGGTCCCAAATTTGGTCCTCCTCCACTGGAGGAATCTTAAACACCCTAATGTTGGAAACTAATTATAAAGTATTAACCCGTTGGTACCTGACTCCAGCGAGAGTAGCTAGGGCAGTACCCAACTACCCCCCAAACTGCTTCAGAGGATGCAACTCCATCGGAGACATGTTTCACATCTGGTGGCTATGTCCGACTGTCAGGAGATTGTGGATCAGAGTTTACCATTTAGTTTTTTCAGTCACAAATATTAACCTCAGAAAGAACCCTTGGGAGGCCCTGCTTAATAAACGCATCCCCAACATTCCCAAACACACCCAGGCTCTTATATCATTTATATTTCTAGCAACCAAGCAAACAATAGCTTTGGCCTGGAAAAAAACAACTATAGATTTTTCCGCAGTGAAGTCTCGCCTCTCCTGGTATATGATAAATGAGAAACTGTCGGCTATTCTCACGGACAATGTTGGTAAATTTGAAAGAGTGTGGCTTCCCTGGGCAGAATACACCAACCACACTCCCTTTGCGGTACCTGCACCTTACCTAACTAACCCTGAATTATCTGATTCAGAATAACTCTATATAACTGCTGTATACAATGCAATCCCATCCTCGGGCCTCCCCCTCCCTTTTCCTCTTTCCCCTTATGTGCCTTACTCTACCCCTTCCCCACCCCTTGTAGTTGTTTGATTAAAGAACAAAGTGTTACTCGCTTACATGTTTTCTATGCATACTCTGAATTTACAGTTTGTTATGATACATCAGTTATTGCATAATTTGTAAACTGGAAAATGTTTCAATAAAAATTTATTGTTGGAAAAAAAAAAATGCACATTGGAACAAATCTGCCGGCCGGCAGATTCGGCGGGCGCACTGCGCATGCGCCCACCATTTTGGAAGATGGCGGCGCCCATGGAGAAGACGGACGGACCCCGGGAGGGTAGGTAAGTATGATGTGGTGGGGGGGAGCACGGGGATGGGGGGTTGATCGGAGCATGGGGGGGTGGATCGGAGTGCGGGGGGGGGGTGGATCGGAGCACGGGGGGATTGGAGCACGGGGGGAGCAGACAAGAGCACGGGGGAGTGGAGCACAGGATAGAGCGGTGCATAGGACTGATCGGAGGACTGGGAGGGGGCGATCGGTGGGGTGGGGGCACACCAGTGTTTCCAGCCATGGCCGATGATATTGCAGCATAGGCCATGGCTCGATTGTAATATTTCACCAGTTTTAATAGGTGAAATATTACAAATCGCTGATTGGCAGTTTCACTTTCAACAGCCAATCAGAGCGATCGTAGCCACGGGGAGGGGGGGGGGTGGGTTGGGTGAAGCACCCCCCCTGGGCTGTACTACCACTCCCCCTGTCCCTGCAGATCGGGTGAAATTGGAGTTAACCCTTTCACCGGATCTGCAGGGACACGATCTTTCCATGACGCCACATAGGCGTCGGATTGGCACCGACTTTCATGACGCCTCTGTGGCGTCAAAGGTCGGGAAGGGGTTAAAGTACAAATCACCCTCCTTTTAAAATTAAAAAAAAAATCAAATATACACATATATGGTATCGCCGCGTTCAGGTTCACCTGCTCAATATAAAAAAAAGAAATAACCCAATTGCTAAATGGCGTAACGGGAAAAAAAATATTCAAAACGCCAGAATTACATTTTTTTGGTCACAGCTGCACTGCAATAATGGGCGAAAGATCGTATATATGCCAAATTTGTATCAATAAAAAAAAATAAGACCTCACCCAGCTCAAGATCACGAAAAAGGGGAAATGCTACAGGTCTTAGAAAATGGCGGGTTTTGTTTTTTTTTTTAACCAAAGTTTGGATTTTTTTTTCAACACTTAAAAAGAACCTAGACATGTTTGGTGTCTATGAACTCGTAATGAGCTGGAGAATCACATTAAATTAATGAATTAAATTAGCATTTAGTGAACATGGTAAAAAAAAAAAAAACTGTGAAATTGCAGTTTTTTTGCAATTTCACCACACTTGGGAGTGGCGAGAAGTGAATATTCATTTCTCTTAAGTAGTGGGCTCACATGTTGCCCGGGCCCCAGCAGGAAACCGGCGACTACGGCTGACACTGTGCGCGCTAAAAAATAGCAATGAGTACTCACTACTCTCCACGCACAAAGTCCCGGCATGGAGAGAAGTGAGTATTCCGTCAGTTGTCCTCTGCTTGTAAATCAGCTGCTTGCACGAGAACAAGATGCTATGAGAAAGTGCAGGGACAGTAAGTAGAAGTTTTTTGTTTTATGGTTTTTGATGGAGGCAATGCATACAAGGATAGGGATAAGGAGCCATGCATACAAGGATAGGGATGAAGGGACAATGCATGCCCGGCTTATACTTGGGTCAATAACTTTTCCCAGTTTTTTGTTTTAAAATTAAGTGCCTTGGCTTATACTCGGGTTGACTTACACTGTGTGCAGAATTATTAGGCAAGTTTTATTTTAGAGGATTTTTATTATCGATCAACAACTATGTTCTCAATCAACCCAAAAGACTCAAATATCAAAGCTTAATATTTTTGGAAGTTGGATTGTTTTTTTTGTTTTTTTTTAGATTTGGCTATGTTGGAGGATATCGGTTTGTGCAGGTAACTATTACTGTGCAGAATTATTAGGCAACTTAATAAAAAATAAATATATTCCCATCTCACTTGTTTATTTTCACCAGGTAAACCAATATAACTGCACAAAATTTAGAAATAAACATTTCTGACATGCAAAAACAAAACCCCAAAAAATTAGTGACCGATATAGCCACCTTTCTTTATGATGACACTCACCAGCCTTCCATCCATAGATTCTGTCAGTTGCTTGAGCTGTTTACGATCAACATTGCGTGCAGCAGCCACCACAGCCTTCCAGACATTGTTCCGAGAGGTGTACTGTTTTCCCTCCCTGTAGATCTCACATTTTATGAGGGTCCACAGGATCTCTATGAGGTTCAGATCAGGTAAACAAGGGGGCCATGTCATTATTTTTTTTTTTCTTTCAGACCTTTACTGGCCAGCCACGTTGTGGAGTAGTTGGAGGCATGAGATGGAGCATTGTCCTGCATGAAAATCATGTTTTCCTTGAACGATACCGACTTCTTCCTGTACCACTGCTTGAAGAAGTTGTCTTCCAGAAACTGGCAGTAGGTCTGGGAGTTGAGCTACACTCCATCCTCAACCCGAAAAGGTCCCACAAGTTCATCTTTGATGATACCAGCCCATACCAGTACCCCACCTCCACCTTGCTGCTGTCTGAGTCAGAGTGGAGCTCTCTGCCCTTTACTGATCCAGCCTCTGGCCCATCTATTTGGCCCATCATGAGTCACTCATTTCATCAGTCCATAAAACCTTTGAAAAGTCAGTCTTAAGATAAAATGTCAAGACTGGGCCAAAAGATATCTTATGTTTCTTGTTCAAAGGTGGTCGTTTTTCAGCCTTCCTTACCTTGGCCATGTCCCTGAGTATCGCACACCTTGTGCTTTTTTTTACTTCAGTAACGTTACAGCTCTGAAATATGGCAAAACTGGTGGCAAATGGCATCTTGGCAGCTTCACGCTTGATTTTCCTCAATTCATGGAGTTATTTTGCGCCTTTTTTGCCCAACACGCTTCTTGCGACACTGTTGGCTATTTGCCATGAAACGCTTGATTGTTCGGTGATCACACTTCAAAAATTTGGCAATTTCAAGACTGCTTTATCACTCTGCAAGACATCTCAAAATTTTGGACTTTTCAGAGCCCATCAAATCTCTCTTCTGACCCATTTTGCCTAAGAGAGCTGTCACACAGACAGCTCTCCAGCGACCAACGATCCAGAGGTCCCCGGTAACCAGGGTAAACATCGGGTTACTAAGCGCAGGGCCGCGCTTAGTAACCCGGTGTTTACCCTGGTTACCAGCGTAAACGTTTAAAAAACAAACATTACATACTTACCTTCAGCTGTCTGTCCTCCGATGCTCTGCTTTCCTCTGCACGGTCAGCGCCGGTCAGCCGGAAAGCAGAGCGGTGACGTCACCGCTCTGCTTTCCGGCTGGCCGGCGCTGACACAGGATGCAGTAGGAGTGCAGAGCACAGCGCCGGGGACAGACAGCTGAAGGTAAGTATGTAGTGTGTTTTTTTAACGTTTACGCTGGTAACCAGGGTAAACATCGGGTTACTAAGCGCGGCCCTGCGCTTAGTAACCCGATGTTTACCCTGGTTACCAGTGAAGACATCGCTGAATCGGCGTCACACACGCTGATTCAGCGATGTCAGCGGGAGATCCAGCGACGAAAGAAAGTTTCAAACGATCTGCAACGACGTACGATTCTCAGCGGGGTCCCTGATCGCAGTAGCGTGTCAGACACAGCGAGATCGTAACGATATCGCTGGAACATCACGGATCGTGCCGTCCTAGCGATCAAAGTGCCACTGTGTGACTGTACCCTTAGGAAAGGAAGTTGCCTAATAATTAAGCACACCTTATATAGGGTTTTGAGGTCATTAGACAACACCCCTCCTCATTACAGAGATGCACATCACCTGATTTACTTAATTGGTAGTTGGCTCTCAAGCCTGAACAGCTTGGGAGTAGGACAACATATATAAAAAGTATCATGTGATCAAAATACAACTTGCCTAATACTGCTCACAGTGTATACAGTACTCGAGTATATATGGTATATAAAACGATGTCACTTGTGTGCTTCTGATCAAGCCTGGGTTCATGAGCTGCCCTACCTGGCAGATTTACAGTGGGCAACTCCTGTAGCCAGACAACCCTGTAAAACAATGCTTTGCCAAGCATTCAGGACATTGTGGGCTGAGGCAGCAGCTTCGGACCTACTAAGAGTGGGCATCTGTGGACCCTAAGCATTGTAGCATGTATGGGACTAAAGGCCCCGTCACACATAGCGAGATCGCTGCTGAGTCACAAGTTTTGTGACGCAACAGCGATCTCGCTATGTATCGTAGCAGCGATCAGGCCCCTGCTGTGAGATCGCTGGTCGTGTCGGAATGGCCTGGGCCATTTTTTGATCGTTGAGGTCCCGCTGGGGAACACACATCGCTTTGTTTGACACCTAACCAACGACCTCATTGACGACTCAGACACCGACATATAGGCGTGCATTTGCGTTGCCTTTTCCGCGCCCATTCTGTTCCGATTGGTGGTCGCTACTGCGTTCTGATTGGTTTGCGGCCATGCTATGAGGCGACACATAATAGCCCTTCCGTCCTTTGTTCCTGAGCGCGTGGTGGATTGCAGAACGTTGTAGAGTTCTCCGGCCTGCGACTCCTCTTCCATTTCGATAATCTGTTCTGCAAGGATTCTTCTGACAACTATACATTGTGTATGGTAGGTATTGTTTGGGGTCGCAAGTGCGTTTTAATTTTCCCCTAAATTTTTATATAGGGCAACTAAAAATAATTTCCTGCTATCATTGCTGTGGAGGGATGGAGTGAGGGCTTGTCTGCTATCTGTGTACATATACTTTTACACGGGCTGATATTTTAGGGGGTCTTGTACTTGCACACCCATACAGCATGTTTTCTGTCATGCATGGTAACGGAATTGAGTTTTTTTTATTTATTTATTAACTTTATCTTCTTTTTCTTTTATGTGTTTCAGTGTGCAGCATCATGAACAATGCGCAGTGTGCTGTTGTGTTTGCTGCATTGCTGGTTGAGGAAGCTCGGCGGCAAGATGAGGCCCGGATGCAAGAGAGGCGTTCCAAACGAAAGTGTCGCATGTGGACCAGAGAATGGTTGCAGAAGAGGTCTGACTTGTCCCACATGTAACTTGTAAGAGAGCTTCAGGAGAAGAATCCTCATGATTTCCGCAACTATCTGCGGATGTCTGAGGAAACCTTCCAACATTTACTGGAAAGAATTACTCCACTGATTCAACGGAAGGATACAGTGATGCGTGCTGCCATCCCGGCCGATGAAAGATTGGCAGTCACGCTGCGATTCCTGGCCACCGGGCGCTCGCTGCAAGACTTGCATTTTTCTTCAGCCATTTCAAGGACCCTGCTCAGCGTTCTAATTCCAGAGACATGTGATGCGATTTTCCACAGTCTACGTAGCTACATGCAGTTTCCCAACATGGAGGAGGAATGGAAAAAGATTGCCTCCGATTTTGAGCAGCTTTGGCAGTTCCCAAACTGTGGTGGGGCTTTCGACGGGAAACATGTCCGGATCACTCAACCACCGAACAGCGGATTCTACTTCTTTAATTATAAGGGCTATTTCAGCATCATCCTGATGGCCCTTGTTAACGCGAATTATGAATTTATAAATGTAGATGTTGGCATGAATGGAAGGGTTTCCGATGGTGGCGTTTTAGAGCACACACTCTTTGGAGAGCGTTTGAACAACTGTGAACTTCACTTGCCTCCCAACTCTGAGACTAGAGGCAACCTTAATTTTGTTTTTGCCGGTGATGAGGCCTTCCCGCTTCATCCCAATCTTATCAAACCGTTCCCCCAAAAAAGTCTAACAGAGGAAAGAAGAATTTTCAATTACCGTTTGTCAAGGGCACGTCGGGTTGTAGAAAATGCATTCGGTATCATGGCTAATCGCTTCAGAGTTTTCCACACGCCTATTAACATGAAGCTTGAATCGATAGACTCTGTTGTTTTGGCTTGTTGTGTGCTTCACAACTTCCTTCGCCGTCGCGATGCTTTGGCGTACAGTCCACCTGGCTTCATGGACTCTGTGGGCCTAGTAAATGGGGAAGTGCAGCTCGGTGAATGGCGCGCAAATGATCCCGCAATTGCAGGCCTTCAACCATTGTTACCTGGCAGAAACACCCACGATGCAAAGACCTGCCGAGACAACTACTGCCAATATTTTAACGGTCCTGGTGCTGTTACTTGGCAGCATCAGAACTTATAGTGGGCTACTACTGATATTTATACACTGTTTTAGTTATTGCACTGATTTGTATAATAAACTGTTTGTTTTACTTTGAAAAAGCTTTGTTTCTCATTCTTACTGCAGTAAGGGCCCGTATATACATACGTGTATTCCTATGTATACTGATACATCCATATACATCAACATTGAAATCTACACAGATACCTACATATACACATACATACTCACAGACATACAAATATAAATACCTATCTAAACATTAATACATATCCATACATGAAACCACCAACACTCCAGTCTTCCAGTGCAACCGGAGACGCTGTATTGAGAATGCGTAACATTCAGAACGCAGTAGCGTCTTCGGTGTGACCTGGAGATTACAATACAGGCCGCTTCCTTCGTGAACGCAGTAGCGTCGTCAAATAACCGCGGTGACGTTGATGCGTCGTGGGCGTGGTTTACGGCGCTGATGCGTTGTGGGCGGGTTAAAGGACAGTGCTGCGGCCTTGCTTTTAACTAGTGGCGGCAAAATGGCGGCCAGGCATCGTGCAACGCCTTGGGGTGACGTAGAAGTGCGTTACCTAATAACTGAATTAGATGCCCGTGATTATGGTTGTCATAATCACCAAGAGCATCCCGTCCTCCATAAGCAGGCTGTGCTGCGGAGGATCAGTCGGGGCCTAGCCCAGAGATTTGGGGTGCAGCGCTCCAGTACTCAGATCCGGAAGAAGCTGGCGGATCTGCAGTACAGGTCCAGTGAGCGCCTAGCCAGCATCCGGTCACAGAGCCTTCCACATCGTGGTGAGTGTTGTTAAGATAGGTTAGCATAGTATATGGCCACGACCGTTTTTAGTGTTTCTGCTGCCCTCGTACACACCCGGCTCTGCTCCGCACGCCTCGTACACACCCGGCTCGGCTCCGCACGCCTCGTACACACCAGGGTCTGCTCCGCACGCCTCGTCCACACAACAGGCTCGGCTCAGCACACCTCGTACACACCAGGCTCGGCTCCGCACGCCTCGTACACACCAGGCTCGGCTCCGCACGCCTCGTACACACCAGGGTCTGCTCCGCATGCCTCGTCCACACCCGGCTCGGCTCCGCACGCCTCGTACACACCAGGGTCTGCTCCGCACGCCTCGTCCACACCCGGCTCGGCTCCGCACGCCTCGTACACACCAGGGTCTGCTCCGCACACCTCGTCCACACACCAGGCTCGGCTCCGCACGCCTCGTACACACCCGGCTCGGCACGCCTCGTACACACCAGGGTCTGCTCCGCACGCCTCGTACACACCAGGGTCTGCTCCGCACGCCTCGTCCACACACCAGGCTCGGCTTCGCACGCCTCGTACACACCCGGCTCGGCTCCGCACGCCTCGTACACACCAGGCTCGGCTCCGCACGCCTCGTACACACCAGGGTCTGCTCCGCACACCTTGTCCACACACCAGGCTCGGCTCCGCACGCCTCGTACACACCCAGCTAAGCCCTGTGCTCCTCGTGCACACCCGGCACTGCACAGTCCTGCATACAAATGAGGCCCCTGATCATATGACCCAAAATCCGGCCCAGTATATTGCGGCACATTTGTTACAACAGTAATTACAGTGCAGCACCTCAGGTATGTAATAATGTAATATTTTTTTTTTTCTCCAGCAACAGCAGACCCGGAGCCCCAGCAGGAGTCAACGACAGGCTCACCAACAACAGGCTCGCCAGCATCACTCCGTGACATGGGTGAAGTCATGTCCCCCGGTAATTATTGCA
Source organism: Ranitomeya imitator (assembly GCF_032444005.1). Classification (NCBI taxonomy): domain Eukaryota; kingdom Metazoa; phylum Chordata; class Amphibia; order Anura; family Dendrobatidae; genus Ranitomeya; species Ranitomeya imitator. The sequence goes on from NC_091286.1 coordinate 171,172,679, forward strand.
CTTAAAAAAAGGTCCATACAACTCGTAAAGGATAGGACTGTCGTGTACTATGAAGTGTTGTATCTTTCCCTAGGCGGTGATGCCAGAGGATCCGGGTGGTCCCTTAGTTCTTCCTCACCCGATTTACCCGAAAACCGTAAGTGTTAAATAACAAACACGTACATGATAGTTAGATGCATGAATAAACTAAGTTTTACCATTCCCTCCATAGAAATCCCAACATTAGAGGACCTCCAGGCATCACACAGGAGGATGATGGCGACACAGGGGACACTGGCTGAGCAAGTCAAATAGCACGGAGTGATGCTGGCTCGTTTTGTGGCTGCACAACAGCAGAGCGGCAGCCATTAATTTTTTTTTTTTTTTTTTTTTTTGATGGTTTTGTACAAAGTTTATTAGGTTGATGGTATCTTAATATTGTTTATAAAACAAAATAACAGTTTATATCCCCTGATGTGTACGCTTTGTTAAAAACAACAAACATGTTTCATCACGCACACTCATATGTATGCATCTGTATACATGCACCCAGCCCATAACCCCGCCTACTAGACCTGCAAATAACTATATGCTGAATTCAGTAAAGCAGGCTGCAAGTTTTGAATTATCAAAACAATTTTATTTATAACAATTTTTAACAAAGTAACATTTAAATTTAACTCTTTAATATAAAATAACTATACAACAATTATACTTATAACCCGAAATATTAAATGGATCTATAATTCTTCATAATGGTTTTCACCATTCAAAAATCCTTGGCTGGGCGGAGATGATAATTGCCCAAGAAAAGAATGGGAAAACCTGGGATATTGTGGTGGAGGGGCAAGCGGCATGTTCAGATGAGATCTAAATTGACGGTGTGCTGGTGTGCCACGCATTGCCTGAGGCGTTTCATTCATTGGCTGCCATGAACACGGATCACGGTCCATAAAACTGTGCACACTTGAACTTTCATCTAGCTGTCCAGCTGCCGCTTTGCTCAAAGTTTCAAAAATCACCCTCTCGGCGTGGATCCTTTGTGTGTCTTGCAGCTTCCCTAGCCGATCAGCGGCAAAGTTGGCAAAGCTGTCCACGGTACTGTGGCTCTGCTGGCTTAACATTTGCTTTGCCAAAGTGACCAACTCTGTTGATGGCGACACGGTGTCCTTTCTTTTATGACCATTGTTAATCCGCCGTGGTACATAAGCTGTGTTGGGGGTTGAGGGTGCAGGGTCTTCACTAGACCCCTCAGTAGCCTCCGCCCGGCTTGGTTCATCTCCCAGCAGGTCCTCACTGGTCGGGGTGGACAGATCATCATGCCGATCTTGCTGCAGGAACAGAAAATTTAGAATTAAGTGGAGGAACTAGTAGTACAGGATAGGATTTTTTCATTCAACGGTAAGAGCACTGAGTAGGGCCAAAAAGTTAAGGATTGTACTTATCTGAAGTGGAAGGGATAACTTGGATAAAATGCAGCATAATAAAAGAGGGAAAAACTTAGTTACTATTTTCTACTCGACTATGGCATGAGAGACCAAGTTTTAAAGCTTTTTACAGGGAAGCAAGCAAAGAAGGTACTTACATCTCCAACAGGGGTGTCAGTCGGGATCACAGGGTCTTTATCCAGGGTCTGCCGCATTGAAGATGCCATTGTACGCGGGAGCTCCTGGTCACGGGTGAAGCCAAGCAAGTCAAAGTACCATAACGATGGCACATAAACATCGTCTGTGGCGGCACCAGACTTCTTTTACCTCACCACCTTGTTGAGCTCCTTTTTATAAACTGTTCGTAGACCCTGGATCTTTTTCCGGACTACACTCTCATCCACCTTCTCGCTGGGGTTATGCTGCTTAAACAGAGCAACAAGTTTGGCAAAAGCCTCCCTCTTCTTGTTTCTGTTGCTGTAGTCAGCGGATTTAATCTGCCAAAGGCAGGGCAGGGATCGATACATCTCAATCAATTCCCGTACAAATTCCTCGGTATTGAAAGACATCTGAAAGAAAGAATAGCATACAGTGAGCATATGTGGAAAATTTTAAATAACATTTTGAAAAGAGTTATGTATGAGCCACACTACTGTGAATGTAAAATAGAGAACAATGCGCCTGGACTGCTAATAATCTCTGCCAGTCTGCAGTCCCTCCTTCCAATAGTCCTCCACTGACCACACCAATGCTGCCTGTGTACCCCTGCCATGCAAATGGAACCGGCATAGAGCCAAATTATTTAAAAAATAAGGCCTAGTAACCCTGTCTGCGGTCACTCTGTGCCCACGAGACTACCTGAAATGGCTCCATGTGCTAAAGTATATATACACAGATACCAACAAAGCACTCCCTCCCTCCTTCCAGAGGAAAGATATCAGATTAATAGGTGCCAAGGGAATGGAAAGGGAATGGAAACGCATTTGAGACCCCAAATGATACCTACCGTGCACAAAGTATAGATCTCCGAAGAACCGTTGAAGAATAGAAATGAATAGAAGTCGCAGGCCGGAGAACTCTACAACGATCTGCAATCCACCACCACGCGCTCAGGAACAAAGGACGGAAGAGCTATCGTGTCGCCGCATCGCTGCTGCGTCGTTGGGAAGATCGCTCTGTTTGACATCTCTCCAGCGATCTCATAGCGACGCAGCAACGATCCCGGACAGGTCGTATCGTTGTCGGGATCGCTTAAGCGTCGCTATGTGTGACGGGGCCTTAAGGGGTTTTATTTATTTATTTTTTTCTGAGTACAGGGTGCTGCTACATGCAATCTTATCAGTGAATGGTGAAATCAGATTGTCTGTCTGCAGAGAAGTAATCTGTAGGGTGAAGTTCAGTACATAACACTGGTCTACAAAAAAAAAAATTTCTGGCATGGACTTTAGGAACAGTTTTAGATTAATTTGAGGGTGCTGAATTCAAATCTGATCTTATAATTTCTCTATTACATCACGTTTTTGCGCTACAGGTATATAGCCTGTTTTTAAGACTTCCATGATAAATATAAGTAGTGTATGAAAAGTGCCGATTTATACGGTTCACTAAAGGTAAATTTAGTTTTCATTTAGTCTCCCAATAAATGTGAGAATATCTTTGTTTTCTTTGAACATGCATAATTCCCATTTGTTATGATAACTCTTGTTTTCTGTGCTACTGGGACAGTAGAGCTACAGCAGAGCATTGGGTGAAAACTGAATGGCCTCAGCGACAGAGTTTGGCATCTGGCGATAAGAATGTCATCCATGATCCTCTAGTGGATAGGAAGAACATTGTCTTTCCTCCCTTACACATAAAACTTGAATTGATGAAGCAGTTCATCAAAGCTCTCAATCACAGTGGAGAAAGCTTTAACTATATATGTTCAACTTTTCATGGTCTTAGTGAAGAGAAGAAAAAGTTTGGAATATTTGATGGACCTCAAATAAGAACACTTAGGCCGGCGTCACACTTGGCGTAAGACAATACGGTCCGTATATTACGGCCGTAATACGCTGAAAAGTCCCCAAAATAGTGGTCCGTAGCTCCTCCGTAGACAGGGTGTTTCAGCGTTTTTTGCACATGGCATCCTCCGTATGTAATCCGTATGGCATCCGTACTGCGTGTTTTTCTCGCAGGCTTGCAAAACCGACATACGGCTATAAAAGGGATCCATGTGTTAAAAAAAAACAAAAAAAAAACTATATATATATATATATATATATATATATATATATATATATATATATATATATATATATATATACATATACATATATATATATATATATACATACACACATACATACATACACAGTATATCTGTCAGTAGACATATATATATATATATATATATATATATATATAGATATTAATTTTTCATACCGCGCGAGATAGCTTTAAAGCCGGTAATTCAATTACCGGCTTTTGCCATCTCCTTCCTAAAACCCGACATATGAGACATGGTTTACATACAGTAAACCATATCATATCCCCATTTTTTTGCATATTCCTCACTACTAATGTTAGTGGTGTGTATATGCAAAATGTGGCCGTTCTAGCTATGAAAATAAAGAGTTAAATGGTGGAAAAAAGTGGCGTGGGCTCCCGCGCAATTTTCTCCACCAGAGTAGTAAAGCCAGTGACTGAGGGCAGATATTAATAGCCTGGAGAAGGTCCGTGGTTATTGGCCCCCCTGGATAAAAACATCTACCCCCAGTCACCCCAGAAAAGGCACATCTGAAAGATGCGCCTATTCTGGCACTTGGCCACTCTCTTCCCATTCCCGTGTAGCGGTGGGATATGGGGTAATGAAGGGTTAATGCCACCTTGCTATTGTAAGGTGACATTAAGCCAAATTAATAATGGAGAGGCGTCAATTATGACACCTATCCATTATTAATCCAATACTAGTAAAGGGTTAAAAAAACAAACACATTATTAAAAATTATTTTAATGAAATAAAAACAAAGGTTGTTGTAATAATTTATTCTACACTCAATCCATCTGAAGACCCTCGCTCTGTAACAAAAAAAATAAATAAATAAACCAACAATATACATACCTTCCGAAGATCTGTAAGGTCCCACGATGTAAATCCATCTGAAGGGGTTAAAATATTTTGCAGCCAGGAGCTCTGTTAATGCAGCGGTGCTCCTGGCTGCAAAACCCTGGGTAATGAAGGTAAAGTAGGTCAATGACCTATATTTACCTTCATTTGCAGTGAGGCGCCCTCTGCTGGTTGTTCCTCAAGCGTGGGAACTTTCCTAGAAAGCTCCCAGGCTCGAGTTCATATGAGGACAACCAGCAGAGGGCGCCCTCATATGAACTCGAGCCTGGGAGCTTTCTAGGAAAGTTCCCACGCTCTAGGAACAACCAGCAGAGGGCGCCTCACCGCAAATGAAGGTAAATATAGGCAATTGACCTACTTTACCTTTACCTTCATTCCCCAAGGTTTTGCAGCAACGAGCACTGCTGCATTATCAGAGCTCCTGGCTGCAAAATATTTTAACCCCATCAGATGGATTTACATCGTGGGACCTTACAGATCTTCGGAAGGTATGTATATTGTTGGTTTATTTTTTTTTTTTTGTTACAGAGCGAGGGTCTTCACATGGATTGAGCATAAAACAAAGGTTGTTGTAATAATTTATTCTTATTTCATTAAAATAATTTTTAATAAGGCGTTTGTGTTTTTTTTAACCCTTTACTAGTATTGGATAAATAATGGATAGGTGTCATAATTGACGCCTCTCCATTATTAATTTGGCTTAATGTCACCTTACAATAGCAAGGTGGCATTAACCCTTCATTACCCCATATCGCACCGCTACACGGGAATGGGAAGAGAGTGGCCAAGTGCCAGAATAAGCGCATCTTCTAGATGTGCCTTTTCTGGGGTGGCTGGGGGCAGATGATTTTAGCCGGGGGGGGGGGCAATAACCGTGGACCCTCTCCAGGCTATTAATATCTGCCCTCAGTCACTGGCTTTACTACTCTGGCGGAGAAAATTGCGCGGGAGCCCACGCCAATTTTTTCCGCCATTTAACCCTTTATTTTAATAGCTAGAACAGCCAAATTTTGTATATACACACTACTAACATTAGTAGTGTTGAATATGCAAAAAAAAAAAATGGGGATATGAGATGGTTTACTGTATGTAAACCATGTCTCATATCATGTCGGGTTTAGGAAGGAGATAGCAAAAGCCGGCAATTGAATTACCGGCTTTAAAGCTATCTAGCGCTGTATGTATGAAATATTAATATATATACATATATCTCACTGACTATATATATATATATACACACCTATTCTATGTGTACACATTTATTCTACCTATTCTAATGTAAGCTGTCAGTGTGATTTTACTGTACACCGCACTGAATTGCCGGCTTTTCTCTCTAACACCGCTGCGTATTTCTCGCAAGTCACACTGCTGGTCCGTGTGTAATCCGTATTTTTCTGGCTTCCATAGACTTTCATTGGCGTTTTTTTGCGCAATACGGTGACAAACGCAGCATGCTGCGATTTTCTACGGCTGTAGAAAGCCGTATAATACTGATCAGTAAAATACGGCAGATAGGAGCAGGGGCATAGAGAATAATTGGGACGTTTGTTAGGCGTGTTTTACGGACGTATTTTATGCGCTCATATGTCCGTAAAACTCGCTAGTGTGACGCCGGCCTTATGAGAGACCCAAATTTTATCACATCAATGAATGAGACAGAAGAAAGAGCTTGTAATGCATTTTGTAATGTGGTGCAGAATTTTCTAGGGAAGAAGAAAGCAGACAACTATGAAGAGATTGTGGAAGACCTACTAATCAGTCTGCGAAATCTTGGCTGTAGAAAGAGTATCAAGATTCACTATTTACACAGCCATTTGGACTTTTTTCCAGAGAACCTTGGAGATGTGAGAGAGGAACAAGGGGAGCGTTTTCATCAGGACATTAAAACAATGGAAGAACGGTATCAAGGTCGGTGGGACTCACATATGATGGCTGACTATTCCTGGAGCTTGATGAGAGACAACCCAGAAGCTGTACATCACAGATCAGCCAAGAAAAGAAAGTTCAAATAACTGCCATTTGTCATTCATCTGTGTGCCATACATATGTGTTTTTCTATTTGGTAGTTTAATTATGTAAGTATATTTGATTTGCTGTACAGACTTTGTAATCTTTGTTATTCCTTGATTAAAAATAAACAATGTAGTATCAAAAATCATGTGTTTTTATCATAAAACATTAGATAGGAGTAATTTTTATCAGAAATTGAAAATCTCTAAATCCTGATGTGATAGCCAAAAACAGAGTTCATATTCGTAATCAGCAGCCAAAATTGACTTAAAATGTTTTAAAACCTTTTGCAGAAAAATTGCGTTGACCAGTGTAATAGATTGATCACCCCTCAGTATCTACTTTTTATTAACTTATATTATCCACAATGTTCTTGTATCCATAAATGATAAATGCACCTCACATCATCTGTCTTACCTGTGGCTCATCCATACATCCATCTGTCCCATAGGTAACATACAGCCTTGTACCCAGGCTTTGGGAATACATTTTACAAGTGTGAGATTCCAATGAGTTTTCCAAATTGAAGACACTTCTGGAAATCCCAGTTGTTTCTTCTTCCTGAAGTGTCATCGAAGATTTTTTTTTATGTCTTTGAAAACCTCAAGCGAAAAGAAGCTGAAAAGTCTGAAGATGTGCACAGCAAGTCGCTTAAAATTGCAGAGTAAGTTCATGTGTTTTAGCATCTATTTAGTACTTTTTCAGGTCATGGAGCATATCCGCCTGAAAAAGACGAGCACACATGCTGTTTCAGTGAATGCTATACCGAGTCGCTGCATGCCTCTGCTATATCGCAGCCCAGGCTTGAGATGCCGCCGCGATGAAAATGCAAATAAACCAAATGATTCTATTTGCACCTTGCTTGTCATAATCATGGCACCTTGAGGGTTGCAATGCTACCAAGTTCACTTGCACTATGCTGGAATGTAGCAGTGGCATAGAATGATCATTGCTCGTGTGTCTCAGCCAGTCTCTGTGTAGCCCTAGTCCAACGTCACAGTGGGGATTTCATGTGTGTGAATGCTGTACATGCACAGTACAATGATGGGGCAGGATGAGGAGCTGAACTGGTGCCACCAAAGTGGAGTCCGCCATCACATGCTGCTCTCAGCCTTTTACCACTTAGGTAATAGTGTCAGTTGCTGCTGCACCTAAGTGGCTAGCAAGAGAAAGGGAGCTAGCTTTTTCACCCTCCTGACAGGACAGCAGACTGTTGGTAGCTTTCATGGCAGTTGGAGGCCTAGCAGTTAGCAGTTCTGCAACCTTATCATACAATACAATGTTAAAGGCACAACCCCTTTAAAGGGAATCTTTTAGCTAATTCTATCCCTCTGCCAAACTGATGACGAGTGTCAAAAAGAATCCTTAAAGGGAATATATCACTTCATTTTGCCGCTATAAGCTGCGGCCACCACCACTAGGGGCTTATTTACAGCATTCTGTAATGCTGTAGATAAGCCCCCCGATGTAACCTGAAAGATAAGAAAAACAAGTTAGATTATACTCACCCAGGGGCGGTCCGGGTACGATGGGCATCGCAAGTCCGGCGCCTCCCATCTTCATACGATGTCATCCTCATTGCTTCTGTTGTGACTCCTGCGCAGGCGTAATTCTCTGCCCTGTTGATGGCAGAGCAAAGTACTGTAGTGCGCAGGCACCGGGAAAGGTCAGAGAGGCCCGGCACCTGCGCACTGCAGTACTTTATGTTACCCTCAAGGCAAATCAGTACGCCTGCGCAGGAGCCGCGACACAAAGCCAGGAGGATGACGACATCGTATGAAGATGGGAGGTGCTGGACCCGGACTCGCGACACCCATTGGACCTGAATCAAACCGGGACCGCCCCTGGGTGAGTATAATCCAACTTGTTTTTTTCTTATAATTCAGGTTACATCGGGGGCTTATCTACAGCATTACAGAATACTGTAGATAAGCCCCTAATGGTGATGGCCAAGTGCTCTGGGTGGGATAGAGCAGGGGTCCCCAACTCCAGTCCTCAAGGCCCACCAACATGTCATGTTTTCAGGATTTCCTTAGTCTTGCCCAGGTAATAATTGCATCACCTGTGCAATGCAAAGGAAATCCTGAAAACATGACATGTTGGTGGGCCTTGAGGACTGGAGTTGGGGACCCCTGGGATAGAGCACCTCCACTGTCTCTGCTCCATTTTATGCCTAAGGCTATGTTCACACTAGGTGTTTATTAAGGTGTTCATTAACATTTTCAGCTACATTTTACAGTACATCAGCAGGTTTCGATTACTTTATAAAACGTAACTTTTACTCCTAATTTCTTAAAAAATAAACACATTGTCTTAAATGATTAATCTGTGTTTTTTAACTCTTGGACTTATACCACATCCAGTCCTAATAATAGTTTATTAAATAGGAAAAACCATCAGAGAATTAAGAAGAAGGGTGGGTGAACATCACAGAAACACCATTAATAAGAAAGATACCTCAGTGGCAAATCACATTAACAGTATGCATAATGGGGACCTAAGTATGGTTAAATTTATGGGAATTGACAGGATTTATAAAATAACAGAGGGGAGGACATTGGGACAAAAGCATTCTACAAAGAGAAAGTAGATGGATTTTTCATTTACAAACTATAAGACCCAAAGGTCTTAATGAACAACTAAACTATTCTTCCTTCCTATAGACATAGATGCATGGTAGGGTCCTATAGGGTAGGGACAGCAGCAGACAAGTGGGGGCGCCACTGCGCAGGATATAAGGTGCCATCCTCCATAATAGGTAGGAACAACGTATAGTGGCACCCTTTCTCTATCATTTTCCCCTTACACCATTTCTTAGAGGGGGCTGTTGTATCGTTTATTTTAGCAATTCTGGTAGAGATTTCACTTAAAAGTTTTGTTTTTTTTTCACTAAAAATCCCCCTAATTTAACCCTGATATAGATGATCTCTCTCATTTGTACTGTCCCTAGGACGGTGTTCTTGATCTGCGTGGCCAATAAGTTAGGAGAACCTCTGATCGGGCTGATCCGGTATAAGTCCAAGAGTTAAAAAAAAAAGACAGATTAATCATCATAAAAATTTAATAAAATCCAAACATTTAAATCATAGGGGTAAAAAGAACATTTATGGCACCAGACAGGTTGTGGTAGAAAATTCTCCGTGCTTTTATTGGCACTTTTTCCATATCTTGCATTAGCACTTTATTTGCACGGTTTGTTATGCACTTTAAACAATGTGTGTTTGTTTTTTACGAAACTAGGAGTAAAAGTTACATTTTATAAAGTAATCCAAACCTGCTGATATTCTAGAAACTCTGGTTTTGGTTGACCTAAAGCCCCTGCTTACATGCATTTTACAGTACCAGCAAAGTCTATGAGTCTTCAATGATCTCAAGCACACAAACTGTTTTTTCTTGTCATCAGTACTTTGTGCCTTTGCTTGTTTTTTGCAGAATAGAGCATGTCACTAATTTCAGCATATCTCGCCCATTGAAAGTAACTGGTGGTAGAAACCAACCTTCCCCCCCCCCCCAAAAAAAAAAAAAAAAAAAATCAGTTATCCGGTTGCGCATTTTTTTTTCTGCACTTTTTTTGTGCCAAAACCTGATGAAGTAGAATCAGATTTTTGTTTTTGCACTAAACATTATCAGCATGCACAAGAGACAAATGTAGCATGACCATCCCCCAAAAAACAAGCAAAACATGCTTCTTTCTGCAGCTTCTTCACTGTCAAGAGAGCAGGTTTTGTGGCAGAAAAAAAAAAAAACGCTGAAAAAACACCTAGTGTGAACATAGTCTAAAAAAGCAGCTTACAAAAAGGAAGTTTTGTTCATTTTTTTTTCGGCGCATTTGCTGCATTTTTATTGTCTTTTGTGCATGCTGATAAAGTTTAGTCCCCCCTCCCAAAAAAAAAAAAAAAACAACAACTAAAACCTACGATGCATCTTCCTTAGGTTTTTGCACCAAAAATTCAGCAAAACCTGATACCTGCCCTTTTTCTGTGTTTTTTGTGTTTTTGCACTTATTGCTTTCTATGAGTGAAACAATGCTGCAAAACACTGAAAGTAGTAACATGATGCAGTTTTAAAAACAATAGTCAAGACAAAAAAACAAATGTGTGCATGACATTTCTGAAATTTAATAGGTGTTGATGGTACTGTAAAATTCAACTTAAAAATTGAATAAAAAAACCCAAAGCAAAAACACAACATGTGAACAAGTAATTGACTGTTAGTACTGCTAAATACATGCATATATTATATCCCGGTTACATGAGTGCTGTGTATTATATTCTATCAAATATGGAGCTTTACTTTATTGTTTAGGTTTGATACTTTTGTTTTTTTTACTGCAAATTTGCCTTTGTGTTTTGATGACATCATTGTGGTATGGAGGGAGCATACATATTTTTCACACGGGCCCGCTGCAGTCTGTGTCCACCCATGGTGCTGTGCACTCTACATTTTGTCTGCTGACACATCTTGCTTCCATAAAAACTCTTCCACGTAATGGGTTTCCGCATTGCAATTAGCAGAGCAAGTGTAGATCGCCAGAACACCCCAGTCAATGCTCTGCTGAAGGCTATCCACTTTCAGGTAGTTCAGTAGCTGTGGCATGACCTGGAATAAACCAGACATATAAAGTGGCATTCTGCTCAACTAAAAAAAGCTTATACAAAAAAATATGTACAAACACAATAAGCCAGGGCATAGTTAACTATGGTTACACTAAAATAAGTTGAAGAAAGACCTAGGTCCATCAAGTTCAACTTTTTTTCCACCAATTATACATTTTGTCACTAAATTATCTATATTATTACGTGTATTGAGGAAATCATACAGCCCTTTTTTAAAATCTGTTATGGTGTCTTCCTTTACCACCGCTCTTTTGGTAATGAATTCCACATTGTGAGTGCTGTAACTGTAAAAAAAAAAAAATCCTTTCCTATTTAGCTGACTGAATCGCCTTTCGTCTACCCATAATGACTGCCCCCTAGTCCTTAGTATGGTCTTTGGAAGGAATAAGTCATGCGCAAGTACTTTGTACTGGCCACATATATACCGTGTGCAGAATTATTAGGCAAGTTGTATTTTGATTACATGATACTTTTTATATATGTTGTCCTACTCCAAGCTTTTCAGGCTTGAGAGCCAACTACCAATTAAGTAAATCAGGTGATGTGCATCTCTGTAATGAGGAGGGGTGTTGTCTAATGACATCAAAACCCTATATAAGGTGTGCTTAATTATTAGTCCATTTCCTTTCCTTAGGCAAAATGGGTCAGAAGAGAGATTTGACGGGCTCTGAAAAGTCCAAAATTGTGAGATGTCTTGCAGAGGAATTCAGCAGTCTTTTGAAGCATGATCACAGAACAATCAAGTATTTCATGGCAAATAGCCAACAGGGTTGCAAGAAGCGTGTTGGGCAAAAAAGAAGCAAAATAACTGCCCATGAATTGAGGAAAATCAAGCGTGAAGCTGGCAAGATGCCATTTGCCACCAGTTTTGCCATATTTCAGAGCTGCAACGTTACTGGAGTAGCAAAAAGCATAAGGTGTGCGATACTCAGGGACATCGCCAAGGTAAGGAAGGCTGAAAAACGACCACCTTTGAACAAGAAACAAAATATTTCTTGGCCCAGTCTTGATGTTTTATCTTATAAGACTGACTTTTCAAAGGTTTTATGGACTGATGAAATGAGAGTGACTCTTGATGGGCCAGAGGCTGGATCAGTAAAGGGCAGAGAGCTCCACTCTGACTCAGACAGCAGCAAGGTGGAGGTGGGGTACCGGTATGGGCTGGTATCATCAAAGATGAACTTGTGGGACCTTTTCGGGTTGAGGATGGAGTGAGGCTCAACTCCCAGACCTACTGCCAGTTTCTGGAAGACGACTTCAAGCAGTGGTACAGGAAGAAGTCGGTATCGTTCAAGAAAAACATGATTTTCATGCAGGACAATGCTCCATCACATGCCTCCAACTACTCCACAGCGTGGCTGGCCTGTAAAGGTCTCAAAGAAAAAAAAATAATGACATGGCTCCCTTGTTTACCTGATCTGAACCTCAGAGATCTTGTGGACCCTCATAAAATGTGAGATCTACAGGGAGGGAAAAAAAGTACACCTCTCGGAACAGTGTCTGGGAGGCTGTGGTGGCTGCTGCACGCAATGTTGATCGTAAACAGATCAAGCAACTGTCAGAATCTATGGATGGAAGGCTGGTGAGTGTCATCATAAAGAAAGGTGGCTATATCAGTCACTAATTTTTTGGGGGTTTTGTTTTTTTCATGTCAGAAATGTTTATTTCTAAATTTTGTGCAGTTATATTGGTTTACCTGGTGAAAATAAACAAGTGAGATGGGAATATATTTATTTTTTATTAAGTTGCCTAATAATTCTGCACAGTAATAGTTACCTGCACAAACAGATATCCTACTAAGGCTAGGGTCACATTGCGTTAATGGGTGTCCTAACGACCTCTGTTACACAGCGAAATTGTCGCAATTAACGCCATGTAACGGATCCGTTAGCGCACCCATTGACAGCAATGTGCTAACGGATCTCTAGCGCATGTCATTTTTGGCATGCGCTAGCGATGTTCCGTTAGTTTCGGACGGACTGCAAACGTTGCTTGCGTGTGGCGATCCCCCTAGCGCAGATGCCCGATCTGCGCTAGCGGGATCGCCAAACGCGATCCCTTTTGGGACATTGCGTTAGCGCAATCCGCTAGTATATACGCTAAACGGATTGCCCTAACGCAATGTGACCCTAGCCCTTAGATAGCCAAATCTAAAAAAAAAAAAAAAAAAACACTCCAACTTCCAAAAATGTTAAGCTTTGATATTTAGGAGTCTTTTGGGTTGATTGAGAACATAGTTGTTGATCAATAATAAAAATAATCCTCTAAAATACAACTTGCCTAATAATTCTGCACAGTGTATTTATACACGTAAATGAGATCTGCTCTGAGGTGTTTTTTCTTTCTAAGCTAAACAAGCCCAATTTTTCCAACCTCTTAAGGTACCGTCACACTAGACTATATCGCTAGCGATCCGTTAAGTTGCAGCGTCCTCGATAGCGATATCGTCCAGTGTGACAGGCAGCAGCGATCAGGCCCCTGCTGTGCTGTCGCTGGTCGGGGAAGAAAGTCCAGAACTTTATTTGGTCGCTGGACTCCCCGCAGACATCGCTGAATCGGCGTGTGTGACACCGATTCAGCGATGTCTTCACTGGTAACCAGGGTAAACATCGGGTAACTAAGCGCAGGGCTGCGCTTAGTAACCCGATGTTTACCCTGGTTACCATCCTAAAAGTAAAAAAAACAAACACTACATACTTACCTACCGCTGTCTGTCCTCTGCTCTCCTCCTGCTCTGGCTGTGAGCGTCGGTCAGCCGGAAAGCAAAGCGGTGACGTCACCGCTCTGCTTTCCGGCCGCTGTGCTCACACAGACAGTACAGGAGGAGTGCAGAGCACAGCGCTGGAGGACAGACAGCGGTAGGTAAGTATGTAGTATTTGTTTTTTTTTACTTTTAGGATGGTAACCAGGGTAAACATCGGGTTACTAAGCGCGGCCCTGCGCTTAGTTACCCGATGTTTACCCTGGTTACCGGCATCGTTGGTCGCTGGAGAGCTGTCTGTGTGACAGCTCTCCAGCGACCAAACAGCGATGCTGCAGCGATCCGGATCGTTGTCGGTATCGCTGCAGCGTCGCTAAGTGTGACGGTACCTTAATGAGAGGGTTTTCAGCCATTGCAATAATCTATAATCAAGGAGAACACAGTCAAAATATACCAATAAAATATCACAAATTACATTCAATGAAATTGACAACATACAAAAATTTATACTAAATAAAAAGTACAAAAATGTAATACATGGGTGTTAATCACCAAGTGATTGAATCCACAGGTGTAAATAATGGGCCGAAGAAAAGGACAGGATCAACATATACATGAGTTGCAAACAGAAGGAAATGAGGACATGTAATCCATTGTAATGGACAACAACAAAAGGATATCACATGTGTGTTGCCATATTATCCTTAAGAGTCCAGTAGAACGACCTCTAAATCTCACTGCTGCACCCAATATCAATGCAAAATGATGTTAGTAAAAAAAGGGGTTAATTACCCATTATAGTGATGCGTCCTGCCACGTACCCCGACACGCGTTCAAAATTATCGCTTCCTCATGGAGCGCCCCCCTGAGGAAGCCCCCCTCCCGTGCTTGTATCCACGCTTCCTATTACAAAAAAACAAACATCCTACTCACCCTCAGCACACCCTCGCAGCACCTCATATTCCCTCGCCTATGGGAGTAGTGACACGTGCATATTCATTACCTTAATGAGCGGTGCAATGTGATCGCTTACCACAGGAAGAACTGCTGGAAGACAGAATCAACGAGATGCTGCGAGGGTGCCGGGACCAACGAGATGCTGCAAGGGCACGCTGGAGGGTGAGCAGGATGTCTTCTGGAAGCCAGAGGCTGCGGGTCACAATGCGCGCTAAAAGAGAAATTAATAATAATTTCCAGGTCACCACCTGACAGCACCATGGAGGACGTCCTTCTTATTCGCAGTGGGACAGGAAACACGAGAGTTTAAAAGGACCCTCCCCCTTCCACCCTTCAGTGTTTTTCCTGTCCCACTGTGGATAGGAACGACGAGAGATCGCTGTCCCTACAGAGCGTGCGGATCGGGGGGGCTCAGCCTCTTCCTTCCCACGGGCCGAATCTCTATCGCCGACACCCAATTAAGCGGGTCCCTCAGCGACGCCAGTGCAGCGCTGCTCCTGGCGAGGAGGTCGCTTCCCCCTGGGGGGGGCTCTCGACCTCGGATGACTACCCCAAGCATACCTGCGCATGGTCTCTGCAGGGTGATCCCTTCGCAGATAGTCCGGCAAGGAGAGGCAGGTTCGGCAGAATGCTGGAGAGAACGCTGGACTCCATGTGTTCCTCGGCGGTAAATGGGCTTTGAACTTCCGGTTCACCGCTGCCGCATCACTTCCGGGTCAGGGCGGCAGCAAGGGGGCGGTCTTCCTCTTCGCTCCTGTAGGAGGATTGGGACACAAGCAAAAGGATTTAAGGTAAGTGGCTAGATAGCGCTAGGCACCGCAGCTGTAATGGACCCAGGTGCTATACCGGCTGTCAGCGTAGAAGCCCCGGGGAAACAGGATTCCCTGACGCATGCGAGTCCCGTTTAGAGGTGCGCTCCTTATGGGCCCATTAAAGGTACTAGTAGTGGTCCCTTTGTCTGTTCCAGGGGCGTCCTTCATCTGGGGATAAGAAGACGGGCAGAACTAAGAGATGTCCAATATGTGCTACAAAACTTGTTGCCTCATGGCAGAAGCCTCTGTGCGAGTCCTGCACCGCTCGTATTGTAGGAGAGGAACAGGCCTCTCTATTAACAAGCATGAGAGCTATGGTTAGAGAAGAAGTGCAGGCTTCTATATCTAACATATCCGCCTCCCAGCCGATCCAGCCTGAGTTCCAGGATCCTCCCAGGTCTAGGAAGAGGCAGAGAGAGTCAGATTCATCGTCTGAGGACAGTCCATCAGAATCTGATATAGAGGAAGAGGAGGAAGTATGTAGAGACCCTCCTCAGAAGGGGAAAAAGTATCTATTCTCTTCCAACGATATTGATGAACTGCTGGGTGCGGTCAGGCAAACTATGCAGGTTGAAGAACCTTCTACCTCTCTCTCCGTACAAGATGAGATGTTCGGGGGGCTGCGTTGGCAGACTTCAAAAGTCTTTCCAGTTAATGCCCACATTCGGTGAGTCTGAGTTCAGTCTCGGCTTTTGCTCAGAGATTGCAGCTACTGACCCCTTCTTAACCTCTTCCCGCAGCTCAATGATTTTGGAAGAGTGGGAGGAGGCAGAGAAGAGGATATCGATCCCGAGAGACTTTAGACTCCGTCTTCCCTTTGACCATGAGGAGGTCAAAGACTGGGAAGATATACCAAAAATTGACATCCCACTAGCGAAAGTGTCCAAGAGAACTGCCATTCCGTTCGAGGACTCCTCGAATTTAAAGGAGCCCATGGACAGAAAGGCAGATGGCCTCCTTAATAAAGCTTGGGAAAGTTCGGCCGCTGTGATCCGCACAAATATTGCGGCGACTTCTGTGGCGAGAGCCATGCATCTGTGGGTTGACGATTTAAAGGATCAATTGTCAGCCAAGACTTCTAGGGAAACTATCATCAATGCTGTCCCTTTACTTAAACTAGCCACAGGTTTCCTTGCAGATGCTACGGCAGAATCTGTCAGGTTCACAGCCAGGGGGCAATCACTATCTAATGCAGCCCGTAGGGCCATTTGGTTAAAAAGCTGGTCGGGGGATGTTCCTTCTAAGAACAAACTATGTTCCATTCCCTTTTCAGGTGGCCGTGTTTTTGGGCCTGTATTAGATGACATTCTGGAGAAAGCTTCTGATGAAAAGAAGGGGTTTCCAGAAGAGAAAAAGAAAAAATTCCAGCCCTTTCGTAGACCCTATTACAGTCAGAGATCAGACTATAGGGGTAAAGGTAAACAGGGGAGATGGAGTTATCAGAAAGGGGGAGAAAATAGGAACCAAAATAGAGATCCAGGTCCCTCAAACCCCAGGTCTGAGTTCCGAAGGAAATGACGCCACCAGGATAGGGGGTCGGTTGTTGAATTACTTGGAGGAGTGGAAAAAAATTACCTCAAATCCTTGGGTCCTTCAGGTTATATCTCAGGGGTACAGGATAGAGTTTGTATCTCGTCCCCTAGAGAGATTTTTCATTTCCAACGCCCGTCTCTCTTCAGTCTCACCAATGTGGTCAGACATTCAGGATCTCCTCCGGATGGAGGCAATAACTCCCGTACCTCCTCACCAAATGGGAACAGGTCACTACTCGGGTCTTTTCTCTATAATAAAACCGTCAGGAGAATCCCGAACCATCATAAATCTCAGGCCGCTAAACAGATGGTTGTCGTACAAGAAATTCAAGATGGAGTCCATTCGCTCCACAATTCCCCTATTAGGGAAGGACGTGGTAATGTGCACTTTGGATCTAAAAAGTGCGTATTACCACGTTCCAATTTCTTCACAACATCAAAAGTACCTAAGATTCGCGATAGAGAAAGAGGGTTCAGTCCTCCACTATCAATTCCGTTGCCTTCCATTTGGACTGGCATCGGCTCCGAGAGTTTTCACAAAACTCATCATAGAGATCGTGTCTTACCTAAGGAAGCGAGACATCATTATAGTACCATATCTAGACGATTTCCTGTTAGTGGCAGACTCAGAGTCCCAACTCAGGATCGACTCTCGATTGGTGATCTCCACACTGCAGAATCTAGGTTGGGTGTTGAACTGGAAGAAATCACACTTAACCCCAAGATCAAGGAGACAGTTTCTGGGTGTAATACTAGACTCGAACATCAGGAAGTCTTTTCTTCCAGACAGAAGACGGTCAGACCTGATAGAGAAGGTTCGACAGTTTGCAAGAACTCGGGTGACGATAAGAGATGCAATGAAGATCCTAGGCCTAATGACAGCCTGTATCCCATGCGTCAGCTGGAGCCAATTCCATTCCCGTCAACTACAAAGAGCGGTTCTAACAACATGGGACAGAAGACAGTCTTCGTTGGACAGACAATTTGTCCTATCCTATCGAGTCAAGAAATCCCTGCGATGGTGGACGGTGTCCGAGAACCTTCAGGTGGGGGTCCCATGGATCCAGACCCCGGCCGTCACGGTAACAACGGACGCGAGTCAACAAGGTTGGGGCGGCCAGGTTCTCGGAAGATACTACCAGGGACAATGGAATTCGGAAGAGAGCAACAATTCCTCAAACCACAGAGAGCTACAGGCGGTTTGGAAGGTTCTGTGTTCAGCCCGGACCCTATTAAGGAACAGACATCTAAAGATCCTATCGGACAACACGATGGCGGTAGCTTTCCTTCGCCATCTAGGGGGCCCGAGACATCCGAAGCTACAACATCTGGCGGATCAGATCTTCGAATGGGCAGAAAGATCGGTACTTTCAATTTCAGCAGTCCACTTAGAAGGCTCAAGGAACCAGGTTGCGGATTTCCTGAGCAGAGAAAAGCTATCACCCATAGAGTGGGAACTGAACAGCAGAATTTTCGATACCCTATGTCAGCGCTGGGGAACCCCGACCGTGGATCTTTTCGCAACCAGAAAGAACGCAAAAATAAGAACCTTCTTCTCACTAAATCCTCAGGAGAATCCAGCAGGGGTAGATGCCCTTTCTCAGTCATGGAGCTCGGGTCTGCTATACGCCTTTCCCCCTCTGGCATTAGTACCAAGGGTACTCAGAAAAATTTGCGAGGACAGAGCTCAGGTGATCCTGGTGGTCCCTTTCTGGGCCGGAAGGAGCTGGTTCCCCCTTCTAAAGAAGCTGGCAGTGGACAGTCCTTACCATCTTCCAGTCAGGGGGGACTTACTTTCTCAGGGTCCGATCTTCCATCAGAACCCAGAGAAGCTGCGGTTAACAGCTTGGATCCTGAACGGCAGATCCTGAGGGCAAGAGGCCTTTCAGAAGGAGTGATTTCTATTCTACAAGCAAGTAGGAAACCAGTGACCTCAGCAATATACCTTAGAACCTGGAAGAAATTCTGCAGTTTTTGTGGAGACACAACAGTCGATGTTGATCATCCTAACATACCCAGGATTCTTGATTTCTTACAACAGGGATTCAAGAAGGGGCTCAAACCGAGTACTTTGAGGGTTCAAATTGCAGCCCTCAGTGTATTTTATGACTCTTCCCTTGCCGCCCACCCTTGGATCGCTCGGTTTTCTAGAGCGGTCTCGAGGCTCAAACCTCTAATCAGGAAGTCTGTCCCTCCCTGGGACCTTAATTTAGTCCTTAATGTATTATGCGAAGAGCCCTTTGATATAGAGAAGGATATAAATATCGCTAATCTTTCCCTAAAAGCAGTATTTTTAGTGGCCATTACATCAGCCAAAAGATTGGGGGAACTTCAGGCCCTATCCATCCAGAACCCTTATCTGCAGATATTTGATGATAGGTTGGTTTTGAGGCTTGACCCAGGGTTTCTTCCCAAGGTAGCCTCAGTGTCAAATATTAACCAAGAGGTCGTTCTTCCGTCTTTTTGCCAGTTTCCTAAAAATCAAAAAGAAGCTTTCTTTCATAACTTAGATGTTAGGGAGACGGTGTTGAAAGCATTAAGCTACTTACTGGTAGCGGCATTTTTCGGAGGCCCATGACAGCACTACGAGAGAGAGGATCCGCCCTTCAGGAACAGGAAACCTACAGATACAAAAGGGCGGCACCTCTCCCCATGCATCAGTTGTATTTCAGAGCTTGAGAGGACTACCGCGGTTAGTGGTACACAAATATACATTATATACAGTTTATATACAAAACAATCCATTGTATCGAACTAGATACCACTCGTGAAATCTATCATTATATACACTATAGGAAGTGCTACCCCCACGTGAATAGGGAGGGAACTAAGGGTGCTGTCATGGGCCTCCGAAAAATGCCGCTACCAGTAAGTAGCTTAATGCTTTATTCGGACTCCCATGACAGCACTACGAGAGATTTACAGAGATGTAAGCTACCTTAGGGAGGGACTATAGTCTGTAGCACCCTTAACCCAAAGGAGAGATCAGAGGAGGACCCCAAATCCAACCGATAGTGTTTAAAGAAAGTGGAAGGAGATGACCAAGTGGCCGCCTTACATATTTGCTCCACTGACACTCCAGATCTCTCTGCCCAGGATGACGCCATGGCCCGGGTGGAATGTGCCTTTAGATTCTGCGGAGCTGGCCCCCCACCTGCTGTATAAGCTAGAGAGATAGTTTCCCTAATCCATTTGGCTAGTGAATATTTTGACACTCTAAATCCTTTCCTTGGACCTTGGAAGGAAAGAAACAGTGCTCCATCTTTTTTCCAATTATCAGTGGCTGAGATATACTGAAGGAGAGATCTCCTAACGTCTAACGTATGAAGCTCCTGCTCTTTAGGATTAGAGGGATTAGGAATAAAGGATGGCAAAACTATCTCCTGTGATCTATGGAAACGTGTCGCTACCTTCGGCAGATATGCCGGGTCTGGTCTAAGGACTACTCTGTCTGATAAGATTTCTGTGTATGGAGGAGCTCTAGAAAGTGCCTGGATATCCCCTATCCTGCGAGCTGAGGTTATGGCAATCAGGAAGGCTGTCTTAAGCGTCAACATTTTGATCGAGGCCTCTTGCAGAGGTTCAAAGGGGGGTTTTGTTAGAGAGGACAGAACTAAATTTAAATCCCATGGAACTGTTCTATCCTTATACACTGGTCTAGATCTACTAACTGCCTTCATAAACCTCGCTATCCAATAATTGTTAGCTATATTGCATGAAAACAGGGCACCCAGAGCTGAGACCTGTACTCTAAGGGTACTAGTTGAGAGTTTTAACTCGAGACCCCTCTGTAGGAACTCTAAAATTTGTTGTATTGGTACCCCGTCTCGGATGTCAAATCTTGAACAAGACAAGAACTTCCTCCAAGTTCTAGAGTAGATTTTTGTAGTTATTTGCTTTCTACTCTTTAGGAGTGTCTCGACTAAATTTGGAGAGAAGCCTTTCCCCACTAATAGTGACCGTTCAAACTCCACGCCGTTAAATGGAGCGCTGCCACTTGTGGATGGGAGATCGGTCCCTGAGAAAGCAGGTTCGGGATCTCTGGTAGTACCCAGGGAACCGATACAGACATTGTCTTGAGCCAGGCAAACCAGGTTCTTCTGGGCCAAAAGGGGGCGATAAGGATGACTTTCGCTCGATCTTCCCTGATTTTCCTCACCACTAGAGGTATCAGGTTCAGTGGTGGGAAAGCATAGGCCAGTGGAAAATCCCATTTTATCAGAAACGCGTCCACCGCCAAGGGATTCTCCCTGGGATTTAGCGAGCAAAAAAGTTTTACTTTTCTGTTGTTTCTGGTGGCGAACAGGTCTACCACTGGTTGACCCCATCTGCAGACGATCAGATTGAAAATGTCTTTGTTGAGAGACCACTCTCCTTGTCTTAACACGTTTCGGCTGAGGAAATCTGCTGCCACATTTTCCTTTCCTTTGATGTGGAGAGCCGTCAAAGATAGAAAATTGTGCTCTGCCACCTGGAACAATCGATCCGTGATTTGCATCAATGTCTCGGAACGAGTTCCCCCTTGCCGGTTTATGTAAGCGACTGCAACTCTGTTGTCCGACAGAATTCTGACGTGCTGGCCCTGCAGATATATGAGGAATTTTTTAACAGCCAATTCAACCGCCAACAACTCCCTTTGGTTGGATGAGAATGTTGTGAAGGGTTCCCATTGTCCCTGGACCACCATGTCCCCCATGTAGGCTCCCCACCCTGAAGAGCTGGCATCTGTGGTTATCACCCGGGACACATTTACTATCCAGGGAACCCCCGCTGATAAATTCTTTTTATCTGACCACCACCTAAGGGAATCTAGCGTGGTTGGCCCTAACGTTATTTTCCCATTTAACGCGCCTCCCGAGGCTCTGTCATGGAACAAGACTTCTCTCTGTAGGGATCTGGTGTGGAACTGAGCCCACTTAACTGCTGGAATGCAAGATGTGAGTGACCCAAGTAGAGACATTGCTTGCCTAAGTGTCATGGAAGGTGTATTGATTGTTTTTAACGCATACATTTGAATTAGATCTATTTTTTCTATAGGGAGGAGACACTGTTGTGTCACTGAATCCAACATTAGACCCAGGAACTTTTGAATATTTAGGGGCTGTAACTTAGATTTTTCGAAGTTTATGATCCAACCCAGGTGTTCTAGCTTGGCTTTAGTAACCTCCCATTGTGACAGACAGTGATCTACTGAGTTCCCTACAATGAGGAAATCATCCAAGTAGGGAATTATAAGGACATTTGATTCTCTTAAATGTGCCATGACTTCAGCGATTATTTTAGTGAACACTCTAGGAGCAGAAGTTATCCCGAAGGGAAGTGCCCTGAACTGAAAATGTTGAATCCTACCCCCCATTAGTACTGCTACCCTTAGGTATTGTTGGAAATCAGCGTGAATGGGTACATGATAGTAGGCATCTTTCAAATCCACTACTACCATAAAACAATTGTTGAAAAGCATTTTTATTGTCGAATTGATGGACTCCATTTTGAAGGTATGTTTTACCAAAAACTTATTGAGACCCTTAAGGTTTATAATGGTCCTATAAGACATATCCGGTTTTTGAATTAGGAAAAGGGGAGAGTAGAACCCCTTCCCTGCCTGAGAATACGGCACTTCAATCAAAACATTTTTGGAGCAAAGAGTCCTCACTTCCTCTTCTAAGGCAAATTGTTCAGTGGGAGATGAACGCCAGGGTGTTAACTGGAATTTGTCCCGTGGGGTATGGACAAACTCAAGTCTGAGACCATGGGAAACAGTGTCTTTTATCCAAACACTGTTTGTGATTTTTGACCACTCTGCCGAGAAATGCGACAGTCTCCCTCCCACCGGGATTGCCAGTCATTGGTCTTGTTTTTTGTTTTCCGTCGGGTTACGGCGAAACATGAGACCTGTGCCTCTTTTTCGCTTATCATCCCATCTGGAACGATCCCTACCCGGTGAGAAGGTGCGCCTTCCTCCCAGATTGAACCTTCTTTTGTTGAAGGGACGGCGATATGGAGTGAAAAGATTGGGAAACTTTTTCTTATCATCCCCTGCCTTCTCCAGGAGCTCATCCAGGGTAGGCCCAAATAGATACTCGCCTTTACAAGGGATAGCGCAGAGCTTTGCTTTCGCCTGCATATCCCCCGGCCAGCATTTCAGCCATAGGGCTCTCCTTGCAGCATTAGAAAGTCCTGCTGCTCTAGCTGCCAACTTTACGGAGTCAATTGAGGCGTCCGATAAAAAAGCCGCCCCCTCCTGGATTATTGGTAACGCTGAGAGTATGGAATCTCTAGAGGCCCCCTGTTTTAATTGGGTCTCCAACTGGTCCAGCCAGACCATCATTGACCTTGCCGTGCAGGTTGACGCCACCGCAGGTCTTAAGGAGCCGGCTGCCATCTCCCAGGTTCCCTTTAGGAAGGTATCCACTTTCCTATCCAGGGGGTCTTTAAGTGTCCCCATATCCTCAAACGGGAGAGAGGATCGCTTTGCTACCTTGGCAATTGCTGCATCCAGCTTTGGGGCCTTCTCCCAGCTACCCACTGCTGGGTCATCAAAAGGGTACCGACGTTTCTGCGCAGGTGGTAAGGAGCCTTTTCTCTCTGGTTTTCTCCACTCCCTGTTGATAAGTTCCTGTATTTTCTCATTTAAAGGAAAGACTCTGCGCTTTTTCTGTTCTAACCCGCTGAACATCATTTGTTCTTTAGATAGTTGAGGCTTGGGTTCTGTTATACCCATTGTGCCTCTGACCGCCTTTATTAATTTGTCTATCCTCTCTATGGGTAGGCAAAACCGAGCAGCGTCTTCTTCCGAAGAGGAGGATGAAGCTGCTGAATCGTCCGATTCCTCGCTCCTGTCCTTATCCACAGACGAATCAGATGCCCACTGAGTTTTTTGCTTAGAGCCTCCTGTCTGTGAAAGGTTCTTAATGGACTGCTTGACCTCCATTCTAACCATTTCCTTTAGACTGGCCGCAATAGAAGAGGACTCTTCTGCTACCTAAGGGGATAAGTAAGGTAGACTAGAATGTAAGATCTACATGCTATACCCCCTCCCCTCCTTCCAGGACCTCACCGTCTGCTGGATACAGGGGTCACATAGTTTTTTAGGGTGTGAGTCAGGCAAGGGGACCCCGCAGATGGCACACTCCCTATGCTTCGCCTTACTGACGCTTTTCTTTCCCTGCACAAAACATATGAGGGGACACTAGTCACTAAGTGAACTTTCTCGAAGGTCACTTACCAGTGGCTGCCCCACACCCAGAAGATACCGAAGTACGAGGGGGATCTTTTCTGGCTGACGCTCCAGACCCCTGTCTGGAGGAGCTTCTGCGGCCAGACCCATCGCTCTTTTTCTCACGATCCTTCTCCATGGATTTCTGAGGCACTTCATCCAGC
Organism: Ranitomeya imitator; assembly: GCF_032444005.1. Taxonomy (NCBI): domain Eukaryota; kingdom Metazoa; phylum Chordata; class Amphibia; order Anura; family Dendrobatidae; genus Ranitomeya; species Ranitomeya imitator. The sequence continues at coordinate 171,197,202 of NC_091286.1, forward strand.
AGCAGAGGCTGCTGATCCTGATCAGACTCCATCTTCAGTTTGGAGACCAGGAGCAAGGATCGCGCACCTGGAGCCGATATATAGCCCCTCCTTCGGCCAGCGTAATTATGCCGCGCTTGTAGCCACTTTCCACCCCCCCCCCCCCCCCCCCGCAGCTGCAGGGGATCAGCCGACACCTGAGGGTGATCGGCGCACATTTACCGGTGGGCGCCGCCATCTTGGAGCTCCTGCGCATGCGCAGAAGCTCCGCGACCCGGAAGACACCGCCGGCTCCGCCCCCCAACGTCACCCCTAGTCCACAGCGCTTCCTGTCAGCGCTGTGAACAGCGTGGGACGCCGAGACCATGCCGGGAGACTCCGAGGGCGCCCCCACAATGCCGCCGACCCCCCCAAGGGAGGAGGACCTTTATACATACCACGCGCGGCTTCCGGAGACCGGACACCCCCTGGCGACCGCTCCACGCTGATCAGACACTGCCGTGCAGCCCTGCCAGAGCCACCGTGTCTGCTTCAGGTACCCCGCACCGGCCGAGGTAGGAGACCCCCTCGCTACCCGAATCGGTCCGGCCGGCCTGGAATCTGCTAGCAATCTTCTTGTAGGATCCAGTCCCTCCAGGAACAGGAAACCAACTGATGCATGGGGAGAGGTGCCGCCCTTTTGTATCTGTAGGTTTCCTGTTCCTGAAGGGCGGATCCTCTCTCTCGTAGTGCTGTCATGGGAGTCCGAATAAATACTTGGATATGACTAGGGCCTGGAGACAGGATAGTAATCTCTTCATCCTGTACGGGGGTCCTAATAGGGGTAAAAAGGCATCAAAATCCACTATTGCCAGGTGGATTAGATCCACTATTACCATGGCCTATCAGGCGCGGGGAAAAGTTCCTCCTGATAGCCTTAAAGCTCATTCATCCAGGGCCATGGCCGCGTCTTGGGCTGAAAAAGGGGGGCCTCAATAGATCAGATTTGTAAAGCGGCATCTTGGTCTAACATTAGCACCTTTTCAAAACACTACAAATTAGATGTAGTCTCTTCTCAGTTAGCTTTTGGCAGGAAGGTGCTTCAAGCGGTAGTCCCACCCTAGAACCAGGAAGTCTCCTTTGGTACTTCTCCATGGTGCTGTCAGGTGGTGACCTGGAAAACGGTAATTAATCTTACCGATAATTGTATTTCCAGGAATCCATCCTGACAGCACGGATAGTTCCCTCCATAATACAAATACGTGTTATACTTATGTGAAGTAACATTGGTGTTAATCTTGTTATGTTCAAAATAAATTTTCTGTTTGCATCCATCCAGATGTGTTACTTTGGAAAATCACTGAAGGGTGGAAGGGGGAGGGTCCTTTTAAACTCTCGTGTTTCCTGTCCCACTGCGAATAAGAAGGACGTCCTCCATGGTGCTGTCAGGATGGATTCCTGGAAATACAATTATCGGTAAGATTAATTACCGTTTTCTCTTTAGCAGCGGCATAGGCTTTAGCCACAGCCGCAGACTCCTGCTTCTGTGACCCGCTGCTCCCCCTCCTCCGCCGGCTTTCTGGGACAAATGATTCATGTATAAGCCGAGGGGGGCGTTTTCATCACAAAAAAAATGTGCTGAAAAACTTGGCTTATACATGAGTATATATGGTAAATGGGCTATCGCTGTAATCATACTGACCCGAAGAAGCTGCCTTATCAATTTTACCACATGCGGAATGGTATAAAAACAAATCAATTCCTGAATTGCTGGTTTTTGTTCATTTTACCTCCCAAAAATCAGAATAGAAAGTGATCAAAAAAAGTAATGTGTCCAAAAATGATACTGATAAAAACGTCAGCTCCTCCTGCAAAAAGGAAGCGGACACATGATTCTGTCTGCTAAAATATGCAAAAAATTATAGCTCTCAAAATAGTGATGCAAAAAAGGGGAATTAGACCTACCGGTAATTACGGTAGGTCTAATTCCCTATTTCCATTACGTCCCTCCGGACAGCACCATGGAGAATACCAAAGAAACTCTCCCAGGTGGGTACAGAAGCCCAGGAATCCAAGTACCAGGCAAAAACCAGACTAGATAAATAAATGATCCAAAAGATCAGAAAAAACCATAGAAATCTAAAGAGATCCGCAAAGAAAATCACCATAGTGAGTGTCTGATATACATCTATAATGGCTGATTTCAGTATGAATGTGGTAAACGAAATAAGCATCAGAAACAGAGAGTGAAATACACCCATTGTACTCCAATACCAATAATGAACCCCAGCAAGTTATTTATTGAGATAGATACCGTAAATACTCGAGTATAAGCCGAGATTTTCAGCCCAAAAAAAAAAATGGTCTGAAAGTGCCCCTCTCGGCTTATACTCGAGTCATGGTCAGCGGGTGAGGGGAAGCGACGACTGTCAAATACTCACCTGCTCCCGGCGCTCCTGACTCGGTCCCTGCATGTCCCACGGTCTTCGGGGGCGGCAGCTTCTTCCTATGTTCAGCGGTCACTGGTACCGCTCATTAAAGTAATGAATATGGACGCGACTCCCATAGGGGTGGAGCCGCATATTCATTACTGTAATGAGCGGTACCATGTGACTGCTCACTACAGGAAGAAGACCGTGGGACATGCAGGGACTGCGTCAGGAGCGCAAATGAGTATTTCATATTCACCTTTCCACGTTCCACCGATGCTCCGTCTTCCCCATCCTCTGCACTGACTGTTCAGGTCAGAGGGCGTGATGACGTATTAGTGTCAAACCTGAGCCTGTCCCTGCACTCCCTAGAGAGCTGCTCCTGCCAGGCTGGTCTCCAAAGATAAACTCTATCACCAACAGCCAGCTGATGAATTAGGGGACCATTTAAAGGGTGGTGGCAATAGTCACCACCCACATCAGCTGAACCAGCAGCACTGCAGTTACACCACATTGCCAGGGGGGGGAGGGGGAAGGGAGCTGACATTAACCCCTGATGAACAAAAAGGAAAAAAACCTACATTTAAACAAAGTGGAACCAGAGCGGCCACAAATCCAAAAATGAATTGTGACAGTATGAGAATATGTAAATGTTTTTATTTATTTATTTTTTTTTTTTTACAACACAGGCGCCAGATGATGAGACTATGCTCCCATAATCGGCTCAGGCTCTCACTGTTATGTGTGACAAAACAAGTAGCCGGATGGGAATAGCAGTCCCATCAAACGGTGCCTGGGTACACACACACAAACACACACCCACAGACAAACAGACACACACCCGCACACACAGACACTCACAGACAAACATACACAACGACACGCACATATTCTCCACTCATACATATCCTCCACCCATACATTCTCTGTCCACACTCTTCCTCCTTCTGACATAATTCTGATATAAAAATATTTTTACAATTTTTAACACTGTTTTTTAACATTGTCCTACTTTAGGACATCATGCTTACACTGACAGATCGCTGATCTGATAGTATGCAATGCTTCTGCACTGCAGGACATCAAAGCAGCATATGACAGGCAGGGGAGGAGGCGTGTCAAATCCTGCTCTTAGGATGCGCTCACAGGCCACTTTCCCTGAAGGACCATGTGGCCATATTGAGGCCCTAGGTCACCATAGAGACCATCGGCACAACGCGATCACATCGCATTTTGCCAATGGGAGCAGACAAGCTGCTCACTCACTGTGCGATGCTCCTTGATGTCGCTGTGACTATTGACAGTGGCAACAGAGAGATTAACCTCTTTCGACATCGGGCGTAAATGTTTGCCGATGGTCGACACCCTCCCTTTGATGTGGGCTCCGGAGGGGAGCCCAAATCTTTCTTGGCACATGTCAGCTGTTTTGAACTGCTGACATGTGCCCGGAACAGCCAAGGGTGGAATCGCGATCCAACCACGGCTATTAACCCGTTAAATGCTGCTGTCAAACGCTACCGGCAACCGCATCGGAAATCCACCCATCGGTGACCCGTCATGTGATCGCGGGTCACCGATGGGTTGGCATGTCAACCAGAGGTCTCCTGGGGACCTCTATTGTTGTCCCTGCCAACTTGCAGTGGTCGGCGCTCATAGCAAGTGAGAAATTCTGCTACATACAGGCGATCTGATTATCAGCTGTTTGTAGCAGAGCCGATTGGGTTATGGCAGGTTCAATTAAAAAAAAAAAAAAAAAAAAAAGGATTAACCTGATCGCTAAAAGGCATAGCAAGAAAAAAAAAAAAAAGTAAAAACGCCAGAATTACGTTTTTTTTTTGTCGCCACGATATTGCATTAAAATGCAATAACTGGCGATCAAAAGATCGTATCTGGACCAAATGGTATCATTACAAATGTCAGCTCCGTGAGCAAAAAATAAGCCCTCACCCAACCAGAGATCACAAAAAAATGGAGACACTACAGGTATTGGAAAATGGCGCAATTTTTTTGTATTTTTATTTATTTAACAAAGTTTGGAATTTTTTCTTACCACTTGGATAAAAAGAAACTAGACATGTTTGGCGTCTATAAACTTGTAATAGTTTGAAGAAAAATCGGGCACTCCCATTCAGCCACAAAAAATATATTTATCTACTATATAATTGTCTAAGGGTCACTTCAGTCTTTCTGTCTGTCACTGATATTGATTGGTCGCAGCGTCTGTCTGTCATGGAAATCCAAGTCGCTGATTTTGCCACGACCAATCAGCGACAGGCACAGTCTGCCAGCAAAATGGCCGCTCCTTCCTCCCCGCAGTCAGTGCCCGCTTCATACTCCTCTCCAGTCAGCCCTCACACATGGTTAAAGGGACACTGTCACCTGAATTTGGAGGGAACAATCTTCAGCCATGGAGGCGGGGGTTTGGGGCTTTTGATTCACCCGTCCCTTACCCACTGGCTGCATGCTGGCTGCAATATTGGATTGAAGTTCATTCTCTGCCCTCCGTAGTACATGCATGCACAAGGCAATCTTGCCTTGCGCAGGCGTGTACTACGGAGGACAGAGAATGAACTTCAATCCAATATTGCAGCCAGCATGCAGTCAGCGGGTAAGGAAAGGGTGAATCAAAAACCCCAAAACCCCGCCTCCATGGCTGAAGATGGTTCCCTCCAAATTCAGGTGACAGTGTCCCTTTAATGCCAGCTTTAATGGACCACGGTGTAACGCACTCCATTACTGCAGCTATTAACCCTGTGTGACAAACTTTTTACTATTGATGCTGCGTATGCAGCATCAATAGTAAAAAGATCGGATGTTAAAAATAATTAAAAAAATCCCGTTATTCTCACCCTCCGACATCACGCCCTGTCCTCGGCAGTGCAAGCGGCAGGTTCCGGTGCCAAGGATGCTATGCCAGAAGGACCTGCCATGACGTCACGGTCATGTGACCGCAACGTCATCACAGGTCCTGCGCTCATACCAACCCTGGGACCGGAAGCTGCCGCGTGCACCGCACACAGGTGCCAGGACAACAAGGGGCCTTCGGAAGCTGAGCATATGTTTATTTTTTATTTTAAGTCTTTTTTAACCTGTTACATACGTGGCTGGGCTGTATACTACGTGGCTGGGCTGTATACTACGTGGCTGGGCTGTATACTACGTGGCTGGGCTGTATACTACGTGGCTGGGCTGTATACTACGTGGCTGGGCTGTATACTACGTGGCTGGGCTGTATACTACGTGGCTGGGCTGTATACTACGTGGCTGGGCAATATACTACGTGGCTGGGCAATATACTACGTGGCTGGGCAATATACTACGTGGCTGGGCAATATACTACGTGGCTGGGCAATATACTACGTGGCTGGGCAATATACTACGTGGACATGCATATTCTAGAATACCCGATGTGTTAGAACCGGGCCACCATCTAGTTTGAATATAATAGTCCAAAAGGTTATATTCATGTAAGGTTTCGGTCTTCTCTTATACCTTCTTCAGACTAGAGTACAATTAACAAAATAAAGAATAGTACATAATCAGTTGTAATACATCACTGATATACAAAAATTAAACAAACAAATATAGTGAAATATAATGAGCTGGTCAAGACCCATGGATAATCAGAGTTACAAGTCAAACTCAATTACCTTGAATGGTATTCAAGGGTATGGAATACCCATTTCTTCATAATAATATGAGACTCATCAAAACAATTCTTGAACTTACTTCAGTTATAGACTGATACAATAATATGTATATATACAATCCATATATGTCAGTTTTCAAATCATGTAAGTTAGTAATGTAAGGAAGTATGGAGAGGTAGGGAAATGTCATGGCTCAAATCTAATCCACCTATAATAGTAGTATCCACAAGAAAAAAATGGCAAGAAATAGCAATGCTTACCAATATATAAAACTATTTCTAGGATTGGTAAGCTTTCTCTGTGCACCCCAAGTGTGGACTATACGGAGTGACGCGTTTTATTTATGGACTGTATAAACTCGTAATGAGTCTGACCTGGAGAATCATAATGGCAGGTCAGTTTTAACATTTAGTGAACCTAGTAAAAAGGCAAAAAAAACCAAAAAACTGTGGAATTGCACTTTTTTTTGCAATTTCCCCACACTTGAAATTTTCCAATACACGATATGTTAAAACGATACGTCTTTCAAAAAGTACAACTTGTCCCACAGAAAACAAGCCCTCACATGGCATTTTGACCCCCCCCCCCCCCCAAAAAAAAAAAAAAAAAATCTAAAAAAGTTATGGTTCTGGGAAGAAGGGGATCAAAAAATAAAAATGCAAAACCAAAAATAACTCTGGTCGTTAAGGGTTTAAACCAGTGGTCCCCAACTCCAGGCCTCGAGGGCCGCCAACATTGCAGGTTTTCAGGATTTCCTTAGTATTGCACAGGGGTTGGAATCATCACCTCTGCAGATGATCACATTACCACCGATGCAATACTAAAGAAATCCTGAAAACCTGCACTGTTGGCGGCCCTCGAGGCCTGGAGTTGGGGACCCCTGGTTTAAACGTCTGTGATTGGTAGTAGCAGATCTAAAATTTGATCATACAGAAGAGGAGTACCTTTCTAGAAGCTAAACCTTTGCCAGAACTTTAACTCAATTTGATTGTCATATTCTCTGTATATCAATGTTTGATCTTTCCATGTTAAACTTTCTTAGTGGACTATTGTTACCCGTTCTTTTCCTTTCCTCCCCCACCCGTTTCCCAAGGTATACCTTCCCTTCCAGTGTTATCATGATTCTTCCCTTTACTAATTTAATTTTTTTTCCTTTCACCCCTTCCTTTTCCTCTCCATTTTTTTTTTTTTTTTTTTTTTATCAGATTCAGTCCTTTTCCCTTCCTATTCCTTTTCCTACATACCCTCTTCTTGCCCTACCCCTATCATTCCCTCTTGTATCATTTAGGTTTTGTCGTAGACATGTTGCATTGTATTATTGATGTATTTTACTCTACTGGGAGTATTTTCCGTTCTTATATTGTATTTCATAATTGTATATTTTTGCTGTCTTCCCTACTCTTACCTTTCCTGGTTTATGTAAAAATCCCCTTAATAAAAATCACTTAAACAACAAACAAAAAAAGATAATACATTTCATCTCCCTACCTGGAATTCAAAAACTCTTTTGGCACCACAATCACAGTTAATGATATCATTTTCGACTGGAACATTTTGCAAAGATATCCAGAGAGGTTCACCGTCTTTACTGTATCTCAGGACCTACAGCAAAATTCAACACAAAGCACATTTTTTTTCGCCCACACGCAGATACAGGATTAAGTCACATATTAAAAAGTGCTTGGATCAATATAAAAGTTTAGAAAAAAAATGTTATAAACACTTAAAGTGGTAGTGCTATAAATAAAATAAATTTTAATGAATAGATCTTGCAATATTAACAAGTTCAACAATTAGATGTGTTTATGAAAATAAAAAATTAAATAAATAAAGTTTCTAATTAACCCTCTGAGTTTATCATAAATCAAGCTATTAAAGTAAGAGCTCTGGCTGCAGCATTAGCTCATGTCATTGACTTGATTTATGGTAAGTTCATAACATGGCGATATAGAAGAAACACTGCTTCCTGTGATAAGGCAGGAAAGTGAGCAACTTGAGCATTCCCTGCTATAGCTTCAGTATATTCAATGGTTTTCTCTATTTTCTTGCTTCTCCTAACTTTTTTTGACTAAGGGTACCGTCACACTGAAATGACGCTGCAGCGATACGACAACGATGTCGATCGCTGCAGCGATACGACAACGATGTCGATCGCTGCAGCGTCACTGTTTGGTCGCTGGAGAGCTGTCACACAGACAGCTCTCCAGCGACCAACGATCCCGAGGTCCCCTGGTAACCAGGGTAAACATCGGGTTACTAAGCGCAGGGCCGCGCTTAGTAACCCGATGTTTACCCTGGTTACCAGCGTAAACGTAAAAAAAAAAATCAAACATTACATACTTACATTCCGCTGCCTGTCCTCCGGCGCTCTGCTTTCCTCTGCACTGTCAGCGCCGGTCAGCCGTAAAGCAGAGCGGTGACGTCACCGCTGTGCTTTCTGGCTGGCCGGCGCTGACACAGGATGCAGGAGGAGTGCAGAGAATCAGAGCGTCGGGGACAGACAGCTGAAGGTAAGTATGTAGTGTTTGTTTTTTTTACTTTTACGCTGGTAACCAGGGTAAACATCGGGTTACTAAGCGCGGCCCTGCCCTTAGTAACCCGATGTTTACCCTGGTTACCAGTGAAGACATCGCTGAATCGGCGTCAAACACGCCGATTCAGCGATGTCAGCGGGAGATCCAGCGACGATATAAAGCTTCAGACGATCTGCTACGACGTACGATTCTCAGCGGGGTCCCTGATCGCAGTAGCGTGTCAGACACAGCGAGATCGTAACAATATCGCTGGAACGTCACGGATCGTGCCGTCCTAGCGATCAAAGTGCCACTGTGTGACGGTACCCTAACTATTAGCTTGGCACCTATAGAAGAGACTAGCTGGCTGGGGGATAAGAAAAAATGTTAGTGTTTTCTTAAGGTCAACCTCTTAGTGACAGCAGATTAAAACACATGGTCTTTCCTGTACAGGAAATGTAAAAAGGTATCAACCACTGAGGACTCCGTTCTAAATATTTTTTTTGGGTCTTTCCTGTGTCATCCGATAAAGACTACGGGAGAGGCATTTTAAAGTAAGCACCAAAAAAATCTTTTTTTTTCTTAATATTATTGGGGACCCAGGAAATACCATTGGACATTCTAAAGCAGTTCTTTGGGTGGGAAAAATAAAGGACAAAACGGATCAGGTCAGTGTCACCCCTTGACGCTCTTTTAAGCCAATGTTCCCCAGAAGAGGTATACGTCTTCTGAGGAACATTGACTGAAACACGCGTCAAGGGGTGACACGGACCTGATCCGTGGTTCTGGGAAATTATACTTGCTACTTACCATGCTCTGGCATGATGACCATTTGTTTGGCTGGGAACCACATTAAAATTACCTGTGGAACATCTGTTTCCAGAAATGTTTTAGCTAGCAATTTCTCATGTACATTGATATAAAGATTGATGGAAGTAAGGCCTGAATGCTATAGTGCTTTTTCATCTTGACTATAGACATTTTTTGACTCCCTGAGAAATCCTCTTTTTTTTTTTTTTATAATATACTGAACCTCACCTACTTGACGCCACACACAGAGGTGAATCTCCTACGCCTCCCAGCAATTAAATGCTTATTCAATGTAATGGTTTATTTTCCTGTTTCATACTGCACTTTTAAAACTGTTCCTCTTTATAGAAATGTAAAAAAAGGTTTGAGCTACATATACGAATGTCTTGAAATACATATCACCACATTATACCTTAGTAGATTCAACTTAATTTATTACAATCGCAGTAAGATGAATGATTTATACCTTTAGTCAATCACTTATTCCAGTATATGATAGATATTTCTTGTGCTGGAAAGCACATATATATTGATGTACTAATTTGTATTTTACATGTTTTTATCCATTTTTTAAGTCAATAAAATGTATTCATAACATTTTGAGAAGTTGCTGGAGGACCTTTTTCCTAGCAGGCAGTTTTCTTATTAGGATGCGGATGCTGGTTTGGACAGCAGTATTGTCTTCTGAGAAAAAAAAAATTAAGTGTGTGCCCAAGTATTTTTGCTGAGTCAGAAACACGACATATTACAATTACAGAAAAGTTGATGGGATTTATAGAAATCTCATCCCCATTGTGCCTTTTTACTCCATGTAAACTAACCTGTGGTTTGTGTTTCAAATCAGCAACTTGTCAATTTTTCTTGCAGGTACGCAGAGTTTTATGTGCAGATTTTCCCCATAGAATTACATTAGTTGTGGAAGATCGGCAGGTAAAAAACACATATGCAATTTTATTTTTGCTGCAGAAACACACTAAAAAACGCATGTAACGTAACATACCAAGATGGGAGGAAAAACCTGCAGCGTCAAAAACAAATGTAAGAAAACGCAGCATAAAATATAAATAAAATTAAAAAATGCACTAAAAAAAAAAAAAAAATGCAGGTAACTTAATTTACCCAATAGGTGCAGAAAATCTGCAACATCAAAAGCTCATTGTGGGAATGTAGCCTAAAGAGCAGTGTTGAACAACATCTGCAGAAGGACTAGACACCAAGCAGGGATCAAAGAGGACTTCAGGTTGTTTATGATCTGTCTGCAGAGAGATAAGGCTAGGGTCACATTGCGTTAGTGCAACCCGTTTAGCGCTAGCGGGTTGCGCTAACGCAATGTTTTTAATGTGGCCGCGTCGCGGTAACGTCCCCGCTCTTGCAGATCCCCGATCTGCGAGAGCGGGGAACGGACCGCGGGCGCGCCTCGGACGCTGCGAGCAGCATCCGCGGCGCGCCAGGAAAAACCGGCGCGTCGCTAGCGCGTGCCGAACATGGCACGCGCTAGTGCTGCGCGTTCCCATTGCCGTGAATGGGCATGCTAACGGACGCATTGCACGGCGTTTATTTCGCCGTGCAACGCTGTCCGTTAGCGCTTTCCCATTAACGCAATGGGAACCAAGCCTAAGTGTCAAGGTAGATCTGTAGACTTTCCATGTTATCCAAGTAAGAAGCTTTGATGACAGTGTCCAGGTAGGAGATAACTGCAATCCCACTGACATGTAGAAGAGCCATGACCATGATCTTTGTGAACCCTTGAGGGCTGTGGATAGCCCAAAGAGCAGATCCATGAACCAAAAGCTAAATTAGTAGACCGCGGATTGGAAAAACGTCTGTTGTGCAGAAAAGACGGGGATGTGCAGATAGGCATTCTGAAGGTCTACTGAGGTTAGGAATTCCCCAGGTTTTAGGAGTTGTGATGGAGTGAAGAGAGGCCATGCTAAAGAAACTAAGTTGAACCTGCCTTTTCAGCATTTTCAGGAGCAGGAAAAGCTAGACTAAGCAATTTTTCTTGGCTATGACAAATCTGTTTCAATAAAACTCCTCCTTACCATAAGCCCACAAGACGTCTGGAATATCTAAGATGGAACAGCTTTCATCAAAGACAATAAAAATCCACCATCTACAGTCAAGCTCTGAGGTACATTCTGTTCAGACAGTAAAGGTACTGTCACACTAGACGATATCGCTAGCGATCCGTGACGTTGCAGCGTCCTCGCTAGCGATATCGTCCAGTGTGACAGGCAGCAGCGATCAGGCCCCTGCTGGGAGATCGCTGGTCGGGGAAGAAAGTCCAGAACTTTATTTGGTCGCTGGACTCCCCGTAGACATCGCTGAATCGGCGTGTGTGACACCGATTCAGCGATGTCTTTGCTGGTAACCAGGGTAAACATCGGGTAACTAAGCGCAGGGCCGCGCTTAGTAACCCGATGTTTACCCTGGTTACCATCCTAAAAGTAAAAAAACAAACAGTACATACTTACCTACAGCCGTCTGTCCTCCAGCGCTGTGCTCTGCTCTCCTCCTGCTCTGGCTGTGAGCGTCGGTCAGCCGGAAAGCAGAGCGGTGACGTCACCGCTCTGCTTTCTGGCTGCCCGGAGCTCACAGCCAGACCAGAGAAGCAGAGCGCCGAGGACAGACAGCGGTAGGTAAGTATGTAGCGTTTGTTTTTTTACTTTTTAGGATGGTAACCAGGGTAAACATCGGGTTACTAAGCGCGGCCCTGCGCTTAGTTACCCGATGTTTACCCTGGTTACCGGGGACCTCGGGATCGTTGGTCGCTGGAGAGCTGTCTGTGTGACAGCTCTCCAGCGACCAAATAGCGACGCTGCAGCGATCCGGATCGTTGTCGGTATCGCTGCAGCGTCGCTATGTGTGACGGTACCTTAAGGACAGAAAATTACAGCTGCCATCACTGAGGAATACATTCCTACAATAACATTACCAACCACTGGTAATAGATGAAGAAATCCACAGAGCTACAAGGTTCCCAAGAAACCTGAAGACACAAAAGAGAATAGTAAAACCAAAAACACTCAGTTTGAAAAAATGTTGCAGTAATCCGCAAGTGCTAGTAAAAGATGTAAAAAACAGGGTATTTGGTTGATACGTTTTTTTGCAAAAAATGTATACTAAGCTGCTCTACCAATCTTCACGGTATACCCTTATCAGAGCAGTCCTAACTAATGTATGCAATCCCTATCTGATGTATTTAAAAACCTGATCATCTGTATATAACCTGTGTGAACAGGGTTCAGAGAGGAAAAATCCATGTGTGCATACAGGGTAGAACAGCTTTTGTGCAGATAGCCCAAGAGGAGTGGTGGAACTCCCCAGTCTTGTAGACACAAGAGAACAATTATGGAAACAGGAACACATGGGCTACTTGCACAGTGAACAAGTCTGTATGATCATGTTCACACACCACCAAGAAACCTGAAGACACAAAAGAGAATAGTAAAACCAAAAACACTCAGTTTGAAAAAATGTTGCAGTAATCCGCAAGTGATTACTGGTAATAGATGAAGAAATCCACAGAGCTACAAGGTTCCCAAGAAGCAGTCTACTGGATTACCAACAGAGGGAGGACAATAACAGGGTGCCTCTTGGGGTCATATACAACCCCCAATTGAGCATCCTAAAGAAAATTGGTGCTGATCTCCAACCCATATTCTACAGAGACGGCAGACTGAAATAAATATTTCCAGAATTTTCACTTCTCTCTTACAAACAACCTCTTAAGGAATCTACTTGTCAGAAGTGTCCTCTCCTCACCCTCCGTGACGGAAACATTCCCAACTAAAAAAAAAAAAAAGCAAAACTTGTACCCACATATTATCAACAAATACAGTTTGCAAACCAAACAGATCAGGAGTATATAAGAGCATACATTTATTTTCATGTACATCCTTCAGGGTGGTGTACAGGATACAATGTACAAGGAAATACCATACAAAACTACAAATAAGGATGAATCTACACAGGCACACAATTAAGAATGAGCTGCTCATGCCTGTGGGAACATTTTTATATGTACCTGGACACTGTATGACTCATTTAAAAGTTTAATTCTAAAAAGGTGAAGGATTTGAGAATTCAAACTGATAATGTTTAATTCTTTGACAAAAAGACTCAATTTAACATATGGATTTATGACTCACTACATGGAAAACTCACCTCCACCAGACAGACTGCAGATAACCAAGGGATCATTCCCACCGCTTCTCCATTTGTAACAAAAACCCCAATTTGATTTTCTTGGAATATCTTTAGGAGGCATCACCCCCTTCCACCTCATGAACAAATGTCCTTTTGTAGAATCTCTTAAATGTGGTGCTCTTGTCTTTTTAATTCATTTGTAAACCTGCCTCAAGAAGGAACGCCTGGGCTTTGAAAGTTGGCAAATATATGTTTTCTGGTTAGCTAATAAAGGTATAACTCCGATAATATTTTTGCCATTTTTGGGCATAAAAATAATTTACATCGATTTTTCTGGCTAACACGGTATCCCCACATAATTTATTGTACATCATCAATAAAACTCCTGTGAAGTGCTCTCAAGGAAGGACTGGTACCATTGCACCTTACCAGAAAAAGGAAAAAAGAAAGCCAGAAAAACAAAAGCCAAAAATGGAGTCTAAGGAAGATGAGATCTGAAGTGGCAGTCAAATCTATATAGAGTAGATGACTACACTGATACAGGTGTCATCGACTGCAAAGAGCTACGTGTCTCAGAAAAAGTGGAGTTATAGGTGTTTTTACTTGGCAGTTGGGGTCACCACTTAAAAAGCGCTGACAAAACGAATGCATCTTGCGCTTGCTGTAAGAGCATCTGGGCTTAGACTGTGGGAGCATTGTGCTTTTTTCTACCAGTGCCATCCAAATTTGTCTGGTCTATTTTGGTCCTGAACAGACAGCCCAGAAAGGAAAGACATGCACAAGTTTTCTTGGATGCGGAGTCCTTGTTTCACCCATAAAACTCTGCAGATAGCCAGGTAGATGTGAGGGAAGTGGAGCAGAGATACTATCCTGAGTGAGCAATTCTGACTGAGATCCACTTGAGATGCTCATTTTGGAGTATTGATGTGGGGTGGGGGGTGGGGGGGGGGTTTCTGTCAGAAAGCGGTAGATTCATGGTTGTGGACAACAGAAGGAGAAGCAATCCTGGTGGTGACAAGTTCTTATGGCAAAGTGAATTAAAGCTCCAAGCGCCGCCTTCTGTGGAGGCTACTGTACAGATGATACACTCTCTGGCCAATTTCTCCTCAAATTCGAAAAGCACCAGACAGCTCACCTGACTCTTTTGAAGGAGATTGTATTCCTTGGGGGTAGGGGTGGAGGGTTCTGCTTTCTTAACTTTCAGGAATTGGTGTACAGCCTGAATCAGACTGTGGATCACACCTCTCAGTTTAATTGCAGGTCCAAATCCAAGACAGTTCTATTCTTGCACTTGCTGGACCTCGGGAGAGAAAGAGAACACCACAAACAATACACTCTTGTAGGGAGGTAGAGTGAAAATGAACAGGAGGATAAACACACCCAAGGCCTCTGACCTCCTGCACAATCTGCACTGTTGGAACAGACACCATGGTTGGGTCAGCCAACAAAAGAGATACAGCTCAATCAGGCAGGAATGATAAACTTGTCTTGTGAGAGGAGATGGCTTGTACAATAGGCACATAAGGCAGAAAAAGAGAGAAAAAAACAGCGGCAGAGAATGAGAAATAGGTCCCAGAAGGCGTATAGTGCTGCTAGGGGCCACCAGAGTGTCACCATGACACACAAGTCCTCTGGTCCTGAAGCCCAGGAAAAGGCCTGGCGGTACGGAATAGCGGCATTCTATTTAGTACTGGCAGCAAACGTTAAAACTATCAAGTTTGTAATGATGGTGTCCTCTTCCAAGGAGGAGCAAGGAGAAGCTTTCTCCTCTGGCACAGGAGAAGAAAATGGTGCCATCTAGAGAAAAAAGGGAGTTGGCAGGACAGGGAAAGAGCATGGTAACAAGACCACGTTTGTCTGATTGGCTAAAAGAACTGGGGCTGTGGCCTTCCAGGAGGCTCAATAGAAATTGCGGAGTAAAATTTTGTCCTTACAGTCGAAGAATCAGGAGAGCTGCGGGCTGTGATAGATGGGAACAAGATAAGGAGAGTAGCAGCGCCTCGTCGGTGCATAGTGTACATACGAATCTGGTCTGAAGAAGGGATGTCATGGAATCCTTGGATTGGTCTTTGTTCCATGCATTACCCCAGACTGTGATGGAAAGGAGAGCAATGAGCTTGTTTGCCAGGGCAGCTGATCACATACTATGTAAGGGTATATGGACCTGCCATCCAAACCAAAAATGATACAATCTGGCCATTCAACACTATTCTCTCCTTCTATAGTGTGGTGGCAGTGGCCATTCCACTGTTTCCCAATCGAAAGCAGAAGAAAAAAGTTAGAAAAAAAAGTTAGAAAAAAAACTGTCACTGGAGGTGGCAGACATTGTCTGGATACCAGATTTGTTCCTACCTATGATTTTTCTAAACTAAATGTAGCTAGCTTGATGCCAATATGGGAGTATAGCCTACCGAGGAGAAGCCAACTGTTCAGAGTTTTCCAAGCATCAGCTTCCTGTGGTACCTTAACCCTATGGTCTTTCCTGTGTCCCCAATGATGCACTAAGAAATAATGTTTATATAACCCAAGTTTAATTTTAGTTTATCAACAAAAAATATTAATGTCCATTTTCTGGCACTTGCAAAAGTAGAAGTCCTGTTTAAGAATATGGTGCACATTAGTAAAAAAATGGCACACTGCTTGGAGTAATTAAAGTTTAGTTAAATTAACAGCATTATCTAATTACTCTATTTCAGAGCTTTGACAAAGCCAATTCATTGAGGGGGTTTGGCCACTTTATCACATGCTGTGAACATTTTTTGTGGCAATTTGTATTCAAGTCTCTCAAAATGTGCTTGTTCATACAGTTGCTCACAGATTGCACAGTTCTCCTGTCCATAAAATGGCTGCAGTGAAGGAGCATGAGATCAGGCAAGTCAATCATTCCCCTCCAAAAGAAAAGAAGATTTCCAACTTGGTATTTTTGGGTGGATATGAAATATAGGCAATCTGTGAGGACGTCTGCTACAGCAAGCACAGGAGAAGAACCTGTAACATTTATGTTCCCAACACAGCTGTAAAAAATAAGCTAAAGTGGCCAACCCCTTTAAACAATACATTTAACATTTTTAACTAGTTTAAAAAGGAATGATTTGCCAAAGCTGAATAGCTGGTGAATTGCCTGCAAATATGTAAATTACCAAAAAACTAAATTACTAATGTTAAAGGGAACCTGTCACCCCCAAAATGGAAGGTGGAATGCTGTAGATAAGCCCCCGATGTATCCTGAAAGATAAGAAAAATACTCACCCAGGGGCGGTCCAGTTGCGGTGGGCGTCGTGGTCCGGTGCCTCCGATCTTCTTACGATCACGTCCTCTTCTTGTCTTCACACCGCAGCTGCGGCGCAGTCGTACTTTGTCTGCCCTGTTGAGGGCAGAGCAAAGTACTGCAGTGCGCAGGCGCCAGGAAAGGTCAGAAAGGCCCGGCGCCTGCGCACTGCAGTACTTTGCTCTGCCCTCCACAGGGCAGACAAAGTACGCTTGCGCCGGAGCCGCAGCGTGAAGACAAGAAGAGGAAGTCATCTGATGAGGATAGGAGGTGCCAGACCGGACCGCAGCGGGGAACGCCCCTGGGTGAGTATAATCTAACCTCTTTTTCTCATCATTCAGGATACATCGGGGGCTTATCTACAGCATTCTAGAATGCTGTAGATAAGCCCCTGATGCCGGTGGGCTTAGCTCACCTTCCATTTTGGGGGCGACATGTTCCCTTTAATGGCCGTTCACATCATAATACCTGCTCAGGTTCAATTGAAATCCGCTTCTTGAACCTTCTAAATGCCTTGTCTTCCTCACTTTCATGCTTTGCCATGGCCAACAACTCATCTTCATTTAATTTCAAATCATCCATAGAGGACTCTAAAGAAAAGTGATGTGAGATACAATTAATGAATAGTGTAATGAAACTGGTCTTCACCAAGGAGAAAGATTCTATTGAGGAATAGTGTCCTCTTTAACAACATTTAGGTTTTCTTGCATAACATTGTTAGCATTGTAGAGCATTGAAAATAAACTCCCCTATTCACCTGCAGAAATAGGTTAATCTGAAGGTACATAGCACTTAAATCCTGTGTAGCCAGCTTACAGGAAACATAGCTACAGAAAAAAACAAAAAAACATGTTTTATTCTCCCTGCAGCCGCTCGCTTCCAGTGATCTGGGTGTTGCAGGGAGCTATCATACAGTCATTGCTCACTGCACAATGAGTGCTCTTCCTGACACATTGATTGACAGTCTGATCTACACGTACACATTCCACAGATACACTGTGGAGCATGCCATATGTCAATCAATGGGCCAAAGACAGACTAAAAAGTGTTCACTGTGTGTAGTGAGTATTGACTAATAGATTTCAATCCCTCCTTGATGACTGGAAGTCATCGGATGCATGTAGGATACAACATAGCCACACCTGAATTAGAGTGTGAATAAAAGTCCCTGGCAAGTGTCTGCAAGTGTGGAGGGGGCTCAAGAACTGACCTCGTTCCACACACAGTGGATGCGAGTTATTTGGCGTAGTTATACTCATTCAAATGATACCTTGGTTGATTAAATTCATCTTGTGGTTGTTCTGTAATCTCTATTTTACATAATGCATATCTTATGGTTTGGGATAACTCATGTTTTCCGAGGAGCATGAAACTGAAAATCAATGGAAATGCATTGGTTTTCCAGGGTTTTGAAAACATACATATGGCAAAAAAATTACCAAGAAGTAGGATTCTTCTGGTCAATACTTTTACAGCAATACCAAACTTGTATTTTTTTTTTAAATTAACTGTTGGGAAAAAAAAATAATTGTTTATCATCCTTTTCCAAGAACCGTAAGGTTTTTAGTTTTTGCATTGACTGATTTTCACCTTCATGACCAGGCAAAATTTTACAATTCTGACCAATATCACTTTGAGGTAATAACTCTGGAACGCTTCAACGAATCCCACTGATTCTGAGATTGTTTAAAATTTCTTCGATATGACTTGGGTTTATTTGTGAAAAAAAAGGTGAAAATTGGAGAAAATTGTGCAATTTTCAAATTTGTATGCCCTGTCACACAAAATAGTTAATAAATAACATTTCCCACTTGTCTACTTTACATCAGCACAATTTGTGAAACAATTATTCTTTCTGTTAAGGAAGTTAGAAGGGTTAAAAGTTGAACATAGATTTTGCAGTTTTACAACAAAAGTTACAAAAATTTTTTTTTATTTTTTTTTTTTTTTTTAGGTACTACATCACAGTTGCAGTGACTTTGGCAGCCTATAAGACAGAAAATACCTACAAGTGACAGCATTCTAAAAAATGCACCACTCAAGGTACTCAAAACCACACTCGGGGTTTATAAACCATTTGCTTCACAACAATTAATGGAATGTAGAAAGAAAAGAAAAAAAATATTTTTCAAAAAATGTTTACTTTAGACCCAAATTTTTTTTATTTTCACAAGGATAACCAGAGAATATGGATCCCAAAATGTCTTGTGCAATTACTCCTGAGCACTAAGATACCCCAATATGTGGGGGAAAAAGTACCATTTAAAAACACGACAGGGCTCAAAATGGAAGGAGCACCATTTCATTTTTTGAATGGAAAAAATCTGGAGTAATTAACGGATGACACGTCTTATTTAGAAATCCCCATTTGTGCCCAAACAGTGTAAATCTTCACAAGTGACCACATTTTGGAATCTATACCCCTCGGTTCACAGAAGTTTTTAACGTTGAAATTTATTTAAAAAAATGAACAAAAAAAAAAAAAAAAAAAAACACACATTTTCCCTCAAAACTGTTCATTTAGCACAAAACTTAGCATTTTCACAAGGGCACCAGGAGAAAATGGAACCGCAAATCTGTTGTGCACTACTACCCCATATGTAGGGGAAAACTACAGTTTGGGCACTAAGCAGTGCTCAGAAAGGAAGGAGTGACGTGATCTGCGGATGTCATGTTACGTTTGGAGAGCTCCTGATGTGCCTAAACAGTAGAAACTCACCGCAAGTGACCGCATTTTGGAAACTAGACCCCTCAAGAAATTCATCTAGATGTATGCTGAGCACCTTGAACCCACAGGTGCTTCACAAAATTTTACAACGTTTATATAGCATTAAAAATGGATACCAAATTTTGTTGTGCAAATTCCCCTTATTACACAGATACCCTATGTGGTTGAAAACTACAGTTGTGTAAAAGAAAGAAATCCAAACCTACAGCTACCTGTGTGAAAAAGTGATTGCCCCCCCTTAAAACATAAATTAACTGTGGTATTTCAAATCTTTGGGATCTAAATTCAAATTCCCTAGCCACATGTAGGCCTGATTTCTGCCGCACCTCTTCTCAATCAAGAAATCACTTAAATAGGACCTGCCTGACAAAGTCAAGTAGCCCAAAAGACTCATTGCCAGTTCTCTCCTGCCTGCTTGCAGCTGTTGCTGCTAAGGGTGTCCCAACTAGTCATTAGGTTTAGGGGGCAATCACTTTTTCACACAGCGCCCAGTAGGTTTGGATTTCTTTTTCCCTTAATAATGGCCTTCATCTAAAAACTGCATTTGTGTTTACTTGTGCTATCTGGCTAACATTTACATTGCTTTGGTGATCTGAAACATTTAAGTGTGACAAACATGCAAGAAAATAGAAAATCAGGAAAGGGGCAAACACTTTCACACAACTGTACTTTTGAGGCACAGTGCATCAAAAGAGCGTCATATTCAGATTTTGCTGGAAAGATTTGAGGCTGCAATGTCACGAGGCCCTGAAATGCCAGAAAAGCAGAACTCTCCCATAAGTGACTCAATTTTATAAACTACACCACTCAAAATCAATAAATCTGGGTGTGCAGTGATCATATTGACACCATAGGTGGGTCACAGAATTTTATACCATTGGACAGTGAAGAAAAAAAAAATCACCGTATATACTTGAGTATAAGCTAAGTTTTTCAGCTCTTTTTTGTGCTGAAAACACCCCCCCCCCCCCCCCCCCCACGGTTTATAGCTAGCTAGCAATTGTCCAAGAAGATTGAAAAGGAGTGGCAGCGGCGGAGCAGCAGGTGACAGGAGGCAGGAGCCGGTGGCTGCAGCTAACTCCTGTGGCGGCTGCTAAAGAGAAATGAATATTCACTGAGCTGTGAATCTCCAAGTGACATGATTCAGATGAAACCTCTGATGGATCCATGCACTATAATGAGGCAGCAAAGTTACTCTGGATTCCGTACAGCGTTATCTTTTAAAGAAATGCATAAAACTGTGGTGGACCACGCTTTTATGCATGCCTAAAAAGACCAACGCAGCTGGATCACAGGCTAGACTGCATCCACAGTGCCCCATCTGCAGCCGGGGGTTCTGTCTGAATCAAATATTTTAAAGATTTACACGGAAACCCCGATGTAAGCGCTCAGCGCAGGATGAATGTGAGCCAAGCCTTACTGCTACCTTTGGGAGGCAGAATGAACAAATCCACAGGAGATTTGTTTTATTTATTTTTTTACGCCATTCCTCGTGCAGTATAAGTGATTAGACAATTTTATTCTTTGAGTCGATGCGAATACAGTGATACCAGGTTTACATTGGTTTTTAGGTTTGGCTGCTGTCATACACTAAAAGATGCTTTTTATTGCAAAAAAAGTTTCTGCATCCCCATGTTTAGAGAGCTATGATCATGTGAGGGCTTGTTTTGGGGGGACGAGTTGAAGTTTTTATTGGTACCATTTTCACTTATGTGACATTTTTTGATCGCTTTCTATTCCGGTTTTTGGAAGGCAGAATGAACAAGAAGTCTTAGTTACTTACCAGTAATGGGATTTTTTGGAACACATTACAACACTACAAGAGAGGTGATCTGCCCTCCAAGGTCAGGATACTTACTGGCATAAAATTGTGCACCTCTCCCAAGAATCAGTTGGATTATTGAGCACGAGAGGACCTCCAGTGGTTATAGAAATCTACAAATTTTACACGCACCACAAATCAATCAAAAAATTTGAATTTATACACTAGTGAAAGAAGTGCTCACCCCTACATGACAGAAGAGAATAGAAAGGTGCTGCAGTGATCGGTAAGTAATTAAGACTTTACTGAATACACATGACAGCACCACAAGAGAATTAGATAAAAGTAAGAATTCAGGGAGGGACCACAGCTTAGGGTACCCTTGTTCCAAAGGGGAGGTCGGAAGAGGAACCCATATCCAGCTTCTAGAAAGTGGAAGGAGAAAATCAGGCTGCTGAATTTACAGATCTGCTCGATTGAGATGCACAATCTCTCCACCCAAGAGGTTCCCACGGCACTTGTAGAGAGCCTTCAGACCTTCTGTAACTACTTTGCACTTGCAGAATAAGCTAAAGAAATAGCCTCCATAATCCACCTAGCTATAGTGCTTTTGGAAGCTTTAAGCACCTTCCTTGGAAGGGCACGAAAAAAGGACCTTTCTTCCAGGAGTCAGTAACAGACAGGTACTTTAGTAGACCTTTTCTAACATCTAGCATACAGTGCCTACAAGTAGTATTCAACCCCCTGCAGATTTAATAAGATGCAAATAAGTTAGAGCCTTCAAACTTCAAACAAGAGCAGGATTTATTAACAGATGCATAAATCTTACAAACCAAAAAGTTTTGTTGCTCAGTTAAATTTTTATAAATTTTAAACATAAAAGTGTGGGTCAATTATTATTCAACCCCTAGGTTTAATATTTTGTGGAATAACCTTTGTTTGCAATTACAGCTAATAATCGTCTTTTATAAGACCTGATCAGGCCGGCACAGGTCTCTGGAGTTATCTTGGCCCACTCCTCCATGCAGATCTTCTCTAAGTTATCTAGGTTCTTTGGGTGTCTCATGTGGACTTTAATCTTGAGCTCCTTCCACAAGTTTTCAATTGGGTTGAGGTCAGGAGACTGACTAGGCCACTGCAACACCTTGATTTTTTGCCTCTTGAACCAGGCCTTGGTTTTCTTGGCTGTGTGCTTTGGGTCGTTGTCTTGTTGGAAGATGAAATGACGACCCATCTTAAGATCCTTGATGGAGGAGCGGAGGTTCTTGGCCAAAATCTCCAGGTAGGCCGTGCTATCCATCTTCCCAGGGATGCGGACCAGATGGCCAGGCCCCTTGGCTGAGAAACAGCCCCACAGCATGATGCTGCCATCACCATGCTTGACTGTAGGGATGGTATTCTTGGGGTCGTATGCAGTGCCATCCAGTCTCCAAACGTCACGTGTGTGGTTGGCACCAAAGATCTCGATCTTGGTCTCATCAGACCAGAGAACCTTGAACCAGTCAGTCTCAGAGTCCTCCAAGTGATCATGAGCAAACTGTAGACGAGCCTTGACATGACGCTTTGAAAGTAAAGGTACCTTACGGGCTCGTCTGGAACGGAGACCATTGCGGTGGAGTACGTTACTTATGGTATTGACTGAAACCAATGTCCCCACTGCCATGAGATCTTCCCGGAACTCCTTTCTTGTTGTCCTTGGGTTAGCTTTGACTCTTCGGACAAGCCTGGCCTCGGCACGGGAGGAAACTTTCAAAGGCTGTCCAGGCCGTGGAAGGCTAACAGTAGTTCCATAAGCCTTCCACTTCCGGATGATGCTCCCAACAGTGGAGACAGGTAGGCCCAACTCCTTGGAAAGGGTTTTGTACCCCTTGCCAGCCTTGTGACCCTCCACGATCTTGTCTCTGATGGCCTTGGAATGCTCCTTTGTCTTTCCCATGTTGACCATGTATGAGTGCTGTTCACAAGTTTGGGGAGGGTCTTAAATAGTCAGAAAAGGCTGGAAAAAGAGATAATTAATCCAAACACGTGAAGCTCATTGTTCTTTGTGCCTGAACTACTTCTTAATACTTTAGGGGAACCAAACAGAATTCTGGTGGGTTGAGGGGTTGAATAATAAATGACCCTCTGAAAAGACTTTTCACAATTTAAAAAAAAAAATAAACAAAGAAATAACATTCTTTTTTGCTGCAGTGCATTTCACACTTCCAGGCTTATCTACAGTCCAAATGTCACAATGCCAAGTTAATTCCAAATGTGTAAACCTGCTAAATCTGCAGGGGGTTGAATACTACTTGTAGGCACTGTATAAAGCTTTTCTTTGTTCTGATTATTTGGGCTAGAGCAAAGAGGAGGATGAACTCTCTCCTGTAATCTATGAACCTGGGACATTACTTTAGGTAGGTAGGATGGATCAGGTTTTAAAACTACCCTGTCTTCCAGAAACTGAGTGAATGGTGGAACTCTGGAAAAGGCCTGAATTATTATTATTATTATACATTTATATAGAGCCATTTATACCATGGCGCTTTACAAATTTAGACAAGCACAAACATGAGCAATACAAGGCACACACAAGTACGCAAGGAGAGTGCTCAGTTTACAGGGGATGGGTGGGGATACACTAGGAGAGGGTAGAGCTGGTCGTGCGGCAGTTCAGCAGACTAAAGGTACTGTCACACTAAGCGACGCTGCAGCGATACCGACAAAGATCCGGATCGCTGCAGCGTCGCTGTTTGGTCGCTGGAGAGCTGTCACACAGACAGCTCTCCAGCGACCAACGATCCCGATGTCTCCGGTAACCAGGGTAAACATCGGGTTACTAAGCGCAGGGCCGCGCTTAGTAACCCGATGTTTACCCTGGTTACCATCCTAAAAGTAAAAAAAACAAACGCTACATACTTACCTACCGCTGTCTGTCCTCGGCGCTCTGCTTCTCTGGTCTGGCTGTGAGCGCCGGGCAGCCGGAAAGCAGAGCGGTGACGTCACCGCTCTGCTTTCCGGCCGCTGTGCTCACAGCCAGACCAGAGAAGCAGAGCGCCGGGGACAGACAGCGGTAGGTAAGTATGTAGCGGTTGTTTTTTTTACTTTAACGATGGTAACCAGGGTAAACATCGGATTACTATGCGCGGCCCTGCGCTTAGTTACCCGATGTTTACCCTGGTTACCAGCGAAGACATCGCTGAATCGGTGTCACACACGCCGATTCAGCGATGTCTACGGGAAGTCCAGCGACGAAATAAAGTTCTGGACTTTCTTACCCGACCAGCGACAGCACAGCAGGGGCCTGATCGCTGCTGCCTGTCACACTGGACGATATCGCTAGCGAGGACGCTGCAACGTCACGGATCGCTAGCGATATCGTCTAGTGTGACGGTACCTTAAGGATCACTGCAGGTTGTAGGCTTGTTGGAAGAGATGGGTCTTCAGGTTCTTTTTGAAGGTTTCCGTGGTAGGCGAGAGTCTGATGTGTTAGGGTAGAGATTTCCAGAGTATGGGGTAAGTACGGGAGAAGTCTTGTATGCGGGTGTGGGAAGAAGAGATAAGAGGGGAGTAGAGAAAGATCTTGAGAGGAACAAAGGTTGCGTGTGGGTAAGTACCAGGAGATCATGTCACAGATGTACGGAGGAGACAGGTTGTGGATGGCTTTGTATGTCATAGTTAGGGTTTTGAACTGGAGTCTCTGGACAGATGGAAGCCAGTGAAGGGCTTGGCAGAGAGGAGAGGCTGGGGAATAATGGGGAGACAGGTGGATTAGTAGGGCAGCAGAGTGTATGATGGGTTGGAGTGTTTCCTGAGTGCTAGAGGGGAGGCCAGAGAGTAGGAGGTTGCAGTAATTGAGGAAGGAGATAATAAGGGCATGCACTAGCATTTTTGTGGTTTCATGGTCAATGAATGCACAGATCCGTGAAATATTATTGAGTTTGAGTTGGCAGGAGGAGGCAAGGGCTTGGATATGAAACTTGAAAGAGTGCAAAGTCGAGGATCACCCCAAGGCACTGAGCAGGCAGGACTGGGGAAAGTAAGCAGCCATTGACATTGATTGATAGGTCTCATGGAGGGGCAGAGTGAGATGGGGGAATGATTAGTTCTGTTTTGTCCATGTTCAGTTTTAGAAAGCGAGCAGAAAAGAAAGCTGAAATAGCAGATAGACATTGTGGGTTTTTGGTCAGTAAGAAAGTGAGGTCAGGTCCAGAGAGGTAGATCTGCGTGTCGTCAGCGTAGAGATGATACTGCAAACCATGGGATTCTATGAGCTGTCCCAGGTGAAAGGTGTAGATGAAGAAGAGCAGGGGCCCTAGGACTGAGCTTTGGGGAATACCGACAGACAAGGGGCGAGGTGAGGAGGTGGTGTGGGAGAGGGAGACACTGAATGGTCGGTCTGTTAGATATGACGAGATCCAGGATAGAGCCAAGTCTGTGATGCCAAGAGATGAGAGAATCTGCAGCAGGAAGGAATGGTCGACAGTGTCGAAGACAGAAGACAGGTCCAGGAGAAGGAGGACAGAGTAGTGTCGCTTGCTCTTGGCGGTTAGTAGGTCATTGGTGACTTTACTTAGGGCAGTTTCAGTTGAGTGATGCTGTTGGAAACCAGATTGTAAGCGGTCAAAGAGGGAGCAGTAAGAGAGGTGGGAGGACAGTTCAAAATAAACATGCTGTTTTAGTAGCTTTGAGGCATAAGGGAGAAGAGATATCAGGTGACAGCTAGATACAGAGGATGGGTTGAGGGAGGGCTTTGTGAGGATGGGTGTGATTAAGGCATGCTTGAAGGATGAGGGGAAGACACCATTTGTAAGTGAGAGGTTGAAGAGGTGTGTTAGGATTGGGATGAAGACTGTGGCAAGGTTAGGAATGAGGTGGGACAGGAGCGGGTCAAACATGCAAGTGGTGAGATGTGATCTTGACAGGAGGGTGGAGAGCTGATCTTCTGTCATGGTGGAGAAGCAGGTTTTGGAGGCACAGGGCTGAGAAATGAAGAGGGCCTATGGGGGCTGTGGGCCAAAGCTTTCTCTGATCGTATTGATCTTCTGCTTAAAGGAGGCGGCAAAGTCTTTGGCAGAAATGAGAGGAGGAGGTGCTGGAGGATGGAGTAGAGAATTGAAAGTGTTGAAAAGCTGTTTAGGGTTGTGAGATAGGGAGGATATGAGAGATGAGAAGTAAGTTTGTTTTTCTGCAGTGAGGGTGGACTTGAAGCTGGGGAGGGACTGCAGGTATGCAATGAAGTGCTCGGAAGTGTGGGATCTCTTCCATTTCTGCTCAGCGACCCTGGAAGCCCATCTCAGTTGTTTGGTCAGGCTGGTCAGCCTGGGCTGCCTGTTGATTGTACAAATTTTGCTATGTGTGAGGGAGGCAGCCGAATCAAGTGTTGCTGTTATAGTGGCGTTATAAAAAGTGGCAGCAGCATATGTGCCATGAAGGGAAACTATGTCTGTAAGAGAGAAAAAGGACTCAGAGAATGATTGTAAATTGAGGTGTTTGAGATTTCTGCGAGGGTGAGTAAGTTTGTGGAGTGGGGGTAGCGCATTAGGAGAGGAGAGGGAAGAGGATGGCAGTAGGTTGTGGTCAGACAGGGATGGGTGAGCTAGTGAGATTAGTAAGGGAACAGAGGCGGGTGAAAATAAGGTCCAGCATGTTACCATCTTTGTGAGTGGCCACAGAGGACCATTGAGTGTGGCCAAAGGAGGCAGTGAGCGATAAAAGTTTAGAGGCAGCATCGCCCATGATGATAGTGGAGATGTCAGCAGAGAGGAAATGAAGCAGTCAGGTGAAGTGGTTGAGGAAGGTGGAGATGGCTAGTTCTGGGGGGCGGTAGATGATAGTCAGCTGGAGGTTGGAGGGGGAGTAGATGCGGACGGAGTGCACCTCAAATGAGGGGAGAGTAGCAAGGGGGGTAGTGGAATTGAGGTAAAGAAGCAAGTGTCGGACAGAAGCAAGCCAACTCCTCCACCACATTTTTTGCTGGATCAGAGTGTGTTGGAGAGATGGAATCCACCATAGGAAAGTGCAGCTGGAAAGAATGAGTCAGAGGGGGTGAGCCAGGTTTCAGTGACGCAAAGGAAGGAGTTTGTTGGTGATAAAGAGGTCATGGATAAATGACAGTTTGTTGCAGACTGAGTGTGCACTCCACAGAGCTCCAGGTAAGGGAACTGGGGAAGTGGGGGCTGGATGAATGGGTATGCGGTTATTATCATTGTGTAAATGTGTAGAGGATCATGGCAGGTGGATAGAAATGAATGTGGGGATGTGTTGAGGAGGGCCAGGATTTGGGGATATGTCGCCAGGAATGAGGAGTAGCAGACAGTGCTAGAAGGTGGGAGCAGGATAGGACATGGTGTGGGCCCGTGTGTCTGAAGAAAAAGGCCTGAATGTGAAGGAACACTTCA
Source organism: Ranitomeya imitator (assembly GCF_032444005.1). Classification (NCBI taxonomy): domain Eukaryota; kingdom Metazoa; phylum Chordata; class Amphibia; order Anura; family Dendrobatidae; genus Ranitomeya; species Ranitomeya imitator. The sequence goes on from NC_091286.1 coordinate 171,224,849, forward strand.
GAGGAGAAGGTGAGATGATTGGGGAGGATGGAGGGAGAAATTACTACTTACTTAGTGGAGGGATTACAGGAGATTTGAAAAAATAGAGTGCTATGGAGGTGAAGGTAAAAAGAAACCGAAACATTGTATTGGTTTTGATTCCTTTACCTTCCAGTCAATTCCAGTCCAATTCAGTCTAATTCAAAGTATTGTAATTAGAAATCTGTAATTTGAAAGATGGAATTTGAAAGATACATGGATCAGACTAAAGTCTGGATCAGACTCCTGGGTCTGAATATATCTGCTACTAAGAGGACTGAGCTGTGAGTGGATGTGGGGGTGTGTGGCCAGAACACATGTTCAGAGTTAAGCAAAAGGTCATAAAAGGGGGGGAGGGGTTAGACTGACCACTCAGAGATATGCATAGAAAACACCAGAGAAGTGAAGTACATTATGGATCCAAAGTGAAGGGTGAGCAGTGCATACCAGAGAAAACTAAATGCAGTTCACATAGACATTCAGGAGCTGAGGAAAGCAGGATTTATTGCTTTTATTGGAAGCACTGTAAGGATTTAACACTCTGCTGTGGGTAAGGAGGTGAGGTCGGGTACAGATAGGTAGATCTTTGTGTCATTGGTGTAGAAATGATACTGCAATCCGTGCGATTCTATGAGCTGTCTCAGGCCAAAGGTGTAAATGGAGACGAGCAGGTGCCCTAGGCCAGGCAGATGTGAAAGCTACCAGAAGGGCTGTTTTGAGGGAAAAAAAACTTGATGCTAAATCAATGGGCTCAAGTGTTAATTCTGTTATAGTTGCTAAGACTGTTTAAATCCCACAGCACTACTCTTTCCAGATTGGTATGGATCTAGATGAAGCCTAATAAATCCAGATACCCAATAATTCCGTGATTAGATCAGTTATGCAGAGCCCCCAGAGCAGACACCTGAACTTTGAGGGTGCTGGTGGACAGGCCTAGTTCGAGGAATTTCTGCCGAAACTCCAGAACACGACCAATTGGAGCCCCAGCCTCAATACTTGCTTCCAAAGCAATTAGAAATTTTCTTCATGTTCAGGCATAAAATTCTGGTTGTGGATACCTTCCTAATCTGTACACAAGAAAAGGGAAGAAACATACTATAAACCAGGGACCACCGGGAAATTATTAAAAGGTAACAAATTTTATTAGAGTCTAAAACACACCAAAAATTAAAACCATTTAAAACCGTGACACGTACCCCCTATTGGGGTGTCCCCCTGGATACCGATGCCACTATCACTAATAAGACACTTAATAGTATTTAATCAAAATACACTCTGGACATGAAAGGAGCAGTATATCCTTATCAGATGCAATAAAAATGCAAACTAGAATGAGTTCTGTTAATAGAGCGGTAGTGCTGGGGATCATATACCAAAATATTAAAAGGTAACCAGTCACCCCCAAAATCTACGATGAGCTAAGCCCACCAGCCTCAGGGGCTTATCTACAGCCTTCTGGAATGCTGTAGATAAGCCCCCGATGTATCCTGGAAGATGAGAAAAAGAGGTTAGATTATACTCACCCAGGGGCGTTCACGCTACAGTCTGGTCCAATGGGCGTCGCGGTCAGGTCCAGGGCCTCCCATCTTCTTACGATGACATCCTCTTCTTGTCTTCACGCCGCGGCTCAGGCGCATGCGTACTTTGTCTGCCCTCTTGAGGGCAGAGCAAAGTACTGCAGTGCGTAGGCGCCGGGTCTCTCTGACCTTTCCCGGCGCCTGCGCACTGCAGTACTTTGCTCTGCCCTCAAAAGAGCAGACAAAGTATGCATGCGCCGGAGCCGCAGCGTGAACACAAGAACGTCATCGTAAGAAGATGGGAGGCCCCAGACCGCGACGCCCACCGCAGCAGGACCGCCCCTGGGTGAGTATAATCTAACCTCTATTTCTTATCTTTCAGGATACATATGGGGGCTTATCTACAGCATTACAGAATGCTGTAGATAAGCCCCTGATGCTGGTGAGCTTAGCTCATCGTCGATTTTGGGGGTGACAGGTTCACTTTAACCCCTTCATGACCCAGCCTATTTTGACCTTAATGACCTGGCTGCTTTTTGCAATTTTGACCAGTGTCCCTTTATGAGTTAATAACTCAGGAACTCCTCAACGGATCCTAGCCTTTTTTTCGTGACATATTGGGCTTCATGTTAGTGGTAGATTAAAGTCGATAATTTTTGCTTTTATTTTTGAAAAAAAAATGGAAATTTGGCTAAAATTTTGAAAATTTTGTAATTTTCAAATTTTGAATTTTTATTCTGTTAAACGAGAGTTATGTGACACAAAATAGTTAATAAACAACATTACCCACATGTCTACTTTACATCAGCACAATTTAGGACATTTTTTTTTTTTTTGCTAGGAAGTTATAAGGTTAAAATTTGACCAGCGATTTCTCATTTTTACAACGAAATTTACAAAACCATTTTTTTAGGGACCACCTCGCATTTGAAGTCAGTTTGAGGGGGTCTATATGGCTGAAAATAACCAAAAGTGACACCATTCTAAAAACTGCACCCCTCAAGGTAGTCAAAACCACATTCAAGAAATTTATTAACCCTTCAGGTGCTTCACAGCAGCAGAAGCAACATGAAAGGAAAAAATGAACATTTAACTTTTTAGTCACAAAAATGATCTTTTAGCAACAATTCTTTTATTTTCCCAAGGGTAAAAAGAGAAACTGGACTCCAAAAGTTATTGTACAATTTGTCCTGAGTACGCCGATACCTTATATGTGGGGGTGAACCACTGTTTGGGCGCACGACAGGGCTCGGAAGGGAAAGAGCGCCATTTGACGTTTGAATGAAAAATTAGCTCCAATCTTTAGCGGACACCATGTCGCGTTTGGAGAGCCCCTGAGTGCCTAAACATTGGAGGTCCCCCACAAGTGACCCCATTTTGGAAACTAGACCCCCCAAGGAGCTTATCTAGATGCATAGTGAGCACTTTAAACCCCCAGGTGCTTCATGAATTGATCCGTAAAAATGGAAAAGTACTTTTTTTTTTTTTTTCACAAAAAAAGTCTTATCCTTTATTGTTTCGTTTTCACATCACATGGGCAACAGGATAAAATGGATCCTAAAATGTGTTGGGCAATTGCTCCTGAGTACACAGATACCTCACATGTGGTCACAAACCACTGTTTGTGCACACGGCAAGGCTCGGAAGGGAAGGAGCGCCATTTGACTTTTGAATGAAAAAATAGCTCCAATCGTTAGCGGACACCATGTCGCGTTTGGAGAGCCCCTATGTGCCTAAACATTGGAGCTCCCCCACATGTGACCCTATTTTGGAAACTAGACCTCCCATGGAACTAATCTAGATGTGCGGTGACCACTTTAAACCCCCAAGTGCTTCACAGAAGTTTATAACACAGAGCCGTGAAAAAAAACATTTTTCATTCCTCAAAAATGATGTTTTAGCCCGCAATTTTTTATTTTCACAAGAGTAACAGGAGAAATTGGACCCCAAAAGTTGTCCAATTTGTCCTGAGTACGCTGATACCCCATATGTGGGGAAGGGGGGAGGAGGGGGGGGGGAGGCACTGTTTGGGCACACGTCGGGGCTCGGAAGGGGAGTAGTGACTTTTAACCCCTTCATGACCCAGCCTATTTTGACCTTAAAGACCTTGCTGTTTTTTGCAGTTCTGACCAGTGTCCCTTTATGAGGTAACTCAGGAACGCTTCAACGGATTCTAGCGGTTCTGAGATTGTTTTTTCGTGACATATTGGGCTTCATGTTAGTGGTAAATTTAGGTCAATAAATTCTGCGTTTATTTGTGATAAAAATGGAAATTTGGCAAAAATTTAGAAAATTTCGCAATTTTCACATTTTGAATTTTTATTCTGTTAAACCAGAGAGTTATGTGACACAAAATAGTTAATAAATAACATTTCCCACACGTCTACTTTACATCAGCACAATTTTGGAAACAAAATTTTTTTTTGCTAGGAAGTTATAAGGGTTAAAATTTGACCAGCGATTTCTCATTTTTACAACGAAATTTACAAAACCATTTTTTTTAGTGACCACCTCACATTTGAAGTCAGTTTGAGGGGTCTATATGGCTGAAAATACCCAAAAGTGACACCATTCTAAAAAATGCACCCCTCAAGGTACTCAAAACCACAATCAAGAGCTTTATTAACCCTTCAGGTACTTCACAGCAGCAGAAGCAACATGGAAGGAAAAAATGAACATTTAACTTTTTAGTCACAAAAATTATCTTTTAGCAACAATTTCTTATTTTCCCAATGATAAAAGGAGAAACTGAACCACGAAAGTTGTTGTCCAATTTGTCCTGAGTACGCTGATACCTCATATGTGGGGGTAAACCACTGTTTGGGCGCACGGCAGGGCTTGGAAGGGAAGGAGCGCCATTTGACTTTTTGAATGAAAAATTGGCTCCACTCTTTAGCGGACACCATGCCACGTTTGGAGAGCCCCCGTGTGCCTAAAAATTGGAGCTCCCCCACAAGTGACTCCATTTTGGAAACTAGACCCCCAAAGGAACTAATCTAGATGCATAGTGAGCACTTTGAACCCCCAGGTGCTTCACAAATTGATCTGTAAAAATGAAAAAGTACTTTTTTTTCACAAAAAAATTCTTTTCGCCTCAATTTTTTGATTTTCACATGGGCAATAGGATAAAATGGATCATAAAATTTGTTGGGCAATTTCTCCCGAGTACGCCGATACCTCATATGTGGGGGTAAACCACTGTTTGGGCACACGGCAGGGCTCAGAAGGGAAGGTGCGCCATTTGACTTTTTGAATGGAAAATTAGCTCCAATTGTTAGCGGACACCATGTCACGTTTGGAGAGCCCCTGTGTGCCTAAACATTGGAGCTCCCCCACAAGTGACTCCATTTTGGAAACTAGACCCCCAAAGGAACTAATCTAGATGTGTGGTGAGGACTTTGAACCCCCAAGTGCTTCACAGAAGTTTATAACGCAGAGCCATGAAAATAAAAAAAAAAATTATTTTCTCAAAAATGATCTTTTAGCCTGAAATTTTTTATTTTCAGCAAAACACGGCCTAGGCCTCCAAACAAATGCACTAACAGGATGCAGTGGACCCATGTAGTAAAATAGAAACACAGGTGCAGCATAACCGATGACGCAGCCACTCACCAGCTACCAAACTAATGGAGGGGGTGGCTGCTTGGCACATAGCTGCACATAGGCCTGCCTGGATGCTGTGCATCTCCATTGTGTGAACAGCGCCACATACAAGTTTTTATGTGCAGCTATGTGCCAAGCAGCCACCCCCCTCCATTAGTTTGGTAGCTGGTGACTGGCTGCGTCATCGGTTATGCTGCACCTGTGTTTATGTGCATCCTGTTAGTGCATTTGTTTGGAGGCCTAGGCAGGTAAGAACCTCTGCCGTGTTTTGCTGTTTTTTTCTAATTTTTGGAGGATCTCTGAATCCTCTTTGTGCTTTTGCTGTTTAGAGAGAGGAATTTTTTATTTTCCCAAGGGTAACAGGAGAAATTTGACCCCAAAAGTTGTTGTCCAGTTTCTCCTGAGTACGCTGATACCCCATATGTGGGGGTAAACCACTGTTTGGGCACATGCCGGGGCTCGGAAGTGAAGTAGTGACGTTTTGAAATGCAGACTTTGATGGAATGCTCTGTGGGCGTCACGTTGCGTTTGCAGAGCCCCTGATGTGGCTAAACAGTAGAAACCCCCCACAAGTGACCCCATTTTGGAAACTAGACCCCGAAAGGAACTTATCTAGATGTGTGGTGACTGAGCACTTTGAACCCCCAAGTGCTTCATAGAAGTTTATAATGCAGAGCCGTGAAAATAATAAATACGTTTTCTTTCCTCAAAAATAATTATTTAGCCCAGAATTTTTTATTTTCCCAAGGGTTACAGGAGAAATTAAACCCCAAAAGTTGTTGTCCAGTTTCTCCTGAGTACGCTGATACCCCATATGTGGGGGTAAACCACTGTTTGGGCACATGCCGGGGCTCGGAAGTGAAGTAGTGACTTTTGAAATGCAGACTTTGATGGAATGGTCTGCGGGCGTCACGTTGCGTTTGCAGAGCCCCTGGTGTGCCTAAACAGTAGAAACCCCCCACAAGTGACCCCATTTTAGAAACTAGACCCCCCAAGGAACTTATCTAGATATGTGGTGAGCACTTTGAACCCCCAAGTGCTTCACAGACGTTTACAACGCAGAGCCGTGAAAATAAAAAATCATTTTTCATTCCTCAAAAATGATGTTTTAGCAAGCATTTTTTTTATTTTCACAAGGGTAACAGGAGAAATTGGACCCCAGTAATTGTTGCGCAGTTTATCCTGAGTATGCTGGTACCCCATATGTGGGGGTAAACCACTGTTTGGGCACACGTCGGGGCTCGGAATTGAGGGAGCACCATTTGACTTTTTGAATACAAGATTGGCTGGAATCAATGGTGGCGCCATGTTGCGTTTGGAGACCCGTGATGTGCCTAAACAGTGGTAACCCCTCAATTCTACCTTCAACACTAACCCCCCCACACCCCTAACCCTAATCCCAACTGTAGCCATAACCCTAATCACAACCATAACCCCTAACCCTAGCCCTAGCCCAGGCCCAGACCCTAGCCCTATTCTAACATTAGTGGAAAAAAAAAAATCTTTATTTTTTTATTGTCCCTACCTATGGGGGTGACAAAGGGGGGGGGGTCATTTATTATTTTTTTTATTTTGATCACTGTGATAGATTATATCTCAGTGATCAAAATGCACTTTGGAACGAATCTGCCGGCCGGTAGATTCGGCGGGCGCACTGCGCATGCACCCGCCATTTTGGAAGATGGCGGCGCCCAGGGGAGAAGACGGACGGACTCTGGCAGGATCGGTAAGTATGATGGGGTGGGAGGGGAGCATGGGGGGGGGGGGATCGGAGCATGGGGGGGTGGATCGGAGCGCAGGGGGTGGAACGGAGCACGGGGGTGGTGGAACGGAGCACGGGGGGGAGGGGTGGATCGGAGTGCAGGGGGGGTGATTGGAGCACGGTGGGAGCGGAGCACAGGATGGAGGGGAGCCGGAGCAGTGTACCGGACAGATTGGAGGGCTGGGGGGGCGATCGGTGGGGTGGGGGCACATTAGTGTTTCCAGCCATGGCCAATGATATTGCAGCATCGGCCATGGCTGGATTGTAATATTTCACCAGTTTTAATAGGTGAAATATTACAAATCGCTCTGATTGGATGTTGAAAGTGAAACTGCCAATCAGAGCGATCGTAGCCACGGGGGGGTGAAGCCACCCACCCTGGGCTAAACTACCACTCCCCCTGTCCCTGCAGAACGGGTGAAATGGGAGTTAACCCTTTCACCCGATCTGCAGGGACGCGATCTTTCCATGACGCCACATAGGCGTCATGGGTCGGATTGGCACCGACTTTCATGACGCCTACGTGGCGTCATGGGTCGGGAAGGGGTTAAAAAGCAGACTGATGGAATGATCTGCGGGCGTCACATTGCGTTTGCAGAGCCCCTGATGTGCCTAAACAGTAGACACCACCCACAAGTGACCCCATTTTGGAAACTAGATCCCCCAAGGTACTTATCTAGGTATGTGGTGAGCACTTTGAACCCCCAAGTGCTTCATAGAAGTTTATAACGCAGAGCCGTGAAAATAAAAAAAAATTTTTCATTCCTCAAAAATTTTGTTTTAGCAAGCAATTTTTTATTTTCGTAAGGATAACAGGAGAAATTGGACCCCAATAATTGTTGCCCAGTTTGTCCTGAGTATGCTGATACCCCATATGTGGGGGTAAACCACTGTTTGGGTGTACGTCGGGGCTCGGAAGGGAGGGAGCACCATCTGACTTTTTGAACGCAAGTTTGGCTGGAATCAATGGTGGCGCCATGTTGCGTTTGGAGACCCGTGATGTGCCTAAACAGTGGTAACCCCTCAATTCTACCTTCAACACTAACCCCCCCACACCCCTAACCCTAATCCCAACTGTAGCCATAACCCTAATCACAACTCTAACCCCAACACACCCCTAACCACAACCATAACCCCAACACACACCTAACCCTAATCCCAACCCTAACTACAACCCTAACCCCAACACACCCCTAACCACAAGCCTAATCTTAACCCTATTTCCCTATTACCCTAACCCTAAGGCTTTGTGCCCACGTTGCGAATTCGTGTGAGATTTTTCCGCACCATTTTTGGAAAATCCGGAGGCAAAAAGGTACTGTGTTTTACCTGCGGATTAACCGCGGATTTCCAGTGTTTTTTGTTTTGTTTTTTGAGGAACAGATGTAAAACGCTGCGGAATCCGCACAAAAAATTGACATGCTGCGGAAGATGCAACACAGCGTTTCTGCGCGGTATTTTCCGCACCATGGGCACAGCAGATTTGGTTTTCCATAGGTTTACATGGTACTGTAAACCTGATGGAGAACTGCTACGAATCCGCAGCAGCCAATCCGCTGTGGATCCGCAGCCAAATCCGCACCGTATGCACATAGCCTAATTCTAACCCTAACCCTAGTTCTAACCCTAGTGGAAAAAAAATAAAAAATCTACTAAATAATTGTCTAAGGGTCACTTCCGTCTGTCCTTCTGTCTGTGTCACGGTTATTCATTCGCTGATTGGTCTCGCCAGCTGCGTGTCATGGCTGCCGCGACCAATCAGCGACGGGCATAGTACGGAAGAAAATGGCCGCTCCTTACTCCCCGCAGTCAGTGCCTGTCACCCGCATACTCCCCTCCGATCACCGCTAACATAGGGTTAATGCCGGCGGTAACGGACCGCGTTATGCCGCAGGTAACGCACTCAGTTACCACCGCTATTAACCCAGTGTGTCCCCAACTTTTTTACTATTGACACTGCCTATACGGCATCAATAGTAAAAAATGCACTGTTAAAAATAAAAAAAACGAAAACCTGCTATACTCACCCTCCGTAATTGCTCGCGCCGGCCGCCATCTTCCGTTGCAGGTTCCGGTGGCAAAGATGGTATGGGAGAAGGACCTGCCATGACGTTACGGTCATGTGACCGTGACGTCATCACAGGTCCTGCGCTCATACCAACCCTGGGACCAGAAGCTGCCGTGGACTACAAGGGGCCCTCGGAAAGGTGAGTATATACCTATGGGGGTGATAAAGGGGGGGGTTAATTTACTATTTTTTTTATTTTGATCACTATGATAGGTTTTATCAGTGATCAAAATGTACCCGGAACGAATCATCTGCCGGCCGGCAGATTTGGCGGGCACACTGTGCATGCACCCGCCATTTTGGAAGATGGCGGCGCCCATGGAGAAGACGAACGGACACCGGGAGGCTCGGTAAGTATGAGGGGGTGGGATCGGAGCACGGGGGGCAGACAGGAGGATGGGGAAACAGACAGGAGAGGACAACAGTACGGGACAGATCGGAGGACTGGGAAGGAGATCGGTGGCGGGGGGGCAGATCAGGGTTTCCAGCCATGGCCGATGATATTGCAGCATCGGCCATGGCTGGATTGTAATATTTCACCACTTTTCATAGGTGAAATATTACAAATTGCTCTGATTGGCTGTTGAATGCGAAACAGCCAATCAGAGCGATCGTAGCCATGGGGGGGGTGAAGCTACCCCCCCTGGGCTGAAGTACCACTCCCCCTGTCCCTGCAGATCGGGTGAAATTGGAGTTAACCCTTTCACCCGATCAGCAGGGACGCGATCATTCTGTGACACAGCAGATGCGTCACAGGTCAGATTGGCACTGACTTTCATAACGCATACGCTGTGTCACAGGTCGGGAAGGGGTTAAATAAAATTATTACTAAATTACAAAAAACAATGTCCCAACAATACATCGGAAATAAACAGATATCATGGATGAAAAACATATGCACAAATATACATACACTCCCCAAAGGTCTGAATAAAGAAAGGGAGGCGATCTGAACAATAGGTCAAGCAAAAAGATGTAAACATTCTATAATGAATATATGCAAGTTGAGAAATATATATGCTCCCCTTATATTATGACATAGAAAAAAAAGGCATGAAAAAAATGAATGCAACAAGGTATATTAAAGGGTAGGTGTCACAGATCAGATGTTATATATAGCCATAACCAGCTATGTTTAGAAGCGTTTTCATGGGCCGCATGTGACGAATGAATTGCCCAACTAAATAGAGCACACAATAGGTTAGGTTCTAACTTCAGTGATGTCCAAGGAAGGAGAAACTCCAACACAACTTATCATGAGGCATGTCATAAGAGTAAGTATCAAACAGAGTGCTATAAAAGCACAAATAGGATGTATATCAAGACCTACCTGCAGCCCACCAAGGTAAAGGCTTACCCCAATTGAAAAACCCAAGGTTACAACCTGACGAAATCACATGGGGTGGAAGTCAAATGCCTTTAAAAAGCAAGCCCAGGAGTAAAAAGCAATAACCTATGACTTGAAGCCGGAGAGGCAGCAGTGTAAGTAGAGCCCAAATCAATCTGTCATTCACTAAGAGCCATAGTGGGACTATGGATAAACTGGCGATTGCTAGACTGTTATTCATAGCAAGGAAATTGATAGCTCGGTTCTGGATCAGGGAGGAGCCTCCGACTTTCTTACGCAGGCGGACCATATAATTCTATTGGAAAAAAGTATCAATAATAAGAGAAATAAACTAGATGTATTTCAAAAGATTTGGCAGCCATGGATAGAATGGAATTAGAATTGTGGGGAGGATGCATGTTATAGATGATGTTCACACTATACAACTGTATTTGAATTGGGGAAGGAATATCGGATGGGAATTTGGGAAAGCATTAAAGGGGTCTCGAAGGGGGGATAGAGAGGGAGAAGGGGGGGGGGGGGGAGTTATGTTCATAAAATATATGATTATCTGTGAATAACAGCTTGATGTCATTTGTTATCATTGATTTTCCTTAAAAAAAAAAAAAGAGCCATAGTGGGAAAGAGAGGGTAGCCTCAGCTCAATGGCATGACCAGAGTGTATACAGGCGGAGGGTCCGGGGAGGACTGAGCCCAACCTTGGAGAGACATAGCACTTCTGTAGACATGGTGGAGAATTTCAGGGCCCTCAACACCTGGCATTGGATGTTTTTTATTTAACTGCCCGGGAGACAACACTCCTGCACCTCTTGAGTTCAGCAAAAGCCCCAGAAATCCCTGTACTTTATTAAGGCTAGAGCCACTTATTACGATTCAATAGCCAACCTAAGCTTTCTAAAGTGGACATTACTCTTTCTAGCTGCGTAATGCAATGCCAGGCCAAATTGTCTACTACTAGAAGATCATCCAAATACGAGTCAAATACATTCTTTTCCTGGAGATGGGCCATGACCTCTGCCATCACTTTGGTGAAGACATGAGGGGCAATAGTGAGGTCAAATGGGAGGGCTCTAAACTGCAAGTGTCTGACTACTCCCCCAATGACTACCACAACTCTGAGGTACCATTGGTCTCCTAAATGTATTAACACATGGTAGAAAGCATCCAACAGTTCTAAAACGGCCATGAAAAATTCAGGAAGAGTAATTGTATTGCAGATTTTAGGGAATTTATTCAGGCTTTTCAAATGCATTATTGTCCTAAAGGAGCTGTCTGGTTTCTTAATTAGAGAGGGGAGAAAAATCCCTTCCCTCTTTCTAACAAGTGAACCTCCAATAGAACAGCTTTCTGTATCAGCACTGAGATTTCTGCCTCTAAGGAATGTTCTTCTGTTGTCGAAGACAGAGGGAGTTACAATGAACCTTTCTTGCGGGATTGAGTGGAACTCCATCTTTAGCCTGGATTCCATCAGGCTAAGAATGCAATTCTGTCATTTCTCCCCAGACCAGGAAGACGAAAGCTCCCAGCCCCCCTTCCCCAACCCACACCTGGGCTGGAAGGCATTAGCCTAGATTCCATGAGGCCAAGAATCCAATAACGCTATGTCTCCTTAGACAGTGAAGAAAGACGAAAGCTCCCAGTCCCCCTTCCCCACCCCACAACTGGGCTGGAAGGCATTAGCCCGCTTGTTTTGAATCCCAGGAGGAGGTTCAGAACATGAAACCTCTACCTTTCTTCTTCCGATCTTCTCATATCTCTTGATCTCTGAGGGATCTCCGCGGGTGAACCTTCCTTTCCTGAATGATCACTTGCAGGATGGGACGGACAAGGTAGGAAATTTCTTTTTAGTGATGCCAGCCTTGTCCAAAAGTTCAACCAAAGCTGGGCCAAACAGGTATCGTCCCTCACATGAAATGGAACACAACTTTGCTCTAGCCTGGATGTCCCATGGACAGCATTTCTACCATAAGGCCCTACAGATGACGTTTAAAAAGGCTACAGAACTTGCCGCTAACTGAAGGGTTTGATAGAAAGGCTGCAGCTCTTTGCATATAATGGGACAGTGGCCAGGATGCAGATTCAAGAGGTTTTATCTATAACTGGGTGGCCAGACTGTTCAATTAAATCAAGAATCTGGCTTTTACAATTAGCAGCCATTGCCAGTTTTAGGGCTCCTGCAGACGTCTCCCATGTACCTTTAATGAAGGTATTCTCTTTCCTGTCTAGGTCTTTTAAAATTCCAAACATCTTCAAAAGGGGAGAGGTTTTTCTACGACCCTTTACTACGGCTGCATCCAGTTTTGGGGCTTTGGCGAGGAAGGCTCATCAAATGAATCTCTTCTTAAATAACGGGGGGAGGGGGCCTCTTTTTTCGAGTATTTTCTATTCCCTTTGTATTAAGGCTTAAATCATTTGAAAAAAAATAACCTACACCTCTTTTGGTCCAAGCCTTCAAACAATGTCCTTAACCAATTTTTCGGGTTTAGACTCTACTATCCCTATCATAGTCCTAACAACCTTTCGGGTTTAGACTCTACTATCCCTATCATAGTCCTAACAACCTTTACAAGTTTGTCCATCTGTTCCATAGCGAAACAGATGACCCGTGTTACCATCTGAAGAACTGGAGGCTGATTCAGAGGAGTTATCCTTATCTGAAACACTAGACACATCCGACTCTGGGGACCTAGCCCTTTTATTCTTATTCTCCTTTTGGACCTATTCCTGGGAAAGGGATTTTAGGGAATTTAATTTCAGCCCTGATGAAAGATCTTAAGCTGGCGGCAAAGCTAAGGGATCTCCTCCACTACAGTCTACTCTATGCAAGACTAGCAAAGTAATTTTAATTTTGAGTCGGGCAATAGATTTCTGCAAAGTACACATTTCTTGTACTTAGACTTTGCTGTACACTTCTTTCCCTGGCAATCAAAATGACAAAAAAGGGAAATGCTGCAGTACTGAGTGAATTTTCAGAAAGCTCATTTACCAGTATTAGGCAATCAAATGGTACCACATTATGGAAGGGGGGGGGCGGATATATCTCAGCCAAAAGAACATCTCAAGAGGCTGAAGACTCGCCCACTCTACTGGAGCTTTTCTCAATGGATCCGACACTGCCTGCAGAACTCAGTCTCTCACCAACATGGTGTATTTTTCCCTGGCGTGTGCCAGTGCCCGAAGAGAAATGTCATAGCCAGATATCCCTACATGGGATATTCCCCACCTGCGACTGCACAAAAGCGTGACAGTCGACCTGGACCCACTGTGGCGCTTCCAGAGACTGCATCGGCTGAGGCAGGGAAAATACTGATGCCTGAACCAACCGGTTGGGCCTTGGAAAATGGTCATCCATTCTTCTGATTTTCAGGCATGCCTGCAAGAGGTTCCTCCATCAATGACAGGAAACCAACTGATAGATGGGAGAGGTGTCGCCCTTTTATACCTGTAGGTTTCCTGTCCTTGAAAACCGGATTTCCTCTCTCGTGGTGCGGTCATGGATGATCAATGAAAAAGCAATTTAGGAACTGTTTTTTCAGGGAGGGAGGGGTTGCGCTATTCCACGTGTGGTAAAATGAATAAGGCATCTTTATTATTTGGGTCAGTACGATTACAGCAATGCTCCATTTATATTTTAGCACTTTTACACAATCAACTATTTTTAGAAAAATATTTTTCATTGCTTTATTCTGAGAGCTAAAGCTTTTTTATTTTTCCGCTGATTGAGGTGTATAGCTGCTTGTTTTTTGTGGGATAAGATTACGTTTTCAACAATATCCTCTTTATTTACATTCGTCTTACGATCGCATTTTGTACCACTTGTAAATAAATGAAAAAGGCAAAAAATTATTTTTTAAGGTTTCACTGAAAAGGACAACTACTGAGACTGTTTTATTGGTTGTATAGATTCAGAAGCGGCGATACCAAATATGTACTTATGTTTATTTTTTTTCCCATAAAAATATTTAATTAATGTGTAGATATTATCTGCTATATAATTGTCTAAGGGTCACTTCTGTTTGTCTGTGTCTGTTACGATTATTCATTCGCTGATTCGTCGCGGCAGCTGCCTGTCATGGCTGCCGCGACCAATCAGCGACAGCCACAGTCAGGAAGAAAATGGCCGCTCCTTCCTCCCCGCAGTCCGTGCCCGGCATTGGCATAGTCCCCTCCGGTCAGCGCTCACACAGGGTTTATGGCAGCGTTGACCGCGGCGTAACGCACTCTGTTAACGCTGATATTAACCCTGTGTGACCAACTTTTTACTATTCATGCTGCCTATGCAGCATGAATAGTAAAAATATCTACTTGTTAAAAATAATAAAAAAATAAAAAATAGTTACTCACCCTCCGGTGGCCCCCCGGATCAATAACCGGCCTTTCCCGCTCCGCGCGACGCCCCGATGACCGCTGCATGCATTGCGATCTCGCGAGATGATGACGTACGGTCTCGCGAGACCGCTACGTCATCTCGCGAGACCGCAATGCACTCTTGGGACCGAAGCGCGCGAGGGGCATCGGTAACTGGCCGCTTCGATCCGGAGGCTCCAGGAGGTGAGTATCTAACTATTTTTTATTTTAATTCTTTTTTTTTGTGGACAGCACCGGATCAAGTCCAAAAGGACTTCGTCTGACTCACGTTAGGGATTTTGAGTTAATCATGCATTTCAGAGATTTACACAAAACCGCAGTTCAAAGTTCTTACATTGAGATCTGTGGGAGGCAGAATTAACAGAATGTTTTTTTTTGTGGGGGGGGGGGGGTTATTTTACACCATTCACCTTGGTATTCGTGATAAAACAGCTTTATTTTCAACTCACTATGATGATTACTATAGTTATATCAGATTTATAGTTTTTTGTTAAGGTTTTCCTACAACCACACATTAAAAACGCTTTTTTCACAAACGCTTTGTATCACCATTTTTTGAGAGCTATATTTTCAACTGAAAGTCATAAGAGGACTATATTGCAGGATGTGCTGGAGTTCTTAATAGTACAGTTTTTCAGCACATTCTACACTGATTTTGGGGATGCAGAATTAGCACAAAAAAAAAAGGAATTTAGGAAGTTTTATCGTTTGATATTTATTTTGTGCAAAAAAACAAAAATGTTCTAGAATTTTTTTTTCTCATGACCATTTCTCACAGCTGTAGCTTATTTTTCAGCTGAGTGAGGGCTTGTTTTTGTGGGACAATACTTTCAACAATACAATTCCTAAGTCTTTGATTCATTAATTTTGATGTCAAATATGCGCAATTTTTTTTGCTGTTTGACTTTTTTTTGTGTGCCTCTATGAGACTTCAACTTTGACTAATTTGATCACTGTTGTAATGCTTTGCAATAAACATGTACCCCAATGAATTAGACAAAATGCCTAAATTATAATGTGACTGTACATCAATCGGGAACCAGTTCCCAATCAAATTATAGTTACATTATATCTAGTGAGGTGGTTAATGGGATAAAAGATGATGGTGCAGCATTTTTAGAATTTTTTGTTTACTTAAAAAAAAAATTTTAAAACTCATTTCTTATTTACTTTTTGTCTCCTTAGGGGACATGAACCTGCAATACCATAGTATTGCAGCACATAATTAAAATGGCAGCCTCTGATAAAATTCAGCATGCAGGAGTACAAAGATGCCAGCAACATGGAGCCCTTCAGCAGGCCTCTAGTGACTATTACAGCCTATTCGTGCCATATCATTGATCCCCACACTTAAGCTCCTGTAGCTAATAGCCAGGGACTGTGACAGCTCTGGCCATGGCTGATTAATCCTCCAGATGCAGCGATCGTGACATTTGGAAGGTTGTGAAGAGATGCAGGGGCCAATGACCATGTCCCTTGCTCTCTGATCACTGGAACTGGAGAGTTACATTGCAATTCTTGGATAGTAAGTATCAAATGAGGGAAACAGCAGCACACCTCCATATATGCGCCATCACCGAAAACACACATGAGAGTATTGTATTGTTGAGGGAACTTGGAACAGGTGTTTCACTAGGTGTTTTATGGTTTCAGTCAGCAAACATTACAGGTATATTTTAACATTACAGGTACATTTTAGAGGCTTAAACCATTTCGCCTTGCCATGCCACAAGTCCAATGTTCGAAACACAGAAGGCAGCAAATGTATCCCTCATTTGGGCAACTTCCACTGTAGTCCTCAGAGGGTGATCTTGGTAATCTGGCAATGTGGTAGCAACAAGTTCATTAAGTTCTAAGTTGGGTCGCTCTTTTGCCAGGATGTAATTGTACATAACGACACACACTTTCACAACCTCATCAAATGTCTCAATTTTTAGATTGATGGCTGTTCCCAAAATGCGCCATTTAGATAGCAGCAAACCAAAAGGCACACTCCACAGTTCTTCGTGACCTTGTTAGTTGGTAGTTGTAAATCCGTTTGGTGTGATTCAAGTCCCGACTTGAGTACAGTTTTATAATGTTGGCACACATTGGAAGGCCTCATCCCCAAGCACAACAAATGGCATTGGTGGTCCTTCAGTGTTGAGAAGAGGTTGTGGCTGTGGAAAATTGAAATTATTCCCAAACAAACGTTGGCCCATGTCAATTTTTGAAAGTGAGTCATTTCCTCGTCCAAATGAGCCAATGTCCACAGCGACAAATCGACACTCATGAGAACAATAGAAAATAATTTTTGGTAATTGAAATACTCGGATCCAGTATTATCTGACTAGTCAACTGTGCTACTTAAAACATTGGGTAAATCAGAGTGGACTTAATAATGCAGAAGCTCACCTTATGCATTTTTTGGGTGGAAATACACCATGGGCAATATTGGAGGGTTCATACAGACCACCCCAGGGTTTGTTATTTGCACATAGTTTAGCAATACAGGTTTGGCAAGGCAGTAAATGCATTTTAAAATTCACTGATCAAATTGGAGAGATTCAAATATGGATAGTCCAGAGTTCCCGCACCTTCAAAATTTACAGGATCCGGTTTTCAGGAAACAAAATAGAAAAACAGCACTTAATCAGTTTTTTGAAAATGAAAGCATTAAGTTACTTACCGGTAACAGCATTTTTTTGGAGGCCCATGACAGCACCACAAGAGAGGGGGATCCGCCCTTCAGGAACAGGAAACCTACAGATTAAAAAAGGGCAGCACCTCTCCCACGTATCGGTTGTATTTCAGAGCCCGAGAGGACTACAGCGGTTAATGGCACAGATATATCAACAATATATACAATATTGTTAACAAAACATCTTGTTTTAACTAAACTAATTATCACACGTGAAACTTTTTATAAGAGGAAGTGCAGCCCCCACGTGAAAGGGAGGGAACCAAGGGTTCTGTCATGGGCCTCTGAAAAATGCAGTTACCGGTAAGTAACTTAATGATTTTTTTTGGACAGCACCATGAGAGAATTATAGAGATGAAAGCTAACTTGGGAGGACTATAGCCTGCAGCACCCTTAACCCGAAGGTGAGATCTGAGGAGAACCCAAAGTCCAATCGATAGTGTCTATAAAAAAAAAAAAAAAAAAATGGAAGGGGATGACCATGTGGCCGCATTACATATCTGGTCGATTAACACTCCTGATCTTTCCACCCAGGATGATGCAATGGCCAGGGTGGAATGCACCCTCAGATTCTGCGGAGCCGGCCCCCACCTGTTGTATAAGCCAGAGAGATAGCCTCCCTAATCCATTTGACTAGATTGCATTTTGATACTCTAAGCCCTTTCCTAGGACGTTGGAAAGATAAAAATAATGCATTATCTTTTTTCCAAGCATTAGTAGTTGAGATTTATTCTAGAAGGCATCTTCTAACATCTAATGTATGGAGTTTCTCTTCCTTAGGGTTAGAGAGAAAAGGATGGCAGGACTATCCCTTGCGACCTGTGGAAGTGGGATGCTACTTTGGGCAAGTAGGCTGGGTCCGGCTTTAGGACTACCCTGTCCTTTAAGTGCCTGGATATCTCCTACTCTACGAGATGTTATTGCTACCAAGAAAGCTGTTTTAAGGGATAGCATTTTAATTGAAGCTGACTGCAGCAGTTCAAACGGGGCCTCTGTCACTGAAAGGACTATGTTGAGATTCCATGGCATGCTTTTATTTTTGTGTATGGGTCTAGCTCTACCAGCTGCTTTAAGAAACCTAGAAATCCAATAGTTATTGACAATATTACAAGAGAACAGGGCACCAAGGGCTGAGACTTGCACTTTTAGTGTACTCGTGAAAGACTCAACTCCAAACCCTTCTGAAGGAATTCTAGAATCTGTCGTATTGAAACCCCCTCTGATATTAAATTCCGAAGAGGCCAGGAACTGCCTCATGGTTCTAGCGTATATTTTTGTTGTAATTTGTTTTCTACTCTTCAGAAGGGTATCAACTAAATTTGGGGAGAAGCCTCTATCATTCAACAATGACCTCTCAAACTCCATGCCGTCAAATGAAGTCCATCACTTGTGGATGGTTGATCGGCCCCTGGTAGAGCAGAACCCAAAGATCTAGAAGTACCGACAGTCCTGAGCCACGTGAACCAGGTCCTCCTAGGCAAAAATGGGGCAATTAGTATGACTCTTGTCCAGTCTTCCCTGATTTTCCTCACTACCAAAGGTAACAGGGTTAATGATGGGAACACGTAAGCTAAGAAGAAGTCCCATTTTATCCAGAAAGCGTCCACTACCAAGAGGATTTTTCCTGGGATTCAGGGAACAGAATCTCACTTTTCTGTTTTCTCTGGTGGCAAAGAGGTCCACCCCTGGTTGACCCTATTTGTGGACAATCTGGTTGAAGATGTCCATGTTCAGAGACCACTCTCCCTGCCTTAGATTCATGCGGCTTAGAAAGTCTGCTTTTAAGTTTTCCTTTCCTCTGATATGAGGGGCTGTTAAAGATTGAAAATGTTTTTCGGCTGTTTGAAATAGGTGATCTGCTACTTGCATCAGAGCCTCGGAACGTGTTCCACCTTGGTGATCGACATAGGCCACTGCCACCTGGTTGTCCGAAAGGATGGTGACCCTGTAGATATACGAGGAGTTTTTTTTAACTGATAATTCAATTGCCAACATCTCTCTGGTTGGATGAGGCACGACAATGTTGGGCTTTAGAATCTAACAGTAGACCAAGACTTTTGAATTTTTAAGGGCTGCAACTGGGATTTTTCATAATTTATTATCCAGCCTAGGTGCTCTAGCCTGGCCCTAGCTCTTGCAACTTGTGTTAAACAATGATCTGCTGAATTACCCACTATGAGGAAGTCATCTAAATAGGGAACAAGAAAAATATTTGACTCCCTGTAAATAAGACATGACCTCGGCAACTATTTTCGTTAATACCCTAGGGGTAGCTGATATACCGAAGAGAAGTGCCCTAAACTGAAAATGGCAAACTACCCCTCCCCATGAAAACCACCACCCTTAGGAATTGCTGGAACTCTGCATGGATAGGTACATGATAATATGCATCTTTTAAATATAAGGGTATGTGCACACGTTGCAGCGTTTTTTGAGGTGCAGAAACGCTGCAGATCTGCAATTGATTTACAGTACAATGTAAATCAATGAGAAAAAAAAATGCTGTGCACACTTTGCAGAAAATCCGCTGCGGAAATGCTGCGGTTTAAAAGAAGTAGCTTGTCACTTTTTTGTGAATCTGCAGCGTTTTTGTACCCATTCCATTATAGAAAACCGCTGGGGTAAAAAACGCAGCAAATCCGCAAGAAAACCACAGCAAAAACGCACAAAAACCGCTGTGGACCCGCACAAAAAATGCGACAAATCCGCAGCTGCGTTTTCTGCCAGGAGAGGCAGAATCTGCACCAGAAATTCCTAAGCCTAATCCGCAACGTGTGCACATAGCCTAAGACTGCCATGAAACATCTTAAAGGTTCGATTGACCAGAAACTCATTAAGGGACCTAAGATTAATAATGGTTATAAATGACCTTGTGTGGTTTCTGAATGCAGAACAGAGGAAAGTAGAACTCTCTACCTCGCTCGGATTCCGGAACCTTAACCAGGACATTAAGGCACAAACTCAAAACCTCTGCTTCCAATGCTGTATGTTCTAGGGGGGGAAGAGCGCAGGGGAGCGCATTTAAAAAATCACGGGATGTAACTAAACTCAAGCCTGAGTCCATCAGTTATTATGCTCCGCACCCAGTCACCATTTGTGATTTTTAACCATGCTGGAAGGAAGGCCGACAATCCCCCCCCCCCCCCTCAAAAGGGATTGCTAGTCATTGGTCAGGTTTCTCACGCTCTCCTGAAGAACGTCTGAACATAAAGCCCGGACCTCTCAGTTTATCTTCCCAGGTGAAACGGTCTAGTGGGTGATATGCGTTTTCTTCCCTGACCAAACCTTTTCAAATTGAAGGGACGATGGTAGGACATGGATAATAAATTAGGGAATTTCTTTTTCTGGAAGCCCCTTCTTTTAACTGGGTCTCGAATTGATCCAGCTAGACCATCATGGATCTGGCCGTACAAGTTGATGCTACCGCTGGTCTTGGGGAACCAGCCGCCATCTCCCAGATTCCTTTAAGGAAGGTGCCTGCCATCCTGTCAAGGGGATCTTTACCTCAAAAGGTAGCGAGGCTCTATTTGATGCCTTGGCCACTGCAGCATCTAACTTAGGGGCTATGTCCCAGGTGTTAACTGCCGGGTTGTCGAAGGGGTATCTGCATTTAAGAGCTGGTGGTAAAGAGCCCTTCTTTTCAGGCTTTTTCCATTCCAGGAAAATTAGCTCCTGGATCGGATCTTTTTGTTTAAAAGGGAAACACCTTCGCTTCCTTTGATCCAGCCCACTGAACATGACCTCCTGTCTGGATAGCTGTTTGGGCTCCGCTATGCCCATCGTTCTCCTGACTTTTTTTTAATCAGATATTTTTTATTAAAGTTTTCAGAACATAACAGAATTTTCACCAAACTACCCCACAATCTTTTCCCCATTCCCAACCGCTCCCCCCTACCCAACCCTGGTCCAATGATAAAATATATCACAAGAAAAATACAGACAGATAAAAGGCACATATTCCAAAGCACCAGTCATGGAGTACAACTAAATCACCTTCAGGGTGATAGAAACATGGTATCACGAGAATAAACTTACAGACGGTAAAGGTACATTCACACATAACGATATCGTTAAGGATATCGTTGCAACGTCACGCTTTTTGTGACGTAGCAACGATCCCGCTAACGATCTCGTTATTGTGTGACAGCGACCAACGATCAGGCCCCTGCTGGGTTGTGGGGAATGATCAGGACCTTTTATTGGTCGCTGATCACCCGCTGTCATCGCTGGATCGGCGTGTGTGACGCCGATTCAGCGATGTGTTCACTTGTAACCAGGGTAAATATCGGGTTACTAAGCGCAGGGCCGCGCTTAGTAACCCGATATATACCCTGGTTACCATTGTAAAAGTAAAAAAAAAAAAAAAAAAAACAGTACATACTCACATTCTGATGTCTGTCACGTCCCCCGGCGTCCACAGGATTAAAACTGCTTTCGGCAGGAGCGCTACTAATGCACGCGCTCCGGCCGAGAGCTTCCCTGCACTGACTATCAGTGCCGGCAGTAAAGCAGAGCACAGCGGTGATGTCACCGCTGTGCTCTGCTTTATGGCCGGCACTGACACAGTCAGTGCAGGGAAGCTGTCGGCCGGAGCGCGTGAATTAGCAGCGCTCCTGCTGAAAGCAGTTTTAACTCTGTGGACGCCGGGGTACGTGACAGACATCAGAATGTGAGTGAGTATGTACTGTTTTTTTTTTTTTTTTTTTTTACTTTTACAATGGTAACCAGGGTAAATATCGGGTTACTAAGTGCGGCCCTGCGCTTAGTAACCCGATGTTTACTCTGGTTACCCGGGTGCTGCAGGGGGACTTCGGCATCGTTGAAGACCGTTTCAACGATGCCGAAGTCTTTCCCCTGATCGTTGGTCGCTGGGGAGAGCTGTCTGTGTGACAGCTCCCCAGCGACCACACAACGACTTACCAACGATCACGGCCAGGTCGTATCGCTGGTCGTGATCGTTGGTAAATCGTTTAGTGTAACGGTACCTTAAGCCCAGAACATTCAACCATCCTGCCCAAATTTTCTCAAACACTGCCGGTCTACCCCGTTTAAGATAAATGGCCTTCTCTCTGCATAGTATGAGGTTTAGCTTATTTACATATTCTTTCCTTGTGGGAACTTTATCCGAGATCCAGTGATATGCTATTAATTTTCTAGCAGTAAAAAGCATTCTGGCAACAGCTATTTGTGAATAATCATCTCCTCCCGCCTCCTCAACATATCCAAGCACACAAACAATAGGGTCTCTGGGAATATCCTGCTCGGTGGCCATATGTATATTAACAACCACAATCCAGAATATTTGTGTACAGGGACACGTCCAGAACATATGTAGGATATCTGCATCATCGAGCGTACACTTGGGACATTTTGAATTCGGCCTTAGACCCAAATCAAACAGCAACTTAGGAGTCCTATAAACCCTATAGAGGATATATAGTTGAGACAGACGGTTAGGCTCACTGAGTGACAACTTAGGGATCATTTGCATTATTGACTCCATTTATCTACCAAAATCCCCCCCACTTGTTGTTCCCATTTCGCTAATGCAGTCATCAGGTGACCAAATAGCACCATCGAGAGGAGCTCCCCGTACACGAATGAAATTAGTCCCCTTGTAGATGCCTGTAAACCAAGCCTATTAATAACAGTATCACGATGTATAATAATAGGGTGTATATGAGTCTGCATTATATGAGTGTGTCTTACTTGTAAATACTGATAAAATACAGAATACTGAAGTGAGAACTCCTTTCATACGTCCTCAAATGATTTAAAGACACCCCCATCTATCAGCTGTGAGAGCCACCAGATACCCACTCGTCGCCACTGCGCAAACCCCTTCAATGTCCTCAATTGCGGCAGGTATGGATTATTCCATATAGGGGGTATACCTCATGAACCCAGTAATTCCTCTTAAACTTTTAAATTTTACCCCACACTTTGACCATAAGCATTACCGTCGGAAATTTAGACACCCACGGTTTAAATTTAGTAGCCTCTAACTTAGACAATAGGGGACCCTGACCCCCCTGAAACTGAAGAATCCCTTGACCTCCCCCCATTTCCACAGATGTGTTCTCCATTCTACTTGCCAGATGTTGACACTGGGAAGATAAAAAATATAGCCAAGGGTTAGGCAATGCCAACCCTCCCTCCTCCTTAGTAAGTGCTCTAACTTAATTCTCGCACCCTTTTTCAACCATATAAGTTCCCTAAACAGTGCATTAATTTTAAAAGAACCGATTTTGGGGAAGCCAAATTGGGGCGTTATGAAGAACATATAAAAGCTGAGGCATAATCACCATTTTCAACAGGTTCACTCTCCCAACTATTGACAAATGTAACTTTAGTCCAGGCCTTAATCTTCTGTTTAATCCTAGCCACAAGCGGGGAAAGATTTAAGCGTTCATAACCCAATACGTTGTTTGATACATTGATACCCAGGTATTTAAAACATGACACTACTGGCACCTGTGGAGCTCTACCAACAGTTGAGTCTAATGGTACATAAGCAGACTTTTCCCAGTTTATGGCCAAACCCGATATACCCCCAAACGCAGCAAAAAGTGACATTACTCCATTGAGCGATCCGTCAGTCAGCCAAAAACAGGAGAATGTCATCGGCGTAGAGAGCCACTTTCTCCTCTAATGTCCCGTACCTAAACCCCTCAATTTCTGGGCTAAGTCTTATCGCCCTGTTTTTTTTTTTTTACCAACTTATCTACTCGATCCAGGGGCAGATAGAAGGTGGCAGTCTTCCACTGAAGAAGAAGATGAGGGGACTGAATCGTAGGAGCCCTCATCTTTTTTCCCCTTCCGCTGAAGAATCAGAGTCCAAAGGGGACTTGTATTTTGAGCTTCCTGCTTGAGACAGGGACTTTAGGGATTCTCTTACTTCCGCCTTGACCATCTCTTTCAGGCTTGCAGTAACATTAAGAGATTCTTCTGCTACCTGAAGGAGGACAGTAAAGGCAATATAGTGTCTCTAGACCTAATGCCAGTCCACCCCTTCCCTGAGAAGTCACCGTCTGCTGGATACAGGGGTTGCATAATTTTTTTCGGCATGAGTCTTGTAAGGGGACTCCACAGACGGCGCATTCCTTGTGTTTTGCCTTACCCATGCACTTCTTCCCCTAAAACAAAAAATATAAGAGGGGACTGAGTCACTGAGTGAACGTTCACGTAGATCACTTACCAGTGCCCGCAATGAAAAGATACCGGAATATGAGGGGGGAGTTTTCACAGTCGATGCTCTCTATCCCTTCCTGGAGGAGCTCTTACGACTGGACTGGTCACTCCTGTCACGCTCCTTCTCTTTAGGCGTCTGTCATACCTTTTCCAGCCACAGAGGCTGCTGCTCATGATCACTTTCCCTCCATCATGAAGTGACAATGAGGCCAGAAACATGGGTCCGAACCTGGAGCCTGCTTAAAACCCCTCTTCCGGTCAGCAGATCTGCCAGGCACTGTCCCCTCATTAGCTCTCTGGCCCCACAAGTGCAGCCAACCGGTCAGAGGGCCCTCCATGTGTCCGGCGTCCAATTCCTGTGGGCGCCGCCATCTTGGAATTGCCGTGCATGAGCAGCAACTCCGGTGACCCGAAAGCGCACGCCGGCCCCGCCGTCCATGGAGACAGATATCCTCCGGACTCTGCTCCCTACAGCGAATGCCACTGCCATGCAGCCCAGCCAAGACCACCGTGCAGTCTCCAGGAACTCCGCACTGGCCGAGGTAGGAGACCCCCTTGCTACTTGAGTCGGCCAGCCTGGGATCCATAGGAATTCTGCATGCAGAACATCACAAAGCACGGCAGGTATCTCCAACAATCCCAGAAAGGGTGGACACTCCAATCCGGAATTGAAAATGTAGAGATAAGGTCTCTCCGGTAGCCAGGAATCTGCGGAAGAGAAAATGGAAGAAAAAAAAAAAAACTAAGTACATGGCTTTTAGAAAAATAATATTAAATGACAGGTGTTTCTTCAAAATTTCGTACCTTAGGGGCACCGATAGATGTTCGTCAGCAGGAATTGCTGTGTGCCTGGTGATGTATTCTGACACGTAGCAGCAATTCATCGAAGCTCTGTTCCGACATCCTGGTGTAGTCGAAAAACTTCTGAGGGTTTGCATGCAGCTCTGTGTACAAGGAGTGTTAGGCTCCACGGCTCTCTCTGACTTCAACGATGGGGTGTTGCCAGTAGTGATGATGATGTCTTCTCCATCTTTCTCTTATTCTTTCTTCACAACAAGCAACAGCAGAGGAATAAGCCAAGTTCAAATCCGAATCCAGATTACAATATAAGCTCTCCGTGCGAAGATCCATCTTTCAGCTGGATACAGCAGCAAAAGATGAGCATTTCATCTGTACAAGGGTTTTTTTTTTTTTTTTTTTTTTTAGGCGTCATGTGTAAGATTATGCGGATTAAAAACACTGCGTTAGCATGCGTTTACGCATGCGGGTGATACTCTGCGCATATATGCAAATGTGAACTTAGCCTAACACTGATTTCACAGGAACCACAAGATGTATTTCTTCACCCCAGGTATCATTTTAATCAGTATAACTGTGGGAACCTGACTGTCTGTAGGTCACTGGACAAATTCCTGCTGACAGGTTCCCTTTAATGCCATACATTCTTTACGTTGTGCATAACACACCTGTCTGGATTCCTAAATACTTGTTTAGGAAAATGCACAATATCTTTAGGAGGTTTGGTGTGGAAAAGAGGGACCTCCAGAATAAAATTGGAAAAACTGCATTATCAAAACAAAAAACGGTGGGGGGGGTTGTCTAGCATTGCCTCATGTATGGGGTTATCACTTTGCTTTCCAGTTTTAGCACTTCCAAGGCTGGGCATTGAAGGAGGCCCAGAAAGCATGGTCGATAGTATTACAATACTTGGGACTGGGGGTGAATTTACTGGAAATACTTGAATAATACCAATTTGTAGGTAGTCCGAGTATATACCCTACCCAGTCACTT
Source organism: Ranitomeya imitator (assembly GCF_032444005.1). NCBI lineage: Eukaryota > Metazoa > Chordata > Amphibia > Anura > Dendrobatidae > Ranitomeya > Ranitomeya imitator. The sequence continues at coordinate 171,251,195 of NC_091286.1, forward strand.
GTCCATAAAGTTTGGTGGACATTTAAAAGACTGGTTAGGATGACAGACTGCTCAAAGTACACGCCTATCTGGAAAAACTTTAATCTAGAGGAGTTGCGAAGATTTAGAGAATGGAAGAATCGAGGGTTGAAATATGTGCATCAGTTATACTTTGATAACCATCTGATCACCATTCTAACAGCTGAAACAGGGGTTTAATTTGCGTAAAACTGAATTCTTTAAATACTTATAGCTAAAACACGCAATACGGGCTCAGGAAGCCATCTCTGATCTTTCTATATCCTCTAATGGGCTGTAAGAGTTCTTAGTACAGGCAAAAATCAACAAAAAATTATCTTTCTGGTTTACAACTCATTGTTGCTAAATATTTTGGATGACCCAATGGCTCAGGTTCAGGGTAAGTGGGAGAATAGCAGAACTGTTTAATATTCAAATCATGCTTTGTGCAAAATCCTGTGTGTTAGGATTAATGGGGAATGTGGGAGGATCTCCCCAGGTATAGTTAGTTATTTCTAAAATACTTTACCAGGCTAAAAAACAAACAAACAAAAACTATAGCCACACACTGTCTGGCAACCAGACTTCCATGTGTAGAAGAAGTGGTCTATGCTCTCAACTCTACTATTTTAAAAGAAAAAGGGGTATATATGAAGAGAGGAGCAGTTGGTAAAGTATTGAGAGACTGGATTAAGTGTGCAGCTGTTTCGGAGGAGCTGGCTAGAGAGGTCTTATTTTATTTACTGATCCTGTAAATTACTTTACATCAGCACAAGTTCGGAAACAATTTTTTTGTTAGGAAGTTATAAGGGTTAAAAGTTGACCAGCAATTTCTCATTTTTCCAACAAAATTTACAAAACCATTTTTTTTTTTTTTTTTTTTTTTAAGGGACCACCTGACATTTGAAGTGACTTTGTGGGGGTCAATATAACAGAAAATACCCAAAATTGACTCCATTCTAAAAACTGCACCCCTCAACATGCACAAAACCACATTCAAGAAGTTTATTAACCCATCAGGTGCTTCACAAGAACTAAAGCAATGTGAAAGGAAAAAAATGAATATTTAACTTTTTTTTTTTATTTTCACAAGGATATCAAGAGAAAATGGACCAGAAAATTTGTTGTGTAATTTCTCCTGAGTACGCAGATACCCCATATGTGGATGTAAACCACTGTTTGGGTGCATGGCCGGGCTCAGAAGGGAAGGAGCACCGTTTGACTTTTTGAATGCAAAATTGGCAGGAATTAATGGTGGCGCCATGTCGCGTTTGATGTACCTAAACAGTGAAAAAACCCCCAATTCTAGCTCCAACCTTAACCTCAACACACCCCTTAGCCTAACACACTTTAGCACAATTCTAACCTTAATGGAAAAATGGAAATACATTTATTTATTTCATTTTTCCCTCACTAAGGGGGTGATAAAAGGGGGTTTTATTTACTATTTTTTTTATTTTGATCACTGTGATAGGGTATATCACAATGATCAAAATGAACCAATAGGAAATTTTTCCTATTATTGCTGGGTGCCGGCCATTTTCTCCCGGAAGACGACGCCGGGGGACTTCATGGGGGGATGCCTAGACACCACAGGTACCAGGGGATGGGGGTGATCGGGGGACCCCATTTCGCTCTCCTCTAATGTGCGATCACATTAGAGGAGAGAGAAATTAAACATAAATCTGATTTTTTTTTTTGCGGTTGCCGTTGTACCGTTAATAACAGCGATCGCAACACTGGGTCGGTAAAAACAGACCCGAATCATGTTCTCTGGGGTCTCAGCTACCCCCATTAGCCAAGACCCCAGAGAAATTCTGACTATGGGAGCGCTATACACTTTTTCCATAGCACCGTTAAAAAGCAGCGCTGTAGTTTAAGTACCTTTAAATGACGCCGTTAAAAGGCGTATCGGCGGTCATTAAGGGATAATTACTGTATGTATTACAACACCACTACATCCATGTCTTCACGGTACATTACAAAATCGAGCAGACAGGCTGTCTTTACAGCATGCTTGAAAAAAAACTCACTGGAGCTGAAACGTCACTTGGGTCAATAAAAGTTTGATTTCTCTGGGATTTGCTGCCTCACCATCCATATTTTTTGATAGTTGTGGATTGTAGGTGTTCCTCTCAGTAATACATGCTGGGGTTTAGGATACGGCTCACTTCACTATATCCTATGTACCAGTGCAGCTTCATTCCTCTACTTAAGTCTCATTCAACAGTTCACTAAGCCAATCCCCTACTCTGACAAACAAGCTGACAGGGTGCTTGGGTGTGTGCTAAGTACTCATGTGTATGCTCTTTCCCCTCTGTAGAAACATCACAAAACAAAAGATAACCTTTACCAAGATTTGATGATGCATTTGATATCACTAATTCCTCATCCATACGACTCAAAGTAGAATCATCATTCAGACTTGTATCAGAATCTAGCTCTTCAGGCTCCGTAACAAGCTCATATTCTGGAAACAAAAATCCATGATCTGCAACCTCAATTTGGTATGCACCTGGAGAGAGACAAAACATTGATAAATGTACAGTAGGCTAGCCCAACGTCTACATCCCAAATCAGAGTTTCCCCAAACGCCAGTCCTCACGGCCCCAACACAATGCTTTCAGTATTTCCTTAGTAGTGCACAGGTGAGAGAATTTATGGCAATTTGTGACGCCTTGATAATCCAAATCACGTATGCAATACTAAGGACATCCTGAAAACAATCTGCTGGGGGCCGTGAGGACTGGAATTTGGGGGAATACGGACCTAATTTAAGATTTCCTTTATACAAAAAACAAAACATATACATATATCGCCAACAAAACAAGTAATCAAATTGTTCAGTGATTATTTTCTAGCTTTATTAAAATGGGTTTTCCAGCAATAACTTCATTCCCTAAGGCTATGTGCACACGTAGAATGGTCCTCTGCGGATTTTTCCGCAGCAGAATTGATAAATCTGCAGGGCAAAAACGCTGCGTTTTTGCTGCAGATTTATTGCAGATTTACTGCGGTTTTTCTGCGGATTTCACTGTGGTTTTATACCTGCGGTTTTGTATTGGAGCAGGTGTAAAACTGCTGCGGAATCCGCAGAAAGTGACATGCTGCGGAATGTAAACCGCTGCGTTTCTTTCTGCAGCATGAGCACAGCTTTTTGGTGTTTCCTATAGGTTTACATTGTAATGTAAACTCATGGGAAACTGCTGCGGACCCACAACTGCGGAAACGCTGTGGATCTGCAGCAAAATCCGCATCGTGTGCACATAGCCTAACAGGCGAAAGGGGTTGTCTCAACTTCTAAAATGGGTATGATTGCAAACTGCTTGTGACAACCAGAAACTTTGTAATTTACTTCTTATTAAAGATCCTCTCTGTTCTCCAAGAAACAAAACATCTGATAATCTATTGCTCATTGCCTAGATACTGGCTACCTCTGCAGTATACAAGAGGTTTCCGGTTCCCTAGGCTAGGAGGGTACACTAGCCACCATTAGACCAGCTGCACTCCTTCAATGCTTCTCAGACCAAAATTACCTCTGCTAGAAGCAACTGAGAGCTCAGTTTGGCACATGAAACCGCTATTCCACTAGTCTGAACTGTCAATCATGTGCTCATGATAACTGAAAGAAGAGAATAACTTAACTGGAGAGCGAATTTTTCAAAATTTGGTTTTGATTATGGTCAGCGCCTAATATTATTTATGTAATATTCACCAAACACAGTCGAACGTCACTGGAGTCAATGGCAGTAGAAATGAACAAATATGTGGAACCAATCACCAAACATAAATTCAGCACAAATATGGTACCAATATAGCAACTTTAGATTTGGTGACAGATTCCGAACATATTCGCTTAACATACGAAATAGCCGGATTACTTACCGGTAATGCTCTTAATGAGTCCACGACAGCACCCACTGGAGAGATAGGGATCCGCCCCAAGGAACAGGAAACCTACATTAGAATAAAAGGGGCGGTCCACCTCTCCTCCTCAGTTTAATGTTCAGAGTACTCGGAGGACCGCCAGTATTAGTCAAATATTTACAATATATATCTTAAATTAAAACCAATTGAATTACTTCTATAGAGTATATAAATTTATTAGGGAGGGATGTGACTGGGTGCTGTCGTGGACTCATTAAAAGAGCATTACCGGTAAGTAATCCGGCTATTTACCCTTCGCCACGACAGCACCCACTGGAGAGATTTCCAGAGACCAACACCTAGGGGGGACCACCATGCTGAGGATAGTCCTGCCAAAGTGTAGGTCAGAAGTTGATGAAAGATCAAGTCTATAGTGGTTATAAAAGGTAGAAGGAGCCAACCACGTTGCCGCCTTACATAGGTCCTCAATTGGAACGTTTCCCCTTTCGGCCCAGCAAGATGCCATAGCTCTGGTGGAATGTGCTTTAATGCCCTCCGGAGGAACCTTATTTTTCATGGAGTAGACCAGTCGGATAGTGTCTCTAATCCAACGTGATAATGTGGTTCTTGTGACTCCATACCCTTTCTTTTTTCCCTGGAAGGATATGAAGAGAGCCTTACTCTGCCTCCAACTACTAGTTCTTTCAATATATTGTAAAACTACTCTCCTGACATCTAGAGTGTGAAATTTTTGTTCTTCAGGAGTGGAGGGGTCTTTAAAGAAAGTGGAAAGATGTATCTCTTGTGATCTATGGAATTTTCCTGCTACCTTAGGAAGGTATACGGGGTCTGGTTTTAAAATTAGTCTGTCCTGAAATGTTAGAAGGAAAGGTGGATTTATTGATAAGGCCTGAATGTCACTGACTCTTCTAGCTGATGTTAATGCTACTAAGAAGGCCGTTTTTAACAATAGGTGTTTTAGAGATGCTGTATCTATAGGCTCAAAAACGGAGGTTCTGTTAGAGAGTCTAGGACTAGGTTTAGGTCCCAAGGAGATACTCTAGGTATGTGGACAGGAGTTACTCGTTCACAAGCCGTGATAAAACGGGACACCCATTTATTCCCAGCAACATTATGGCCATAGAGGGCGCCCAGAGCGGATACTTGGACTTTTAGCGTATTAACAGAAAGACCTAACTCTTTCCCTTTTTGTAGAAATTCTAAGATAGGTCTAATTGGAACTTCTGAGGGGTTGGAACTTGTATGGAACTGAAGAAACCTTATCCATATTTTAGTATAAATCTTTGTAGTAGATGGTTTCCTGCTAAGCAGGAGTGTATCGATTAGACCTTTTGAAAAACCTCTAGAATTTAATATCTGCCTTTCAAATTCAAGGCCGTCAAGTGGAGGCTGTCCACTTGGGGGTGGAAGAAAGGTCCCTGAGAGAATAGGTCTGGGATTGAGGGAATGGATCTGTCACTGACATTGATTGCAGGCACGAGAACCATGGTCTCTTGGGCCAAAATGGTGCTATTAATATTATTCTGGCCGGTACCTTCCTGATTTTCCGTATGACTTGTGGAAGCAGAATTATCGGGGGAAAAGCATATGCCAGATTGAATTGCCAGGGTGTTTGAAGAGCATCTAGAATGTCCGGGTGATCTGCACGGGACAGAGATGCAAATTTTTGTACTTGTCTGTTTTGTAGCAGACAGGTCTATCTGGGTCCGGCCCCATAATAATGGTATTTTGTGAAAAATGCGAGGATTCAGACACCATTCTCCTTGATGTAGAGTGTGTCGACTTAGAAAGTCTGCCTGTTGATTGCTCTCTCCTTTGATGTGGACGGCAGAGAGATAACAGATGCTTTTCGGCCAGGATCAAGATGTTCTCTGCGGAAGACAGAGCGTCTGATCGACTACCCCCTTGTTTGTTTAAGTAGGCCACTGTCGTAGTGTTGTCTGAACAGACTCTGACGTGATTTCCTCGAAGCTGTGGAAGAAATTGACGCAGTGCATAGTTTACCGCATTCAGCTCTTTTAAATTAGATGAATATAGGAGCTCCTCTTCATTCCATATTCCCTGGCAGAAACTGTCTCCCATATGTGCGCCCCACCCGTGGGGACTAGCATCAGTAGTCACAGTGTGGGATCGTGTTCTCACCCAAGGGACACCCCCGTCAAATGCTTACTATCTTGCCACCATAATAAGGAAGCTAGGACCTCCTGTGATAACATTTTTGATTCGAGGTGGCCAAGGAATTTTCTCTGTTCCCGAAGAATTTGGTGTTGCAATGTTCGGGTATGGAGTTGTGCCCACTGGACGGCTGGAGAACAGGAAGATAGGGATCCTAATAAGGACATTCCTTCCCTCAGGGACATTCGGGGTTTGTGAATGGCAGCAACTACTTTTCCCTCTATTAGAGATATTTTTACCTGAGGGAGTAGACATCTTTATTTTGTAGCATCTAGATGGAACCCTAGAAATGTCTGGAGGGAAAGTGGGACAAGTCTGGATTTTTCGGAGTTGATGATCCAGCCTAGGTCCTGTAAAGATGAGACAGTGTCAGCTAAACATTCAGCACACTGAAGGGACGAATTTCCTACAACTAAAAAGTCATCCAAAAGGTTCTAATCTCCATTATTTTTAATCCCCAAGCCCGATGGTTCGTTCCCAACAATTATAAATCTTAAAGAACTCAATACATTTATTAAAAATTATACATTTAAAATGGAATCTATTAGATCTGCCATTAAGCTCCTTTATCCAAATTGTAAAATGGGGGGCATTAATTTGAAAGATGCTTACTACCATCTCCCTATCCATAACATACCAAAGATACTTCAGAGTCGCAGTAATACTCGAAGGGGAGATTCATCATTTCCAGTACACAACCATGCCCTTTGGTCTCTCCACGGCACCAAGAATCTTCACCAAAGTAATGTTAGAGGTGATGGCCTACCTTCGTCAAAACGACACTTTAATCATCCCCACTACCCTCTTGTCCCTTTGGTACTTTTACTAAGACATTTGCATGTATAGACTTTGGATCTCAAGTTCAAGGGCCCTCAGTTGTATCGGTGAGCTGAGGGTTGTTATAATGAAGGAATCCTGGGGAATTTGGAGGAATTCTATCTTAATCCCTTCTCTAATAATATTTAGAATCCAGGAATTTGATGTTATCTTTTGCCATTGAGGAAATAATAGTTTTAGCCTACCCCCTACTGGGGTGACTGGTGTTTTAATACGTATTTTGTCTACGGAAAGGGGGGCCTTTAAACATAGTACCCCTCTGTTTTTCTTCTTTTGTGGCCCACCGCGATGGTCTTTCATTTTGTCTCCTTTTCCAGAATGGTCTTCTCCTTAAGGTCTTCCTACAGAAAGGAATTGAGGGGTCAGGGAAGGCTTTTTTACTTTCTTTTGCTTTTTTAAGGATCTCATCCAAAGCTTTTCCAAACAAACTCACCCTCACATGAGATAGCACAGATTTTGGCCTTCGACTGCGTATCCCCCTTCTAACTCTTCATCCATAGGCCTCGTCTGGCATTATTTACTAGACCTGCTGATCTTGCTGCGAGGCGTAGAGAGTCAGCTGATGCGTCAGCCATGAAGGCTGCCGCCCTTCTAATCAGTGGTATTGCATCCTGCAATTTCTTTCTAGAGACTCTTTGTTCAATCTGTTGATCTAATTGATCAATCCAGACAAGCATGGATCTAGCAGTGCATGTGCTAGCAATTGCCGGTTTAAATATGCCTGTGGGAGCTTCCCATGATCTTTAATGACGTTTCCGCTTTCCGATCTAGAGGATCATAGAGTAGGCCCGCATCCTCAACTGGTAAAGCTGATTGCTTTGAAGTGGAGGCGATCACTGCGTCCACTTTAGGGATCTTAGGGTACCGTCACACTAAGCGACGCTGCAGCGATACCGACAACGATGTCGATCGCTGCAGCGTCGCTGTTTGGTCGCTGGAGAGCCGTCACACAGACAGCTCTCCAGCGACCAACGATCCCGAGGTCCCCGGTAACCAGGGTAAACATCGGGTTACTAAGCGCAGGGCCGCGCTTAGTAACCCGATGTTTACCATGGTTACCAGCGTAAACGTTAAAAAAACAAACACTACATACTTACCTTCAGCTGTCTGTCCTCCGGCGCTCTGCTTTCCTCTGCACTGTCGGCGCCGGTCAGCCGGAAAGCAGAGCGGTGACGTCACCGCTGTGCTTTCCGGCTGGCCGGCGCTGACACAGGATGCAGGAGGAGTGCAGAGAAGCAGAGCGCCTGGGACAAACAGCTGAAGGTAAGTATGTAGTGTTTGTTTTTTTAACGTTTACGCTGGTAACTAGGGTAAACATCGGGTTACTAAGCGCGGCCCTGCGCTTAGTAACCCAATGTTTACCCTGGTTACCAGTGAAGACATCGCTGGATCGGCGTCACACACGCCGATACAGCGATGTCAGCGAGAGATCCAGCGACGAAATAAAGTTCTGGACTTTCCTCAGCGACCAACGATCTCCCAGCAGGGGCCTGACCGTTGGTCACTGTCACACATAACGATTTCCTTAACGATATCGTTGCTACGTCACAAAAAGCAATGAGATCGTTAACAATATCGTTATGTGTGACGGTACCTTTAGTCCATTATGTAAGCTCATCGTCACTAAAGGGGTACGGTACTTCCTTTTGGAGGCTGATGGGAGAAAACCTCTTTGGTCTTGTTTTTCCCATTCCCTCTTTATCAATGCTTTAACCGCAGGGATTACTGGGAAAGCTCTCCTTTTCCTCTCCGCTAAGCCTGCAAACATGATATCCTGCGCTGTCTGGTCATCCTTTGAATCTTCACAACCTATTGTGTTTCTGATGGATTTTACTAGGTTGTCAACCCCATCAAGGGGGAAACAAGACCGACCTTCAATGTCAGACGGTACTGAAGATGAGGATGACACATGTGAAGAGTCCAAGTTGATTACGCCCTCATCATCGAACTCAGAGCTGGATACTATTTTCTCTCTACTGGTTTTCTTAGGGGGTGCGTTGGCTTAGGTGATGGCCTGTAACTCTTCTCCGATTATGGCCCGTATATCCGTAACGGACATAGATTGACTCTGCATGGTTTCACTAATACATTGTTTGCAGAGTTTTTTTTAGGGTAGGAATCTGGGAGAGGTTGATCACACAATGCACACTGTTTGTATTTGGACTTTTGTTTCTTTTTGGCCTGGGGGGAAAGATGTTTTGGAAAAGAGTGTCAGCTTAATAGGTAGAGGGTTTTTACACACCCAGTGAAGCTGTACGGTACCGGATCAGGTGGCCGAGGCGCCGTTCTGGACCTTGAATCCACGGCATTGCTCCTACGGTTGGCGTCCGAGGACCTCTTGCTGGCTGGATCACCTGCTGGGTCCAAAGTCTTGCCTGGGGATGACATGTTGCATCGCCTGTGCGCTCGCAACCATTCCCCTTTTAAAAGGCAGAAGATCCGGCTTTTTTTTTTTTGCGGTGAACTGCGCATGCGCAAAAGCGCGCTTTCCCCCACCGCTGTGCTGAATGCGCCGGAAGTGCTACAATCACTTCTGGGCAGGTAATGGTGACTTACACCGCTCTGCGCATGTGCGGCCGCGATCTCACCTTGGCCCGCGCTATGGAGCGGTGTTCCGGCTGCTGCTGGGGATCGTGCAACGGATCCCGGACCCCCATATGCCGGCCGGCGTCCAATGCCCTCTTCCAAGCCGCACACCCCACAGAGCTCCACAGTGAGACCGGGGGCCTCTCCCGGACCCAGTCATCACATGTGCCGGACAGACGAGGGGGGAGCAGTCTAACGGCATCTCCCCCGACGCTGCATCTGGACCGCATCCCCTGCCGTTCCCGCAGAGACAGCACAGGCGGATGCCCTGGTCCAGGTACCGTCTTCTGATTTCAGAGAATCCAGAGATCCTGTCCCCTGGGAACAGGAAACCTAAACTGAGGAGGAGAGGTGGCCCGCCCCTATTGTTCTTCTGTAGGTTTCCTGTTCCTTGGGGCGGATCCCTATCTAGCTAGTGGGTGCTGTCGTGGCGAAGGGTAAAAAGAATGGTTCCCTGTCAGATGATGTTTGGCCTCAGCTGCAATTTCTTAAAAACAACAAGTCACACTGTACTAACCATTAGAGTTGAGCGACTTACTTTTTTAGGATCGAGTCGGGTTTTCGCGAAACCCGACTTTCTCAAAAGTCGGGTCGGGTGAAATCGGCCGATTATTGCGAAAAGTTGGGGGCCAACCGAAACACGGAACCCAATGCAAGTCAATGGGGAATCAAAGTCGGCAGTGAGTGGAGGACAGGAAAACACCTACAGTGCCCATTTGAATGCCCAAAACATCAATTCGTATTACTGAAGCTTGTCAATCTTAATTTACTTTATAATAACAGCTAGGCATTGAAAACAGGGGGTCATTTGGCTAAAGTTGTGGGGGGTAGGGCTGGCTCAAGATTTTCGTGGGTCCGGGAAACGCGGAATACGTCACGGCGGTGGAGCAGGGAGAGGTAAGTATTTCAACTTTGCAAGTGCTGTGATCCTGAGCAAGCAGGGGGGGCTCACTAGTTGGCTCTGGCACAGGGCCCCTCATAGTACGGCGGTGTTTGACGGCGGGCGGCGCCTTCCACTGCCAGAGATACTTTTGCGTACTATGAGGGGCCCTGTGCCAGTGCCAACGAGTATGCCCCCCCTCACCTGATGAAGGAACCTGCACTTTCATCTGCACCTTCCTCTGTCTCCGTGTAAGGTGGTATAGTATGCGGGAAGGGGAACCTGACATTCAGCAGGGTCACATTCTGGCTGTGTAGAGTGCAAGGGGAATGTAGTGGTCTGGGTCAATGTACCAGCAGACTCACCTAGCAGTGGCTGGCCAATGGGCAGGATTAGGAGGAAACACAGATATAGGCCCAAAATAAAAAAAGTTGGCTAAAAGCAGTTCAAAATTGGTAACAGGACTAAACAGGCGGCATAGCTTTATTCAGTGGAGGACAACTGTGATGAGTGGCGCATACACAGTTAGTATGCCCAAAATAAAAAAGTTGGCTAAATGCAGTTCAAAATTGGTAAGAGGAGTACACAGGCGACAGTTTTTTTCAGCAGAGGAGGACAACTGTTATGAGAGGCTCACACAGTTACTCCTGGTTTTGGCTTACAAATACTGATAGTGTGACGAAGGCCTAATACACTGGGACTGAGTTTTGTAGCAGTCACCCCCCCAAAAAGGAAGATTTAAATTGGCACTAAGTGAATCTACGTCACAGTTCTGTTAGTTTGTCGTACATCTTCCAGCCACGTTCTGCCACTTACGATGTGTAGTGTAAGGCTGCCGTCACACTGGCAGAACGTGGCTGGAAGATGTATGACAAACTAACAGAACTGTGACGAAGATCCACTTAGTGCCAATTTAAATCTCCTTTTTTTTGGGGTGGGGGGGGGGGGAAGAGACCAACAAAACTCAGGCCCAGTGTATTACACTACACAATGTAAGTGGCAGAACGTGGCTGGCTGATATACGACAAGCTAACAGAACTGACGTAGATCCACTTAGTGCCAATTTCAATCTCCCTTTATTTTGGGGGTGTGGGGGGGGGGGGGGTTTGGAGACTGCAACACATATCAGGCCCGGTGTATTACACTACACAATGTAAGTGGCAGAACGTGGCTGGAAGATATCAAAAAATACAAGGGCTGTAGTACAATTTCAATCTCCCTACAATGATCTCAGGACAAGTATGGCAGCAATAAAAAGGGCTGCTGCACACAAAAGGGTGGACAAATAAACAAGAGAACTGTGCAGAAAGGAGCAACAGGATTTTTGCTTTTAAAAAAGCAGTTGGTTTGCACAGCGGCGTACAAACAGCAATGCAGCTATCAGGGAGCCTTATAAGGTAGCCTAATAAGCTACAGAGCGGATGCACAAAAATATAAACTCCACTCTCTCTGCAAAGAAAAGGTGGTGTTGGACAGTGGAAATTGCTACAGCACAAGCAGTTTCGGGGTTAATCTTCCCTCCCTAACTATATCCCTTCGTCTGATGAAGCTGCAGCAACCTCTCCCCTTGCTAAGATCGGCAGAAGATGGCGGTCGGCGTGCACGCCCCTTTATAGCCCCTGTGACGCCGCAGAAAGCAAGCCAATCACTGTAATGCCCTTCTCGAAGATGGTGGGGACCGAGACCTATGTCATCACATTGCCCACACTCTGCGTCCTCCTTCATTGGATGAGAAATGGCGCTGAAAAGTCATACGAAATGCACCTTTGGCGCGTGGATCGCCGGCCTCATGGCCGATCCCACACTAGGATCGGGTCGGGTTTCACGAAATCCGACTTTGCCGAAAGTCGGCGACTTTTGAATTTGTCCGATCCGTTTCGCCCAACCCTACTAACCATCCATCGGATCCACCGGTAAGTCTCCGCTGCTGCTCCGATGCCTAGCATTGGCTGCAGTGCTGAAGTCACATCAGCAGCCAGAGAGCTCAACTGCTCATCCTGTTTAGATGGAACACTCCCTTTCAGAGCTACTGTGCTCACTAATTGGTTACTATGCTGTCAACCAACGTCAGCCCCGCAACAAATGCCAAACAATGGGAACAGAAGCAGTCTTGCCGATGGACCTGGGGAAGGTAAGTACAGCTAGTTTATGTTTTGAAAACTGCATCTGGGGCTAAAGATTATCTGAAAGGACACAACCACTTTACCTAAATCTGTGATTGGTCGTGAAGGTGTTAATCAGGTGTGTCCCTGCCTTTGATGCGGGCTCACACATCGAGCCTGCATTTTTCTCAGCATTTTATTTCTAATTTAAATCAGTCATCAAGTGCCTAACAGCTAGATCAGAGATCCACCCGCAGCTGTTTAACAGTTAAATGCTGTCAGATCACTGAAAAATGAGCATGTTATAGGTCTTGGAAAATGCAGACACAAGCAAAAACTTTTTCATACAAATTTATGAATATTTGGTATCTCTGTACTCTTATTGACCTGGGAAGTCATATTGCCGGATCTTTTTTTGCTATAAAGTGAACATGGTAAATAAACTCAAAAAAACATTGTGGAATTGCACTTTTTTGGGAATTTTACCGAACTTGGATTTTTTCCCCCCCCAATTTTCTAGTACACTATATGGTAAAATCAATGGTGATATTCAAAATTACAACTGATCACGCAAAAAACTAGCCATCACACGGCTATATTGACAGAAAAATAAAACAAAGTTATGGCTCTTGGAAATAGGGGGAGGAAAAAAAAAATCCAGGGTGAAGCTCACATGTCACCTGTCATATGATGCAGGTCCAGTGCACTCTTGTCTTCATTGTCAGGCTTTATTGATAGTCATTTGCGGATCACGTGTTTTTAGTGCCAATGTGTATTTTTACTGGTGGATTTTCCACATCTAATACAAATGTATGGGGAAATTCTGCACATAAAACTTTGCGTACTCTGAAGAGAAATTGACATGTTGTAAATTTGAAACTACTGACCAAAATTCTAGCCAAAAGGACCTATCACCTTTACACATCAGCATATGTAATAGTAAGGAGTCTTTGTATAAATAAATATGGAATAAATCACCTTTGAAAGAATCGCAGTTTATAGGAGTGGCCATTTTGGGATCAGCAGGTCAACATGCGTGTTGTTCTACTGAAACATGACCCCAGATTACAGACTGGATGATGCTAGACAGCGTCTGAGGGTACAGGGTAAAAGCACGGCATGTATCACCATAGCAGGGTGGATAAAAATCAATGTTTTAATTAAAAAAAAAAAAAAATCGATTTTTTTATTTAAATCGGATTTTTTTGATTTAAATCGGATTTTTTTCAATAAACTGCTTTTTGAGGAAAATATTTTACCATCCAAAGGTTCTTCCATCATGAGATAAAGCTGAGTTGTTTAACTCAGTAGAATAAAAGCTGTATATGTGTAACATTCACAATGCCATGCTCTTCCAGAGGTTTCTGTAGGATTAGTGGGCAGTTTCTCTCCTATATTATCACAGACGCTCGCTTTACTTACGCAGTTCTCAAAACTGAATTTGACTCCGCAGAGGTCCCAGCCTCTTCTTCACGGCAAAAATGTTACAACAGTTGAGAAAAAGACCTTTATCCTATTGTTCTACCAACCTATGGATACAGAATCAACCCCTTCAGTGCCAAGTCCAAGAAGTTAGACAATATGTTTCTGATTGTTTGGAGTGGAATAGATCTGCACAACACAAGAAGAATGTGAATCTAAGTGTGAGGAGGAGGAAGGGCAAGCAGACAAGAAAATGAAAGTGAAACTTTGAGCACAATACTGCAGCATAGCCACAGACAGACAAGTCTGGATCTGTTTGTGTGTACGATCTGAGGTTTATTACATTCTTTCCTTATAATAGCAGCAGGCCGTAAAAGAGACCCAGTTTGGGAATATTTTAATGAAGCTCCTTCGCCTATCGGTAAGGCAGGCATGCGTGCAAAATGCAAACGATGCAACAAAGATGCAAGGCCTGGTGGCGTGAATGAGGCAACATCATGAGAAGTGCGGTGATGAAGATGAGTCATCTTCATCACCGCACTTCTCATGATGTTGCCTCATTCACGCCACCAGGCCTTGCATCTCTTTGTTGCATCGTTTGCATTTTGCACGCATGCCTGCCTTACCGATAGGCGAAGGAGCTTCATTAAAATATTCCCAAACTGGGTCTCTTTTACGGCCTGCTGCTATTATAAGGAAAGAATGTAATAAACCTCAGATCGTACACACAAACAGATCCAGACTTGTCTGTCTGTGGCTATGCTGCAGTATTGTGCTCAAAGTTTCACTTTCATTTTCTTGTCTGCTTGCCCTTCCTCCTCCTCACACTTAGATTCACATTCTTCTTGTGTTGTGCAGATCTGTTCCACTCCACACAATCAGAAACATATTGTCTAACTTCTTGGACTTGGCACTGAAGGGGTTTATTCTGTATTCATAGGTTTGTAGAACAATAGGATTAAGGTCTTTTTCTCAACTGTTGTAACATTTTTGCCGTGAAGAAGAGGCTGGGACCTCTGCGGAGTCAAATTCAGTTAGGTAGAAACTTTGATTTAAATCACTGATTTAAATCAAGCCTTACTGACTAGTGATTTAAATCGTGATTTAAATCAGTTAGATTTAAATCAAATCCACCCTGCACCATAGTGGCTTACTCTTTGGTAACCTTATCAGTTTACATGATGGAGATCATGTATAAAAGTTTGAATACAGTAACAGCCCCCTGAAGAAGCCCAATATGTGAAACGTGCGTTGGGGTGACATCACAAACATACACCTGGTATCCTCCCACATGGGTACATCACCCCTACTCTGGCACCCTCTACCACAACACAGACTTTCGCCTACCATCGAAACCTTCAAAAAGAGCCTGAAGACCCACCTCTTCCGACAAGCCTATAACCTGCAGTAACCACCGATCGACCAAACCACTGCATGACTAGCTCTACCCTCGCCTACTGTATGCTCACCCATCCCTTGTAGATTGTGAGCCTTCGCGGACAGGGTCATCTCTCCTCCTGTACCAGTTATGACTTGTATTGTTTAAGATTATTGTACTTGCTTTTATTTTGTATACCCCTCCTTACATGTAAAGCGCCATGGAATAAATGGCGCTATAACAATAAATAATAAAAATAATAATGGGTAAGCACTATTCTGCACTTTAGCACACTTAGTAACGATGAATTGTGCAGCTTTTTTTGTCCATTCACATTGCCTGTACCCTTATACAGTGCATTTGGAATTGCATGTGTGAACACCATTTCTGTACTTCAATACCATTTTACGGTTGTATCACATTGCTGTCCATTAGTGATGAGCGAGTGTACTTGTTGCTTGGGTTTTCCCGAGCACGCTCAGGTGACCTCCGAGTATTTGTTATTGCTCGGAGATACAGTTTTCATCACCTCAGTTGCATGTTTAATGGCTTCCAGATACGCTGAATACATGTGAAGAATGCCTGTTTGTTAGGGAATTCCCACATTGCCATAATTGTATTGATGAGCAGAATCATTTCAAGGTCATTTTTACCGTAAACACATGTCCCCAAAAAACAATGTCAGAATTGTGCTGTTTTTTTACAAAATTTCTCCCCTCTTGTAATTAGGTTTCCACACCCTATGTGGTAAAGTGAATGATGTCATTCAAAAGTACAACTTGTCCCACAAAAAACACATGGGCAAGTAAACAGACCAAGGCTAAGGGCCAGTTTTGGCGCATCTTATGGATGCGCTATTTCTGGGGCGGCTGAGAGCTGATGTTTTTAGTCTGAGTGGCCAATAACCATGGCCGCTTCCTAGGCTATTAACATTTTTTTCAGGGATCCCCCAGAAAAGTAGCCAGTAAAGGCTAAACTATCAGCTGTGAGCTGATCACATTAACCCCTTAACCCCCAAGGGTGGTTTGCACATTAATGACCGGGCCCATTTTTACAATTCTGACAACTGTCCCTTTATAAGGTTATAACTCTGCAACGCTTCAACGGATCCAGATGATTTCAACATTGTTTTTTTCGTAACATATGGTACTTCATGATACTGGAAAAATTCTTTGATATTACCTGCATTTATTTGTGAAAAAAAAAAAAAGAAATTTGGCAAAAATTTCACAATTTTCCAACTTTGAATTTTTATTCTCTTAAATCACAGAGATATGTCACACAAAATACTTAATAAGTAACATTTCCCACATGTCTACTTTACATCAGCACAATTTTGGAACCAACATTTTTTTTGTTGGGGAGTTAAGGGTTAAAAGTTGACCAGCAATTTCTCATTTTTACAACACCATTTTTTTTTTAAGGGACTACATAACATTTGAAGTAACTTTGAGGGGTCTATATGAAAAAAATAGCCAAGTGTGACACCATTCTAAAAACTGCACCCCCCATGGTGCTCAAAACCAAATTCAAGAAGTTAATTGACCCTTCAGGTGTTTTACAGGAATTTCTGGAATATTTAAAAAAATAAATGAACATTTATTTTTATTTTTATTTTTCACAAAAAATTTACTTTAGCTCCAATGTTTTTTTTTTTGTTTTTTGTTTTTTACCAAGGGTAACAGGAGAAATTGGACCATAAAAAGTTGATGTCCAGTCTGTCCAGAGTACGCCGATACCCCACATGTGGGGGTAAGCCACAGTTTGGGCGCATGGCAGAGCTTGGAAGGGAAGGAGCGCCATTTGACTTTTCAATGCAAAATTGACTGGAATTGAGATAGGACACCATGTCGTGTTTGGAGAGCCCCTGATGTGCCTAAACATTGAAATCCCCCACAACTGACACCATCTTGCAACGTAGACCCCCTAAGTAACTTATCTAGATGTGTGGTGAGCACTTTGACCCACCAAGCGCTTCACGAAAGTTTATAATGTAGAGCCGTAAACATAAAAAATCATTTTTTCACAAAAATGATCTTTTCGCCCCTAATTTTTTTATTTTCCCAAGGGTAACAGAAGAAATTGGACCCCAAAAGTTGTTGTGCAATTTGTCCCGAGTACGCTGATATCCCATAGGTGGGGGTAAACCACTGTTTGGGCACATGGCAGAGCTCGGAAGGGAAGGAGCGCCATTTGACTTTTCAATGCAAAATTGACTGGAATTGAGATGAGACGCCATGTCGTGTTTGGAGAGCCCCTGATGTGCCTAAACATTGAAATCCCCCACAAGTGACCCCATATTGGAAACTAGACCACCACGGAACTTATCTGGATGTGTTGTGAGAACCGTGAACCCCCCAGGTGTTTCACACAGTTTATAAAGCAGAGCCGTAAAAATAAAAAATCTTTTTTTCCCCACAAGAATGATTTTTTTAGCCCCCAATTTTTTATTTTCCCAAGGGTAACAAGAGAAATTGGATCCCAAAATTTTTTGTACAATTTGTCCTGAGTACGCTGATACCCCATATGTTGGGGTAAACAAGTTTGGGCGCATGGGAGAGCTCGGAAGGGAAGGAGCACGGTTTTACTTTTTCAACGCAGAATTGGCTGGAATTGAGATCGGAAGCCATGTCGCGTTTAGAGAGCCCCTGATGTGCCTCAACAGTAGAAACCCCTCAATTCTAACTCCAACCCTAACTCTAATCCCAACTCTAACCATAACCCTAACCACACCCCTAACCCTAATCCCAATCCTAACCACACCCTAACCTAACACACCCCTAACTCCAATACACTCGTAACCCTACCCCTAACCCTGACACACCTCTAACCCGAACCGTAAATGTAATCCAATCCCTAACTTTAGCCCCAACCCTAACTATAGCCCTAATCCTAACCCTAACTGTAGCACTAACCCTAACTTTAGCCCCAACCCTAACTGTAGCCCTAACCCTAACTTTAGCCCCAACTCTAACCCTAATGGGAAAATGGAAATACAGTTTTTTAATTTTATTATTTTTCCCTAACCAAGTGGGTGATGAAGGTGGTTTTGATTTACTATTTATTTCAGGGTTTTTAGCGGATTTTTATGATTGACAGCTGTCACACACCAAAAGACGCTTTTTATTGCAAAAAATTATTTTTGCATCTCCACATTTTAAGAGCTATAATTTTTGCATATATTGGTCCAGAGAGTCATGTGAGGTCTTGTTTTGTGCAGGACGAGTTGACGTTTGCATTGGTACCATTTCCGGGCACGTGACATTTTTTGATGACTTTTTATTCTGATTTTTGTGAGGCAGAATGGCCAAAAACCAGCAATTCATTAATTTCTTAATTTAAGTCCCAGGTCACCTTGACAGGATAGTACGTCATATGGGATTAAGGGGTTAATAGCCTGGAAACCTTTATAACTATTGGCTCTTTCCCAGAATATTAACATTAGCCCTCTGCTGGTTATGAGTCCAGGATTGTTTTCCTTCATTTTTTGTAAAAATTACCCGTTGCTTTTGGTTACAGCCTATGTAGGTTCATTCTGTTAATGCACCTACATAGGCTTGTGACAATGTGCGTTTAACTCTTTAGTTAACGATTTAGTAATGAGGGTGTCCAGCTGACACCTCTTCATTACTAAAACTAGGGCATGGTGTCAACGACCACTGCTGACACCAAGCCTTAATCCCATTACCCTGATGCCACTGCATCAGAATGAAATAGGTTTTGAACCAAGAAGTTACATCACAAATATATATATATATATATATATATATATATATATATATATATATATATATATATATATATATATATATATATATATATATATATATATATATATATACACATATACATACACTAGCTGAAGAGCCCGGCGTTGCCTGGTCATAGTAAATATCTGTGGTTAGTTATAGCACCTCACTTCTCTTATTTTCCCATCACACCTCTCATTTTCTCCCTCACATCTCTCATTTTCTCCCTCACATCTCTCATTTTCTCCCTCACATCTCTCATTTTCTCCCTCACATCTCTCATTTTCTCCCTCACATCTCTCATTTTCTCCCTCACATCTCTCATTTTCTCCCTCACATCTCTCATTTTCTCCCTCACATCTCTCATTTTCTCCCTCACATCTCTCATTTTCTCCCTCACATCTCTCATTTTCTCCCTCACATCTCTCATTTTCTCCCTCACATCTCTCATTTTCTCCCTCACATCTCTCATTTTCTCCCTCACATCTCTCATTTTCTCCCTCACATCTCTCATTTTCTCCCTCACATCTCTCATTTTCTCCCTCACATCTCTCATTTTCTCCCTCACATCTCTCATTTTCTCCCTCACTCCTCATTCCCCCCTAACACTTGTCATTTCAACCTCACATCTGTCATTTTCTGATCACTCCACTATTTTCCCTCACTCCTCTCATTTTGCACTCACACCTTTTCATTCTCACCTCACACCTCTCATTTTCACCTCATCACCTCACTATATACATGTTTGTCATCTCCCTTATATATAGTATACATCTGTATGTCATCTCCTGTATATAGTATATACCTGTATGTCATCTCCCCTGTATATATTATATACCTGCTGTGTGTCATCTCCCCTATTTATAGTATATACCTGAATGTCATCTCCTTCTATATATAGTATATACTTGTATGTCATCTCCTCCTGTATACAGTATATACCTGTGTGTCATCTCCCCTGTATATAGTATATATCTGTGTGTCATCTCCTCCTGTATATAGTATATACCTGCATGTCATCTTCTATATATAGCATATACCTGTATGTCATCTCCTCCTGTATATAGTATATACCTGTAGGTCATCTGCTCCTGTATATAGTATATACCTGTGTGTCATCTCCTCCTGTATATAGTATATACCTGTATGTCATCTCCTCCTGTATATATATGTACCTGTATGTCATCTCCTCCTCTATATAGTATATACCTGTGTGTCATCTCTCCTGTATATAGTATATATTTGTGTGTCATCTCCCCTGTATATAGTATATACCTGTGTGTCATCTCCTTCTGTATTAGACCTCGTTCACACATTATTTGCTCAGTATTTTTACCTCAGTATTTGTAAGCTAAATTGGCAGCCTGATAAATCCCCAGCCAACAGGAAGCCCTCCCCCTGGCAGTATATATTAGCTCACACATACACATAATAGACAGGTCATGTGACTAACAGCTGCCGTATTTCCTATATGGTACATTTGTTGTAGTTTGTCTGCTTATTAATCAGATTTTTATTTTTGAAGGATAAGACCAGACTTGTGTGTGTTTTAGGGCGAGTTTCGTTTGTCAAGTTGTGTGTGTTGAGTTGTGTGTGGCGACATGCATGTAGCGACTTTTGTGAGATGAGTTGTGTGGCAACATGCGTGTAGCAACTTTTTTTGTGTGGAGTTGCATGTGACAGGTTAGTGTAGCAACTTGTGTGCAGCAAGTTTTGCGCATGGCGAGTTTTGCGCGTGGCGAGTTTTGTGTGGTGCCTTTTGAGTATGTGCAAGTTTTGTGTGAGGCAAATTTTGCATGTGTTGCAACTTTTGTGCATGTGGCAATTTTTCCGCGTGTGCAAGTTTTGCGTGTGGCGAGTTTTCCATGAGGTGAGTTTTGCACTTGTGGCGAGTTTTGCAAGAGTCTAGTTTTTGCATGTGGCGAGTTCTGCGCGTGGCGAGTTTTGAGCGGCGACTTTTGTGTTTCGACTTTTATGTGGCGAGGTTGGAGAATGTGTGGTGAATTGTGTGCTGAGGGTGATATGTGTTCAAGCACGTGGTAGTGTGTGGCGCATTTTGTGTGTGTGTTCATATCCCCGTGTGTGGTGAGTATCCCATGTCGGGGCCCCACCTTAGCAACTGTACGGTATATACTGTTTGGCGCCATCGCTCTCACTCTTTACGTCCCCCTTGTTCACATCTGGCAGCTGTCAATTTGCCTCCAACACTTTTCCTTTCATTTTTTCCCATTATGTAGATAGGGGCAAAATTGTTTGGTGAATTGGAATGCGCGGGGTTAAAATTTCACCTCACAATATAGCCTATGACGCTCTCGGGGTCCAGACGTGTGACTGTGCAAAATTTTGTGGCTGTAGCTGCGACGGTTCAGATGCCAATCCCGGACATACATCCACACATACAGCTTTATATATTAGAATATATATATATATATATATATATATATATATATATATATATATATATATATATATATATATATATATATATATATATATATATATATATATATATATATATATATATATATATATATATATATATATATATCTAATATATAATTACCTAGAATACTACTTCCTGCAATTTGTGCCAACTTCCGTGGCTTTGTCCGGAGCTAATGTCCGGAGATAAGTGACGTCAACAGTGTCCAGTGTCTGATTGGTTGCCGCCTGCTGCGAGCGACCAATCAGAAACGTGCCGTACTGTGACACACTCCGCCCGCCATTTTGGTGTGATTTTTGAATTTTTACCTCACAGCAAGTTTCTACTGCGTGGAGGCGGGCCCAGTGACGTTGCTCTTCAAGCTCCTGCCGAATTTCGTCAAAAAAATGATAATACCATTCACCAAAACTATATATATTTAGTTGTGAAGTGGTTCAGTGACATTTTCACACCAATTTTGAACTTTTGTTTGGTGTTTTCTCGATATACTGCCTATTATTTTTGTTCTTTCTTACTATTATTTATTAATTGTATTATTCTTACATTTGAATAAATAAAGTATATATGGATTCTAGACTCCCGATTCTTTAGAATCGGGCTGCCATCTAGTATATATATATATATATATATATATATATATATATATATATATATATATATATATACACATTTAACTTTTGTTATTTGATTGCTTTATAATTTGTTCTAGCATTGCATCCTCTAGCTGTTCATGCAGCCTTCAATTATTGCCATCCCCATATACATATATTTACCCATAGTAACTCTACATTGTCGCAGCTCACCCCAACTGTTGTCATTGAGCGAGCATGTCTTTTGTTAGACTTAATGAAAATACACACCCATCCACGTTTTTTGCCTTTTCTGCCCTTTCTAAATGTAGTGTAAAGGTACCTTCACACTAAACGATATTGCTAGCGATCTGTGACGTTGCAGCGTCCTGGCTAGCGATATCGTTCAGTGTGACACGCAGCAGCGATCAGAATCCTGCTGTGATGTCGTTGGTCGGGGCTAGAAGGCCAGAACTTTATTTGGTCGCTGGCTCTCCCGCTGACATCGCTGAATCGGCGTGTGTGACACCGATTCAGCGATGTCTTCGCTGGTAACCAGGGTAAACATCGGGTTACTAAGCGCAGGGCCGCGCTTAGTAACCCGATGTTTACTCTGGTTACCATACTAAAAGTAAAAAAAAAAAAACGCTTCATGCTTACCTTCCGCTGTCTGTCCCCGGCGCTGTGCTTTCCTGCACTCACTGTGAGGTCACCGCTCTGCTTTCCGGCCTCTGTGCTCACAGCCAGTACAGAGAAGCACAGCGCCGGGGACAGACAGCGTTTGTTTTTTTTTTACTTTTAGGATGGTAACCAGGGTAAACATCGGGTTACTAAGCGCGGCCCTGCGCTTAGTAACCTGATGTTTACCCTGGTTACCGACATCGTTGGTCGCTGGAGAGCTGTCTGTGTGACAACTCTCCAGCGACAAAACAGCGACGTTGCAGCGATCCGGATCGTTGTCTGGATCGCTGCAGCGTAGTTTAGTGTGAAGGTACCTTTAGCCTCTACTTTAGTCACCCAGTCATTGCTTTCGTCCAGCCAGGTTTCCACAATGCCCACATCATAATCTGTGGCTGACATTAGGAGACTCCAATTCATTCACTTTGCAAGACTGCTTACATTTGCCAGCAGACATTTAGTACTATTAGCATATTTATTACTCCTACTCTCATCCCATATCCAAATTAACCCTTATTTTTTCACTCTGTCTACTCTATCCACTTTTCTGCACAACTAACCTCACCCAGATCCTAGTTTAAACGCTCTTTCACCATTTTTTCCAGAACACAGCTGCACCCTCTTCAATGATGTGCAGCCCGTCCCTGCCATAGGACATCTTGCTGACGGAGAAATTGGCCCAGCTCTTCATGAACCCAAACCCTTCCTTCCTGCACCAATTTCTAAGGCATTTATTTATCTGCCTAAAGCTCCCGCTATCTTTCTAATGGCGCTCATGGCACAGGCAGTGATTCTGAAAACACCTCCTTGGAGGTCCTGACCATCAGCTTCTCTCATAGTTCCTATCATTTTTAAATGTAATCATTTAAAGACTTTTCACCTCCCTCTAACTTTGTCATTGGCACCAATGTTTGCCATGACCATTGGGCTTTCCCCAGTCACTCCCAGCAATCTGAAAATCCGATCCGCAAGATGCCGAACCCGAGCACCTGGCAGACAACACACTGTTCAGCACTCTCAGTCATTGACTGTGTCCTCCTAATTATAGAGTCCCCTACCTAAACTTTGCTGAACTCATATTTCCCTCCTTCCTACAACAGATGTTTTCCTGGTTACTAGAAGCAACGTCCTGATCTAAAGATCTCAGTCTTGGGCTTGCATTCCTAATATCAGCCAAACAGGCATATGTACTAGGTTGTGCCAAATCACGACTGCGCTCACCGGCACTTTTCCGCCTACCCCTTCTTGTAACTGTTACCCAGCTACGTACTTCTGGGTCTTGATCTTCCCCACCTCTACATCACTGGCCTCAGCCAAGACATGCTCAGCGAGTTCTAAACTCCTCTCTAGGTGTGCAATGCACTTGAGTGTTACAAGATGCACATTTAGAGCCATTATCTGGGCTTCCAAACATGAACATACTGACAGAGCGCTGATATATTCACCCTCAAACGGCTACTCAAAGCATGCATACATCTCACAAGATGCACACATGGTGGCATTCTCCACTGAGCACATACTAAAAAAAAAAACAAAAAAAAAACAATGCAAACCTAGTGAAGCATCTGTGATTTTTTTGAAGCCTAAAAAACATGTTATTTTAACTTGAAATTAACAGCATTTTGCGGTTTACAGTTAATGTAGGGGATGTTGTCATACCCGTAATATGGACTGTAGACATCTATCCCTTATAATCAATGATTTATTATGATTTTCCAATGAGTAAGTAAAAACCATGGTCTGTGCAGAAAAATTAAGATAAGTTGGCAACCCTGCTTACTCCTGGGAATGGTGGGTGGGATATGCGCACATGGTCACAACCCTGACAAAGCCATAATTTTTTTTCTAATCTCCTGAGACAACTCTGCCAAGGCCAGAGAGGCCCGGCGCCTGCGCACTGCAGTACTCTGTTCTGCCTTCAACAGGGCAGACAAAGTACGCCTAAGCAGGAGCCGTGGCAGGAAGACAAGAGGACGTCATCGTATGAAGATGGGACGCGCCGCACCTGGACCGCGACGCCTGTCGGACCCAAACCGCATCGGGACCGCCCCTGGGTGAGTATAATATAACCTGTTTTTCTTATCTTTCAGGATACATCGGGGGGCTTATCTACAGCATTACATAATGCAGTAGATAAGCCCCTGATGCCGGTGGCCTAAAGGTACCTTCACACAACGATTTCGTTAACGGCATCAATGCTTTTTGTGACGTAGCAACGATATCGTTAACGAAATCGTTAAGCGTGACAGCGACCAACGATCAGGCCCCTGCTGGGAGATCGTTGGTCGTTGGGGAATGATCAGGACTTTATTTCGTCGCTGGATCACCCGCTGACATCGCTGAATCGGCGTGTGTGACGCCAATTCAGCGATGTCTTCACTGGTAACCAGGGTAAACATCGGGTTACTAAGCGCAGGGCCGCGCTTAGTAACCCGATGTTTACCCTGCTTACCATTGTAAAAGTTAAAAAAAAAAAAAAAAAAACACTACATACTTACATTCCTGTCACGTCCCTCAGCGTCAGCTTCCCTGCGTCCGCCAGTGTCAGCGCCGGCCGGCCGTAAAGCAGAGCACAGCGGTGACGTCACCGCTCTGCTTTCCGGCCAGCGTTTACACAGTGCAGGGAAGCTGACGCTGGGGGACGTGACAGGAATGTAAGTATTTAGTGGTTTTTTATTTACTTTTACAATGGTAACCAGGGTAAACATCGGGTTACTAAGCGCGGCCCTGCGCTTAGTAACCCGATGTTTACCCTGGTTACCCGGGGACTTCGGCATCGTTGGTCGCTGGAGAGCTGTCTGTGTGACAGCTCTCCAGCGACTAAACAGCGACGCTGCAGCGATCGACATAGTTGTCTATATCGCTGCAGCGTCGCTTAATGTGATGGTACCTTTAGTGTATAGGCCAGTTTTGGGGTGACAGATTCCCTTTAAGTTCTGTGGAAGCATGGTTGAAAAGCAATGTCAGACTTTCATTTGTTCATTTTCATAGATCTTTTATTTATTACTACTTTTTTCAGATTCAAGTTATTTCTGCAACCATTGTGGGTTTTTCTGTCATTAAACGTGGGGTAGTGAGATATAGATACATACACACACACAGTTAAGTCCATATATATTTGGACAAAGACAACATTTTCCTAATTTTGGTTATAGACATTACCACAATGAATTTTAAACAAAACTATTCAGATGCAGTTGAAGTTCAAACTTTCAGCTTTCATTTGAGGGTAACCACATTAAAATTGGATGAATGGTTTAGGAGTTTCAGCTCCTTAACATGTGCCACCCTGTTTTTAAAAGGGACCAAAAGTAATTGGACAATTGACTCCAAGGATATTTAATGGACAGGTGTGAGCAATCCCTTCATTATGTCATTCTCAATTAAGCAAATAAAAGGCCTGGAGTTGATTTGAGGTGTGGTGCATGCATTTGGAAGGTTTTGCTGTGAAGTAAACATGCAGTCAAAGGAGCTCTCCATGCAGGTGAAACAAGCCATCCTTAAGCTGCAAAAACAGAAAAAAACCATCCGAGAAATTGCTACAATATTAGGAGTGGCAAAATCTACAGTTTGGTACATCCTGAGAAAGAAAGAAAGCACTCGTGAACTCATCAATGCAAAAAAGACCTGGGCGCCCATGGAAGACAATAGTGGTGGATGATCGCAGAATAATCTCCACGGTGAAGAGAAACCCCTTCACAACAACGAACCAAGTGAACAACACTCTCCAGGAGGTCGGCGTATCAATATCCAAATCTACAATAAAGAGAAGACTGCATGAAAGTAAATACAGAGGGTTCACTGCAAGATGCAAGCCACTCATAAGCATCAAGAATAAAAAGGCTAGACTGGACTTTGCTAAAATGCATCTAAAAAAGCCAGCACAGTTCTGGAAGAACATTCTTTGGGCAGATGAAACCAAAATCAACCTCTACCAGAATGATGGAAAGAGAAAAGTATGGCGAAGGCGTGGTCCAGCTCATGATCCAAAGCATACCACTTTATCTGTAAAACACGGCGGAGGTAGTGTGATGGCTTGGGCATGCATGGCTGCCAGTGGCACTGGGTCACTAGTGTTTATTGATGTGACACAGGACAGAAGCAGCCGAATGAATTCTGAGGTATTCAGAGACATACTGTGTGCTCAGATCCAGCCAAATGCAGCCCAACTGATTGGTCGTCGTTTCATACTACAGATGGACAATGAGCCAAAACATAAAGCCAAAGCAACCCAGGAGTTTATTAAAGCAAAGAAGTGGAATATTCTTGAATGGCCAAGTCAATCACCTGATCTCAACCCAACTGAGCATGCATTTCACTTGTTAAAGACTAAACTTCAGACAGAAAGGCCCACAAACAAACAGCAACTGAAAACCACCGCAGTGAAGGCCTGGCAGAGCATCAAAAAGGAGGAAACACAGCGTCTGGTGATGTCCATGAGTTCAAGACTTCAGGCAGTCATTGCCAACAAAGGGTTTTCAACCAAGTACTAGAAATGAACATTTTATTTAAAATTATTTAATCTGTCCAATTACTTTTGGTCCCTTTAAAAACAGGGTGGCACATCTTAAGGAGCTGAAACTCCTAAACCCTTCATCCAATTTTAATGTGGATACCCTCAAATGAAAGCTGAAAGTCTGAACTTCAACTGCATCTGAATTGTTTTGTTTAAAATTCATTGTGGTAATGCCTATAACCAAAATCAGAAAAATGCTGTCTCTGTCCAAATATATACAGACTTAACTAGATAGATAGATAGATAGATAGATATATACACACACATACATACACACACATATATACATACACATGCATTTTTACACAAACATTTTATTTAAAGGGGTCGTGGTGACATTATCATGTTCGCTGTGCCAAGGCTCAGATACACGGAGTGAATGATGAACAGGGAGATTATGGCTCCATGTCAGGGTTTTGACCACGTGTGTATATTCCAGCCACCATTCCCAGGAGTAAGCAGCACTGAACAGGAGATCCTGAGTTATCACTTTATACCACTTTGCAATGAGAAAACTATAGGGCACAACCTAGAAAAATTCAACTCAACGGAAGAGAAAATTGAGCTGGACTGAGCTGGACTAAAGATTTTTATGAAAAGAAAAAAATGGAAGAAAGAGAATACTTAAAAGAAAGCAAGAAACTCCTGGACAAAAAGAGAGCAAACAGGCAGCACCAAGTCTTTAAGCCAGAGGACTGAACATCCACAGGTAGGACCATCTCTCATAATTAAGGATTATAAAAAAAATAGAAAATTTAAATTTAGAACAAACTAATAAAGTAAATGATGACCGGACAGAGCCCCTGACAAAAGTCAGTGGGGGTGGGGTGGGGGGAGGAGTGTCAGAGATCCTGGAGAGAGGACATACTCTGAAGGGTAGAAGAGAACTCGTGCAAAAAAATGCCACAATTAGAGAAAACCCAGAGACCCTCTATGCTGACTACTTCTAGCGAGGAAGATGAAAGAAAAAAAAATGGTGTGTTATTCTTCACAGATCATTCCTTTGCCTGTCACACCATCTTGTGCAAGCAACATAAATATATACCGTATATACTCGAGAATAAGCCGATCCGAGTATAAGCAGAGACCCCTAATTTTGCCACAAAAAACTGGGAAAGAATTAAGTTACTTACCGGTAACGGCATTTTTCGGAGGCCCATGACAGCACCACGAGAGAGGGGATCCGCCCTTTAGGAACAGGAAACCTATAGATACGTGGGAGAGGTGCCGCCCTTTTTGTATCAGTTGTATTTGAGAGCCTGAGAGGACTACCGCGGTTAATGGCACACAGATATACATTATACACAGTTATATACAAAACATCTTATTTCAACTGTAAGTTACCACATATGAAAAAAAAACTTTTTTTCTTTTTTTTTTATTAGGAAGTGCACCTGCAACCCCCACATGAATAGGGAGGGAACTAAGGGTGCTGTCATGGGCCTCCGAAAAATACCGGTAAGTAACCTAATGCTTTATTCGGACTCCCATGACAGCACCACGAGAGATTTACAGAGATGTAAGCTACCTTAGGGAGGGACTATAGCCTGTAGCACCCTTAACCCAAAGGTGAGATCTGAGGAGAGCCCCAAATCCAACCGATAGTGCTTGAAAAAGGTGGTAGGGGATGACCATGTGGCCGCCTTACATA
Source organism: Ranitomeya imitator (assembly GCF_032444005.1). NCBI lineage: Eukaryota > Metazoa > Chordata > Amphibia > Anura > Dendrobatidae > Ranitomeya > Ranitomeya imitator. Next base: position 171,280,066 of record NC_091286.1, read on the forward strand.
TTTGGTCGATTGACACTCCAGATCTTTCCACCCAGGATGATGCCATGGCCCGGGTAGAATGCACCCTCAGATTCTGCAAAGCTGGACCCCCACCTGTTGTATAAGCCAGAGAGATAGCTTCCCTAATCTACTTTGCTAGTGTGCATTTTGATACTTAAGCCCTTTCCTAGAACCTTGGAAGGATAAAAATAACGCATTACCTTTCTTCCAAGCATCAGTGACAGATATATTCTAGCAGGCATCTTCTAACATCAAATGTATGGAGTTTTTCTTCCTTAGGGTTAGAAGGATTAGGGAGAAATGATAGTAGAACTATCTCCTGTGACCTGTGGAAATGGGATGCTACTTTCGGCAAGTAGGCTGGGTCCGGCTTGAGGACTACTCTATCCTGTAAGAACTCTGTATAAGGGGAAAGTCTAGAAAGTGCCTGGATGTCTCCTACTCTACGCGCAGATGTTATTGCTACCAGGAAAGCTGTTTTAAGGGACATCTTAATTGAGGCTGAATGTAAGGGTTCGAACGGTTCCTTTGTCAAAGTTGAACGGACTAGGTTAAGATCCCATGGTATGGTTTTATTTTTGTGTATGGGTCTAGCTCTACCAGCTGCCTTAATAAACCTTGAAACCCAATAGTTATTGGCAATGTTACAAGAGAACAGGGCACCCAGGTCTGAGACCTGTACTTTTAGTGTACTTGCTGAAAGATTTAACTCCAAACCATTCTGCAGGAAAGATATATATCTTGGTACCGTGTTAGCCAGTGGATAGAAAAATATTTAGAATTGAGAGTACTCAGTAGTTGATACCTTTTAGTGGCTAACTGAAAAGATGGTAAATTGCAAGCTTTCGAGACTACACAGGTCTCCATCAGGCATAGACTAAAAGAAATTCTGGAGAATCACTTTTATGCACATGACAGAAAAAAAAATTTGAAAAAACATGGATAAGACAGGTGACATGAAGCAGAATTACTGTACTATGAGTGAAACCGTTATGTCCATAAATATTGGACCAGTTCTTAGATAAGGAGTGTTTCATTGTCCTCTGATTGGGGTCTGGTTCGGTTGCGATGACCCCACATGGTCTGAGGGGCAAATTCCTTAGTTGATGTAAAAAGACAAATCCACGGGACACATTCATTCCTGCACCAAGTGTCAAAGGTCATCATCAGTTTATATTCCCATATTCTTCTGTCTCTGAGATTTGAAGCTACCTTCTAATACAAGTAATTTCATGTCCATAATGTTATGATCCAGGAGACAGTAAAGTATTGACACAGGTAGATCCATTCTTTTTTCTCTTATTGTGTGGCGATGAGAGTTCATTCTTGTTCTCAGTTTCTGCCCTGTCTCTCCTATATACAGACCCCCAGTTGGACATTTAGTACAAATGATTAGGTACACCACATTAGAAATGACGCAGCTGAAAGTACCTGGTATCTTGTAGTCCTGATGTGAATTGGGGATCTTTATCTTGTCCATGTTCATAATAAATGGACAGGTTTTACATTTTTTCTGATTGCAAGGAAAGGTACCTGCGGCTGTGTGAGAGGACAGGGAGCTTTTAACAATGATGATTCTTAGATTTGGGGGCTGCCTAAAACACAGTAGTGGGGGGCCTGGAAAAATGGATTGTAAGCGGGCATCTTTTTGTAGTAAAAGTTGTAATTTCCGTGCAGCTCCCCTTAGCACCTCCAGATTTGGATTGTAGGTGACCACTAGAGGCACCCGCTTGTTTTCTTCTTTAGCTTTGTAATGTAGCAGGTGATTCCTTGATATTCTGGTTTCTCTTGTAATCTGGTTTTCAATTGTTCTTGGATGGTAGCCCCGATTCAAAAAGGTCTTTCTAAGGCGACCAAGGTATTCATATCTATCCATGGGGTTGGAACTATGTCTATGCCTGATGAAGACATGGTGGTTGTTCCTTCCCGGGGAAAGGCCTGGCTATTCACTGCTTGCGTCAAGAAACACGTGATGGTGTCTCCGCAGCTTCTTTACATGCATCTGCACATTTCCCATAAGGGATGGGGGCAGTGTTCTGGAATCACTGCGTTGAGAAACACGTGATGGTGTCTCCGAGGTGTTGGATGTTTTGGTCTCCCCGAGGCCAATCATCTGAGCCTTTTATAGCCTTTTTACTAGGCACTGCTCCTAATAGCCAGATTCCTACTCCACACTGATGAGGGGCAAAAACCCCGAAACAGCTGTCTGTGGATGGATACCATGCTTGGCATAGGTGGCTTTCCTTCATAGGATGCTGCCCTTCCCGTGGTTGTTCCTTCCCGGGGAAAGGCCTGGCTATTCACTGCTTGCGTCGAGAAACACGTGATGGTGTCTCCGCAGCTTCTTTACATGCATATGCCTGATGAAGAGACCTGTGTAGTCTCGAAAGCTTGCAATTTGTTACCATCTTTTCAGTTAGCCATTAAAAAGGTATCAACTACTGAGGACTCAATTTTAAATATTTTTCAACCCTTCTGCAGAAATTCTAAGATCTGACGTATCGGCGCCCCTTCAACGTTAAAATCTGAAGAGGCCAGGAACTTCTTCCAGGTTCTAAAGTAGATCTTTGTTGCGATTTGTTTTCTACTCTTCAGAAGGGTATCTACTAAATGTGGGGAGAAGGCTCTGTCTTTTAACAATGACCTTTCAAACTCCATGCTGTTAAATGGAGTCCCTTCACTTGTGGATGGCTGATCGGTTCCTGGTAGAGCAAGTCCGGAATGTCTGGAAGCACCCAGGGGTCGCCTACCGACATAGTCCTGAGCCACGCGAACCAGGCTCTCCTGGGCCAGAACGGGGCAATTAGTATGACTCTTGCCCGATCCTCCCTGATTTTCCTCACCACTAGATGCAACAGTGTCAATGGTAGGAACGCGTAAGCCAAAGAAAAATCCCATCTTACAAGAAAGCATCCACTATCAGAGGATTCTCCCTGGGGATTTAGGGAACAGAATTTTCTCACTTTTCAGTTGTCTCTGGTGGCAAAGAGGTCCACCTCTGGTTGACCCCATTTTCGGACAATCTGATCAAAGAGGTCTCTGTTCAGAGACCATTCTCCTTGCCTTAGGGTATAGCGGCTTAGAAAGTCTGCCTTTACGTTTTCCTTCCCTCTGATATGAAGTGGTTTAAAAACTGAAAATGTTTTTCTGCTGTTTGGAATAGGCGATCCGCCACTTGCATCATAGTCTCGGAATGCGTTCCACCTTGGCGATTTACATATGCCACTGCCACCTGGTTGTCAGAGGATCTTCACATGGTGACCCTGTAGATATACGAGGAGTTTTTTAACTGATCGGTCAATTGCCATTAACGCCCTCGGATTGGATGAAGCTCTTGCCTAGGAGTCCCATTGCCCCTGAACCACAACGTCACCCATATGGGCCCCCCACCCCGAGGGACCAGCGTCTGTGGTTATTACATGAGTCACGTGTTTCACCCAGGGAACACCTGCAGATAAGTTGTCTTTATTTAGCCACCATCTAAGACATAAGGGTTAACTGACTCAATATTATCTGACCCTGCAAGGACCCTTCCAAGGCACTATCATTAACCAGCACCTCTGACTGTAAAGGTCTAGTGTGAAATTGAGCCGATCGGACAGCTGGGATACATGAAGTCAGGGATAATAACAGTGACATAGACCCTCCATGACCCTTAGGCAGGCTATCGATCGCCTTCAACACCTGTTGTTGAATATGTAATAACTTATCTGGCAGAAGACGACATTGCTGGGCCTCCGAATCTAACAGTAGACCTAGGAATCTCTGAAGTTTTAGGGGTTGTAACCGGGATTTCTCATAATTTATTATCCAGTCTAAGTGTTCTAGTCTGGCCCTAGCCATTCCTACTTGTAAGAGGCAATGGTCTGCTGAATTCCCCACTATAAGGAAATTATCTAAATAGGGGATAACAAGAATATTGGATTCTCGTAAATGCGCCATGACCTCAGCAACTATCTTTGTAAACACCCTAGGGGCAGCTGATAGACCAAAGAGAAGTGCCCTAAACTGAAAATGGCGAACTACTCCTCCCATAAGAACCGCCACCCTTAAGAATGTCTTAAGTGGATAGGTACATGATAAACGTCTTTTAAATCTACGACTACCATGAAGCAGTTTTTAGACAGCGTCTTTATTGTCGAACTCATTGATTCCATTTTGAAGGTTCTATTAACCAGAAACTCATTAAGGGACTTAAGGTTTACAATGGTTCTAAACGATTTGTCTGGTTTTTGAATAAGAAATAGAGTAGAATCCTCTACACCTCTCAGATTCTGGAACCTTAATCAGAACTTTTTTTTAAAAGGCACACGTTCACAACTTCCGCTTCCAATGCGGTTTGTTCAAGGGGAGAAGAGTGCAAGGGAGTTAAATTTAAATTATCTTGTGGAAAATGACTAAACTCAAGTCTGAGTCCATCTGATATTATACTCCGCACCCAATCACTATTCCTGATTTCTGACCATGCTGCATCACCAGTGTGATGGACTCAGTGCTACAGGACCCTTGCAGACTTCGCCTACTCCAGACTGCTTCTGCACCTTTTCTACCCTCCATTAGAAGTGTGGTTTTGACAAAGACCAGCCTTGGTCGAAACGTTAACCGTAACTTAAAGTATCCGTCATTTTCTCTGAACACTAATAAGCATTTGGTGATGCCTGTACTAATAATAAAAAATACAACTTTCACGTAAAAACCTGCAAGTCTTGAGTGTGCGGCTGTTTTTTCTATAGACACTGACTTTGTGTTCAGCCTGCACCTTTTTTCCATGCGGAGTGCACCACATCTCTTGTACTGCATGCTGAAAAGAAGGCCGACAATCTCCCCCCACAGGGATCGCTAGTCATTGGTCAGGTTTTTTACGCTCTTGAGGAACGGCGGAACATAAAGCCCGTACCTCTTCTGCATTTATCCTCCCATCTAAAATGGTCTCTAATGGGTGACAACATGCGCTTTCTTCCCCGACCAAAACTCTCTGTTGAAAGGATGACGGTAGGACATGGATGATAAGTCAGGGAATTTTTTCTTGCCATCCCCTGCTTTCTCCAGCAACTCATCTAGGGTTGGACCGAAGAGATACTCCCCTTTGCATGGAATAGCGCAGAGTTTTGATCTTGTCTGAATGTCCCCCTGACCAGCATTTCAACCACAAGGCTCTACAAGCCGCGTTAAGAAAGTCCCGCTGCTCTGGCCGCCATTTTAACTGAATCAACTGAGGGGTTCTGATTGGAAGGCAGCGGCCTCTTGAATCACTGGTAGAGCTTTCAGAATTCTATCTCTGGAAATGACCTCTTTCTGCTGGGACTCCAACTAATTCAGCCAGACCATCAAGGATCTGGCAGTATAAGTTGCTGCTACTGCTGGTCTTAGAGAACCGGATGCCATTTCCCAGGTACCCTTAAGGAAGGTGTCTGCCTTCCTATCAAGGGGATCTTTAAGAGTCCCTATATCTTTAAATGGTAGTGAGACTTTCTTTGATGCTTTTGCCACTGCAGCGTCTAATTTAGGGGCCTTGTCCCAGGTGTTAACTGCTGGATCGGTGGTAAAGCACCCTTTTTTTCAGGTTTTTTCCATTCTTGAAAAATTAGTTCCTGAATTTTATCGTTCAATGGGAAAGACCTACGCCTTCTTTAATCCAGCCCGCTGAACATCATCTCTTGTTTGGAAAGCTGTGATTTAGGTTCCGCTATGCCCATCGTTCCGCTGACTGATTTTACTAGCTTGTCTACCCGATCCAGAGGCAGACAGAACCAGCCAGAGTCTTCTTCTCACAAAGAGGATGAGAGAACTGAATCATACGACCCCTCTTCTCTTTCCCCTTCTGAAGAATTAGACTCCAAAGGGGCCTTGTATTTTGAACTTCCCGCTTGGAACAGGGACCTCAGGGATTCCCTCACTTCCGCTCTCACCATCTCTTTTAAGCTTGCCACATTCAGAGATTCTTCTGCTACCTGGAGGAGGACAGTAAAGCCGATATAGTCTATCCAGTCCTTATGTCACTCCGCCCCCACCTTTCCTTTAGACCTTACTGTCTGCTGGATACAGGGGGTGCATAATTTTGGGGGGCATGAATCTGGCAAGGGGACTCCACAGATTGGGGCATTCTTTATGCTTCACCTTGCCCACACTTCTTCCCCTAAAATGAAAAAGTATACGGGGGGGGGGGAGCGCATCACTGAGTGAACTTTCATGTAGATCACTTACCAGTGCCCATAGACAAAAAGGTAATGGAATATGGGGGGGGGGGGCTTTCACAGTCGATGCTCTCGATCCCTGCCTGGAGGAGCTCTTAAGACTGGACTGGTCACTCCTGTCATGGTCCTTCTCCTTGGGCTTCTGTAACACTTCATCCAGCAGCTGAGTCTGCTGTTCACGATCGCTCTCAATCATGTCAATGAGGCAGAAGCATGGTTCTGAATCTGGAACCTGCTTAAATCCCCCTTATTCCGGTCAGCAGACTGCCTTGCGCTGTGCCCATTGGCTCTCCTGCTCCGGAATACAGCTGGATGATCAGAGGGCCTGCGTGGAACCCGGCGTCCAGGATCCGGTGGGCGTCGCCATCTTGGAATTACAGCGCATGTGCAGCAACCCGGAAGCGCTCGCCAGCTCCACCCCCGACGTCACCGTGACTGGGAACCTTTCCAGCCTGCGTTCAGAGTGGCACGGGACGCCAGCGGTGCTCCATACAGCGTCCACCTCCTAACACCAGCACTCCGCAACCCTGCTGCACCACACACCCGCCGGAACAGAGACACTGAGAATACTCACCTAGCACCTGGCTCCCTGGAGACAGGAATCCTCCGGAGTCTGCTCCCTGCTGTGAACGCCACTGCCGTGCAGCCCAGCCAGGACCACAGTGGCATCTCCAGGAACCCCCGCACTGGCCGAGGTAGGAGACCCCCCTCGCTACCCGATTCAGCCTGGGATCCATAGATCTACAAGAAACCAACTGATACGTGGGAGAGGTGCTGCCCTTTTTGTATCTGTAGGTTTCCTGTTCCTGAAGGGCGGATCCCCTCTCTCATGGTGCAGTCATGGGAGTCCGAATAAAACTTAATGACTTGAGTATAAGCCTAGGGTGGGAAATGCAGCAGCTACTGCTAAATTTCAAAAATAAAAATAGATACCAATAAAAGTAAGATTAATCGACACATCAGTAGGTTAAATGTTTTTGAATATTTTATTGAATCAGGAGCCCCATATAATGCTCCATACAAAATACACCCCATATAATGCTCCAAAAAAGTTCATGATGGGCCCCATAAGATGCTCCATATTAAAATATGCCCCACATAATGCTCCATAAAGGTTAATGATGGCCCCTTAAGGTGCTCCACAGAATATGCCGCATATGCTGCTGCACAAAGGTTGATGGGCCCATAAGAACCTCCATAGAATAATATGCCCCATAAGATGCTCCATAGAATATTATGCCCCATATGCTGCTGGGTGCCTGGCGTCGGAGTCACCGCTAGCTAAGGACACCGGCACTTGCGATATTCACTTGTCCCCGTTCCACCGCTGTGTCTTCTGGGTCTCTGCAGTGACTATTCAGGCAGAGGGTACGCACTAGCCACGTCATCGCCCCCTCTCTGACCTTAACGTCACAGCCAGAGGACGTTGAAGACCGAGCCCGGCGATGGAACGGGGACAAGTGAATATTGCATGGCTCACCCTCCTCCGTCATACTTAGCCCATCCTGGCATGGTCTCGGCTTCTCCGATGGTCTCCGGCAGCTTGTTCCTGTGTTTAGTAGTCACATGGTACCGCTCAGAGTAATGAATATGCACTCCACACCTATGGGAGTGGAGTCATGTACATATTCATTACTTTAATGAGCGTACGTGACCACTGAACACAGGAAAAGCTGCAGGCGCCGGAGACCATCGAAGAAGCAGGGAAGTGCAGAGACCGCGCCGTGAGCAGGCGAATATGATGTGAAACAAATGTAAATGTAAATTACATGTAATGTGAATGTAATACAAATGACTCCGCCTTATACAAAGACTCAAATCTAGACCAGGGGTCCTCAAACTACAGCCCGCGGGCCACATCCAGCCCTCTGAACACATTTATCCGGCCCCTGGGCCCAGCTGATAGTGAACTTCACTAAAGTTCAATGTCGACGGGCCCTGTAATCACGGGCGGAACGACGAGGAAAGGCGATGAGTGGCCCTCTGTATGCAGCACAGGCCACGTGATTGTCATCACGCCGCCTGATGATGTCACGCAGCCTGTGCCAGAAGAAGATGGAGTCGAGTGGGCGCCTCCTCAGTGCAACGGGGACATAGGTGAGTACTGGTATTTTTTTATTTTTTTTAAACTCTGGGTCCAGACTGTGCTGCCTACTGGGGACCTGTGCTGCCTATTAGGGACATTTACCTGCCTATTGGGGACCTATACTGCCTATTGGGGACTCTCACACCACACCAGTCTGATCCTGAGGTAAAAGCAGGGTTCCACCAGTATGGGCACTGGTGAAGCTGAAGGGATATCGACTGGTGTATATATGTGTGTGTGTATATATATATATATATATTATATATTATATATTATATATATATATATATATATATATATATATATATATATATATATATATATATATATATATATATATATATATATATATATATATATTTTTTACTAAGAGCAATTTGGAATTCCTAGGAAACCATGATATGAAGAGAGAGAACAATTGCTTCACTTGTTACAACTAGCAGTGACAAATATGGAACCAGACATTGACCATCTTATTAGCCAAAAGCAGGCCCATAGTTCCCATTGAAATACCGGTAAGTTTGTTGATTTAACTTTACTTGTTCGTCATTTTAAATATTGTATTTGTTCCGATTTTGTTTTTTACTTCAAAATAAGATATGTGCAGTATGCATAGGAATTAGTTTTGTTTTTTTTAAAACTATATTCCGGCCCTTCAATGGTCTGAGGGACCGTGAACTGGCCCCCTGTTTAAAAAGTTTGAGGACCCCTGATCTAGACATTCAGATCCTCCTGTAAACATGGACCAGAGCTGAAAAAGAATCCCTGGTGCCCATTGGATTCAGGGAAGTCTCGATCGATGCACTGAAAATAAAATCAAATAGGGCCACAGCTCAGTAGGAATATTGGTATGGTATATAGAGAAGCTCCAACAGTACATCAAACTGGTGAAGAGAGGATACAGCCACATATGGATCAGAATCAGCAGCTCCATCTTAACTTCTCAGTCTGATGTCTACCTCTGCATCACCTACGTGCCAGAGTTCCCCTACTTCAATCCAGACAGCTTTGAGATCTTACAAAAGGAGAAGCCGGCAATTCTCAGGCCCCGGGCAAATTACTCATCTTTGGAGACCTCAATGCAAGAACAGGGAGAGAGAAAGACTTTCTGACCCCTGAAGGAAACATCTATACATTTGGAGCAGAGACTGATGGCCATAACTCAGTACACACGGAGAGAAACAGCTTTGACAGTACAGTCAACAAAAGTAGCAAAAAGCTCCAGAATTTATGTAGAAGTTTAGGACTTCATATACTCAATGGTCATACAAAGAGAGACTCTAGGAAGATATACCTTAAACTCCCATGTAGGAAGAAGTGCAGTACACTATGGAATCCCACCAGAAATGCAGAAATACAGCCCACCAGAAATCCATACACCGCTGGCTAAACGGTTTAATATGGTGCTGAGCGCTGGCTACTTCCCTCGTTCCTGGAACCAAGGCCTCATCTCATTAATTTACAAAAGTGGGGACAGGTTTGACACTGCCAAATACAGAGGCATACGAGTCAGCAGCAAATTGGGAAAAAACTGTTCAACAACATCCTGTAGTCTTTCCGTAGACTCCGGTACATAGTTTCTGTGAGATGCTGATATCGTTCTTCCAGTCACTGACACACCTCTACTGGCCCTCGTATACCATCTTCCGGATTGTGGCTTTTGTCAAGCTGCTTTTGTTAGGTTGGGTTTGACTGGGCTGCTATGGAGATCCTGGTTTGTTTGTCCCCCTTACATTGTAGTAGGGCTTTGATGGGAGCTTGGACTGCTACCGTATAAATGAGCCTGGAAGGACAGCACCCTCTTCAGAACTGATAGTTGAAGAGTGAGTCTGCCCAGCTCAGCTTGACAGGCAATGTTGGTGCTCCGATGGACCTGGAGAAGGTACTTACAGAATTCCAGTTGGAATATTTTTGTAGGGCTGGATTCCCACCTTGACTAGTCTGGGTATGTGTGAGGGACTCAGATCTCACTGCTGTACAGGAAGATTGGGGCGATTATGGGAGCTAATATTTTTAGCCAGACCCTCACTGGTGGCTTTAGATGGTATAGTTTCTTGCAGATGGCATAAAAGGTTTTGCAGGCCTAGTCCTTCATGGTCTCTTTGGCTTGTTTGAAGCTCCCTGACTGGTGAATTTCCAGGCCCAGGTTGGTGTATTGGTCCATTCCTGTAAGAGTATAGTTGTTTAGCACAAATGAAGAGATCTGATCTTGGCTTCCTACTCTGCAACACCATGATGTTGATTTTGTTTGGGTTGATGGGTAGTGCCTATATGGAGCTGAATTTCTCCTCGAAGATATTCAGGTTGTATTGAAGATCTTTCTCAGTTGGTTACAGCAGCAGTAACTCATCTGCATACAGCAGAAATTTCACCTAGGCATCATGGAGTGTGAGATCTGGTGTCAAGGAGGATTCCAGAGCAGTGGCCAGCTCGTTGATGTAAATTTTTAAGAGCATTGGACTTGGGCTGCAGCCCTGTCTGACTCCTCAGCTCTGCTGGAAATCAGCTGTTCATGATGACCATAGACTATTTTTCTGTTCTCAATCATTTTGGCTTTTTTTTGGTCACTTTTGCATCTTGTCATTACTCTCACCACTAGAGGTAAAGTAGCATGAGGATACAACCCACAAACGTTGCTCAGGTAGTGCAGCTCATCCAGGATGCAAGCTGTGGCAAGAAAAGTAGCTGTATCTGTCCGCACATTGTCCACAGCATGGAGCAGAAACCAGGAGAGAAGCCAGTACACCAGGAGATGTGGAGGGGGCCGTAGGAGAGCAATAACCAAGCAGCAGGACTGCTACCTCCTCCTTTGTGCAAGGAGGAACAGGAGGAGCAGTACCAGAGTCCTGCAAAATGACCTCCAGAAGACCACTAACATCCATGTGTCTGCTCAATCTGTCAGAAACAAATTCCATCAGGGTGGTATGATGGCCCAACATCCACAAGTGGGTGCTGTGCTTACAACCCAACACCATACATTGCAATTGGCATATGTCAGAGTACCAAGATTGGCGGATTAGATATTGGCGACCTGTACTCTTAACGGATGAGAGCAGGCTCACACTGAGTACGTGACAGATGTGAGAGTCTGGACACACTGTGGAGAAAGCTCAATGTCTGCAACATCCTCCAGCATGACCGGTTTGGCAGTACGTCAATAAGGCTACTTTCACACTAGCGTCGGTACGGGCCCATCGCAGTGCGTCAGGCCGACGTACCGAAGCATACTGTGAAATAAAATCACAACGGGGGCAGCGGATGCAGTTTTTCAACGCATCCGCTGCCCCATTGTAAGGTCCGGGGAGGAGGGGGCGGAGTTCCGGCCGCACATGTGCGGTCAGAAAAAGCGGAACAGACGGACAAAAAAACGTTGCATGGAACGGTTTTTTTTTTGTCCTGACGGACTGCAAAAACACGACGCATCCGTCGCACGACGGATGCAACGTGTGGCAATCCGTCGCTAATGAAAGTCTATGGAGAAAAAAACGCATCCTGCAGGAAACTTTGCAGGATGTGTTTTTCTCCAAAACGACACATTGCGACGGAGGCCAAACGGCGCTAGTGTGAAAGTAGCCTTAGGATGATGACATTTCTTTGGAGGACCGATCAGCCCTTCATGTGCTAGCCAGAGGTACCCTGACTGCTATTACGTACCAGGATGAGATCCTCAGACCCAATGTGAGACCATATGCAAATGTGGCTGAAGTATGTCAGCAGTTCCTGCATGATGAAGGAATTGATGCGGCTATGGACTGGACTGACCTGCCCGATCCCCAGAACTTAATCCAATTTAGCACATCTGAGACATCATGTCTTGTTCCATCCACCAACACCACATTGCACCACAGACTGTTCGGGCGTTGAATGATGATTTAATCCAGGTCTGGGAGATCCCTCAGGAAAAAATCCGTCGGCTCATCAGAAGTTTGCCCAGGCGCTGTAGGTCATACAGGCATGTGGAAGCCACACACACTACTGAGAATCATTTCCTTGTTTTGAGGCATTTCCAATGAAGTTGAATCAGCCTCTAAGTTGGTCTTCCACTTTGATTTTGAGTATCATTCCAAATTCAGACCTCCGTGGGATATTACATTTTTATTGCTCTCAAGGCATTCCACTATTGGAGTTCCACTGCCACAAATGAGAGCAGCGGGAATTGCTGTTCTGTCACTTCTGTCAAAGCAGGACAGCATAGAGTGGGGCAGGACTCTTTGTCCCTCTATTATTAGCACTCAGTCTCCTCATACAAGCAAGTCCCCTGATGACTCAGGCTTGGAAGAAACGCGTCGGGACAATATAGGGAGAGTGCAGGGCATATGTTTACAGGGGTAGATGTGGACTGCCCTTGTAAGGGCAGGAGCTTGGGGGATAGCTTATTGCAGCCCCGCAGGGATTGACATAGGGATTGTCATCTCTTCATTATCCGGATATTTGTTTGACTCAAGAAAATCCGGTGCTCCACTGCCTGCCTTATGGAATTGGTGAGACCTTTCCTGTTTTTTTCATTAGTACAGTAAGCATATTCTCACAGTACATGCTTATTACTGTCTATTGTATATATGTGTCTGGTTATATGGGGTCAGTGGCTGTTTGTTATATGTTTTGAACAGCTTCTTTTTGTACCCCATCCTGGATTGATTCCGCATATAGTGCTGGAAACTTTTAATCCCATATAGGGCTTGTCATCTTTCTATGTCCATTTCATATGGTGGTGACTTGACCCCGTATTTAGAGTTTATTTGGGTGACCTGTTTTTTACTACTTTTGTGTATTAAAAGTTAAGTTTTATTTTTTCCACTTTTTGCTTTTTCTGTTCTGTCACTTCCAGTGCTGGAATAAATGACAGGTCAGTACTGGGGGCAGATACTAACAGCCAAGGAGTATGTAGTGGGCGGGCAGACAATGGTGCTAGAGACTGAGGCCAGGGTCAGGGCTAGCTCTGGGCTAAGAAAAAAAAAAAAACCACAAAGAGCAGGTATACCAGCTCTTTAACCCCTTCACGACCTTGAGATCTTCAGTTTTCGCTTTTAGCTCTCCTTCTTCCCAGAGCCATAACTTAATTTTTTCATCAATAAAGCCATGACAGCTTGTTATTTGAGGGACGAGTTGTACTTTTGAATGACAACATTGGTTTAAACCATATAATGTATTGTAAAACAAGAACAAAATTCCAAGTGCGGTGAAATTGCAAAAAAAGCGCAAGCTTATTTTTATTTTTTATTTACCTTGTTGACTAAATGCTAATACGGACCTGGCATTATGATTCTACAGGTCAGCACAAGTACATAGATACCAAATATTATTATTATTAATTGTTATAGCGCCATTTATTCCATGTATGTATGTTTTTTTATTTAAGTGATGAAAAAAAAAAAATTAACCCCTTTCTGACATTAGACGTACGTCATATGCGATCGGCCGCGCTCATGGGGTTGAGCGCGGCCGGGTGTCAGCTGATTATGGCAGCTGACATCCGGCACTATGTGCCAGGAGCGGTCACAGACCGCCCCCGGCACATTAACCCCCGTCACACTGCGATCAAACATGATCGCAGTGTTCCGGCGGTATAGGGAAGCATCTCGCAGGGAGGGGGCTCCCTGCGTGCTTCCTTGAGACCCCCGAAGCAACGCCATGTGATCACGTTGCTGCGAGGGTCTCTTACCTCCTCCTACCTGCAGCAGGCCCGGATCCAAAATGGCCGAGGGGCTGCATCCGGGTCCTGCAGGGAGGTGGCTTACCAGAGGGGTCACTTGTGTGTGGGGGGGGGGGTTTCTACTGTTTAGGTACATTAGGGGCTCTGCAAACGCAATGTGACGCCTGCAGACATTCCATCTAAGTCTGCATTCCAAATGGCGCTCCTTCCCTTCCAAGCCCTTCCATGCGCCCAAACGGTGGTTCCCCCCCCACATATGGGGTATCAGCATACTCAGGACAAATTGGACAACAACTTTTGGAGTCCAATTTCAACTGTTACCCTTGGAAAAATACAAAACTGGGAGCTAAAAAATAAATTTTTGTGGAAATTTTTTTTTTTTATTTTCACGGCTCTGCGTTATAAGCTGTAGTGAAACACTTGGGGGTTCAAAGTTCTCACAACACATCTAGATAAGTTCCTTAGGGGTCTACTTTCCAAAATGGTGTCACTTGTGGGGGGTTTCAATGTTTAGGCACATCAGTGGCTCTCTAAACGCAACATGGCGTCCCATCTCAATTCCAGTCAATTTTGCATTGAAAAGACAAATGGCGCTCCTTCCCTTCCGAGCTCTGCCATGCGCCCAAACAGTGGTTTACCCCCACATATGGAGTATCAGCGTACTCAGGACAAACTGTACAACAGCTTTTGGGGTCCAATTCCTTCTCTTACCCTTGGGAAAATAATAAATTGGGGGCGAAAAGATAATTTTTGTGAAAAAAGTTTTTTTATTTTTACGGCTCTGCATTATAAACTTCTGTGAAGCACTTGGTGGGTCAAAGTGCTCACCACACATCTAGATAAGTTCTGGTGTCACTTGTGGGGGGTTTCAATGTTTAGTACATCAGTGGCCCTCCAAATGCAACATGGCGTCCCCTCAATTCCAGTCATTTTTGCATTGAAAAGTCAAATGGCACTCCTTCGCTTCAGAGCTCTGCCATGTGCCCAAACAGTGGCTTACCCCCACATATGGGGTATCGCGTACTCAGGAAATTGTACAACAACTTTTGGGGTCCATTTTCTCATGTTACCCTTGGGAAAATAAAACAAATTGGAGCTGAAGTAAATTTTTTGCGAAAAAAGTTAAATGTTCATTTTTATTTAAACATTCCAAAAATTCCTGGGAAACACCTGAAGGGTTAATAAACTTCTTGAATGTGGTTTTAAGCACCTTGAGGGGTGCAGTTTTTAGAATGGTGTCACACTTGGGTATTTTCTATCATATAGACCCTTCAAAAGGACTTCAAATGAGATATCCCTAAAAAAAAAAAAAAAAAAAAAAAAATAAAAAAAAAAATGGTGTTGTAAAAATAAGAAATTGCTGGTCAACTTTTAACCCTTATAACTCCCTAACAAAAAAAAATTGGTTCCAAAATTGTGCTGATGTAATGTAGACATGTGGGAAATGTTATTTATTATGTATTTTTTGTGACATATCTCTGATTTAATTGCAGAAAAATTATAAGTTAGAAAATTTCGCAGTTTTCCAAATTTTCGCCAAATTTCCATTTTTTTTCCCACAAATAAACGCAGGTAATATCAATTTTTTTTTACCACTATCATGAAGTAAAATATGTCACGAGAAAATGTCAGAATCACCGGGATCAGTTGAAGCATTCTAGAGTTATAACCTCATAAAGGGACAGTGGTCAGAACTGTAAAAATTGGCCTGTTCATTAACGTGCAAACCACCCTTGGGGGTAAAGGGGTTAAGGGGAAGAAAAAAAAATAAAAGAAAAAATAATAATAATAAAAAAAAAAAATCAAAAAAAAAAAAAAAAAAAAATCGCGATTTTCCAAAACCCATAGCGTCTTCATTATTCGGAATCCGGGGCTAGGTGGGGAGCTTACTTTTTATGTGCAGAGATTACTTTTTTTTTTTTATTAATACCATTTTGAGGTACATAAGATGTTTTGATCACGTTACTGCATTTTAATGCAATGTGTCGGTGACCAAAAAACAATTCTGGAGTTATGATTTTTTTCTCGGTACGCCATTTACCGAGCGGATTAATTTATATTTTGATAGACCGGACATTTCTGAACGTGGCGATACCAAACAAATGTATTTTATTATTTTTTTTAAAATTGATTTTATTTTGAATGGGGGAAAAGGAGGACGGTATGCATGTACAGTCATGGCCAAAAGTATTGTCCCCTGCAATTCTGTCAGATACTCAGTTTCTTCCTGAAAATGATTGCAATCACAAATTCTTTGGGATTACCGTAATATCTTCATTTAAATTTGTCTTAAAATCAAAAAAACACAAGAGAATGAAGCAAAAAGCAAAACATTGATCATTTCACACAATACTCCAAAAATGGGCCAGACAAAAGTATTGGCACCCACAGCCTAATACTTGGTTGCACAACCTTTAGCCAAAATAACTGCAACCAACCGCTTCCGGTAACCATCAATGAGTTTCTTACAATGCTCTGCTGGAATTTTAGACCATTCTTCTTTGGCAAACTGCTCCAGGTCCCTGATATTTGAAGGGTGCCTTCTCCAAACTGCCATTTTTAGATCTCTCCACAGGTGTTCTATGGAATTCAGGTCTGGACTCATTGCTGGCCACCTTAGAAGTCTCCAGTGCTTTCTCTCAAACCATTTTCTAGTGCTTTTTGAAGTGTGTTTTGGGTCATTGTCCTGCTGGAAGACCCATGACCTCTGAGGGAGAGCCAGCTTTCTCACACTGGGCCCTGCATTATGCTGAAACATTTGTTGGTAGTCTTCAGACTTCATAATGCCATGCACACGGTCAAGCAGTCCAGTGCCAGAGGCAGCAATGCAACCCCAAAACATCAGGGAACCTCCGGCATGTTTGACTGGAGGGACCGTGTTCTTTTCTTTGAATGCCTCTTTTTCTCCTGTAAACTCTATGTTGATGCCTTTGCCCAAAAAGCTCTACTTTTGTCTCATCTGACCAGAGAACATTCTTCCAAAACGTTTTAGGCCTTTTCAGGTAAGTTTTGGCAAACTCCAGCCTGGCTTTTTTATGTCTCAGGGTAAGAAGTGGGGTCTTCCTGGGTCTCCTACCATACAGTCCCTTTTCATTCAGACGCCGACGGATAGTACGGGTTGACACTGTTGTACCCTCGGACTGCAGGGCAGCTTGAACTTGTTTAGATGTTAGTCGAGGTTCTTTATCCAACATCCGCACAATCTTGCGTTGAAATCTACTGTCAATTTTTCTTTTCCGTCCACATCTAGGGAGGTTAGCCACAGTGCCATGGGCTTTAAACTTCTTGATGACACTGCGCACGGTAGACACAGGAACATTTAGGTCTTTGCAGATGGACCTGTAGCCTTGAGGTTGCTCATGCTTGCTCACAATTTGGTTTCTCAAGTCCTCAGACAGTTCTTTAGTCTTCTTTCTTTTCTCCATGCTCAATGTGGTACACACAAGGACACAGGACAGAGGTTGAGTCAACTTTAATCCATGTCAACTGGCTGCAAGTGTGATTTAGTTATTGCCAACACCTGTTAGGTGCCACAGGTAAGTTACAGGTGCTGTTAATTACACAAATTAGAGAAGCATCACATGATTTTTCAAAGGGTGCCAATACCTTTGCCCACCCCCTTTTTATGTTTGGTGTGAAATTATATCCAATTTGGCTTTAGGACAAGTCTTTTTGTGTTTTTTTCATTTAAGACAAATTAAATGAAGATAATAATACCAAAGAATTTGTGATTGCAATCATTTTCAGGAACAAACTGAGTATTATCTGACAGAATTGCGGGGGTGTGAATACTTTTGGCCATGACTGTATGTATGCATGCATGCATGTATGCATGCATACATACATACATAACATTCCAGTGTTAGACGTGCAGGATTTTAATCAGCCCACTTGTCTGGGCAACGTTTCGGCTCTAAATGAGCCTTTCTCAATTCTCAGAAAGGCTCATTTAGAGCCGAAACGTCGCACAGACATGTGGGTCTGATTAAATCCTGCACATTTATTAAGAAAAATGGAGTGCTGCCTTCTTTTTTTAATTTTATGGACTTTGGATAACCAGTGGACAGGTTGCCTGGAGGCTTTGCACCCAGAGATAAGTAGAAGTGTTGTGCTGTTCCTTTTTTATGGAAAAAAAATAAAAGATAGATAGATAGATAGAGATTAATTTGCTCAGTCTTTTCTGCAGATCAGACATTATGGTCAATAAGACATGTTCCCTTTTAATGTATCATAGGAATGCTCAGAAATTGCACATTTCAAAATATCATTGGCTCAATTCATCAAAGCTTTCAAGTCAGAAGCCTGGTGTGAAACGTATAAAAGTAGCACAAATGTAGGCGCAATTTGGAGCTGCAACTACATTTTGATACTTCTGTTGTATTCACACCTGTTACTCCCAGCTCTGCCAAAATTCATGACAAGTGGATGAATTGGCTAGGCCATACATCTTACTCCAGCAGGGACTGGGGTATGATTCGTAGCAATGCACACATGGAAATGCATGCGACTTGTATGGCGCTCCTGATTCACAAAGAGGTGTATACCTTCTCATGAATTAGGAGAATCTGACTACATCTAATTTCAATGTCAGATAAAAGATGCCATACCAGTATACAGCTTACCTAATGCTTTACCACATAGCTGCTTGTGCTGAACCTTCCAATCCATCACCTGGTGCAGTCTGTCACAGTAATTCACCTTATGACATCTGGAGCAAGACTTGGGCCCCAGGCAGCCACACACCCTACACAGACTAAGGCCACATTTCAATTGAAAGCTTGTAAGATGTTCTCCATGGGGTGGTGGAGAGTCTGGAGGTGGACCGTAAGAATAAGTGTCATTTTTCCTTGGCAGCTGGTTTCTGAAAACTAGAAAAATAAAACACAAAAAAAAAAAACCAAGGTTTAAATAGCAACGTACAAATATGAGTTTCCTAAAGTTGCACACATTTTTGGATTAAGCGGAAATAATCTGATGTTAAATACATAAACCAAAATCTAAAAGGTGTAGTCTGAAGCACCCCTGCTTAATCACCGCAGATTTCATCTCTTATTTTTTTAATTTTAAAAGCACCCCTGATTCTATACATGTGAAGAGGGTTTACATAAGTTACAACGAACAAAACAACAGTGACAGTCTGGTACAGAGGGGAGAAGACCCTAGCCTCACTGTTCTGTCTCCACATGATGCAAATGGAGGTGTGGTTGATTAATAGGGATTGTGAGAGATTTGTGCCTTCAGTTTCCTCGATGCAGGGCAGACAGGACCAATGCTGTTCAGTGTCCGGAGAGATGCTGCACACCAGGGATTGTGCAATCCAGACTTATTTGGAAATCTGGACATATAGCGTATAATCAGTAAGGCTATGTGCCCACATTGCGGAATTGCCTGTGGAATTTTTTGTGCGGATTCTGCATCTCTTGGCAGAAAACGCAGGTATGGATTTGATGCTTTTTTATGCGGATTTTGTGCAGATTTGATGCGGATTTACTGAAGATTTTGTGCGGATTCGCGTTTTTTTACCCCTGTGGAATTCTATAATGGAATGGGTACATAAACGCTGCAGAGCCGCAAAAAAGAAGTGCCATGATACTTTTAATCCGCAGCTTTTCCGCACAGCGTTTTTTAAAAAACGCTGCGGATCAGCAGGAAATCCACAACGTGTGCACATACCCTAACAGTACTTTCTCCGGAAATGCAGGTGTAGACAAGGTACAGGAAGATGAAGCACCAAGTATGGCTGCAAGTGTGAGCAGCAAGAGGTCGAAAGACCGATGCCTTCCTTAACCCGGTACAAGCGTGTCCTCTCACAAAAGCAAGTAAACTAAAAAATGAAATGGCTGAAAGAGGAAGAGAAGACGTGACCCCTGAACCGGAAGTGGAAGAGATGCCCACAAGAATTAATTAATAAGCTGCCATATGGAAAAAGCCCATTAGGTGGCAGCAGAGTAAAATATAAGCAGATATACACATCATGGAAACCACACATAGAAACTGAAGAGCATAACTTACACGGAACAGCACACTCACTATAGAGAAGTGGAAACGCTGCAGGTGTCAAGAGGATGCAGGAAGTCAGCAGTGGAAAGATTTTGTGGGAGCATGTCTGAGGACTTCGCAAAGTGTTTGGACAGACCGGGCCCCCATAGTATTCAGCTGGTAACCATTGTACATTTACATTTGTCTGACATTAGGATGGGCAGGCCAGCTAAAACAGCCAAAGTTCATCCTTTTTAAGTAGTGTTCAGCCTCAAAATTAAATCCAAGACCTGGCACCACTATTGTTAGGGGATTCAACATAATTGTTGGCATCAGGAGTGGATTAAGGGTAGCCAGGGCCCCGGGCTGTTCAGACTCTGTGGGCCCCCCGGTCATGTGACTGGGTCATCATATACCTGAACCAGATTATTCCAGAAAAATAGTTGCTGAGTGAAACTCCACTTCTCACCTATCACACTAGCAGTTCCCATCACCAGATCACATATAAAATCAGCAGCTTTTGTTTTGGCCAAAAGATATTTCATGCTGCTACCATAACACGGTAGACACTTTTGGCTGGGCTCTACACTATTGTAACCTATTAAATATTTGTTAAAATATGCAATACAATTTTAGGTATATTTTTATTTATTTTAAAATTTTAAAAAATGACCAATAATATCACATACAAGGAACAAATATAAAACCTTGACCAGACCACATATTACCCCCATTGACCGAATAATATCACATACAAAGAACAAATACCACAGCACCATGAGCAGACCACATATTACCACCACAAAGTGACCGAATAGCACATACAAGGGACAAATACCGCAACACCATGACCAGACCACATATTACCACCACATAGTGACTGAATACTACAATACTGATCAGTAATAAAAAAAACAAAAACACAATACTATCACCATAAGTGCCAGTATTCACAGAAGATCTGTACTTAGTATGCAGTGTCTGTAGAGGTAATACAGTGATCACCGGTGACATACACAGGACCTCTGTATATAGTGTACAGCGTATAGGTAACACACTGACTCACCAGTGACGTCTCTAGGTGAAGTCCTTCATCTTTCATCCAGCGCACACCGCCATCACTTCATTCAGCCAGGACTCGTTTCTGCAGGAAATAACTTATCTCGAGCTCCGCTTGCCGAACACATTACTTAATTTTTCCCAACTTCTACATTACACCACATGAAGAAAAGAAGGAGACAGTGTCACTCTGCACAGTAATGTATCCCCCCCATGTACCCATGTATCTCATTCCTCACTCCAGCTATATGTTCTCGCACCCTGCCCTCATGAGTATCCATCCTGCCCCATATGATCTCCCCATCCTGCCCCATCATATCCATCCTGCCCCATGATCCTGCACGATCTGTCCCCAGTCCTGCCCCATGTCTTTCATTCTGCCCCGTGTCTCCAATCATGCCCCTCTCCAATCATGAACCGTATCTACATTCTGCCCATGTCTCCAATCCTGCCCCCAATGTGTCCAGCATCTCTGCCCCCAATGTGTCCAGCGCCTCTGCCCCCAATGTGTCCAGCATCTCTTCCCCCAATGTGTCCAGCATTCTGGCCCGGGTCCCCCGGATTGCCGCTCTCAAAAAAAACAAGTTCTTCTCACCTGACCGCGCTCCTTTGGCAAAGCTCCCTCCTCGCAGCTGAAGCGTGCACTTGGCAGCGACTGACTATGGCACCAGACACCAGCGACGTGCACGCTGCGGCTGAAGTCAGCTGCCAGCCTCTGATTGGCTGGCGGCTCTTAACTATTGACGTGCGGGCCCGCACATCAATAGCGTTAAACTGCCGCAGCGCCGGTAGGGGCCCGGTGAGCAGATGAGACGGGCCCCCTCTGCCCACCGGGCCAATATGCCAGTCAGGGCAGTAATGCCCTGATGGTGGCGGTTAATCTGAGCGGTAGCCAAGGGCCCCCCACACCACTGGGCCCTTGGCTACCGCCCAGATTGACCTCATTATAATCCGCCCCTGGGTGGCATCACTACTCACTAGGGTTGAGCGAAACGGATCGTTCATTTTCAAAAGTCGCCGACTTTTGGCAAAGTCGGGTTTCATGAAACCCGACCCCTGTGTGGGGTCGGCCATGCGGTACGCGACTTTCGCGCCAAAGTCGCATTTCGTATGACGCACTTGGTGCCATTTTTTCAGCCAATGAAGGAGCGTGGGCAGAGTGATGACATAGGTCTTAAGGTACCGTCACACTAGACAATATCGCTAGCGATCCGTGACGTTGCAGCGTCCTCGCTAGCGATATCGTCCAGTGTGACAGGCAGCAGCGATCAGGCCCCTGCTGTGCTGTCGCTGGTCGGGGAAGAAAGTCCAGAACTTTGTTTCGTCGCTGGACTCCCCGCAGACATCGCTGAATCGGCGTGTGTGACACCGATTCAGCGATGTCTTCGCTGGTAACCAGGGTAAACATCGGGTTACTAAGCGCAGGGCCGCGCTTAGTAACCCGATGTTTACCCTGGTTACCATCCTAAAGGTAAAAAAACAACCGCTACATACTTACCTACCGCTGTCTGTCCTCGGCGCTCTGCTTCTCTGGTCTGGCTGTGAGCACAGCGGCCGGAAAGCAGAGCGGTGACGTCACCGCTCTGCTTTCCGGCTGCCCGGCGCTCACAGCCAGACCAGAGAAGCAGAGCGCCGAGGACAGACAGCGGTAGGTAAGTATGTAGCGGTTGTTTTTTTACTTTTAGGATGGTAACCAGGGTAAACATCGGGTTACTAAGCGCGGCCCTGCGCTTAGTAACCCGATGTTTACCCTGGTTACCGGGGACCTCGGGATCGTTGGTCGCTGGAGAGCTGTCTGTGTGACAGCTCTCCAGCGACCAAACAGCGACGCTGCAGCGATCCGGATCGTTGTCGGTATCGCTGCAGCGTCGCTTAGTGTGACGGTACCTTTAGGGGCGTGGACGCCTATCGTCATCTTGTCGATTGTGCGCTGTAGCGATTTGCAATGTGTAACACCAGCTTTTCTGTGGGGAGAGAGGGGGGGAGAGGGAGGGAAGGAGAGAGGGAGAGAGAGAGGGAGAGAGAGGGGGAGAGAGGGAGAGCTGCAGCATGTCAATTTCTGTTGCAGAGACGATAGTCTGCACAGCAGAAATTTCCACAATAGGTATGTAGTGGCTGCAGTAAATCTTACCTCCGTAGTTGGAACGCAGCACTTTGGAAGCAAAAAAAATATGCTGCGCCCAAAGTGCTACTGCTTCCCGATTGTGGGAATGTAGCCCAAGTTGAACTTTTTCCCCCGGAAGAAGGCACTGCGCCGAAACGCGCGTTGGGGCTCGTGGCAGTGTGGTCTTCCCTTCAGGTATTATGACCGGTTAACCAATTGCTTATCTACTTTTCTTCCTATATCACTATCGGTCCTGCTGTGCATGTTCATGTGATATATATTTTGCACTTATGCTTTTTAACTATTTATGTACCAATGCACATTTAGAGGCTGATATGTCATGATGTGCAGTACTATACAGCACACATTATATTACTGTGTTTAACATGAGTCTTTGACACATTATCTACCTGTCGGTACCACACTGCCACCATTTGGTGATCATTGTCTTATCTTGTTTTCCCTTTTGATACTATTATGATGTTCTTTTTACTGGTAATTTAATAAAGAGCTATTTTATTTTTACTTCGTTCTTGCAGTGCTGTCTTTTTCGGTTTCTATGTTCACTTGTTGTTGCACTGAACCGACTATATATATCTGCGCACCCTTGGCATCTTTGGTTTGTGGTGCATGTATGGTCTGGCATATATGTTTTATATATAGATCAATATAGACAGACATATACACACACACACATATATTGTGTCACATCATACTCACCTGCTCCCGGCACAGTCTCCTCCTTGCATCTCCGATGGTCTCCGGCGCCCACAGCTCTTCCAGTGTTCAGCGGTCACATGGTACCGCTCATTAAAGTAATGAATATGGACGCGACTTAACTCCCATAGGCGTGGCGCGCATAGTCATTACTTTACTGAGCGGTACCATGTGACCACTGACCATGAACAAGCTGCCAGCGCACGCCAGGAGACCATTGGAGAAGCAGAGACAGAGACCGCGCCAGTAAGGAGAGAGGGGGGGGTAAGTATGAGGGGGAGCCATGTAATATTCAACTATTCACTGTTCCACCACCGCTCTGTCTTCCAAGTTCTCTAACTGTGACGTTCAGGTCAGAGGGTGCAATGACATGGTTAGCGTGCGCCCTCTGCCTGAATAGTCACTGCAGAGACGTGGAAGACACAGAGGCGCGCGGTGTTGGAATGGGGACAGGTGAATATCTCAAGTGCAGGGAGCCTGAGCCAGCGGCGACTCTGGCACCTGGCCCCCAGCAGCGAGGGAGTATGCTTTTTTCGCTTTTTTAAGTCGCAGCAGCATGCTTTGCATATTATTCTATGGAGCATCTTATGGGGCCATCAAACTCTGTGTTGCATTATATGGGCCATAATATTCTATGGAGCATCTTATGGGGCCATCAACTTTAGTGCAGAATTAAATGGGGCATAATATTCTATGGAGCATCTTACGAGGCCGTCAACCTTTTGTGCAGCATTATATGGGGCATAATATTCTATGGAGCATCTTATGGGGCCATCATTAACCTTTTATGCAGCATTATATGGGGCATATTTTAATATGAAGCATCTTAAGGGGCCCATCACGAACTTTATGGAGCATAATGTGGCTTCTGATCAAATATGGATATTCAAAACCACTTAACTAAGGCTACGTTCAGACTAGCGTTGTGCGCCGCTGCGTCGGCGACGCACAACGCACCAAAAAACGCGGCAAAACGCACGCAAAAACGCTGCGTTTTGCGACGCGTGCGTCGTTTTTTGCCGAAAATCGGACGCAAGAAAAATGCAACTTGTTGCGTTTTCTTGGTCCGACGCTTGCGGCAAAAAAGACGCATTTGTCGCAAAACGCAACAAGCAAAAACGCATGCGTCCCCCATGTTAAACATAGGGGCGCATGACGCGTGCTTCGCCGCTGCGTCGCCCGACGCGGCGCCGACGCACACTAGCACAACGCTAGTGTGAACGTACCCTTACTGATCCCTCAATTAATTTAACTTATACTGGTATCTATTTTTATTTTTGAAATTTACCAGAAGCAGCTGCATTTCCCACCCTAGGCTTATACTCGTGTCAATAAATTTTCCCATTTTTTTGTGGCAAAATTAGGGGTCTCTGCCTATACTCGGGTCGGCTTAAACTCAAATATATATATTTTACAGACCAAAAGTTTAGACACACCTCATTTAAAGATTTTTCTGAATTTTCAAGACTATGAAAATTGTACATTCACACTGAAGGCATCAAAACTATGAATTAACCCATGTGGAATTATATACTTGACAAAAAAGTGTGAAACAACTGAAAATATGTCTTATATTCTAGGTTCTTCAAAGTAGCCACCTTTTGCTTTGATGACTGCTTTGCACACTTGGCATTCTCTTGATGAGCTTCAAGAGGTAGTCACCGGGAATGGTCTTCCATCAATCTTGAAGGAGTTCCCAGAGATGCTTAGTAGTGATGAGCGAATATACTAGTTACCTGAGATTTCTCAAGCATGCTCGGGTGTCCTCCGAGTATTTTTTAGTGCTCAGAGATTGAGTTTTTCTTGCCACAGCTGAATGATTTACATCTGTTAGCCAGCATAAGTACGTGTGGGGGTTGCCTAGCAACCAGGCACCTCTCTGAAAGTTGCGCGAAAACCCAAGCCATTTTTTTTTTAAATTAACCCCCTCACCCCGAAGCCTGTTTTCACTTAAGTGACAGGGCCAATTTTTACAATTCTGACCAATGTCATGTCATGAATGCGGTATCAGGGCTCCCAGCAAAGGGGCCCTTCACCGATCCCTCACCCACCTCGTCTTACTGTGACGTTTAATTGAAACTTGTAAATGCTGTCCCAGACCCCGATACCTCATGCCTGGCTAATTACTGCAGTGCCATGCTAAAATCTGTACTGTGGGTGAATTGAGGCCATTTTCCTGGTGTCTTTCCCTCATATGATGTGTTTTGGCAACATTTGGGGCCATTCTAAGGTGTTGTGCATGTGTTTGCCTCCCATTGACGTGAATGGCGTTCGATAATGTACGGTCAATATTACACCCCCCATGTACCTATTGTAATCCAGGATACAATCTGGCTTTGGGACTTGTGTTGTGGTCCCATGAACAGTGACAAGGGTGTTGTGGTCACGGTGTATGGTGGTCAGGATAAGGACATCCCTTTTGTCCTTATACTTGACCACCAGCATGTTGGCGCTGCATTGGGCTCTGCTTTCCCCTTTTCTCAGCATTTACCCAATTAGCGGCTTAGGGAGGCCTCCCTGATTTTTTCGCACGGTGCCACATGCAGCTGTACCTCTGGCTGAGAGGGCCTTGAAGAGTGGGATGCTGGTGTAAAAGTTGTCAATGTAGAGGTGATAACTATGGTTGAGCGAAACGGATCGGACAAATTCAAAAATCACCGACTTTCGGCAACGTCGGGTTTCGTCAAACCTGACCCTAGTGTGGGATCGGCCATGAGGTCTGCGATCTTCGCACCAAAGTCACGTTTCGTATGACGTTTTCAGCGCCATTTTTCAGCCAATGAAGGAGGACGCAGAGTGTGGGCAGCGTGATGAGTAAGGTCTCGGTCCCCACCATCTTAGAGAAGGGCATGACAGTGATTGGCTTGCTTTCTGCAGCGTCACAGGGGCTATAAAGGGGCGTGCACGCTGACCGCCATCTTACTTCTGCCGATCTTAGCATAGGGAGAGGTTGCTGCAGCTTCATCAGAAGAAGGGATATAGTTAGGGAGGGAAGATTAACCCCGAAACTGCTTGTGCTGTAGCGACTTCCACTGTCCAACACCACCTTTTCTTTGCAGGAACAATGTTTATATTTTTGTGCATCAGCTCTGTAGCTTATTAGGCTGCCTTATAAGGCTCCCTGATAGCTGCATTGCTGTTTGTACGCCGCTGTGCAAACCAACTGCTTTTTTAAAAGCAAAAATCCTGTTGCTCCTTTCTGCACAGTTCTCGTTTATTTCTCCACACTTGTGTGCAGCAGCCCTTTTTATTGCTGCCATACTTGTCCTGAGATCATTGTAGGGAGATTGAAATTGTACTACAGCCCTTGTATTTTTTAATATATCTGCCAGCCACGTTCTGTCACTTACATTGTGTAGTGTAATACACTGGGCCTGAGTTTTGGTTCAGTCTCCCGCAAAAAAAAAAAAAAAGGGAGATTTAAATTCTCAACAAGTTTATATACACCTTCTACCTTGTTTTACAGTACCATATAACGGTTGTTATTTTGGTTCGATTTTTTCAAACATGAGGAAGTCAGGTGGAAGAGGCCGTGGGCGGTCGTTGCCAGCTGCTACTGATGGTGGTGGAGCATCTGGTGGTAGTGGGAAAAGCAAAATAGCACCAAAGGCTCGAGGTGTTATGCCAGCGTCATCGTCTGGCTACACAAGGCCTCGAAGGCTCCCTTATCTGGGAGTAGGAAAACAGCTTTTAAAGCCGGAGCAGCAGGAAAAAGTTTTGGCTTTCCTTGCCGACAGCCTCTAGCTCTTTCGCCTCCTCTTCAGAAAGTTCGAAATCTAAAAGCAGCGAGTCGTCAGTGGATGCTCCCGGTCAGGAACAAGTCGCTTCCTTGTGTCCTTCACCCAAACCAAAAGTGAAGGATGCAGCAGGCGACACTACAGTTAACTCCATACTCCATGGAGCTCTTTACACAAACCATGCCTGGGTTAGAAAGGGAAATTGTTAACAAGTCATGCCCATTACAAGTTGAATCGGACATGGAGTGCACAGATGCACAGCCACAGCTAGATTATTATGCTGCTCCATTGACTCAGATCACTACATTGCCCTCACAGTGTACGGAGCCAGAATCTGACCCTGATGAGACTATGGTGCTCCATCTTGAACGCTATAGCACCTTACACGGTGACACAGGAGGGTGCACATGACATTGAAGAGGAGGTGATAGATGACCCAGTTGTGGACCCAGATTGGCAGCCATTGGGGGGGAATAGGGAGCCGCTGCCAGTAGCTCAGAAGCGGAGGAGGATGATCCGCAGCAGCCATCTACATCGCAACAGCTTTCATCTGGCAGGCCCGTATCTGGCCAAAAAAATTTGTCAAAACCAAAAATAGTTTTAGGACAGCGTGGCTATCCGATGAAAGTAGCACAGCGTGCAATGGCTGAAAAGGTATTCCATAGTAGGAAGAGTGCTGTGTGGGAATTTTTTAACCAAGATCCGAATGATCAGTGGAAAGTTATCTGTAAGAAATGCTCAAAGACCTTTAGCAGAGGGAATAATCTCCAAAATTTAAATACAACATGCATGCGTAGACATTTAACCAGCATGCACTTGCAAGCCTGGACTAACTACCAAACGTCCCATACCGTTGGTGCACCTGCTCAGAATGAAGGTAGTCAGCAACGCTACATTGCTTCCCTCACTGTAAGCCCACCGGTTAGGACACCGCCAGCAGCAAATGTGGAGGTATCGTCGCAAGGCCAAAGCAGTCAGGGAATCACAAGGTTCTTGGTAGGAAACACTGTATGTAGGCCAACATCAAGAATACCATCACCACCCCTATCTCAATCTGCCATGTCCACCACCACCCCCGCTAGTTACACCATATGCAGCTCTCCAGTCCAGCTCACCCTACAAGAGACTCTCGCTAGGAAAAGAAAGTACTCATCCGGTCATCCGCGTACACAGGGTTTGAACGCCCACATTGCTATACTAATCTCATTAGAGATGATGCCCTACCGGTTGGTTGAAAGCTAAGCTTTCAAAGCCCTGATTGCCTATGCAGTACCACGCTATGACCTACCCAGTCGACACGTCTTTGCAAGAAAAGCCATCCCAGCCCTCCACCAGCATGTCAAAGACCGCATTGTCCATGCACTGAGGCAATCAGTCAGTAGAAAGGTGCACCTCACAACAGATGCATGGACCAGTAGGCATGGCCAGGGACGTTATGTGTCCATCACGGCGCACTGGGTTAAAGTGGTGGATGCAGGGTCCACAGGGGACAGCCATAGTGGGACAGTTCTGCTTAGCCCACAGTCTAGGAAACAG
The DNA here is from genome assembly GCF_032444005.1 of Ranitomeya imitator. Classification (NCBI taxonomy): domain Eukaryota; kingdom Metazoa; phylum Chordata; class Amphibia; order Anura; family Dendrobatidae; genus Ranitomeya; species Ranitomeya imitator. Next base: position 171,309,131 of record NC_091286.1, read on the forward strand.
TTGGCTGTAGGCGTTTGCCACCCCTCCTCCTCCTCCAGCAGCGAAAGCTCGTCCACAGAGCGCAGTCGCACGACCACTCCATCCGCAGCTGCCAGTGTTGCACACGAGGTGTCCCATTATCGAACAGCTAGTGGTAAGCGTCAGCAGGCTGTGCTACAAATGAAGTGTTTGGGCGACAACAGACACACCGCGGAAGTACTGGCCGAGTACTTGCAGCAAGAAACTCAGTCATGGCTGGGCAGTGTACGTCTTGAGGCAGGCAAGGTAGTCAGTGATAACGGAAGGAATTTTATGGCTGCCATAGCCCTTTCAGAACAGAAACACATACCTTGCCTGGCTCAAACCTTGAACCTGGTGGTGCAGTGCTTCCTGAAAAATTATCCGAAGTTACCCGCCCTGCTCCTGAAGGTTCGAAGACTTTGCTCGCACATCCGCCGGTCGCCCGTACACTCCAGCCGTATGCTGAACCATCAGCGATCGCTGAATCTTCCCCAGCACCGCCTAATAATCGACATTGCAACAAGGTGGAACTCCACATGGTTCAGAGGCTGTGCGAACAGAGGCATGCTGTAATTAATTTGTGGGAGGATACACATACACGGGCAGGCAGTTGGATGGCAGACATGGAGTTGTCTGGTGTGCAGTGGTCAAAGCTGCAAGACCTCTGTCAAGTCCTTCAGTGTTTTGAGGAATGCACACGGCTGGTCAGTGAAGACGACGCCATCATAAGCATGAGCATCCCACTAATGCGTCTGCTGATGCAAAGTTTGACGCACATCAAGGAGCAGGCGTCTGCAGCCAAGGAGGAGGGAAGCCTTGATGACAGTCAGCCATTGTCTGCTCAGGGAACTCTCCTGGACGAGGTGGCGGACGAAGAGGAGGAGGATGATGAATATTTATGGGAGGAGGATGCTTCACAGGGGGCAATAGAAACTGGTGGCGTTGCAAGGTCAGGTACAGGGTTTTTGCGGGACACAAGTGATGTTGATTTGCAAGAAAGTGCTCCTCAACCCAGCACAAGCAGTGAATTGACACCTGGAACATTGACCCACATGGCTGAGTATGCCTTGCGTATCCTAAAAAGGGACCCCCTCATTATCAAAATGATGACCGATGACGATTACTGGTTGGCCTGCCTCCTGGATCCACGGTACAAAAGGAAAATTACAAAATATCATGCCACATGAGAACCTTGAGCAAATATTGGCTATTAAACAAGCAACTCTTGTAGACCGTTTGGTTCAGGCATTCCCAGCACACAGCGGCGGTGATGGTTCTCACACGAGCTGTAGGGGGCAACATGGCAGAAGTATTAGAGGTACACAAATCCGAAGTGGCGTTGGACAGAGGGGTTTTATGACCAGGTTGTGGAGTGATTTCGGAATGACCGCAGACACGACAGGTACTGCTGCATCAATTCAAAGTGACAGGAGACAGCATTTGTCCAGTATGGTTACGAACTACTTTTCCTCCCTTATCGATGTTCTCCCTCACAGGTCATTCCCCTTTGATTACTGGACATCTAAAATAGACACCTGGCCTGAATTGGCAGAATATGCATTACAGGAGCTCGCTTGCCCAGCTGCTAGTGTGCTATCAGAAAGAGTCTTCAGTGCTGCTGGTTCAATACGGACCGAAAAAAGGACACGTCTGGCTACCCGAAATGTTGATGATCTAACCTTCATTAAAATGAACCAGTCATGGATTTCAAATTATTTTGCCCCACCTTCCCCTGCTGACACGTAGCTTGCCTGAAAAATGTCTTGCTTTTGGCCTCCTCTTACTGACTGCTCCAATTCCTCCATTTGCAGCTGCTGAATGTCCACCATAGGCTATTTTTATACCTCCCTAAATGGGCTGACTCCCCCCACAGGGCCGTGGTCACCACTTGGCGCAAGTACCCGTGCGAGTGCCGTTTGCCTGGACAGGTGGGTGTGCCCACTCGAGCGACGGCACTGGCACAGGGTTCCTCATAGTACAATGAAGTGTCTCTGATAGTGGTGGTGCACAACCAACGTCAGACACACCGTCGTAATACGAGGGGCTCTGTGCCAGTACCCCCACCCACGAGTGTTCCCCCCCCCCAGCTCGAACAGTGCTCTACCACTTGCAATACTTACCTCTCCCTGCTCCACCACTGTGTAGTCTGTGCTGTTAAATCCTTCAATGGCACTGCCAATACAAATTTGTTGAAATGATAGATGATAGTAAAAATATACAGGGGCCCTGGCCTCCATTTAGACCAGTTAATACTTTGCGCCTACTACCACTGTCTGCTACTCAGCAGAGGAGCCCACCCCTGTACCTAGCTATGCCACCTGTTTATTTATAAACTTTTTTTTGGCAGACATTTAGCCCACTTTATTATTTGGGCCTATTAACTGTCAGCCACTCAATACATTTGTCCTCCACTGAACAAAGCTATGCCACCTGTTTAGTCCTATTACCAATTTTGAACTGCTTCTATCCTACTTTTTTTTATTTTGGTCCTATATCTGTTTCCTCCTCATCCTGCGCATTGCCCAGTCACTGCTAGATGAGTCTGCTGGTACATTGACCCAGACCACTACATTCCCCTTGCACTCTCTGCACAGCCAGAATCTGACCCTGGTGAAAGTCAGGTTCCCCTTCCAGCATTCTATACCACCTTACACGGGGACAAAGAGGAAGGTGCAGATGAAAGTGCAGGTTCCTTCATCAGGTGGGGGGGCATACTCGTTGGCATTGGCACGGGACCCCTCATAGTACGCAAAAGTGTATCTGGCAGTGGGATGCGCCACCCGCCGTCAAACACACCGCCGTACTATGAGGGGCCCTGTGCCATAGCCAACTAGTGGGCCCCCCCTGCTTGCAAGTGCTGTGATCCTGAGCAAAGGTGAAATACTTACCTCTACCTGCTCCACCGCCGTGAGGTATTCCGCGTTTCCTGGGCCCAAGGAAATCTTGAGCCAGCCCTACCCCCCACAACATTAGCCAAATGACCCCCTGTTTTCAATGCCTAACTATTATTATAAAGTAAATTAAGATTGACAAGCTTCAGTAATAAGATTTGATGTTTTTGGCATTAAAATGGGCACTGTAGGTGTTTTCCTGTCCTCCACTCACTGCCGACTTTGATTCCCCATTGACTTGCATTGGGTTTCGTGTTTCAGTCGGCCCCCGACTTTTCGCAATAATCGGCCGATTTCACCCGACTTTTGAGAAACCCAGGTTTCGTGAAACCCAACTCTATCCTTAAAAAGTAAAAAAGTCACTCAACTCTAGTGATAACCCCTATCCAGCAGTGGGTGCAGCAATTCCCACACAATTTTCCCACTCACCCCCAGGATGGGGGGGCATTCAGCGGGGGGTTAATCTGTGTGTCCTTCCCCTCATAGACCCCAAGTCTGTGGGTGTACCCTGAGGTACTCTCACACAGTTTGTACAGATTTATTCCATACCTGGACCTCTTACTGGGCAGGCAGTCGGAATTTTAGCCTCCCTTTGAAGTGAACGAGAGATTCATCAATAGCGATGCCCCTCTGGGGTGTGTACGCCTCAGCAAATATTCTCCTGAAGTGTTCAACCACTGGCCGAATTTTATATAGACGATCAAAGTTTGGATCGTCTCAAGGAGGACAATGTGTATTATCACTAAAATGCTAAAATTTTTGGATCCCTTCAAATCGTGTCCTTTTCATGGCCATGCGGAATACCGGTGTACTGTACAGAATGTCAGTACTCCAGTATTGCCAAAGCTTTGGCTTTTTGGTTATGCCCATATGCAGCACAATTCCCCAAAATGTCATCTCTGCTGCATTTACGGGAGTCCATCTGGGGTGTGCTGACGTGGGATTTTGGGTGAAAAAATTGTTGGGCATATAGGTTCGTCTGGGCCTCCATAAGATTTATTATTTCATCACTGAAAAAGAATTTGAAGAAGTCAATTTCAGTGAGGCCAGTCGTGTCAAACTGGATTCCTGAGCTGCTGCTGAAATCCGGAATGACGGGCTGAAAATTTTCAGGGGGTGCAATCCATACAGGATCGATTGCTGCAGGAGTTGCCTGGGTCCTAGGGCGTCTTGTTTAGGGTCCTTCCTCATCAGATGAGGATGAGGAGGAGAAATAGAGGAATGTGGAATCTTCCTCACTGGCTGTATCCGTGTTGGACGCAAGGATGGCGTAAGCCTCCTCTGGTGAATAGCGCCTTGTAGACGAATGGGCCATTTTTTTTTCCCAAACCCTGGGGATGTGTGTGTAAGTGGTGCTTTTACACGTGTAATGTGTGGGGTTTGTGTATAGGGTACTCTTTATTATAACCAGAGAGAAAAAAACAAGTAGTGAGAAAAAAAATGTAGAAGAAACAAAAAAGATGAAGAAAAATCAGATGTAAAAAAGTGATATAGATTATATATATATATATATATATATATATATATATATATATATATATATATATATATATATATATATATATATATATATACATACATACATATACACACACACATACATACATATACATACACACACACATACATATACAAATTTACCCTACGCAACTAAATTTTTTTTATTTTTTTTTTTTTTACAAAGGAAAAGCGAACGCCACTAACAGTGTGACGTACGCTCCCCTAATGCACTAGAGATTATCCGGCGATAGCAGATTTTGTTTATGCAAAAAAGACACTATCTCCCTACCTATAAAACTACTCTGTACGATTTTATTTTTTTTAATAGATGATCGGTCGTCTCTAACGCTGTGACACCAGCTAATCTACATCTAAAACTACACTGTACTAACTACTATTATTTTTTTGGAAAAACAATAAATAAATCGGACGTCGCTTAGAGTGCGAAGTCCGCTACACTAACTAGCTAAAAAAAAAAGAAAGTCCTGTGGCGCAGTCTCTGATCAGCAGCGATACTGATCAAAGAGCTGCGGACACAGGAAGAGCACAAATGCTCTGCACGGGACGCCACTCACAGGAAAAAAAGTGCAAAAATGGTAGTTACTCACCGATAACTGTGTTTCTCTGAGCCCATGACGGCACCACGGAGAGAGGATCCGCCCTCTAAGTACAGGAAACCTACAGATAAAAAGGCGGTACCTCTCGCTCGCATCAGTTTGTTTATAGAGCATGAAGGGAATATCAGGTTAATAGTTAAAATGTTTAAACATTACTAAGCCTTAATAGAGATACCGCGTGCTTATCTCTTAGTTACTTAACTAAACATTATAAGTGTGCACATCCACATGTGAGGGGAGGGAATGTACGGGTGCCGTCATGGGCTCAGAGAAACACCGTTATCGGTGAGTAACTACCATTTTCTCTGTCCCCCATGACGGCACCACGGAGAGAAGTGCAGAGACTGTACTTTAGGGAGGGACTACCGCTTCTAGAACCCTTTTACCAACTGTAAGGTCTGAAGAAGAAGTTAAGTCCAACCAATAGTACTTAAAGAAGTTTGAGGGTGAAGACCAAGTAGCCGCTCTACATATCTGGGCAATTGAAGCGCCGGCTCTTTCTGCCCAGGAAGCCGCCATTGCTCTAGTTGAATGAGCTTTAACCTCCCCTGGAACTGGAATCCCGCTTGAGGTATACGAGAGGATGATGTCATCTCTGATCCATCTTGCCAGTGTACCCTTGGAGGCATTTTTGAGGGCCCCGAAAATACACAAAAAGATCTATCCTCCCTACACTCCCTAGTAGCTTCCATGTAATGGATGAGACACCTTGTAACATCCAATGTGTGTAGTGTTTTTCCCCCTCATTTTTAGGGTTTGGACAAAAGGAGGGAAAGGAGATCTCTTGGGATCTATGGAACCGAGAAGCTACTTTTGGTAAATATGCCGGGTCTGTTTTTAATACCACCTTGTCATCTAAGATCTGTGTGAAGGGTGGGCCGGCTGACAAGGCTTGTATGTCACTAACCCTTCGGGCTGAAGTAAGGGCTACCAAAAGGGAGGTTTTGAAGGACAGGATCTTTAAGGTAAGTTCCTCTAAGGGCTCAAAGGGGGGTTTAGTTAGGGCTGTGAGGACTAAATTTAAGTCCCACTGTGGGGCCCTTCGTAAGGGTCTAGATCTTTCCGCCGCCTTAACAAATCTGGAAACCCAATGATTCCTTGCTAGGTTGTAGTTAGCCCCCAGTGCTGCAATATGAACCTTAAGTGTTGTTCTGGCTAGACCTTTCTCTAGCCCATTTTGTAAGAACTCTAATATGGCTTTAAGCGGAATTCCTTCAGACACTTTAGAGCCTGAGGAAGAGAGGAATTTCTTCCAAATTTTACCATATTGCTTGGTGGTTTTAGTTTCCTACTTTTCAGGAGGGTTGATACTAAACCTTGAGAAAACCCTTTCTCTATCAGTAACCCCCTTTCAAATTCCAAGCTGTCATATGTAGTCTTGCTACCTGCAGGTGTTACTGGTCCCTGGAATCGGAGATTGGGCAGATCTGGGAGTACCCAAGGATCTGTTACAGACATTCTCCTGACCCAAGAAAACCAAATACTTTTCGTCAAGAAGGGGGCTATTAATATTACTCGGGCCCTGTCCTCCGTTATCTTCCTCAGAACTGCCAGTATCAATGCGATTGGGGGGAAACGCATAAGCTAGTTTGTGATTGCAAGGAATTAGGAAGGCGTCCAACGCCACCGGGTTCCCTGCTGGGCTTATGGAACAAAAGGTGGTCACTTTCCTATTTAGATTGTTCGCAAAGAGATCTAGAACAGGAGTTCCCCATTTCTCCGTGATCTGATTGAATATGGATTGGTTCAGCTCCCATTCCCCTTGTCTTAGGCGGAACCGACTTAGGTAGTCTGCCCTGAAATTGTCCACCCCTTTTATGTGAAGGGCCGACAAGGATGCTAAATTGTTCTCGGCCATCTCTAAGATCGAATGCGTCACTTCCATCAGTGGTTGAGAGTGGGTGCCTCCCTGATGGTTTAGGTAGGCCACCCTGTTGTCTGAAAATATTCTTACATGATGTGAGCGAAGGGGGTTCAGGCAGGGCTGCCACTAGAAATCTCGGGGCCCCATACTGGCAAAATTTTCGGGGCCCCCTTGAAACTCCGCCCAGGCTCCACCCCAGCCCCGCCTCCACCCCACAGTCCCACTGCTCTCTCTTGGAAAATCTCCACTTCTCACCTATCACACATTGACAGTTCCCAACACCAGATCACACATATAGCCGGCAGCTTTTGTTTTGGCCAAAAGATTTTTTAAGCCGCCACCATAACAAGGTAGACACTTTTGGCCGGGCCCTACTCTACTGTAACCTACTAAATATTTGTTAAAATATGCAATACAATTTAGGTATATTTTTATTTATTTTTCAAATTTTAAAATGACCTATAATACTACATACAAGGAACAAATACCACAGCACTATGACCAGATGACATATTACCACCACAGTGATCGAATAATATAAAATACAAGGAACAAATACCGCTACACCATGACCAGACCGCATATTACCACCAATGACTGAATACTACAATACTGATCAGTAATAAAAAAAAAAAAAAAAACACAATACCATCACCATCAGTGCCATTATACACAGATCTGTAATTAGTAAGCAGTGTCTGTGTACAGGTAATACAGTGATCACTGGTGACATTGTACACAGGACCTCTGTATATAGTATAGTGTCAGTGTATAGGTAACACTGACTCACCAGTGACGTCTCTAGGTGAAGTCTTTCATCTTTCATCCAGCACAGACCGCCATCACTTCATCCAGCCAGGACTCGTCTCTGCAGGAAATAAAACAGTTATCTCGAGTTCTGCTTGTAGAACACATTACTTAATATTCCCAACTTCTACATTACACCACATGAAGAAGGCAACATAGTATCACTCTACACAGTAACAGGACCGCCCCCCCATTTAAAACAGTATACTCAAAAAATAAAATAAATACATCACTGCAATAATAATATCCCTTAATTAGCCCCTATGGTAATATTCGCCATCCTAGCCCCCGTGTGTCTCATTCCAGGCTCCAGCCATATGTTCTCCCATCCTGCCCTCATGAGTATCCATTCTGCCCCATATGATCTCCCCATCCTGCCCCATCTGTCTCCATCGTATCCATCCTGCCCCATCTCTGTCCAGCACTCTGCCCCATCTCTGTCCAGCACTCTGCCCCATCTCTGTCCAGCACTCTGCCCCATCTCTGTCCAGCACTCTGCCCCATCTCTGTCCAGCACTCTGCCCCATCTCTGTCCAGCACTCTGCCCCATCTCTGTCCAGCACTCTGCCCCATCTCTGTCCAGCACTCTGCCCCATCTCTGTCCAGCACTCTGCCCCATCTCTGTCCAGCACTCTGCCCCATCTCTGTCCAGCACTCTGCCCCATCTCTGTCCAACTTTCTGCCCCCGCCCCCCCCCCCCTGTCCAGCTTTCTGCCCCCCCCCCCCCCGTGTCCAGCTTTATGCCCCCCCGTGTCCAGCGGCCTTCTGCCCCCCCGTGTCCAGCTTTACTGCCCCCTGTCCAGCTTTACTGCCCCCGTGTCCAGCCTTCTGCCCCCCGTGTCCAGCTTTACTGCCCCCCTGTGTCCAGCGGCCTTCTGCCCCCTCTGTGTCCAGCTTTACTGCCCCTCTGTGTCCAGCTTTACTGCCCCCCTGTGTCCAGCCTTCTGCCCCCCCTGTGTCCAGCTTTACTGCCCCCCTGTGTCCAGCGGCCTTCTGCCCCCCGTGTCCAGCTTTACTGCCCCCGTGTCCAGCGGCCTTCTGCCCCCCGTGTCCAGCTTTACTGCCCCCTCTGTCCAGCCTTCTGCCCCCCGTGTCCAGCTTTACTGCCCCCTCTGTGTCCAGCTTTCTGCCCCCCGTGTCCAGCTTTACTGCCCCCCTGTGTCCAGCGGCCTTCTGCCCCCTCTGTGTCCAGCCTTCTGCCCCCCGTGTCCAACTTTACTGCCCCCCTGTGTCCAGCGGCCTTCTGCCCCCCGTGTCCAGCTTTACTGCCCCCCTGTGTCCAGCGGCCTTCTGCCCCCCGTGTCCAGCTTTACTGCCCCCCTGTGTCCAGCGGCCTTCTGCCCCCTCTGTGTCCAGCTTTACTGCCCGCCCCCCCCCCCCCCCCCGGATCGCCGCTCTCAATAGAAAAAAAAAAAAAAAAAAAGTTCTGCTTACCTGCCGCGCTCCTGATCTCTCCACGCAGCTGCACTGTGCACTCGCCGGTGACTGACAATGACGTCAGACGCCGGCGACCTGCACGCTGCGGCTGTTAACTATTGACGTGCGGGCCCGCATGTCAATAGCGTACAGCTGTAGCGCCGGCCGCCGCTAAGGGCCCGGTTCAGCCTGCGGCTGCCGGTAGGGGCCCGGTGAGCAGGTAAGAGGGGGCCCGATGCGGGCCCCCTCTGCTCACCGGGCCCCTTACGCCAGTCACGGCTGTAATGCCCTGATGGCGGCCCTGGGTTCAGGAATTCTATAAGTGTGAATTTCACTGCTAGTAGTTCCTTCATATTGGAGGATACTGTTTAAGTCGTCTGACCATGTCCCCTGAGCCACTAGATCGTCTAGGTGAGCCCCCCCAACCCACGGGACTTGCGTCTGTGGTTACCTCTTTTGATATTGGGACTACCCATGGAAGACCGCGGCCCAGATTGCTCTCCTTTGTCCACCAATCTAGTGCAAGGATTGTGTTTGACGAGAATGTGAACGGACTCTCTAAATATCCCTTTAGAGAAATTTCCTCTACCAATATCTGCCATTGGAGTTCCCTCGTATGTGACTGGGCCCACTGGACCGCGGAAATGCAGGCTGTCATAGACCCCACAAGAGACATTGCTTCTCGTAGCGATATAGAGGGGAGTTCTCTTGCCCGGGACACTAGCCCCACCATCTTTTGGATTTTCCCTTGGGGTAGGCGGCACTCTTGGGAGATGGACTCTAGCGTGATGTCCAGATATTCCTGAATCTGACTCGGTGTTAACCTGGACTTTTCTAGATTTAGGAGGCAACCCAAGTTTTTTAAAGAGTCCATGACCATCTCCAGCTGATTTTTGCAATGCTGGGGAGAGTTGCCGATCACCAGGAAATCGTCTAAGTATGGGACGATTAGGGTGTTTTGTTTTCTCAGATCTGCCATGACTTCTGCTATCAGTTTGGTGAACACCCGTGGGGCTATCGCGAGACCGAAAGGGAGAGCTGCAAACTGAATATGCCTTACAACCCCCTCGATCTAGATCGCCACCCTGAGGTATTTTTGGAAGTCTCTGTGAATGGGTACGTTGTAGTATGCGTCCTTTAAATCTAGTACTACCATGAAACATTTTGACTGCTGTTTTTTATTGTTTCCATTTTGAATGGTTCCACTATCAGGTGTTTGTTTAAATGTTTTAAATTGATAATTGTCCTGAAAGACCCGTCTGGCTTCTTCTTGAGAAAAACCGGAGAGTAGAACCCTTTCCCTTTTTCTTGGGGAGGGACTTCCAGAAGAACCCCCTTTGCCTAGCAATATTGTGACTTCCTGTTCCAGAGCTATTCGTTCCTGAGGAGAAGCTCTCTGAGAGGTTACCAAGAAGGATGGCTGAGGAAAAGTGAGGAATTTGAACTTTAGTCCCTATCTTATCAAGTTTAGAATCCAGGCGCTGCTGGTTATCTTTTCCCAGGCTGAGAAAAATAGAATTATTCTTACCGTTAATTCGGTTTCTAGAAGCCTTCCACGACAGCCACAGGAGGTTGTCTCCATACCCTAATGGGGGACAGGAAGCACAAGAGGTTAAAAACCCCTCCCACCTCCCATTAACCAGTGACTTACAACTGAACCCATAGCACCGGTTACCTTTAGGTTCTCAGAACAAATATCCAAGAACATCGGGAGGGAATTAATGCTGTTGTGGAAGGCTTCTAGAAACCGAATTAACGGTAAGAATAATTCTATTTTCTCTAGCATCCTTCCACGACAGCCACAGGAGGAATGCCAACCAATTCTGTATTTAGGGAGGGACCACAGCCTGAAGAACCTTTCGGCCAAAGGCAAGATCCCGGTTGGACCAGAAGTCCAATCTATAATGCTTAGTAAATGTGTGTAGAGAAGACCATGTTGCAGCCCTGCAAATCTGCTCTGTTGAAGCACCAGCCCTTTCAGCCCAGGAGACGGAAGTAGATCTGGTGGAATGAGCCTTTAGGCCTGCAGGAATAGCAATATTCTGAACTAGGTATGCTTCAGTAATGGCCTTCTTTATCCAGTTGGCAATGGTACTCTTCGCTACTTTCTTGCCCCTGTTTCGGCCAGATAGATGAACAAAGAGATTTTTGTCGATTCTGAAGGATTTAGTTTGTTCCAAGTAGTGTAATACTATACGCCATACATCCAAGGTATGAAATCTGTGTTCTTCCGGATTTGAAGGATTGTGACAGAACGATGGAAGGACTATATCCTGTGATCAATGAAATTCTGACACTACTTTCGGAAGAAAACATGGATCTGGTCGGAACACAATGGAATCACCTCTTATGGTAAGATAAGGTTCTCTAATTGAAAGGGCTTGTATTTCCCCCACTCGTCTTGCAGTAGAAATTGCAACTAAGAAGGCAGTCTTGCAGGACAGAAGCTGAGAGGAACAAGATGATAACGGCTCAAATGGAGGAGCCATAAGACCCTTTAGAACTATGTTTAAGTCCCATGATGGTACAAGGATTTGTTTTCTTGGACAATGTCTTGATGCTGAGACCATAAACTGTTTTATCCAACGGTGACCTGCAAGGTCTTGGTCGAAGACAGAACTCAAAGCTGACACTTGGACCTTCAAGGTACTTGGCTTCAGCCCCAACTCCAATCCTTTTTGTAGAAAATCTAATATTTGTGAGATATTAGGATGGAAAGGGTCAGGATTATGAGGATGACACCACGAGGAGAATCTCTTCCAAATTTTGCTATATATAGCATTGGTGACAGGTTTTCTAGATTTCTGTAAAGTAGAGATTGACTCTGAAAGACCTTTAGCTCTTAGTACCTGGGCTTCAATAGCCAGGCTGCCAGCTTGAATTTTTGCGGTTCCGGATGGTAAAAGGGGCCCTGGCAGAGTAGATCCTCTGATGTTTGAAGAAAGACTGGACCATCCACCTTCAGTTCTCTGATGAGGTGATACCAGCTCCTCTTTGGCCATGCCGGAGCTACTAGGATAGTCAGGACCTGATAGTCTCGGATCTTCCGGAGGGTCTTTGCAAGCAAAGGTATTGGAGGAAACACGTACGCTAGATGGAATCTCCATGTATGAGCAAAGGCGTCTACTCCTTGACACCTGTCTTTGGGGTCTAGAGAGAAGTAGATCTCGACCTGTTCATTCTGGCTTGACGCTAGAAGATCTATGTCGGGGAGTCCCCATCTGTCTGTCAACATTCTGAAAACGTCTGTCTTCAGGCTCCATTCTCCTGGATGTAAATCGTGACGACTTAGGAGATCCGCATGAATGTTCACTGGCCCTTTGAGGTGTATTGCTGATAGTGAGAGGAGAGGTTTCTCTGCCCAGCAAAAAATTCTGTTTGATATTGCTCTCAAATGGTTGAACTTCGGACTCCCCTGGTGTTTTAGATGCGCTACAGTCGTCATATTGTCTGAGTAGACTCTGACATGTTGACCTATGAGGAGACTGCTGGCTGCCAGAAGGGCCTTCTCCACTGCCATCAATTCTCTGAAGTTGGAGGAATTGGAGCTTTCTTTCCGATTCCAGTGACCCTGGAATGGGATTTGCGAAACCACTGCTCCCCAACCTTTTTGACTGGCATCTGTTGTCACTGTTACCAGTGGATCTTGTATCCAAGTCCACTCCTTTTAGCAGGTTTGATTGGATCGCCCACCAGGTTAACGAGGCCTTTACCTTCCCTGGAGTGTACACTCTTCTGTTCAGGAAATTTGGATTTCCGTTCCAATTTCCTAGGATGTATGCCTGCAGAACTCTGGAGTGGCTTTGAGCCCACTGGACTGATTGTATACAGGCCGTCATAGACCCCAGAAGAGACATTGCAGTTCGCAGAGTCGGAGACAGTTGTTTCTTGAAGTCTTGGACCTGGATATCAGGTTCCTCTGGTAGAAAAGATTTTTGATTTTCCGAGTCCAACAGGACTCCGAGGAATTTTATCACCTTTGATGGTAATAGTTGAGACTTCTTTAGATTGGGTATCCAACCCAAAAGCTGTAAGATGTTCAGAGTTTTGGAAATTCTCTGATTGAGAATTTCGGCAGAAGGACCAATTATTAAAAAGGTTGTCCAAGTACGGCACTATAGCGACGTCTTGGTTCCTGATATGAGCTACCGCTTCCGCCATGACTCTGGAAAAAACCCTTGGGGCCGAGGAGATCCCGAAGGGGAGAACGTTGTACTGGAAATGTAAGATTTTTTGATTGAATCGGACCGCAAATCTTAGGTATTTCCTGTGGCGAGGATGCATTGGAATATGGAAATAGGCATCCTTGAGGTCTATTGTTGCCATATAGGAATGAGGAGCTATCAGAGGGATGGCTGTTTTTATTGACTCCATTTTGAACTTGCGGTAAGTAATGTGTTTGTTGAGAGCTTTTAGATTTATTATGATCCGAGCTTGCCCGGAAGGCTTTTTTACCATGAAGATACGGGAATAGTGTTCCTTCCCTTGCTGGTTTACCGGGACCATGGAAATAGCTCTCGAGTCTAGTAAGTCCTGTATTCCTGCCATCATCAGTTTTTGAGTCTCCCGAGATGACAGGGAGGTGACTCTTAAGATCCTGGGAGGAGGCGCATCGAACTCTATCAGTAGACCCTGTTGGATGACACTCACCACCCAAGGGCTGTTGGAGATATTCTACCAACTGTGAACAAAGTTCAAAAGCCTCCCCCCTACCGGATCGAAGTCATTGTTTTTCTTGTTGTCTTTTTCCAGTATGTCATCTAATGTCACCTGGCTTTGTTGTGATGTCATCTCGTTGTATACGTGCATTCCGCATGATATAGCGATGCGGGCTCTTCAATTTCATTTGGACACCTTTAGTGATTATTCAATTGATTTAAAAAATTATATTTTACAGGTCACGTTTTTTCTGATGACAATTTTTTTCATGTTTCTCATTATTTACAGAAATCTGGTGTGGCAATGGGTGCCAAATTTTCACATTCATTGGCTAACCTTGTCATGGCATTTTGGGAACATTATTATATTTTTTCCGTTTCTAATCCTTTTTTTGTCCGGCATTGGATGGTATGGCAGATACATCGACGACCTACTTATTATTTGGGCCGCTGATGTATCTGCCATACCGGAGTTCGTTGAGTATTTAAATTCCAATTAATATAATATCCAATTTACATTTAGACATGATAGGACTCAAATCAATTTTTTAGATTTAAATTTAAGTGGTGCTGCTGATCAAATTATTGAAACTAAAACACATCACAAATCACTCAGTGGCAACACTATTCTGCATGCCAGCAGCGGTCACCCTAGACACACTATCTCATCCATTCCTGTTGGTGAGTTCACCAGAGTTAAATGGAATTGTAGTAACAGTGATGTCTTGAAAAATGAAATCGATATGGTGTCAGGTAAATTTAAACGCAGAAATTATCCCAGCTGGACTTTAAATAGAGAACGATCAATTGTGGATCGCAAAGAACGCTCTAATTTGATTACATCTCAAGCAGCATCCACTTCATTTTTCTCAGTAGATCCACACAAAAAAACTTTGTTTGCAATTTGGTCCACAATTTAATACAATTAAGGCTATAGTCAATAAATTTCTTCCCATTTTATATGAGGATAACAGTTTAGCTGAAATTTTAACCATAGGAATCAATGTAATACCTAGGAGAGCAGTAACCATTGGCAACAGAATTTCACCAAGCATGTTTGGTGCAAATAATAGCAGTAAAAAACATGGCTAGATTGCAGTGGTTTCTACAAGTGCGGAAGTAACAGATGTAGCACCTGTGTGCACGCACTTGTTACCAAAACATTTAGTGATTCTGATAACCCAAAAAATTTCAACATCAAACAGTATATAAATTGTAATACTGTCTCCGTAGTGTATAAAAGTGATTGCACCTCATGTCATCTTTCTTATGTTGGCTGTACTTCTCGCAAGTTGAAGACACGTATATATGAACACCTGTATGATATTAATACCGGCACTTCCAATCGTACAGTATCATCAGCGTATAGACATTTTATAACCCAGCACACTGGTAGCACTAAATATTTCCGTGCGTATGGTATAGAACGGGTTAATAAACCTCCACGGGGTGGGAACATTAAGAGATGTCTTCTCATGCGCGAAGCTCATTGGATCTATCACCTGAACACCCGGTCTCAATAAGCGCAATGAACTAATGTACCATTATTAGTATCAGATTTATCATGAGTATCACATTTTTTCATTGTTTTTATTATGTTTCCATTTATTCTTTTTTCTTTTTTGTTATGATATGTTTTTATATGAAAATGCCTTTACTAGCAGGACCTTCACATGTCATGTGATTGATTGGCTTCTGCCTATTGGTTAGTGGTGTCTATATAACAGACATTTGTATGTGTATTTAGCTCTGATAAAGATCTGCAAAAGATCGAAACGCGTTGCTCTTTCCCTGTTTGTGTCTTGGAGAGCTTCACAGCCTCATCATTGCTTTTATCATGGATGAATAAAGTATCAAGTTTTAAACGAAGCTATTGGAGCTGGAACTGAACTTTTTTTTTTTCCTATCTAATGAGGGCCCAAACACATAGTCACCCTTAAAAGGGAATGGAACAAAGCTTTATCTTTGAAGTGACATCCCCACTCCACATTTTTAGCCAGAGAGCTCTTCTGGCTGAATTTGTCTGGACTAGAGATCTGGCGGCCACACGGATGGATTCTAGTGAGGCGTCTGCAAGGAACCCAGTTGCTCTATGCAAAATAGGCAAGGAGTCCAACACTTCTTCTCTGGGGGTACCCTGAGAGATGTGGTTTTCTAGCTCTTCTATCCAGCGGAAGAGAGAGCGGGCCACACAGGTGGATGCAATGTTGAATCTGAGGGCCGAGGTAGAAGTTTCTCAGGATTTTTTGAGAAGGCTCTCAATCTTCCTATCTAAGGGGTCCTTTAACTGGGAAGAATCCTCGAACGGCAGAGCCGTCTTCTTAGCCACTCTTGCCACCTGAACATCTATTTTGATGATGTTCCACTTGATTGAATCCTCATCTAGAGGAAACCGGTGTTTAAAGGGGGTAGTTAGCCGTTTCTCAGGCAGTTCCCACTCATTATTGATCATATCTATGATACTTTTATGTACGGGAAACCCAGGTTGTTTTTCGGTATGTATACCGAATAATTCATCTTGTATAGACTGAGGAACTGGTTCCTCTTTTAGCCCCATATTATTCCTCACTGCAGACACCAATTCCTCAATGTATTCAGAAGAGAAGAGATATTTTCTAATTTCCGCAGATTTATGGGGTAACACATCTTCCCATTTGACTGAAGATGACGTATAAGACTCTTCAGACTGACCCGGAATATTCCTGGATTTTCCTCTTTTTGGGAAGTGATGGACCAGGTGAGGACGGTGGTGGTGGAGGAGGGGGGGGGCGAGTGTGGCCAAAGAGGTTTGGACCTCTTGCCTAACCAGGGAGCGAATTTCTTCAATTAAAGAAGGGTGTTCCGCCCGGACTACTTTATCCGTACAAGGTTGGCACAACTTTTTCTCCCAATCTAAGGGCATTTTCACATTACAGGTAGCACATTTGCGTTTAGTAACGGTTCTAGGGCCAGGCTTGACTCCCTGAAATGAGAGATGAAGCAGTGTAAGAAGGTATATTTAAAACTAAACTAAAGCTAAAACTAAAACGGGACCCATCTCTGCCGCACTTACTGGGGCTTGAGGAGCGCTGGGCTCTGCAGCTGCAGGGCAAGACGAATCCATACTTTACAGCAGGCTTACCCGAGACGTCTTCGAAATAAGACTGCACCAGCGCGTGGCACTTAGCCGCCCCTCCCCCTCCGCAGTCCAAGGCAGGCGTGCGAGGGTGCAGCGTGCCTCACACGCCGTTCAGTAGTCCATAACGCTGGATAGGATATCGCTCCTATGCAGGAGCGCCGACCCGGAAGTAGAAACACCACGTGACTTCCGGGTCGCCGAACAGCGTGCACTGGAGGGAGGAGACGCCGGAGAGCTCAGGGCGGCCTCCAGGAAGGGCTCACCGGTCCGCTTTACCCCGCAAAGGGAGCGCAGGAGTACCGGGAATGCAGTCCCGAATCCAGAAGAAACAGGGAGCATAACGGAGGAGGAAGCACCGGGGCCCGACCACCAATGCTCGGCAAAGAGGAAAAAAAAAAAAAAAGTACACTGCAGAGCCGGCCGCGCAGCGCACCAGGAACCTCTCCATGCCCCATGGGGAACAGGAAAGACACTGGTTAATTGCAGGTGGGAGGGGTTTTTAACCTCTTGTGCTTCCTGTCCCCCATTAGGGTATGGAGACAACCTCCTGTGGCTGTCGTGGAAGGCTGCTAGAGAAAAGAGGGGCAATCTTCCTCCCACCTGGGGCGAAAGTTCATTGTGAGGGTTTTTTGGTATTGGTGGGGCTTTTGTTGAATATAAACCCCTTATTTTTGTTCTTTTTATCTTCCCACCTGTCCTGTGTTCTAGGGGTTTTTTTTACGGTTGAATCTCTTATTCCGAAAGGGACGTTTGTAAGATGGATATGCCAGGATGGGAAAGGACTTATTTTTGTCCCCTGCCTTTTCCAGAATATCATCCAGAGTGGAGCCAAATAGAAATTCTCCTTCACAGGGAATATTACAAAGTTTTGATTTCATTACTGGCAAGGCATTTAATATGCGGTCTCTGGATGAGCTCCCTTTGAGCTGAGATTCTAGCTGGTCTAGCCACACCATCAGGGAGCTGGAAGTACAAGCAGCAGCCACTGTTTGTTTCAGTCCCCCTCCAGCTGCTTCCCAGGAACTTTTTAGAAAAGCATCTGCTTTTTATCCTCAAAAGGTAGGGCAACCTTTGATGCCTTAGCAATGGCTACGTCTGGTTTGGGAGCTTTTTCCCCAGAAGGAGCATGCCGGGTCCTCGAAAGGATATTTCCTTTTGGGAGTAAGCAAGGCCTTCCTTACAGGTTTTTTCCACTCTTTATTAATTAGAGCCTGTATTTTATCATTGAGCGGAAACACTTTTTCTGCTCAAGCCCCCCAAACATGATGTCTTGGACTGTTTTTTTGGGATGAGAATCAGTTAGTCCCATGGTGCTTCTGACAGCCTTAACCAGGGAGTCCATTTCTTCTAATGGGAAGCAACTACGGCCCCCCTGAGAAGAGGATGATGATGATGATGATGAATTAGAAGAACCCGAACTAATCTCCCCACAATCTTTGTCACTGGAGTCAGAGATAGGGGATGTGTGTCTGATCTTTCTACGTTTTTTACCCTCGTGGAGAGATTTAAGGTACGATACGATACCATAATTTCCCACGGGATCAATAAAGTGTATCACAGCAGCACGACTTAAAACATAAAAATCATAAAGGAATTACATAGTTGACATGACAGTGGAGTTGACAGAAGGACATTATACATTAGAATAGGACATACACAACAAGTGAACTGAAATGTAGAGAAATAAGTAGACATTCACCTTGGTGGTTTAACCCTAATGTTATTGTTGTACATTCCCATGGCAGTTGGCAAAAACGATTGCCTATATTTTTCCTTCTTACACCTCAGGAGTATAAGCCGGTTACTGAAGGTGCTCTTCTGTCTCATGAATAGCTCATATAGTGGATGTGCATTATTGTTCATAATTGCCATACACTTTCTCAGAGTTCTTTTCTCCACTACCTCCCCAAAAGATTCCAGATTACAGCCCACAGCAGAACTTGCCTTCTTAATAATCTTATTCAGCTTATTAGCATCAGAGGCCCGCACACTACTACCCCAGCACGTGATTGCAAAAAAGATGGCACTTGCCACCACCGACTGGTAGAACATTTCTAACATTTTGCTGCACACATTAAAAGACCTCAGTTTCCTTAGGAAATACAATCTGCTCATCCCCTTCTTGTAGACAAACTCTGAGTGGCATCTCCAGTCCAGTTTGCTATCCAAATGGACCCCCAAATATTTGTACCTCTCCACCTGCTCTACCTCCTGACCAGCAATAGTGATCGGTAAGCATTCCATCTTTATCCTGCTATAGTTGGCCACCAACTCCTTAGTTTTCTTAACATTTAGTTGTAGATAGTTACCATTGCACCAATCCACGAAATTCGACACCACCCTTCTATATTCCTCATCCCCCTGATCTCCCCTAATGCATCCCATCCCCAGGTATCCTCCACTTGAGTTTTAATTAATGATGTAAGCTCTGTAGCGAACTCGGGAAGCCTCTCACAGAGTGTTTGCTCTATACAGGGTTTACACAATCTCTTTTCCCACGTGGTAGGTAGATCTTTACAAAGCGCGCAGATTCTGTGTTTGGACTTCCCTGAGCTTTTCTTTCCCTAAGAAACAAGCAAGAGAGAAGAGTAGGCTCTATTAGCTGGCGCATTCACGGAGATCACTCACCACCTGGTGCACCCCTCAGTACCGACTGTGGACGGTCCATATCCACTATGGGATGCTCCTTCGGTCCGGATGCAGCACTAGAATTCTTGCGGTGCTGGGATCCAGACCGTGCCCCAGTTCCACACTGCTGGCCATGAGGGGCTCCTTTCCCCTGCAGTTCAGGGTCACTCATGGCTACTGGGGAGCACTGGCTGGACTCCATTAGAGCAACCAGTCAGTGTAGCGACCCCCATTAAATATAAAGTGGCCGCATGTTTTACGCCACGCGCGTCCCCATTGGGACCATCATGCATTGCGCACGCAACTGTGCACATGTACGTGGCCCAGCATGCAGTGCGCCGTCTCAGCATGCCCTGCGCCAGCCCAGCATGTAATGCTTCCCCCAGCATGCAATGCGCCGGCCGTGTCACCGCGCATGTGCGTTACCTCGCAGAAAGCCCGGATGCCGCCATTTTCTTTGATGATGTGGCTGTTAAGGCGCGCATTATCGCGCCGCGTTCCACCTCTGGAGGGACCCCTCACGGTGTTTTTTGCGGGCTTATGCCATCCTGGAAGCCCCCCACACTCTGAGGATTCTTCCTAAGAGCAGCAACGCTGCTGCTCCCCGCGCACCCTAGAGACCTACTGATCCCAGCGGTGGCGCTTCGGGTGGCCCAGCATAGCCGAGGCAGGGAACCCCCGTTGCCTGAACCGGTCTGACTGGCCCCGGGAATCCAACGACGATCTGAGGTAAGATCTGCTGCAGGTTCCCCATTAATGACAGGAAACCAAACTGATGCGGGAGAGAGGTACCGCCTTTTTATCTGTAGGTTTCCTGTCCTTGGTGGGTGGATCCCCTCTCCGTGGTACCGTCATGGGGGACAAAGAAAAAAAGTGCGCTAAAAATTCAATTGGAGGGTGGGGGATGGAGGGGGTACTGGAACAGGGATGGGGGATGGGAAAGGGGCGCGGGAGGTGCTACTACTGCTGCCGTTATCACAGGCCTCACAGCAGGCAGATGGCAGCAGAGAGCACAAGCACAGAGCTGAAGATCAGCACAGCACAGGAGGGCAGGAGATCGCAGGGTTGATCACACTGGCCACCAATGGATTCCTTCACTCAGGTCAGACAGAGGGGCTTAGACAACCGCTCTGCACGCCAAATCTGAGAGAAAAATGGCGTGCAGGGCGGTGAGCGGTATTTTAAATTAACCCCTTTGGCGCTGATTGGCTGAACAATAGCTTCTAGCCAATCAGCGCCATAGGGTTAATCAGGTGGGGGTGACGTGGCGATCACCCCACCTACTGTGACAGCTGTGATTGGTGCGACGTCACACAGCACCAATCACTGCCTGTCACATGCTTTTTTTTTAACTATGTCATGTCGCTGTGATTGGCTGGTCAATTCTGACCAGCCAATCACAGCGATCGCCGATGCGGGGGTGGTGGTGCAGTCCCCCGGGGCTAGGTGCAGAGATGGTCGGAACCCGATCACCGTGCGATGCCACACGGTGACCGGAAAAAAAGGCTGATGGAGCACGTATGGACAATGGTCTCTGGAAAAAGGAACAACTTGTGTGTCTCCCCAAGCGGATGTACCCTGCTATTGCCACATGGGCCCACACTGAGGAAAAAACCAAGCCCTTGCCCTGGTACAAAAATTCTACTGGGCTCCAGTTATTTCTACAGTCCTGACAGCACTCAACCGTGCATGTAATATCTGTAAGACCTGCAATCTCAATCAACTTCAACGTGTACCCTGAAGCACCTTGCTAAGCCCCACTAGCCTTTCCAAAGGCTCCAGGAGGACTACATCACATTGCCTAAGTTTGGAAGGTATGAATATTGATTGGTGGTTGTCGACATGTTCTCCAGTTGGCCGGAAGCATTACCCGTTACCAACATGACTGCAAAACCACAGCGAAGAAACTAGTGATGGAAGTCATATGCAGATATGGTGTCCCAGTTGTTGACCAAGGCCCGGCTTTTTCTTCTCATGTGTATCAGGAGGTTCTGACAATGCTTGGATCCACTGTAGCCCTCCATATTCCGTACCATCCACAATACAGTGGGAAAGTTGAGAGGCTGAACGGCACACTGAAGGGACAATTGACCAAAATTATGCAGGAGACAATGGCTCCATGGCCAGAGCTCTTACCCATTGTATTGTACCACATTCTTACTAACCCTATTGCAAAACATGGCCTGTCCCTATGAAACATTGTTTGGTGTCAGGCCCCCCAGTTGCAAATTTCCAGCCTCAGCAGTTATCAGAAGAAACTGACTGTGCTGTTCAATATGTTATTCAGGTTAGTAAAAATCTTGCTAACACCCATGCTCTAGTTTCTTCTTCCCTTCCAGATTCAGCAGAAACCGACACTTGTCAACTTGAAGCCTAGTGATTTTGTGGTCATGAAAAGTCATATCAGAAAACACGGACTGGAACCCTTGTATGACGGTCCTTACCAAGTCCTCCTCATCACTCCTACATCAGTAAAGCGTGGATACACGCATCGCACTGCAAGCTGGTTAAACAGACTAGTGGCAAATAAATGGGCATAATGTTTAATACTACTGTTGCTGTCCAAAACCAACTTATCATAGTCACTAATCAACATACTGTAGTACTGGATTACTTAACTGCAGCACAAGGTGGTATGTGTCAGGTTATTGGACCCGCTTGCTGTCATTATATAGATTCCAATGGCACTATGAAGTTAAAGTTAAGACATTCAAAGACTCAGATCAATATGATAAAGACAATGACCTTAATAAGGACAGTTGGTGGGAAGACACCTTTTTCAATCTACCCAATTGGTTCAAAGGAATTGGGGGCTGGATAGCTGGCATCTTGCAAAGTTTGTTACACATCGCTGTCTTTATTCTTGTCATGTACAGTACAGACCGAAAGTTTGGACACCTTCTCATTTAAAGATTTTTCTATATTTTATCGGTCGTCCATGACAGCACTACGGAGAGAGGGGATCCGCCCTTCAGGAACAGGAAACCTACAGATACATAAGGGCGGCACCTCTCCCACGCATCAGTTGGTTTCCTGTTCCTGGAGGACAGGATTCCCTTCAGATACGACGACTTTGATCACCCATCAACACCCAGGCCGGGTGTCCGACCCAGGTAGCGAGGGGGTCTCCTACCTCGGGCAGTGCGGGTCCCTGGAAGTGCCACGGTGGGTCCGGGTAGGACTCCACGACAGTGAGCGGTGCAGCGTGAAGCGGCATCCGGAGGAGGTCCGTCCACAGTCGCAGCGAGGTGAGTATGTCCCCCCCCCCGGGGTCCGTTCACCCTCCTGGGCCTTGATCTTTCCCACCTCTTGTCCCCGTCGGTGCGGTGCAGCGTCCTGTGCGCTCCTTCCGGTTCGGGGGGGGGGTTTGCGGGACCGGGGCTGGGGGTCGGTCGCCGGCTTGTGCAGCTAATTGCCGCTGTGCTGCGGCCGTGGGTGGCTGGGGGGTCCGGCGGCGCAGTCCCCTGGCTTCCGGGCGCATCCCTGGGCTCACTGACGATACCGGAAGTGACACGCGGAGGGGGCGGGGCCTAGACAGGAAGTGAAACGCCGGCCGGTTTTTGGGGAAAAACACCGCTATCCTGCATGCGGCGGGGGCGGGGGGTAGTGAGGCGAATGGGGGTTGTGGGGGTGGCGCAAGGATCTGCAGGTGTGGGGGTGGATTGGGCCACGCACCTGCACATGTTCCGGATCCGGGGGAAGGGCTATATATAGCCATACAGAGCGCTGCTTGTGAGCCCATCTGCAGCTATGGATGAGCTGGAAGCTACCGTCGGTCTGCTAGAGGAGCAGGAGAGATCCCCGGAGAAGTCCCATGCGAACCCCCAGCCGAAGACCCGCGGACGCAGTAATCAGGCCAGTCGCAGATCTAGACAAAAGGATCTGGACCGACCCCCCAGTGATCCGGTACCTACCGCTACTGCCCGGGTAAGAGATCTACGTGAACGTACCCTGATGCAGTCTTTTCCTATGTTTATTTCCGTAGGGGAAAAAATGCGCTGGTAAAGTAAAAAACAAGGAGTGCGCGCTATGCGCTTGCCCTTTGCCAGACGCCTACCCTAAAAGACTTTGTCAGTCGTGTGTGCGGCAGACGGTAGGAAATAAATTGATGGGAACACGGTTTAGCGGTAGCACCGGGGTAAAATTACATAGCCTTTTTCTCCGCTCCCATAGGTGGCGGAAGAGTCTCCTGATTTTACATCAAACCTTAGGGAGATTATCAGGAAGGAGGTGAAAGATTCCCTGAAATCCCTGTCCCGGGGGGAGCCTTCCAAAAGAAGAAGGGAGTCTAGCGCCTCAGATTCGGATTCGTCCGCTGGCCCTAGAAATGAGAATGATTCAGACACTTCTGTTTCCTCAGCGTCCTCTTCAGAAGAGGATTCTAATCGTTTCTGTTTCCCGCTGGACCAGATGGACAAGCTGATCAAATCAGTTCGATCCACCATGGGGGTGGCTGACGAAAGGCCAGAACTTTCTGCGCAGACCTGATGTTTGGCGGTCTAGACCCCAAAAAGCGTAGGTCTTTTCCGCTTAATGACAAGGTTCAGAACCTTATCAAAAGGGAATGGGAAAAAGCCAGAGAAAAAAAAAGCTCCTTTCCACCGGCCTTTAAACGCAGATATCCCTTTGAAGACCCCCTGGTGAATACGTGGGATAAAGCACCAAAATTGGACGCAGCAGTGGCTAAGGCGTCTAAAAGATCATCTATCCCCTTTGACGACATGGCTTCCCTAAGGGATCTCCTTGATAAGAAGGCTGACTCATTTCTTAAAGGGACATGGGAGATGTCGGCGGGTGCCCTAAAACCTGCAGTAGCGGCGACATGTGCAGCCAGATCAATGATGGTCTGGCTGGATCAGCTAGGATCTAAATTGGAAGAGGGAGTCTCCAGGGATTCTATGTTAAAATTCCTGCCAACAATTCAGAATGCCACTGCCTTTCTCGCGGATGCATCTGCAGATAAGGCAAGGATGGCGGCCAGAGCAGCTGGATTATCAAATGCGGCAAGCAGGGCCCTGTGGCTGAAATGTTGGCCGGGTGACCTTCAGTCCAGATTCCATCTCTGTGCTCTATCCCATGCGAAGAGGAATACCTGTTCGGTCCAGTCCTGGACGAACTGCTGGAGAAAGCCGGAGACGAGAAGAAAAAATTTCCCAGTCTACCGACCACTTCTTACAGGCGTCCCTTCGCAGGGAAGAGGTTCTTCCGAAGGAGACCAGCTAGAGACCAGAGCAGATGGGACGATAAAAGGAAGAAAGGTACTGGATTTATGTTTGGAGGTGGGGGACGTCAGGAACCATCCCGGGAAGTCAAAAAACCACCCCAATGACTAGTTGCCCCGGTGGGAGGTAGACTTTCTGCCTTCCACCCGGCCTGGTCCAAAATCTCCAGTAGCGATTGGATTTTGGGAATAATAGCTACGGGTCTGCGGCTAGAGTTTTCCTCTATCCCTCAGAATTGCTTCAGAATTACGCCACTCAGGTCCTCTCCAGCAGAACGGGCGGCCCTGGAAATGGAAGTTCGCGACCTACTCGTTAAGAATGTCCTATCGGAGGTTCCGGAGGGAGAACAGGGTAGAGGGTTCTACTCTCCTCTATTCTTGATACGTAAACGGCTCCTTTAGAACAATTATTAATCTTAGGGCTCTTAATTTCCTGACCGTACAATCATTTAAAATGGAGACTATTAACACCGCAATAAAGCTACTGTTTAAAAACTGCTTTATGGTAGTATTGGATTTAAAGGACGCCTATTACCATATCCCCATTTATGCAGGACACCAACGATTCCTGAGGGTGGCGGTGCGGTTGGAGGGGGTAGTCAGACATTTCCAGTATAGGGCCCTCCCTTTTGGTATATCAGTCGCCCCTCGGGTGTTTACCAAGGTAATGGCTGAAGTTATGGCACACCTACATGAGTCTGACATTATAATAATCCCCTACCTGGTCGATCTCCTTATCGTGGGTAAAACGGCGGATCACTGTCTGGAACAATTACATAAAGTAATGTCTGCTCTGGAGCTTCTGGGGTGGATGCTAAATGTTAAAAAAATCTCGGTTACAGCCCATGACGGTGCAGTGATTTTTAGGCCTGACCCTGGATTCTCAGGTTCAGGAATGCCATCTGCCTCTCGAGAAAATTGATCGCCTGCACCTTCAGGTACTGAATGCCTCTAAAAACCCCTCCATGCCCCTTAGAAGAGCCATGTCTCTCTTAGGCTCTCTCTCGTCCTGTATTCCAGCGGTCCGATGGGCCCAGTATCATATGAGGATACTTCAGGGCGAGGTGCTGTCACAACAAAAAAGGTTGGGGGGGGGGGGGGGATGTCTTGAGAGCCTGCTGACCCTATCCCAAGATGCTATTGTATCCCTCGAATGGTGGCTGGACCGAGAGAACCACGGGGGTCCCCTGGGAATATAATGTAACCCGTATAGTCACCTCAGACGCTAGCCCTTCTGGGTGGGGGGGCTCACATGGGGGATATATTGGTACAGGGGCGTTGGGATCAGTGTCAGATGGAAATGTCCTCCAACCTGAAGGAGTTAACGGCAGTGGAATAGGTTGTTAAATCACTCGTCTATCTACAGGGCCACCACGTGCGGGTATTCTCGGACAATCGGGTCACCGTGGCATATATAAACCACCAAGTCGGGACCCGTTCCAAATCCCTCATGTGCGTAGCGGATCGTCTGTTCCAGCTAGCAGAGCAACATCTCCTCTCATTGACCGCTCTTCACATAAGAGGAGCAGAAAACACTATGGCGGATTTCTTAAGCCGCAACACATTAAAGCAGGGAGAGTGGTCCCTGAACGGCTCCATCTTCAACCTCATCGTGGAAAGGTGGGGTCTACCGGAGGTGGACCTGTTCGCTACAAAAGAAAACAGAAAAGTGACAATTCTGCTCTCTGAACCCGAGAGAAAATCCTCAATCAGTAGACGCCCTGCTCATAGACTGGGACTTCAGGCTAGCCTACGCCTTTCCTCCCCTGTCTCTAATTCCTCTGGTGGTGAGGAAAATCAGGAAGGACAAAGCCACAGTGATATTAATTGCCCCCTTCTGGCCCAGAAGGACGTGGTTTCCATGCCTAAGGGCTATGTCAATATCCGACCCGTGGGTCTTGCCAGACATCCCGGATCTCCTATCCCAGGGCCCAGTCTACCATCCTCGGGCGGTTGGCCTTCATCTGACGGCGTGGATTTTGAGCGGGCGCTGTTAAAAGATAGGGGGGTTCTCTCCGGGCCTCATTAACACTGCTGAAGAGCAGAAAAATAATCACCACAAAAATTTGTCAGGATCTGGAAGAGATTTCTTCAGAACTCGGGGGTAATAGCTGGTCAGTCAATACCGATAAACCAGATTTTGGAATTCTTACAGAAGGGGTTAGATATGGGGTTATCCCCAAATACTCTTAAAGTGCAGGTATCAGCCTTAGGGGCCCTCTTTTGCTGCAACATTGCTGAGAATCACTGGGTCAGCAGATTCATCAAAGCGACAAAACGGTCTAGGCCAATGGTAAAAAATAGGGTCATGCCATGGGACCTGAACCTAGTCCTCTCAGTCATGAGAGAGGCCCCATTTGAGCCGATTACTTCAGCCTCTCTTAAAAATCTATCCCTTAAAGTAGCCTTCCTGGTAGCCCTAACATCGGCACGTAGGATAGGCGACATCCAAGCATTATCCAGGGTTCCCCCTTACATGCAGCTTAGGGATGATAGAGTGATACTGTCCCCTGATCCAGCATATCTTCCTAAGGTAGTGTCCAGATTCCACAGAACACAGGAAATAGTTCTTCCATCTTTTCTCCCCAATCCTACTAACGATAAGGAAAGGAAGCTACATACTTTAGATGTAAAAAGATGTATCCTGGAGTATCTAGCGGTAACTGATCCCTGCAAGATAGATAACGCCCTATTCGTGTCCTATCAGGGTAGTAGGAAAGGGCATAGAGCATCGAAATCTACTTTAGCTAGATGGATCAGGGAGGCTATCTCGCTGGCATACATCTCAAAGGGCAAGCCGGCGCCTGAAGGTCTAAAAGCGCATTCCACTAGAGCTATGGCGGCTTCGTGGGCGGAAAGATTGGAGGTGTCGATCGACCAGATTTGTAAGGCTGCTACTTGGTCTTCCCCAAACACATTCTATAACCACTATAGATTGAACCTGGGTGCCTCTTCTGACCTCTCTTTTGGTGTAAGGGTGCTGCAAGCTGTAGTCCCTACCTAGTTACTCTCTGTAATTCTCTCCGTAGTGCTGTCATAGACGACCGATAAAGTCTTAGTTACTCACCGGTTAACGGTGTTTCTCGGAGTCCATGACAGCACCTGTACATACCCTCCCCGTCTTCTTAAGTTCTGGATGTACACCTCTTCCTTTGTTTATATAATTCACGGGTAGTGAAGTTAGTTATTGTACTATTGTTTATTATGTATGCTATTAACCTTGGTGGTCCTCTTGTGCTCTGTAAACCAACTGATGCGTGGGAGAGGTGCCGCCCTTATGTATCTGTAGGTTTCCTGTTCCTGAAGGGCGGATCCCCTCTCTCTGTAGTGCTGTCATGGACTCCGAGAAACACCGTTAACCGGTGAGTAACTAAGACTTTCATGACTATGAAAATTCTACATTCACACTGAAGGCATCAAAACTATGAATTAACACACGTGGAATTATATACTTAACAAAAAAGTGTGAAACAACTGAAAATATGTCTTATATTCTAGGTTCTTCAAAGTAGCCACCTTTTGCTTTGATGACTGCTTTGCACTCTCTTGGCATTCTCTTGATGAGCTTCAAGAGGTAGTCACCATGAATGATTTTCACTTCACAGGTGTGCCCTGTCAGGTTTAACAAGTGGGATTTCTTGCCTTATAAATGGGCTTGGGACTATCAGTTGTGTTGTGCAGAAGTCTGGTGGATACACAGCTGATAGTCCTACTGAATACACTGTTAGAATTTGTATTATGGCAAGAAATAAGCAGCTAAGTAAAGAAATGAAGGTCAGTCAGTCTGAAAAATTGGGAAAACTTTGAAAATGTCCCCAAGTGCAGAGGCAAAAACCATCAAGCGCTACAAAGAAACTGGCTCACATGAGGACCGCCCCAGGAAAGGAAGACCAAGAGTCACCTCTGCTTCTGAGGAGAAGTTTATCTGAGTCACCAGCCTCAGAAATCACAGGTTAACAGCAGCTCAGATTAGAGACCAGGTCAATGCCACACAGAGTTCTAGCAGCAGACACATCTCTACAACAACTGTTAGGGCTTGTTTTCACTTGCGAGGAACAACGTCAGTGTCTCGCATGTGGAAACGAAGCTCTGGCGCCGGCACTGTGGAGCGGAGCGTGCGGCCGCATAGCAACACATGCAGCCGCACGCTCCGGAGTGCCGGCACCAGAGCTTCGTTTCCACATGCGAGACATGGACGTGTTCCTCGCAAGTGAAAACAAGCCCTTAAGAGGAGACTTTGTGCAGCAGGCCTTCATGGTAAAATAGCTGCTAGGAAATCACTGCTAAGGACAGGCAACATGCAGAAGAGACTTGTTTGGGCTAAAGAACACAAGGAATGGACATTAGACCAGTGGAAATCTGTGCTTTGGTCTGATGAGTCGAAATTTGAAATCTTTGGTTCCAACCACTGTGACTTTGTGCGACGCAGAAAAGGTGAATGGATGGACTCTACATGCCTGGTTCCCAAAGTGAAGCATGGAGAAGGAGGTGTAGTGTGGGGGTGACAATGTTGGGGATTTATTCAAAATTGAAGGCATACTGAACCAGCATGGCTACCACAGTATCTTGCAGTGGCATGCTACTCCATCCCTTTTGCGTTTAGTTGGACCATCATTTATTTTTCAACAGGACAATGACCCCAAACACACCTCCAGGCTGTGTAAGGGCTATTTGACCAAGAAGGAGAGTGATGGGGTGCTACGCTAGATGACTTGGCCTCCACAGTTACCAGACCTGAACCCAATTGAGATGGTTTGGGGTGAGCTGGACCGCAGAGTGAAGGCAAAAGGGCCAACAAGTGCTAAGCATCTCTGGGAACTTCTTCAAGATTATTGGAAGACCATTCCCAGCGACTACCTCTTGAAGCTCATCAAGAGAATGCCAAGAGTGTGCAAAACAGTCATCAAAAGCAAAAGGTGGTTACTTTGAAGAACCTAGAATATAACACCTATTTTCAGTTGTTTCACACTATTTTGTTAAGTATATAATTCCACGTGTTAATTCATAGTTTTGATGCCTTCAGTGTGAAAGTACAATTTTCATAGTCATGAAAATACAGAAAAATCTTTAAATGAGAAGGTGTGTCCAAACTTTTGGTCTGTACTGTATGCAATACTAAAACTTGTTCTTTGGTGTATTTCTGTATGTATTAGGAAATTCTGCACTAGGACAACTAATAATGATACCAAAAGCGTTGTCACCCCTGCTCTTCTCTACACCGATTTCACAAAGTTACCTGATGAAGATGTTGAAGCCAAAAGCGCATGGCTACCTTCAAAAGATGTACTCCGCCGTCATCAAAAATTGTTAACCGTAAATTGTAGCATACAGCGGCGACAGGTATGGCGCAACAGCCATAGCTGGTAACATGGCACCAGTCATGTGAAGACCAGTACCCCTCAAGCTTATAGCTCGGGATAGTACCTCTGATGCTGCATATTAGTTAGCAAAATTTATCTGGGGGGGGGGGGGAATTGTGAAGGATTAAATTAAGGAAAATTAAAGCTGGCTTTATTTTGTGCTTTTCGACTCCATCTTGCTGTTTTGAGATAAATTCTGTTACTAGGCTAAAGTTCATAGTTGTTATGAGACCTTGATTGTTTCAACCTGAACAAGATATGAGACTGAGGGTGTACGAGTTGTTCTACGAGCCCTTGACATACAGGCTGTTATGTTATTTTCCTATGTCACGTAGACATGGCCATATATGTAGTTTCCGGTTTTCCTGCATTCTTATTGGTTAAGAACTGTGAGCGTGTTCTTATGTTATTTGGCTGGAGTATAATCCGCAAAAATTATAAAAGATGACAATACACGGGAATATGGATTTGACCTTGATCCCCCCCCCCAAACAGAGACATGTTCTCCGTCTGGTCATTCTCAGTTGCCGGCAACGCCCTGTGGATTGGGAAATCACTGAGTCAACCGTGAAGGGTCACTTAAGATCCTCCCCCAACACTACCAGTACCGTGATGATGACAGAGACGAGTAGGGACTTGATTTTTTAGTGGATTGAGTTGAAGCTTTTATTAGGAACATTTTACATAACGTTTACCTGGCGCTTTAGGCCGAGTACTTACTTTGGGGTTTCCATCTAAGGCCGGGTGCACATGATTCGGAAGTATTAGTGCATATTCGCTGCATCCAATGCGCTGCTGTCTATTGAATCCGCATGTGTTCATTGAATTACGTAGATTTAGAAAGTCCCTAAGGTTGTGAAGGGGTTAAGCGCATGAAAATTGAGAATTTTTCAAAATGTGTAAAATTTTCTATATTTCCATAAATAGATGTAAATCATATTGTGCTGAATGTATTACTATTATGAAGTTTACCATGTCACGAAAAAAAAAAGAAAAAAAAAAAAAAAAAATCACCTCAGAATCACTGGGAAATGTAGAAGCGTCCCAGAGTTATTGCCACGGAGTGACCCAGGTCAGGAAGGTGACACCAGGCCTCGCTGGGATGGAGACTAGCCAATGAAAAGAATAATAAACTTCTGATTGCTGATTAGCGAATCCTTGTTAAAATGAAGCAGCCGTTCGATGCTCAAACTGTGCTCCGTTCCCTCCCTGAGGATAGTGGATGGCCTCGATTGGGACGGGTTGTCGCCCCCCAGAGTACAGACTTAGCATATACACAAACATTACACACACTCACCCCTATACAAATCACACTAACCATATCTACTATATAATTGTCTAAGGGTCACTTCCGTCTGTCTGTCACGGATATTCATTGGTTGCGGCCTCTATCTGTCATGGAAATCCAAGTCGCTGATTGGTCGTGGGCGTTTTGCCACGACCAATCAGCGATGGGCACAGTCCGGTGGCAAAATGGCCACTCCTTCCTCCCCGCAGTCAGTGCCCGCTCCATACTCCTCTCCAGTCAGCCCTCACACAGGGTTAATGGCAGTTTTAATGGACCGCGGTGTAACGCACTCCGGTAATGCAGCTATTAACCCTGTGTGACCAACTTTTTACTATTGATGCTGTGTATGCAGCATCAATAATACAAAGATCTAATGTTACAAATAACAATAATTAAAAAAAAAAAAAAAAAAAAGGTTATTCTCACCCTCTGACGTGGCGCGCTGTCCTCGGCAGTGCAAGCGGCAGGTTCCGGTGCCAAGGATGCTATGCAAGAAGGATCTTCCATGACGTCACGGTCATGCGACCACGACGTCATCACAGGTCCTGCGCTCATACCAACCGTGGGACCGGAAGCTGCCGCGTGCACCACACACAGGCGCCAGGACTTCAAGGGGCCTTCGGATGGTGAGTATATGTTAATTTTTTATTTTAAGTCTTGTTTAACCACGCATATAGTGCCCACATTGCTATATACTACATGGCTACTATATACTGCGTGGGCTTCGTTATATACTGCGTGGGCTGTAGTAACGCATTGGGTATTCAAGAATATGTTGTGGCCTGTGCTATATACATACTCTAGAACAGTGTTTTTCAACCTTTTTTGAGCCGCGGCACACTTTTTATACTTAAAAAATCCCGAGGCACACCACCAACCAAAATGGCACAAAATGGTGCGTCCAGGTTTGAGATGAAAGTCTGCAGTCATTCTATGTGACTGCAGGCTTCTGAATTCTCACAGCGCAAGCACTGCACACTTTTAGGATTCTCCCTTGTCGGTGGCCAGTGGACGGTCATGACAGCACAAGTATGTGATTTGGATACTTCTGGTCACATTCTAACTAGACGTGTCCGGCCTCAGTCAATTCATTTTCATTGAATGAGGCCACACATGTCTAGTCAGCACGTGACCGCATGTATGTAAATCACCAACATCAGAGAATTATGATAGCAGTGTGCACTGTGAGAATTCAGAAGTCTGCAGTCACATAGTATGACTGCAGACTCATCACAACCTTGGACATCCCCTTTAATGTTCCTAACAAATAAAAATGAGAATTAGTATCACAAAAAAAACACATTTACATCCATCCAGGTACCTGATAGATGACGTTGTTTGTGGAGTCGCCTCTTTCTTTTCATCTTCACCTTGTCCAGATGCCATGATGACTCTTCTCATCCACCGGCAGAGCTCGTTTCTGCAGACTTCCATCTTCTCCTGTCTTCTGCAGCACATCCCGACACAACACCCTTAAAGATAGCAGTGTTATTATAATGCTCCGGAATAACAATATCTGCCCTAGGCTGAGCCCCTGAGTAAATCATTGCCCCTCACTTTATTCCCAGCACATAATATGACCCTCACTGTCCCTCTTATGGTACATGCCATCCACACTACCCTCTCTCTCTTTTCAATACTTCACACTGCCTTCTCATACGGTGTCCCTCCTAGAGAGCCCAGTCTCTCTACTGTGCCCCTTCATTACACTCCTCCTACTTGGCATACTGTCTCCTCCTGGCTGTTACCCTCACACTACTCAGTATCTATTATGTGTCCACTCACACTTTCATCCCCCCATACTGTCTGCACACATTTCTAATAGCCTCCTTCTGTACATCCCCCCCCTGCTAACATACCCCTTTGCTCTCTCCATATTTCCTCCTCACACATTCCCCCCCTCACACATTCCCCCGACTCCCCATACTGTCCTCACACATCCCATCACCGTTGCTCCCAGTACTGTCAGCACACATTTTTCCCATCGCTACTGTGTCCACCCCCATCTCCCCACTCACCCCCACAGAATATATCCACTGCCCTTCCGATAGAATAAATCCATCCCCTTCCACAGAATAAATGCACCCTGCCCCACACATGCTAAATAAATTCCAGCCCCCCCCCACGTACACACTGAATAAATCCCCCCCACACACACTGAATAAATCCCCCCCCACACTGAATAAATCCCCCCCACACTGAATAAATCCCCCCCCACACACTGAATAAATCCCCCCCCACACACTGAATAAATCCCCCCCCACACACTGAATAAATCCCCCCCACATACTCCCCATAAACCCACCCCACGCTGAATCTTCGGTGTCTTCAGCTCCACAGCACAGGAGCACTTACCACCAAGTCTCTTCTTTCTCCTGCGCGCCGGATAGTGACGCCAGCAGCGTGATCACATGACTTGATCACGCTGCTGGCGTCGCTCTGACCCAGCGGTCAGAGCCTCAATTGTACTCGCAGCTGGTAGATGTCTGCGAGTACAATTGATCTCCGGGAGCCGGCGCGCTGCAGCTTCTCTGTGCCGGCTGTCAGCTTGACAGTCGGCACAGAGAACAGCTGACTCCCGTTCCCCGCGGCACACCCGACCATGTGTCGCGGCACACTAGTGTGCCGCGGCACACTGGTTGAAAAACACTGCTCTAGAATACCTGATGCGTTAGAATCGGGCCACCATCTAGTCTACTATATAATTGTCTAAGGGTCACTTCCATCTGTCCTTCTGTCTGTCTTTCTGACACGGTTATTCATTCGCTGATTGGTCTCGCCAGCTGCCTGTCATGGCTGCCGCGACCAATCAGCGACGGGCACAGTCCGGAAGAAAATGGCCGCTCCTTACTCCCCTCCGGTCACCGCTAACACAGGGTTAATGCCGGCGGTAACGGACCACGTTATGCCGCGGGTAACGCACTCCGTTACCGCCACTATTAACCCTGTGTGTCCCCAACTTTCTACTATTGACGCTGCCTATGCGGCATCAATAGTAAAAAATGTAATGTTAAACATAATAAAAAAAAAACCTGCTATACTCATCCTCTGTAGTCCGCCGAGCCGCTCGCGCCAGCCGCCATCTTCCGTTGCAGGTTCCGGTGGCAAAGATGGTATGGGAGAAGGACCTGCCATGATGTCATGGTCATGTGACCATGACGTCATCATAGGTCCTGCGCTCATACCAACCCTGGAACCGGAAGCTGCCGTGGACTACTACAGGCCCTCGGAAAGGTGAGTATATGGTTTTTTTTTTTACCTGTGACAAACGTCACTGGGCAATATACTACGTGGCTCTGTGCTGTATACTACGTCACTGGGCAATATATTATGTGGCTGGGCAATATACTACGTGGCTCTGTGCTGTATACTACGTCACTGGGCAATATACTACGTCACTGGGCAATATACTACGTGGCTCTGTGCTGTATACTACGTCACTGGGCAATATACTACGTCACTGGGCAATATACTACATGGCTCTGTGCTGTATACTACGTCACTGGGCAATATACTACATGGCTCTGTGCTGTATACTACGTCACTGGGCAATATACTACGTGGCTCTGTGCTGTATACTACGTCACTGGGCAATATACTACGTGGCTCTGTGCTGTATACTACGTCACTGGGCAATATACTACGTGGCTCTGTGCTGTATACTACGTCACTGGGCAATATACTACGTCACTGGGCAATATACTACGTGGCTCTGTGCTGTATACTACGTCACTGGGCAATATACTACGTCACTGGGCAATATACTACATGGCTCTGTGCTGTATACTACGTCACTGGGCAATATACTACATGGCTCTGTGCTGTATACTACGTCACTGGGCAATATACTACGTGGCTCTGTGCTGTATACTACGTCACTGGGCAATATACTACGTGGCTCTGTGCTGTATACTACGTCACTGGGCAATATACTACGTGGCTCTGTGCTGTATACTACGTCACTGGGCAATATACTACGTGGCTCTGTGCTGTATACTACGTCACTGGGCAATATACTACGTCACTAAGCAATATACTAGGAGGCCGCGCAATATACTACGTGGGCATGCATATTCTAGAATACCCGATGCGTTAGAATCGGGCCACCATCTAGTACATTATAACGTTCTATCTGCAGAAAAAATATTGTAATATGCAAATGAGGCCTATTTCACTATTAGCCTTTCCCTATCTCCATTCGGGCCCCTGCACACTGACACTGCAGGCCTGCCCTGAAGCAGTATTCAGCACCTACTGTGGCTCCTGCTGCCTGGAGGGGCCACTCTCAGAGCCCGCCCCCCGGACCCTAGCCGCCGCCGCAGCGCCTTTCTCCTGGCAGCCGCTATCACCGCCGGCCATACCTTTATAGCAGCTGCGCTCTCCTGCCCGGTGACACGTGGGATCCCTGCAGATGAACAGGAAGATAGTCCGGTGGAAGCTCCCGGTACACGGCGCGTACACTTGGAGAAGGAAAGCCAGCGGTTTCATACAGACCCCACACTGCAGTCTTTCGAGGCCAGGCAGCCCCACTTCTCCTAGCCACGCTGGTCGCCCCCCTACTTTACTCGGGAACTGAGGGCTAAGCAGCCGCCAGGGATCACATTCCTGCAGGAAGCCGATCTCCACAACAGTAACGGAAGCCGCCATCACGGAAAGCGCAGCACGGAGCAGCTCGCGGTCAAAAGACGCGCAAACCACGTGGTCTCCTCAGCGCGAGGCAGCAGAAGAGCTGTGCTCCGGGGGCGGGAAGTCTCCGACACTCTCCGTCCTCAGCACTGAGCAAGACCCGGAAAAAGAGGCGGCCGTGCCGTGCCGGTGTGGCCTGTGTCACAGCTGTCAGATGCACGTGCAGGCTGTGCTTTTCATGAGAACACCTACTACCTGAATGGGACTGCTGGTTTTTTAACCAATGAATAACCTGGTGTCAGTAACACAATTACCGTCGTGGGCTGTCTGGGGGCCACCTTCCAGCTATATGCAGATATCTGTATAAGGCCCTTTCACACATCAGTTTTTTGCTATAAGTTGCAATCTGTCGAATTTTAAAAAAAACTGATCCGTCGCAGATTGTGAAAAACGAAGGCTACTTTCACACTAGCGTAGTTTTGCAAAAGTCGCAATGCGTTGTTTAGGTGAAAAAACACATCCTGCAAAATTGCTTGCAGGAGGCGTTTTTTCTCCATTGACTAACATTAGCGGCGCCTTGCCACACGGTTGCGGCAGACCGTCAACTGCAAAAAACGTTACATGTAACGTTTTTTGCAGCGTTGTGTCCGCCATTTCCGACCGCGCATGCGCGGCCGGAACTCTGCCCCCACCTCCCCGCACCTCACATTGGGGCAGCAAATGCGCTGGAAAAATGCATCCGCTGCCCCTGTTGTGCGGCGTATTCACTGCTAGCGTCGGCCCGACTCTGCGACGGGCTGAGTACGACTAGTGTGAAAGTAGCCTAATGCAATGGATCCGTTTTTTTCGCCGTCTCAGACTCAGAGTAGCTGACCGGCGGTGCATACTAAAACCCTATGTGGCAAATTTACCTATGCCTATGGTAGATATTTTAGTTGTATTCATCTACACCTCTGCCTATTTTAGATTTTTTTTTTACCGTTTCATTTTCTTAATTTAGTTTTCCTTTCCACTTCACTCCATTTGAAGCAGAGTAACCAATTTATTTACATATGTATTTATTTGACATAAAGTTGCAATACATGAATGTAGGGGTCAAATTTTTTGGAAACGGAATAACGGTTTTGAGCTCCGTTTTTTTTATTGGAATATGTTCATATTAGTACAACAACGTTATCTTCCAAGTTTCATTAGGATCTTTTTAGGGATTCAGTCTTTATGCGCCATTTTCTGCCATACCTATGCCTAGTGTGTTATCATGGTTGGAAACGGAAAAACGGTTTTGAGCTCCGTTTTTTTTATTGGAATATGTTCATATTAGTACAACAACGTTATCTTCCAAGTTTCATTAGGATCTTTTTAGGGATTCAGTCTTTATGCGCCATTTTCTGCCATACCTATGCCTAGTGTGTTATCATGGTTGGAAACGGAAAAACGGTTTTGAGCTCCGTTTTTTTTATTGGAATATGTTCATATTAGTACAACAACGTTATCTTCCAAGTTTCATTAAGATCTTTTTAGGGATTCAGTCGTTATGCGCCATTTTCTGCCCTACCTATGCCTACAGTGTTATCATGGTTGGAAACGGAAAAACGGTTTTAAGCTCCGTTTTTTTTTATTGGAATTAGTTCATATTAGTACAACGACATTATCTTCCAAGTTTCATTAGGATCTTTTTAGGGATTCAGTCTTTATGCGCCATATTCTGCCATACCTATGCCTAGTGTGTTATCACGGTTGGAAACGGAAAAACGGTTTTGAGCTCCGTTTTTTTATTGGAATTAGTTCACATTAGTTCAACAACGTTATCTTCCAAGTTTCATTAGGATCTTTTTAGGGATTCAGTCTTTATGCGCCATATTTTGCCATACCTATATCTATGGTAGTTTTTTTTTTCTAAAGTTGAATTTTTTGAATCTATTTTTCCTTTCCACTTCACTCTATTTAAAAATAAATTAGCGGAGGTTAAACTTTAATTGCGTTTTCAACAAGGCAAACCCATACATTTCTATATAGTAACTTTACATTTGAAATAAACACTGAATTCCTAAGAAGATCTTGATGAAACTTTGAAAATAATTTTGTCATTAATATGAACTTTTTCCAGCAAGAAAAACAGAGCTTTAGGCCGGCGTCACACTCAGCTTAAGATAATACGGTCCGTATATTACGGCCGTAATACGCTGAAAAGTCCCCAAAATAGTGGTCCGTAGCTCCTCCGTAGGCAGGGTGTGTCAGTGTGTTTTGCGCATGGCATCCTCCTTATGTAATCCGTATGGCATCCATACTGCGTGTTTTTCTCGCAGGCTTGCAAAACCAACATACAAGGATATACAAGGGATCCATGTGTTAAAAAAACAAAACATATATACTGTAATATATATATATATTTATATATATATATATATATGTCGGTAGACACATATATGTATATATATATTAATATTTCATACAGCGCGAGATAGCTTTAAAGCCGGTAATTCAATTGCCGGCTTTTGCTATCTCCTTCCCAAACCCGACATGATATGAGACATACAGTAAACTATCTCATATCTCCATTTTTTTTGCATATTCCACACTACTGTTAGTAGTGTGTATATGCAAAATTTGGGCGTTCTAGCTATTAAAGGGTTAAATGGCGGAAAAAATTGGCATGGGCTCCCGCACAATTTTCTCCGCCAGAGTAGTAAAGCCAGTGACTGAGAGCAGATATTAATAGCCTGGAGAGGGTCCATGGTTATTGGCCCCCCTGGCTAAAACCATCTGCCCCCAGCCACCCCAGAAAAGGCACATCTGGAAGATGCGCCTATTCTGGCACTTGGCCACTCTCTTACCATTCCCATGTAGCGGTGGGATATGGGGTAATGAAGGGTTAATGTCACCTTGCTATTGTAAGGTGACATTAAGCCAAATTAATAATGGAGACGCGTCAATTATGACACCTATCCATTATTAATCCAATACTAGTAAAGGGTTAAAAAAAAAACCCGCATTATTAAAAAGTATTTTAATGAAATAAAAACAAAGGTTGTTGTAATATTTTATTCTACACTCAATCCATCTGAAGACCCTCGCTCTGTAACAAAGAAAAAAAAATAAACCAACAATATACATACCTTCCGAAGATCTGTAACGTCCCACGATGTAAATCCATCTGAAGGGGTTAAAATATTTTACAGCCAGGAGCTCTGCTAATGCAGCGGTGCTCTTGGCTGCAAAACTCCGGGGAATGAAGGTAAAGTAGGTCAATGACCTACAGTGCCTACAAGTAGTATTCAACCCCCTGCAGATTTAGCAGGTTTAATAAGATGCAAATAAGTTAGAACCTTCAAACTTCAAACAAGAGCAGGATTTATTAACAGATGCATAAATCTTACAAACCAAAAAGTTTTGTTGCTCAGTTAAATTTTTTTAAATTTTAAACATAAAAGTGTGGGTCAATTATTATTCAACCCCTAGGTTTAATATTTTGTGGAATAACCTTTGTTTGCAATTACAGCTAATAATCGTCTTTTATAAGACCTGATCAGGCCGGCACAGGTCTCTGGAGTTATCTTGGCCCACTCCTCCATGCAGATCTTCTCCAAGTTATCTAGGTTCTTTGGGTGTCTCATGTGGACTTTAATCTTGAGCTCCTTCCACAAGTTTTCAATTGGGTTAAGGTCAGGAGACTGACTAGGCCACTGCAACACCTTGATTTTTTGCCTCTTGAACCAGGCCTTGGTTTTCTTGGCTGTGTGCTTTGGGTCGTTGTCTTGTTGGAAGATGAAATGACGACCCATCTTAAGATCCTTGATGGAGGAGTGGAGGTTCTTGGCCAAAATCTCCAGGTAGGCTGTGCTATCCATCTTCCCATGGATGCAGACCAGATGGCCAGGCCCCTTGGCTGAGAAACAGCCCCACAGCATGATGCTGCCACC
This sequence comes from Ranitomeya imitator, assembly GCF_032444005.1. Classification (NCBI taxonomy): domain Eukaryota; kingdom Metazoa; phylum Chordata; class Amphibia; order Anura; family Dendrobatidae; genus Ranitomeya; species Ranitomeya imitator. The sequence goes on from NC_091286.1 coordinate 171,349,045, forward strand.
ACCATGCTTGACTGTAGGGATGGTATTCTTGGGGTCGTATGCAGTGCCATCCAGTCTCCAAACATCACGTGTGTGGTTGGCACCAAAGATCTCGATCTTGGTCTCATCAGACCAGAGAACCTTGAACCAGTCAGTCTCAGAGTCCTCCAAGTGATCATGAGCAAACTGTAGACGAGCCTTGACATGACGCTTTGAAAGTAAAGGTACTTTACGGGCTCGTCTGGAACGGAGACCATTGCGGTGGAGTACGTTACTTATGGTATTGACTGAAACCAATGTCCCCACTGCCATGAGATCTTCCCGGAGCTCCTTCCTTGTTGTCCTTGGGTTAGCCTTGACTCTTCGGACAAGCCTGGCCTCGGCACGGGAGGAAACTTTCAAAGGCTGTCCAGGCCGTGGAAGGCTAACAGTAGTTCCATAAGCCTTCCACTTCCGGATGATGCTCCCAACAGTGGAGACAGGTAGGCCCAACTCCTTGGAAAGGGTTTTGTACCCCTTGCCAGCCTTGTGACCCTCCACGATCTTGTCTCTGATGGCCTTGGAATGCTCCTTTGTCTTTCCCATGTTGACCATGTATGAGTGCTGTTCACAAGTTTGGGGAGGGTCTTAAATAGTCAGAAAAGGCTGGAAAAAGAGATAATTAATCCAAACACGTGAAGCTCATTGTTCTTTGTGCCTGAACTACTTCTTAATACTTTAGGGGAACCAAACAGAATTCTGGTGGGTTGAGGGGTTGAATAATAAATGACCATCTGAAAAGACTTTTCACAATTTAAAAAAAAAAAATAAACAAAGAAATAACATTCTTTTTTGCTGCAGTGCATTTCACACTTCCAGGCTGATCTACAGTCCAAATGTCACAATGCCAAGTTAATTCCAAATGTGTAAATCTGCAGGGGGTTGAATACTACTTGTAGGCACTGTATATTTACCTTCATTTGCGGTGAGGTGCCCTCTGCTGGTTGTTCCTCGAGCGTGGGAACTTTCCTAGAAAGCTCCCAGGCTCGAGTTCATATGAGGACAACCAGCAGAGGGCGCCCTCATATGAACTCGAGCCTGGGAGCTTTCTAGGAAAGTTCCCACTCTCAAGGAACAACCAGCAGAGGGCGCCTCACCGTAAATGAAGATAAATATAGGTCATTGACCTACTCTACCTTCATTCCCCAGGGTTTTGCAGCCAAGAGCACCGCTGCATTAGCAGAGCTCCTGGCTGTAAAATATTTTAACCCCTCAGATGGATTTACATCGTGGGACGTTACAGATCTTCGGAAGGTATGTATATTGTTGGTTTATTATTTTTTATTTGTTAAACAGCGAGGGTCTTCAGAAGGATTGAGCGTAGAATAAAATATTACAACAACCTTTGTTTTTATTTCATTAAAATACTTTTTAATAATGTGTTTGTGTTTTTTTAACCCTTTACTAGTATTGGATTAATAATGGATAGGTGTCATAATTGACGCCTCTCCATTATTAATTTGGCTTAATGTCACCTTACAATAGCAAGGTGGCATTAACCCTTCATTACCCCATATCCCACCGCTACACAGGAATAGGAAGAGAGTGGCCAAGTGCCAGAATAGGCGCATCTTCCAGATGTGTCTTTTCTGGGGTGGCTGGGGCAGATGTTTTTAGCCAGGGGGGGGCCAATAACCATGGACCCTCTCCAGGCTATTAATATCTGCCCTCAGTCACTGGCTACTCTGCTGGAGAAAATTGCACGGGAGCCCACGCCAATTTTTTCCGCCATGTAACCCTTTAATAGCTAGAAAGCCCAAATTTTGCATAGACACACTACTAACATTAGTAGTGTGGAATATGCAAAAAAAAGGGGGGATATGAGATGGTTTACTGTATGTAAACCATGTCTCATATCATGTCGGGTTTAGGAAGGAGATAGCTTTAAAGCCGGTAATTCAATTGCCGGCTTTTGCTATCTCGCGCTGTATGAAATAATAATATATATACATATATGTGTCTCACTGACAGAATAGGTATATATATATATATATATATACCCATTCTATGTGTACACATTTATTCTACCTATTCTACTGTAAGCTGTCAGTGTGATTTTACTGTACACCGCACTGAATTACCGGCTTTTCTCTCTAACACCGCTGTGTATTTCTCGCAAGTCACACTGCTGGTCCGTGTGTAATCCGTATTTTTCGGGCTTCCATAGACTTTCATTGGCGTTTTTTTGCGCAATACGGTGACAAACGCAGCATGCTGCAATTTTCTACGGCCGTAGAAAGCCGTATAAGACTGCTTTCATACATCAGGTTTTTTGCTGGATGCCGGATGCGGCGTCGCGCCGCATCACCGGAATCCGTTTTTTTAAAAGAAACCGGAAGCAACCGGATGAGCCAGATCCGTTTTTTTAGTCGGATCAGGTGTCCGGATCCGGTGAAAAAACGGATCCGGCTCATCCGGTTGCCTCCGGTTTTTCCGGTTTTTTACGGATCCGGCTTTAAAAAACGCCCCCTGAAAGGCTAAAAAGGTGATTGTATATATAGTTTTCAGCCGGCCAATGTTCTTAACATCTGTGATGGGTTGGAGAAGAGCAAGATGGATGGCATTATTGCAAAGATTCTGCAGAACAACGTGGACTTCATCACTGAGGCGAATCGATTAAAAGCTATTGTGATTGAGAAAGAGGAAGAGAGACAGCGTGTCATGCGTCTGCGACGACGCCGTTTGTGGATCCACCCCATCACGGCACAGAGAATGACCCGGGGAGTCTTTTCAACGTTGTATATGGAGCTTCGAGGTGACCCTGAAAAGATTTTCAGCTATGTTCGGATGAAAGCAGAGAACTTTGATATATTGGTGGAGCGGGTTCAACATCTGATAAGAAGGAGTGATACCTGTTGCCGATTCTCCATTACCCCGGCTGAGCGTCTGATGGTCACTCTTCGGTAAGCATTCTTTTGAATCAACTTTTGTTGTGGACTCTTTATTTGATATTTTCAATTTGTAGTAATTTCTGCCTTCCTTTTCTTCATAGATTCCTAGCAACCGGTGAATCCCTGTCTTCCCTACATTTTCAATTCAGACTGGGCATTTCCACAATATCAGGAATAGTGAGGCACACTTGCCGTGCACTGTGGGACTGTCTGCATGAAGAATACATTCCACATCCCACAATGCAGACATGGTTGGAAGTAGCTGACAGATTCCTGGAAGTGTGCCAGTTTCCCAATTGCTTGGGTGCGGTGGACGGGAAACAGATCCGTATCGTGAAACCGGCTGGTTCTGGATCTCCGTATTTCAACTACAAGAAGTACTTTTCCATCGTGCTGATGGCCATCGCCGATGCGGATTACAAATTTGTAGCGGTGGACATTGGGGCGTATGGCCGTTCTAATGATTCGCAAGTTTTCAAACTGTCTTCTATGGGGCGGCATTTATATGGACAAACCTTTCAATTCCCCCCCCAAGACCACTGCCTCAAACCTCTGTGCCACCAATGCCATTTGTATGTGTTGGGGATGAAGCTTTTCAGCTTTCAGAGCATCTTTTGAAACCCTACTCCAGCCGTGTTTTAACCAATACTAAAAGAATTTTCAACTACAGACTCACACGTGCAAGGAGAATGGTGGAGTGTGCGTTTGGGATCCTAACCGCCAAATGGAGAGTTCTCTTGACATCCATAAACTTAAAGACAGACACTGTGGATGAGGTAGTGAAAGCGTGTGTTGTCCTACAGTTATGTTATATCCGAGGAACAGCTTTCCATTGAGGACCACTCTGCCGAAACCACCTTGATGGATTATAGCAACCAGACATACAGAAGTTCTGCCACAGTTTCCAGAATACGGGATCACTTTGCAGAATATTTTATTTCACCCCAAGGAAGAATACACTGGCAGGATGATAGAGTTTAAACACTTTGTATGTACCTAGTAATAACTTTAACCTTTACCCATGTTGTGTACCAGTTTGGTTTTTACCCTCATGTTGCGTACCTGTTTGGGTTTACCTTTTACCCATGTTGCGTACCTGTTTGGGTTTACCTTTTATCAATGTTGGGTACCTGTTTGAGTTTATTTTTAAACCAAGATGTGCATCTGTTTGGGTTTTACCCAAAGTACTACTGTTACCAATAAACCTTGTTTAACAAAAGTGTTATTTGTCCCTAAAGAATAAATACAAGAGAGTTTTCAACCAAAAAGTTTTATTAACATAATTAAACAACACGCTAAAAAAAGGGGTAACTAAATGTTTTCATACGTCGGGGTGGAGATACTATCGGAGGCACTGTCTGATAGGGACACTTCGACAGTGGGAGTGTGGAGAGAGGAATGTGATGGTGGTGGAGAATGTTCAACGGTTAGGGGTGAAGGAGTGGAGAAAGCTATTGAGCGGGTGGACAAGAAAGTGGGATTGGGGTTAGAAATTTGGTAGGATGGAGGGGTGTAGGAAATGTTTTGTGAGGATTGGGTGGCAGAATGAGTGATGTGTAGAAGATGTTTGGGAAGAGGGTGATAGAGTGTTGGAAGTGGGCAGGGAGAGGAGGCGAGGATGAAGTAGATGTGAAGTTGTATGGGTCAGGATCATCATATGGGTGGGAAGTGGCACGGGCGGGAGGCTGGTAGTGTGGATGGTGGGAAGGGGCACGGGGCTGGTGGTGTGGCTGGTGGGAAGGGGCACGGGAACGCTGAAAGTGTTGTGGCTGTTGGGATGGGGCACGATGTGGATGATGGCGAGGTGGGCGGCATCAGTTTGATGATACGGGTCAGGAGGATGGTACTGGCTGTAGTGGTGGACAGTGGAGGAAGGGGGGCCAGTTGGAGGATGGTTGGAAAGACTATCTGCTCTAGAGGCAATTAGCGCTAGAGTAGACTGGCAGGATTCCATTACTTGCATCTGCTGAGAAGTAGATAGCGTCTCCATTTGCTCAAGCACCGACTGAAAAAAAGTGTTGTTCGGTGACTGTTTTGCCTCTGAACGCATCGTTATCAGAAGTGTATGCATCTCGAGCGTACTTTTATTTCTGAAATTGAATCCTGCAGCCATTTGCTTAGACAAAACTTTCAGACAGTTCTGGAACGATGCGTTCAGGTGCAAGAACTCGGGAGCATAACTATGTACCTGACCCCTCTGGCGAAACTGCCCCGATGCTACAGGTGTACTAGAGGTGGCTGCAGCAGAGGGGTGGGGTACAGGAAACGCTATGTTCTCACCAGCAGCTACATGCAATGGAACCGGCCAGGATGCTCCAGCGCTCGTGGATGGGAAAGAGGGATCAGTAGAGTGGGAAGGTTCAGAGTGGGAAGGTGCAGAGGGTTCCTCACTGTCAAAGTGTCCCTCGGTGGCGGTCTCCTGAGGGATTGCCCCAGAAGTGTTCAATTGTGCTGCAGGCTCCCGAGTGCTCCCAACGGTACTGTGGAAAAAGAGAGAAACAAACAATATACTGTCATTGCATGGCCCTGGCTGAAAGAGCAAAAGAGGTTAGACATGTAAAACATTAGTGCATGTGGTGGGTAATATTTACCTTCGGGTGACCATCGTTGACCTGAGGAACGACAGGGCCCTTACATATTTGTACGTGCTACTGCGTCGTCCAGATCCACTCGGGGGCCCGCATCTCTTTATTGAACTCCTTCTTAAAGCGATCCCTGATCGACCGCCATCTTTTCACAATCCGCTCACCTGTTAAAAAAGGAGAAAGACAACTTGGTTAGAAACAGCATTTTAGAAATCGCTGTTTGACGAACTAATATGGGGGGGGGGGAAACCCAAGGTTTAAACAAGAAACTTTGCAGAGGCCAAAGGCGGAAGGGGGCTTGGCGCTCCCTAACCCTTGGGTATATTTTTATCAGCACAATGCCAGCATATTGGAGGATGGGGGGAGGAGATGGGAAAGGGGCAATTGCATAGTAGTTAGAGTTATTTGATGGGAAAATGGCCTCTGGGTGAGAGTTTGGAAGGGGGGCAATTTTTGAAACTGGGTTCTCTGTTTCCTACTGTTCTCCTAATTCATAAGGTATGGTAAAAAGTTAAACAGATTAGGGGTGTCACAGGCCTTACCAAATACTCACCTATATGGGATAATATAAACTTACAAGAATTTAAGCAAATGGAAGGATTTGTGCCCTGGAGAGAGGCAGGAATTAGAAGGATGGGTCAGCTAATGGGTCATTCGTGGAGTTACAAACAGAATTCCAGTTATCACATTTAAATTTATATCATTATAAAAGAATTCAGCATGCGTATCGGTCGCAATGTCGGAAAAAACTTATTGAGATCCAGATTGATATCACGCTGGCTTCCATTTTGGAGAACAGCGGGACAAGGGGGGCAATTTCAGAAGTGTATAGAGATTTATTATTCACCCTTCTAGCCAAACATCCCATCAAGTCTAGAGTGAAATGGGAAGCTGAATTGGGAGAGATAAATGATGATAGATGGGAATCTATTTTAGAATATGTGACTAAGATCTCTATGAGCGAACCTGGGTGGATGTCTCAATTATACGTGATTCATAGAGCTTACAGAACTCCTGATAGACTGTTCAAGATGGGTTTGAGGTCTGATTCCGAGTGTCCACGATGTTCGCAGGAACGGGCAGACATGTTACACATGCTGTGGCACTGCCCTAGATTGTCCACCGTCTGGACAGTTGTATTGAATCGGATTGAATTGATATATAGGTGCGTCATTCCCAGAGACCCTTTGGTCTGTATATTAGGTTATGTGGAAGAAATAGCAGCGGTCTCTATGGTCAAACTGGTGAATGGTCAAACTGGTGATTGCTAGACTGTTATTCATAGCAAGGAAATTGATAGCTCGGTTCTGGATCAGGTAGGACCCTCCGACTAGACGAGACTTTCTTACGCAGGCGGACCATATAATTTTATTGGAAAAAAGTATCTATACTAAGAGAAATAAACTAGATGTATTTCAAAAGATTTGGCAGCCATGGATAAAATGGAATTAGAATTGTGGGGAGGATGCATAATGTTATAGATGATGTTCATACTATACAATTGTATTTGAATTGGGGAAGGAATATCGGATGGGAATTTGGGAAAGCATTAAAGGGGTCTCGAAGGGGGGGAAAGGGAGGGAAATGGGGGGGAGTTATGTTCATAAAATATATGATTATCTGTGAATAACAGCTTGATGTCATTTGTTATCATTGATTTTCCTTAATAAAAATTTATCTGATTAAAAAAAGAAACAGCATTTTAGAATTCATCACCAAAACTGAACTGAGGATACTTACGTTCTTGAATCTGGTCCTGAACATCTAGGTCCTCCCACCTCGGTATCAGTTCACAGCAGATTTGCCCCCAGAGTCGACGGGTCACTGAGAGATCAGCATGGCGGCGGTCACCCATATTCCACAACGGCTCCCTGTCTCTGACAAGATCAATGAGGAGGTCAATATCAAGGCCGACCTCCTCACCGTCCGAATCTGGAGCACGCTGTGAAACCTGTTTGAAAAGGGGGAAAAAAATTAACAACAAATTTGAAACATTGCTAACCTCCACCCAAAAAATAACAAAAAACCTACACGACGGCGGCCGCCACCACGTGAATGTCGCCGACGACCCTGGGAGCCACTGTAAGGACCTATTGTTTGGGCACCAGATTCAGAACTCTAGAAGAGAAAAATAAAAAATTATGTGCTTGTTGGTAGCCATTCTATGTGTTGTGTGCCATGTGATATATATGTTTTGTATGTGTTGTGTGAGGTTTGAAAGTATCAGTTTCTATGTATTTTGTTGTAAGAATCTAGTGTTATGTTTTGTGTGTAGTGTAGGGTGTGTTTCCGCAATACATCACAGATACATACCAATTGTGAGCCCTCTCCGTGTGTTTCTCCACCCCTTCCCTCACCTTCGGGGACCACCTCTTCTCCTGGGGAGTCAGCCTCATCAACTTCCTACGATGAAAGATAAAAAAAATACATGATACACACACACACACACCTTAGGTTCATACTTACCTCTGTGCGTTGACGGCGCAGACGGCGAGGAGGAAGAGGGCTCCCCGAAGACATGGCTGCAGGCTCTGGGCTCTGTGGCAGGCTCTGGGCTCTGTGGCAGGCTCTCGGCTCTGTGGCAGGCTCTCGGCTCTGTGGCAGGCTCTCTGGCAGGTTTCTGGCTCCTTCCGTCGTGGCAGGGTGTTGGCTCTTCTGCTTTTGGGCTGGAAATGGCTGAAGGCCTCATGGCCCTGCTTTATATATAGTCCAGGGGGCTGATCAAAGTTTTTTGAGCATGCTCAGTGTAAAAAGCCGGATCCGGCCGCCGGATCCGACTTTTTCCGGATCCGGCGCTTTCCGGCGTCCATAGACATGCATTGTTGTAAAAAGCCGGAAAGGCCGGATCCGGCCTTTCCGGCTTTTTCGCCGGAGACAAAAAACGTTACAGTAGACGTTTTTTCCAGACGCCGGAATCGACTTGACGCCGGATCTGGCATCAGACCGGAAGGAATGCTGGCCGGATCCGGTTTTCTATTCCGTTTTTTATCGGAAGAGCCGGAATTCGCCTGAAACAAAAAACCTGATGTGTGAAAGCAGCCTTATACTGATCAGTAAAATACGGCAGATAGGAGCAGGGGCATAGAGAATAATTGGGACGTTTGTTAGGCGTGTTTTACGGACGTATTTTATGCGCTCATACGTCCGTAAAACTCGCTAGTGTGACGCCGGCCTTACACCGCTGCGTATTTCTCGCAAGTCACACTGTTGGTCTGTGTGTAATCCGTATTTTTCTGGCCCCCATAGACTTTCATTGGCGTATTTTTTGCGCAATACGGTGACAAACGCAGCATGCTGCGATTTTCTACGGCCGTAGAAGACCGTATAATACGGATCAGTAAAATACGGCAGATAGGAGCTGGGCCATAGAGAATCATTGTACCGTATGCAATCCGTATTTTCTGCACCGCTCATATGTCCGTAAAACACGCTAGTGTGACGCCGGCCTAAGGCAAAAATTTTCGAGAAAGATAAACTTAGGGATTCACTGTTTATTTGAAATGTAAAGTTATTATATAGGAATGTATGAATTAACATTGTTGAAAACAGAATTACATTTTTAAGCTTTGTTTTTCTTGCTGGAAAAAGTTCATATTAATGACAAACTTATTTTCAGAGTTGCATCAAGTTCTTCTTAGGGATTCAGTGTTTATTTCAAATTTAAAGTTACTATATAGAAATTTTACAACCAAGACACAGAATGAACAGTGGTCGGCACTAGAGAAGCACAAATCAGTATGGACCTTGACTCTTTGAAGGATATCCGAAAAACACACAGGTGGCACGACTGCTCTGAGTGTGCGGTGCTCTGCACTGATAAGCAATCCACAGTAAATTAAATGAAACAAGAAAAGAACACAGTGCGGCACTCACCCTTTTAAAGCTGTGTAATCGTGCTCTTTATTGGAGAAAAATATATAAAACATCCGTTAGGACATCAGGTCTGCAGGAGGGTGCGGAGGTGGAGTGTGGACGACGGCCGTTTCGCACGGTATGTGCTTCAACGGGTCCAGTATATATATAGAAATGTATGGGTTTGCCTTGTTGAAAACGCAATTAAAGTTTAACCTCCGCTAATTTATTTTTAAATAGAGTGAAGTGGAAAGCTAAAATAGATTCAAAAAATTCAACTTTAGAAAAAAAACTACCATATGCATAGGTATGGCAGAATATGGCGCATAAAGACTGAATCCCTAAAAAGATCCTAATGAAACTTGGAAGATAACGTTGTTGTACTAATATGAACATATTCCAATAAAAAAACTGGAGGTCAAAACTGTTTTTCCGTTTCCAACCATGATAACACTGTAGGCATAGGTATGGCAGAAAATGGCGCATAAAGACTGAATCCCTAAAAAGATCTTAATAAAACTTGGAAGATAACGTTGTTGTACTAATATGAACTTATTCCAATAAAAAAACGGAGCTCAAAACCGTTTTTCCGTTTCCAACCGTGATAACACACTAGGCACAGGTATGGAAGAATATGGCGCATAAAGACTGAATCCCTAAAAAGATCCTAATGAAACTTGGGAGATAACGTTGTTGTACTAATATGAACTTATTCCAATAAAAAAAACGGAGCTCAAAACCGTTATTCCGCTTCCAACCATGATAACACTGGAGGCATAGGTATGGAAGAATATGGCGCATAAAGACTGAATCCCTAAAAAGATCCTAATGAAACTTGGAAGATAACGTTGTTGTACTAATATGAACTTATTCCAATAAAAAAAACGGAGCTCAAAACCGTTTTTCCGTTTCCAACCGTGATAACACACTAAGCATAGGTATGGCAGAATATGGCGCATAAAGACTGAATCCCTAAAAAGATCCTAATGAAACTTGGAAGATAATGTTGTTGTACTAATATGAACATATTCCAATAAAAAAAACGGAGCTCAAAACCGTTTTTCCGTTTCCAACCGTGATAACACTGTAGGCATAGGTATGGAAGAATATGGCACATAAAGACTGAATCCCTAAAAAGATCCTAATGAAACTTGGAAGATAATGTTGTTGTACTAATATGAACTTATTCCAATAAAAAAAAACGGAGCTCAAAACCGTTTTTCCGTTTCCAACCGTGATAACACTGTAGGCATAGGTATGGAAGAATATGGCGCATAAAGACTGAATCCCTAAAAAGATCATAATGATACTTGGAAGATAACGTCGTTGTACTAATATGAACTTATTCCAATAAAAAAAAACGGAGCTCAAAACCGTTTTTCCGTTTCCAACCGTGATAACACACTAGGCATAGGTATGGCAGAATATGGCGCATAAAGACTGAATCCCTAAAAAGATCATAATGAAACTTGGAAGATAACGTTGTTGTACTAATATTATTATTATTATACATTTTTATAGCGCCATTTATTCCATGGCGCTTTACATGTGAATACGGGGCAAATATAGACAAATACATTAAACATGAGCAGATAACAAGGCACACGAGTACATAAGGAGGGAGGACCCTGCCCGCGAGGGCTCACAGTCTGCAGGGGGTGGGTGAGGATACACTAGGAGAGGGAAGAGCTGGCTGTACGGCTGTTCAGTAGGTTGAGGATCACTGCAGGCTGTAGGCTTGTCGGAAGAGATGAGTCTTCAGGTTCTTTTTGAAGGTTTCTATGGTAGGCGCAAGTCTGATGTGTTGGGGTAGAGAGTTCCAGAGTATGGGGGAAGCACGGGAGAAGTCTTGGATGCGGTTATGGGAAGAAGAGATGAGAGGGGAGTAGAGAAGGAGGTCTTGGGAGGATCGGAGGTCGCGTGTAGGTAGGTACCGGGAGACCATGTCACAGATGTATGGAGGAGACAGGTTGTGGATGGCTTTGTATGTCAGTGTGAGGGTTTTGAACTGGAGTCTCTGGGCGATAGGAAGCCAGTGAAGGGCTTGACACAGGGGAGAGGCTGGGGTATGAACTTATTCCAATAAAAAAAATGGAGCTCAAAACTGTTTTTCCGTTTCCAACCATGATAACACACTAGGCATAGGTATGGAAGAATATGGCGCATAAAGACCGAATCCCTAAAAATATCCTAATGAAACTTGGAAGATAACGTTGTTGTACTAATATGAACTTATTCCAATAAAAAAAACGGAGCTCAAAACCGTTTTTCCGTTTCCAACCGTGATAACACACTAGGCATAGGTATGGAAGAATATGGCGCATAAAGACTGAATCCCTAAAAAGATCCTAATGAAACTTGGAAGATAACGTTGTTGTACTAATATGAACATATTCCAATAAAAAAAACGGAGCTCAAAACCGTTATTCCGTTTCCAACCGTGATAACACACTAGGCATAGGTATGGCGGAATATGGCACATAAAGACTGAATCCCTAAAAAGATCCTGATGAAACTTGGAAGATAATGTTGTTGTACTAATATGACCTAATTCCAATAAAAAAAACGGAGCTCAAAACCGTTTTTCCGTTTCCAACCGTGATAACGCACTAGGCATAGGTATGGCAGAATATGGCGCATAAAGACTGAATCCCTAAAAAGATCCTGATGAAACTTGGAAGATAACGTTGTTATACTAATATGAACTAATTCCAATAAAAAAACCGGAGCTCAAAACCGTTTTTCCGTTTCCAACCATGATAACACACTAGGCATAGGTATGGAAGAATATGGCGCATAAAGACTGAATCCCTAAAAAGATCTTAATGAAACTTGGAAGATAATGTTGTTGTACTAATATGAACTAATTCCAATAAAAAAAACGGAGCTCAAAACTGTTTATCCGTTTCCAACCGTGATAACACACTAGGCATAGGTATGGCAGAATATGGCACATAAAGACTGAATCCCTAAAAAGATCCTAATGAAACTTGGAAGATAATGTTGTTGTACTAATATGAACTTATTCCAATAAAAAAAACGGAGCTCAAAACCGTTTTTCCGTTTCCAACCGTGATAACACTGTAGGCATAGGTATGGAAGAATATGGCGCATAAAGACTGAATCCCTAAAAAGATCATAATGATACTTGGAAGATAACGTCGTTGTACTAATATGAACTTATTCCAATAAAAAAAAACGGAGCTCAAAACCGTTTTTCCGTTTCCAACCGTGATAACACACTAGGCATAGGTATGGCAGAATATGGCGCATAAAGACTGAATCCCTAAAAAGATCATAATGAAACTTGAAAGATAACGTTGTTGTACTAATATGAACTTATTCCAATAAAAAAAACGGAGCTCAAAACCGTTTTTCCGTTTCCAACCTTGATAACACACTAGGCATAGGTATGGAAGAATATGGCGCATAAAGACTGAATCCCTAAAAAGATCCTAATGAAACTTGGAAGATAACGTTGCTGTACTAATATGAACATATTCCAATAAAAAAAACGGAGCTCAAAACCGTTATTCCGTTTCCAACCGTGATAACACACTAGGCATAGGTATGGCGGAATATGGCGCATAAAGACTGAATCCCTAAAAAGATCCTGATGAAACTTGGAAGATAATGTTGTTGTACTAATATGAACTAATTCCAATAAAAAAAAACGGAGCTCAAAACCGTTTTTCCGTTTCCAACCGTGATAACGCACTAGGCATAGGTATGGCAGAATATGGCGCATAAAGACTGAATCCCTAAAAAGATCCTGATGAAACTTGGAAGATAACGTTGTTATACTAATATGAACTAATTCCAATAAAAAAAACGGAGCTCAAAACCGTTTTTCCGTTTCCAACCATGATAACACACTAGGCATAGGTATGGAAGAATATGGCGCATAAAGACTGAATCCCTAAAAAGATCTTAATGAAACTTGGAAGATAATGTTGTTGTACTAATATGAACTAATTCCAATAAAAAAAACGGAGCTCAAAACTGTTTTTCCGTTTCCAACCGTGATAACACACTAGGCATAGGTATGGAAGAATATGGCGCATAAAGACTGAATCCATAAAAAGATCCTAATGAAACTTGGGAGATAACGTTGTTGTACTAATATGAACTTATTCCAATAAAAAAACGGAGCTCAAAACCGTTATTCCGCTTCCAACCATGATAACACTGGAGGCATAGGTATGGAAGAATATGGCGCATAAAGACTGAATCCCTAAAAAGATCCTAATGAAACTTGGAAGATAACGTTGTTGTACTAATATGAACATATTCCAATAAAAAAAACGGATCTCAAAACCGTTTTTCCGTTTCCAACCGTGATAACACACTAAGCATAGGTATGGCAGAATATGGCGCATAAAGACTGAATCCCTAAAAAGATCATAATGATACTTGGAAGATAACGTCGTTGTACTTATATGAACTTATTCCAATAAAAAAAACGGAGCTCCAAACCGTTTTTCCGTTTCCAACCGTGATAACACACTAGGCATAGGTATGGCAGAATATGGCGCATAAAGACTGAATCCCTAAAAAGATCATAATGAAACTTGGAAGATAACGTTGTTGTACTAATATGAACATATTCCAATAAAAAAAACGGAGCTCAAAACCGTTTTTCCGTTTCCAACCGTGATAACACTGTAGGCATAGGTATGGAAGAATATGGCGCATAAAGACTAAATCCCTAAAAAGATCCTAATGACACTTGGAAGATAATGTTGTTGTACTAATATGAACTTATTGCAATAAAAAAAAACGGAGCTCAAAACTGTTTTTCCGTTTCCAACCATGATAACACACTAGGCATAGGTATGGAAGAATATGGCGCATAAAGACCGAATCCCTAAAAAGATCCTAATGAAACTTGGAAGATAACGTTGTTGTACTAATATGAACATATTCCAATAAAAAAAACGGAGCTCAAAACCGTTTTTCCGTTTCCAACCGTGATAACACACTAGGCATAGGTATGGCAGAATATGGCGCATAAAGACTGAATCCCTAAAAAGATCCTGATGAAACTTGGAAGATAACGTTGTTATACTAATATGAACTAATTCCAATAAAAAAAACGGAGCTCAAAACCGTTTTTCCGTTTCCAACCGTGATAACACTGTAGGCATAGGTATGGAAGAATATGGCGCATAAAGACTGAATCCCTAAAAAGATCCTAATGAAACTTGGAAGATAACGTTGTTGTACTAATATGAACATATTCCAATAAAAAAAAACGGAGCTCAAAACCGTTTTTCCGTTTCCAACAGTGATAACACACTAGGCATAGGTATGGCAGAATATGGCGCATAAAGACTGAATCCCTAAAAAGATCCTAATGAAACTTGGAAGATAACGTTGTTGTACTAATATGTAACATAGTAACATAGTTAGTAAGGCCGAAAAAAGACATTTGTCCATCCAGTTCAGCCTATATTCCATCATAATAAATACCCAGATCTACGTCCTTCTACAGAACCTAATAATTGTATGATACAATATTGTTCTGCTCCAGGAAGACATCCAGGCCTCTCTTGAACCCCTCGACTGAGTTCGCCATCACCACCTCCTCAGGCAAGCAATTCCAGATTCTCACTGCCCTAACAGTAAAGAATCCTCTTCTATGTTGGTGGAAAAACCTTCTCTCCTCCAGACGCAAAGAATGCCCCCTTGTGCCCGTCACCTTCCTTGGTATAAACAGATCCTCAGCGAGTTATTTGTATTGTCCCCTTATATACTTATACATGGTTATTAGATCGCCCCTCATTCGTCTTTTTTCTAGACTAAATAATCCTAATTTCGCTAATCTATCTGGGTATTGTAGTTCTCCCATCCCCTTTATTAATTTTGTTGCCCTCCTTTGTACTCTCTCTAGTTCCATTATATCCTTCCTGAGCACCGGTGCCCAAAACTGGACACAGTACTCCATGTGCGGTCTAACTAGGGATTTGTACAGAGGCAGTATAATGCTCTCATCACGTGTATCCAGACCTCTTTTAATGCACCCCATGATCCTGTTTGCCTTGGCAGCTGCTGCCTGGCACTGGCTGCTCCAGGTAAGTTTATCATTAACTAGGATCCCCAAGTCCTTCTCCCTGTCAGATTTACCCAGTGGTTTCCCGTTCAGTGTGTAATGGTGATATTGATTCCCTCTTCCCATGTGTATAACCTTACATTTATCATTGTTAAACCTCATCTGCCACCTTTCAGCCCAAGTTTCCAACTTATCCAGATCCATCTGTAGCAGAATACTATCTTCTCTTGTATTAACTGCTTTACATAGTTTTGTATCATCTGCAAATATCGATATTTTACTGTGTAAACCTTCTACCAGATCATTAATGAATATGTTGAAGAGAACAGGTCCCAATACTGACCCCTGCGGTACCCCACTGGTCACAGCGACCCAGTTAGAGACTATACCATTTATAACCACCCTCTGCTTTCTATCACTAAGCCAGTTACTAACCCATTTACACACATTTTCCCCCAGACCAAGCATTCTCATTTTGTGTACCAACCTCTTGTGCGGCACGGTATCAAACGCTTTGGAAAAATCGAGATATACCACGTCCAATGACTCACCGTGGTCCAGCCTATAGCTTACCTCTTCATAAAAACTGATTAGATTGGTTTGACAGGAGCGATTTCTCATAAACCCATGCTGATATGGAGTTAAACAGTTATTCTCATTGAGATAATCCAGAATAACATCCCTCAGAAACCCTTCAAATATTTTACCAACAATAGAGGTTAGACTTACTGGCCTATAATTTCCAGGTTCACTTTTAGAGCCCTTTTTGAATATTGGCACCACATTTGCTATGCGCCAGTCCTGCGGAACAGACCCTGTCGCTATAGAGTCACTAAAAATAAGAAATAATGGTTTATCTATTACATTACTTAGTTCTCTTAGTACTCGTGGGTGTATGCCATCCGGACCCGGAGATTTATCTATTTTAATCTTATTTAGCCGGTTTCGCACCTCTTCTTGGGTTAGATTGGTGACCCTTAATATAGGGTTTTCATTGTTTCTTGGGATTTCACCTAGCATTTCATTTTCCACCGTGAATACCGTGGAGAAGAAGGTGTTTAATATGTTAGCTTTTTCCTCGTCATCTACAACCATTCTTTCCTCACTATTTTTTAAGGGGCCTACATTTTCAGTTTTTATTCTTTTACTATTGATATAGTTGAAGAACAGTTTGGGATTAGTTTTACTCTCCTTAGCAATGTGCTTCTCTGTTTCCTTTTTGGCAGCTTTAATTAGTTTTTTAGATAAAGTATTTTTCTCCCTATAGTTTTTTAGAGCTTCAATGGTGCCATCCTGCTTTAGTAGTGCAAATGCTTTCTTTTTACTGTTAATTGCCTGTCTTACTTCTTTGTTTAGCCACATTGGGTTTTTCCTATTTCTAGTCCTTTTATTCCCACAAGGTATAAACCGCTTACACTGCCTATTTAGGATGTTCTTAAACATTTCCCATTTATTATCTGTATTCTTATTTCTGAGGATATTGTCCCAGTCTACCAGATTAAGGGCATCTCTAAGCTGTTCAAACTTTGCCTTCCTAAAGTTCAATGTTTTTGTGACTCCCTGACAAGTCCCCCTAGTGAAAGACAGGTGAAACTGTACAATATTGTGGTCGCTATTTCCTAGATGCCCGACCACCTGCAGATTTGTTATTCTGTCAGGTCTATTAGATAGTATTAGGTCTAAAAGTGCTGCTCCTCTGGTTGGATTCTGCACCAATTGTGAAAGATAATTTTTCTTGGTTATTAGCAGAAACCTGTTGCCTTTATGGGTTTCACAGGTTTCTGTTTCCCAGTTAATATCCAGGTAGTTAAAGTCCCCCATAACCAGGACCTCATTATGGGTTGCAGCTTCATCTATCTGCTTTAGAAGTAGACTTTCCATGCTTTCTGTTATATTTGGGGGTTTGTAACAGACCCCAATGAGAATTTTGTTACCATTTTTCCCTCCATGAATTTCAACCCATATGGACTCGACATCCTCATTCCCTTCGCTAATATCCTCCCTTAAAGTGGACTTTAGACAAGACTTTACATAGAGACAAACCCCTCCTCCTCTCCGATTTTTACGATCCTTTCTAAACAGACTGTAACCCTGTAAGTTAACTGCCCAGTCATAGCTTTCATCTAACCATGTCTCGGTTATTCCCACTATGTCAAAGTTACCTGTAGATATTTCTGCTTCTAGTTCTTCCATCTTGTTTGTCAGGCTTCTGGCGTTTGCGAGCATGCAGTTTAGAGGATTTTGTTTTGTTCCAATCTCCTCACTGTGGATTGTTTTAGAAATGTTCTTACCTCCCTTCAGAGTATGTTTTCCTGGGTCGTCTTTGTTCGAGTCTAATGTTTTTCTTCCCGTCCCCTCTTCTTCTAGTTTAACGCCCTCCTGATGAGTGTAGCGAGTCTTCTGGCGAATGTGTGTTTCCCAGGTTTGTTGAGGTGTAGTCCGTCTCTGGCGAGGAGTCCATCATACCAATAATTCACACCGTGGTCCAGGAATCCAAATCCTTGTTGTCTGCACCATCGTCTTAGCCAGTTGTTTGCATCAAGGATCCTGTTCCATCTCCTGGTGCCATGCCATGCCATTGGAATATGAACATATTCCAATAAAAAAAACAGAGCTCAAAACCGTTATTCCGTTTCCAACCGTGATAACACACTAGGCATAGGTATGGCGGAATATGGCGCATAAAGACTGAATCCCTAAAAAGATCCTGATGAAACTTGGAAGATAACGTTGTTGTACTAATATGAACTAATTCCAATAAAAAACACGGAGCTCAAAACCGTTTTTCCGTTTCCAACCGTGATAACACACTAGGCATAGGTATGGCAGAATATGGCGCATAAAGACTGAATCCCTAAAAAGATCCTGATGAAACTTGGAAGATAACGTTGTTATACTAATATGAACTAATTCCAATAAAAAAAACGGAGCTCAAAACCGTTTTTCCGTTTCCAACCATGATAACACACTAGGCATAGGTATGGCAGAATATGGCGCATAAAGACTGAATCCCTAAAAAGATCCTAATGAAACTTGGAAGATAATGTTGATGTACTAATATGAACTAATTCCAATAAAAAAAACGGAGCTCAAAACCGTTTTTCCGTTTCCAACCGTGATAACACTGTAGGCATAGGTATGGAAGAATATGGCGCATAAAGACTGAATCCCTAAAAAGATCCTAATGAAACTTGGAAGATAACGTTGTTGTACTAATATGAACATATTCCAATAAAAAAAACGGAGCTCAAAACCGTTTTTCCGTTTCCAACAGTGATAACACACTAGGCATAGGTATGGCAGAATATGGCGCATAAAGACTGAATCCCTAAAAAGATCCTAATGAAACTTGGAAGATAACGTTGTTGTACTAATATGAACATATTCCAATAAAAAAACAGAGCTCAAAACCGTTTTTCCGTTTCCAACCGTGATAACACTGTAGGCATAGGTATGGAAGAATATGGCGCATCAAGACTGAATCCCTAAAAAGATCCTAATGAAACTTGGAAGATAATGTTGTTGTACTAATATGAACTTATTCCAATAAAAAAAACGGAGCTCAAAACTGTTTTTCCGTTTCCAACCGTGATAACACACTAGGCATAGGTATGGAAGAATATGGCGCATAAAGACCGAATCCCTAAAAAGATCCTAATGAAACTTGGAAGATAACGTTGTTGTACTAATATGAACTTATTCCAATAAAAAAAAACGGAGCTCAAAACCGTTTTTCCGTTTCCAACCATGATAACACACTAGGCATAGGTATGGAAGAATATGGCGCATAAAGACTGAATCCCTAAAAAGATCCTAATGAAACTTGGGAGATAACGTTGTTGTACTAATATGAACTTATTCCAATAAAAAAAACGGAGCTCAAAACCGTTATTCCGCTTCCAACCATGATAACACTGGAGGCATAGGTATGGAAGAATATGGCGCATAAAGACTGAATCCCTAAAAAGATCCTAATGAAACTTGGAAGATAATGTTGTTGTACTAATATGAACTTATTTCAATAAAAAAAACGGAGCTCAAAACCGTTTTTCCGTTTCCAACCGTGATAACACTGTAGGCATAGGTATGGAAGAATATGGCGCATAAAGACTGAATCCCTAAAAAGATCATAATGATACTTGGAAGATAACGTCGTTGTACTAATATGAACTTATTCCAATAAAAAAAAAACGGAGCTCAAAACCGTTTTTCCGTTTCCAACCGTGATAACACTGTAGGCATAGGTATGGCAGAATATGGCGCATAAAGACTGAATCCCTAAAAAGATCCTAATGAAACTTGGAAGATAATGTTGTTGTACTAATATGAACTTATTCCAATAAAAAAAACGGAGCTCAAAACCGTTTTTTCGTTTCCAACCGTGATAACACTGTAGGCATAGGTATGGCAGAATATGGCGCATAAAGACTGAATCCCTAAAAAGATCTTAATGAAACTTGGAAGATAACGTTGTTGTACTAATATGAACTAATTCCAATAAAAAAAACGGAGCTCAAAACTGTTTTTCCGTTTCCAACCATGATAACACACTAGGCATAGGTATGGAAGAATATGGCGCATAAAGACCGAATCCCTAAAAAGATCCTAATGAAACTTGGAAGATAACGTTGTTGTACTAATATGAACTTATTCCAATAAAAAAAAACGGAGCTCAAAACCGTTTTTCCGTTTCCAACCGTGATAACACACTAGGCATAGGTATGGAAGAATATGGCGCATAAAGACTGAATCCCTAAAAAGATCCTAATGAAACTTGGAAGATAACGTTGTTGTACTAATATGAACATATTCCAATATAAAAACGGAGCTCAAAACCGTTATTCCGTTTCCAACCGTGATAACACACTAGGCATAGGTATGGCGGAATATGGCGCATAAAGACTGAATCCCTAAAAAGATCCTAATGAAACTTGGAAGATAGCGTTGTTGTACTAATATGAACATATTCTTATAAAAAAAAATCGGAGCTCAAAACCGTTTTTCGGTTTCCAACCGTGATAACACACTAGGCATAGGTATGGCAGAATATGGCGCATAAAGACTGAATCCCTAAAAAGATCCTAATGAAACTTGGAAGATAATGTTGTTGTACTAATATGAACTAATTCCAATAAAAAAAACGGAGCTCAAAACCGTTTTTCCGTTTCCAACCGTGATAACACTGTAGGCATAGGTATGGAAGAATATGGCGCATAAAGACTGAATCCCTAAAAAGATCCTAATGAAACTTGGAAGATAACGTTGTTGTACTAATATGAACATATTCCAATAAAAAAAACGGAGCTCAAAACCGTTTTTCCGCTTCCAACAGTGATAACACACTAGGCATAGGTATGGCAGAATATGGCGCATAAAGACCGAATCCCTAAAAAGATCCTAATGATACTTGGAAGATAACGTTGTTGTACTAATATGAACATATTCTTATAAAAAAAAATCGGAGCTCAAAACCGTTTTTCGGTTTCCAACCGTGATAACACACTAGGCATAGGTATGGCAGAATATGGCGCATAAAGACTGAATCCCTAAAAAGATCCTAATGAAACTTGGAAGATAATGTTGTTGTACTAATATGAACTAATTCCAATAAAAAAAACGGAGCTCAAAACCGTTTTTCCGTTTCCAACCGTGATAACACTGTAGGCATAGGTATGGAAGAATATGGCGCATAAAGACTGAATCCCTAAAAAGATCCTGATGAAACTTGGAAGATAACGTTGTTGTACTAATATGAACATATTCCAATAAAAAAAAAACAGAGCTCAAAACCGTTTTTCCGTTTCCAACCGTGATAACACTGTAGGCATAGGTATGGAAGAATATGGCGCATCAAGACTGAATCCCTAAAAAGATCCTAATGAAACTTGGAAGATAATGTTGTTGTACTAATATGAACTTATTCCAATAAAAAAAACGGAGCTCAAAACTGTTTTTCCGTTTCCAACCGTGATAACACACTAGGCATAGGTATGGAAGAATATGGCGCATAAAGACCGAATCCCTAAAAAGATCCTAATGAAACTTGGAAGATAACGTTGTTGTACTAATATGAACTTATTCCAATAAAAAAAACGGAGCTCAAAACCGTTTTTCCGTTTCCAACCATGATAACACACTAGGCATAATTATGGCAGAATATGGCGCATAAAGACTGAATCCCTAAAAAGATCCTAATGAAACTTGGAAGATAATGTTGTTGTACTAATATGAACTAATTCCAATAAAAAAAACGGAGCTCAAAACCGTTTTTCCGTTTCCAACCGTGATAACACTGTAGGCATAGGTATGGAAGAATATGGCGCATAAAGACTGAATCCCTAAAAAGATCCTAATGAAACTTGGAAGATAACGTTGTTGTACTAATATGAACATATTCCAATAAAAAAAAACGGAGCTCAAAACCGTTATTCCGTTTCCAACCATGATAGCACACTAGGCATAGGTATGGCAGAATATGGCGCATAAAGACTGAATCCCTAAAAAGATCCTAATGAAACTTGGAAGATAACGTTGTTGTACTAATATGAACATATTCCAATAAAAAAAAACGGAGCTCAAAACCGTTATTCGTAATACTTACCAAAGTGATGATGGGAGAGCCTGGTGTTGCAGCTTGACCTCAGATATGCCCCAGCTAGCATGTCCACTTATCTGCATTCTGTGGTTGCTAGGGTACTGGATGTGTGAGAGGAGGGTTTATAAACTATCTCATGGTAGACAATATTAGGCGAATAGGTTCTCATTGCGTTACGGCAATCCGTTTAGCGCTAAGCGCTAGCGGATTGCGCTAATGCAATGTCTTTTTAGGGGTCGCGTTAAACGTCCCCGCTAGCGCTAGCTGCAAGCAGCGTCCGAGGCGCGCCACAAAGGAACGGCACATCGCTAGCGCGTGCCGAAAATGGCACGCGCTAGCAACGCGCTTTAACATTGCTGGCAATGGGAGCGCTAACGGACGCGTTGCAAGGCGTTAATTTCGCCGTGCAACGCTGTCTGTTAGCGCTCACCCGAAAACGAAATGAGAACCTAGCCTTAATATTATCTCATTCAAAACATCCCCCTCACTCTCTCAGTTCAGGTACACAGAGAAGGGAGTTGTAAGGCTATGTGCACACGTTCAGTAAAAACGTGAAAAAAACGCTTACATATGGTTCCCAATCATTTCAATGTAAATCCGCAAAACTTGTGCAAATGTTGCGATTTTTTTCCGCAAAAAAAACATGTTCATTAATTTTGCGGAATCGCGGATTTCCCGCACACTGTAAAAAATCTACCATTGGTATAGACAAATATGACTAAAAAAATCTACCATAGGTATAGACAAATACATAGGCATAGATACAGACAAATATGACTAAAAAAATCTACCATAGGCATAGGTAAAATCTACCATAGGCATAGGTAAAAATCTACCATAGGCATAGGTATAGACAAATATGTCACATAGGGTTTTAGTATTTTCCCTGACCGGCTAATTGGATCCTAAAAAAAAATCAGAGCATGCTCAGTTTAACCCCTTAACCCCCAAAGGTGGTTTGCATGGTAATGACCAGGCCAATTTTTACAATTCTGACCACTGTCCCTTTATGAGGTTATAACTCTGGAACACTTGCATGTATCCCGCTGATTCTGACATTGTTTTCTGGTGACATATTGTACTTCATGTTAGTGGTAAAATTTCCTCGACTTTACTTGCGTTTATTTGTGAAAAAAACGGAAATTTGGCATAAACTTTCAAAATTTTGCAATTTTCCAACATTGAATTTTCATGCCCTTATCCCCTTTTTGACGTACCATCCCGTCGAGGTGGTATGGGACCGCTCCTGGCACATTAACCCCCAGCACACTGCGATCACAGATGATCGCAACGTTGCAGCGGCACAGGGAAGCATCGCGCAGGGAGGGGGCACCCTGCGTGCTTCCCTGAAACCCTCGCAGCAACGCGATGTGATCGCGTTGCTCCGAGGGTCTGCTACCTCCTCCTCCCTGCAGGATCAGATACAAAATGGCCACGGGGGGCAGTTTTATTCTTTGGGTCAGTACGATTACAGCGATATCTCATTTATATCCTTTTTTATGTTTTGGCGCTTTTATACAATAAAAACTTTTATATAAAAAATATTTTTGCATTGCTTTATTCTGAGAGCTATAACATTTATGTTTTCGCTGATGACGCTGTATGGCAGCTCGTTTTTTGCAGGACAAGATGACGTTTTCAGCGGTATCATGGTTATTTACATCCGTCTATTTGATTGTATGTTATTCCACTTTTTGTTCGGCGGTATGATGATAAAGCATTGTTTTTTGCCTCAGGTTTTTTTTTACGGTGTTTACTGAAGGGGTTAACTAGTGGGACAGTTTTATAGGTCGGGTCGTTACGGATGCGGCAATACTAAATATGTGTACTTTTATTGTGTTTTTATTTACATAAAGAAATGTATTTATTGGAACAATATTTTTTTTTTCTTTATTCAGGATTTTTAAAAAAAATATTTTTACAGTGTAATTTTTTTTTTTTTAACTTTTTTATTTTGTCCCAGGGTGGGACATCACTGTATAGTGTCAGACAGATCGCTGATCTGACACTTTTCAGAGCACTGTGTTAGATCAGCAAACTGACAGGCAGTGCTGGAGGCTTGCCGGCGCCTGCTGTTAGCAGGCGCTCGCAAGCCACCTCCCTGCAGAACCCGGAAGGACCCCGTGGCCATCTTGCATCCGGGTCTTGCAGGGAGAACAGAGCAGACCCTCAGAACAAGGCGATCACATCGCGTTGTTCTGAGGGTCTCAGGGAAGCACGCAGGGAGCCGCCTCCCTCCGTGATGCTTCCCTTTGCCATCGGAACGCTGCGATCATGTTTGATCACAGTGTTCCCGGGGGTTAATGTGCCGGGAGCGGTCCACATAGTGCCGGATGTCGGCTGTGATAATCAGCTGACACCCGGCCGCGCTCCCCCTTGAGCCTGGTTGATCGCCTATGACTTACTATCTCATCTATGGGAATTAAGTCCCAGGTCACATGGACGGTAAAGTACAGTACGACCAATGGCAGAAAGGGGTTAAAAAAAACAGAATCCGTCACCAGATTCTGTCATTTGATGGATTCGGTGCTATAGGCTTCCATTCTAGCAAACAAAGAACGGCAATGGATCTGTCGCTGTCCTTTTTTTCGACGGACACAAAAAACAATTTGTCCGTTGTCTCCGGCCGCCGTCCAAACAATTTTTGACGGATCCAGCAAACGTCGGATGAAACGTGAGGCCATCTGTCGCAATCCATCGCTAATACAAGTCTATGAGAAAAAAAAAACGGATCCGGCGGGATCAGTCGCCGGCTCCGTTTTTTTTCAAAATTTGACGGATTGCGACTAATGGCAAAAAACTGATGTGTGAAAGGGGCCTAAGCAGTTAGCCCCAATATGGTGGAGCGTTGCCTGTAAAACACAGGTGGCTCCTGCACATCTACTGTGCACCACCATAACTGTGATGTACAGTCATCATAGTTTGCATTAGGCCAGGGTCACACTATAATAATAATAATAATCTTTATTTTTATATAGCGCTAACATATTCCGCAGCGCTTTACATTTTGCACACATTATCATTGCTGTCCCCGATGGGGCTCACAATCTAAATTTCCTATCAGTATGTCTTTGGAATGAGACACACTAGAGAGGACAAAGACACACTAGAGAGGAATACGGACGAGGGAGAGGCGCAAAAACAACGCATTGCACATGGACCAATGATTCTCTATGGGGCAGCTCCTATCTGCCGTATATTTCTCAGCCATATTTTATGGGCTGAGAAAATCGCAGCATGCTGTGTTTGTCAGCGTATTGCGCAAAAAATCCGCCAATGAAAGTCTATGGGGGCGAGAAAAATACGGATTGCTCACGGATCATGCGTGTGACTTGCGAGAAATACACAAGACTTTTGCAGGTGACAGGAAATGTGCCAAGCCCTCAATCCGGAAGCTCAGACATGCTAATTATCTTAAAAATATGTGGATATGCTTCTGGTCCAAGAGAGGTCAGAAATATGGGATGAAAGGGATGCCCATTATTCAAACCGGGCCAGAAAAGAGGCTGCATGGAGGAGCATATGTGGGCTCCTTTTCCCGGATTATGAACAGCGGCCACGTGAGGCACAGAAGCAAATAAACTGCAGTAAGAAACAGGTTTTCACAATATCACCTTAAATCCTATTGTGCTGTTTGAAAAATATTTTAAATTGAGAGTCCTTAGTGGTTGATACCTTTTAATGGCTAACTGAAAAGATGGTAACAAATTGCAAGCTTTCGAGACTACATACGTCTCTTCATCAGGCAAGGTTGTGATTTTATTATTATTACTGGCGATATTCTTTTAGAAATGCAGCTTACTAGGCCACATTATGTAATGTGTTCAATCCCTGACACCTTGTTGTACCACTGTGCACAATGGCCTTATACATTATTTTCGTCTCTGTCATTGCAGTGGAAGATGTTATGAGACGATGGCGTAGCATTGGGGACCAGTACCGCAGAGAAAGGTAGCAGCAGGCCAGGAGTGGGTCATCTGCTCCTTCAAAACGAAAATATATTTATTTTGATAGGCTGTCCTTTCTAGATCCCAGTATGGATCTGAGACAGTAAGTACACACCTCACACCAGATTACACATATGTTTTGAATGCTCATATATTAAATTTTATTTTATTATTCTCATACTTTCCTAACAGAACGCAGTCTAACCTCACTGAGAGGGAGACCGCCTCCGACTTAGAGGCTGTGATTGATCCAGTCGGGGAAGAGGTGGCTGGCCCATCTTCGGATACTTCCAGGTCGATTTCTCCTGGTCCATCTTCTGCTGCACCACAAGCTCCGGCAACAACTGGGCCAGATGCTGCACCACCACCCACAGCACTACCAGCTCCAATAAGCCAGGATAATCCTGGGAACAGCAATAGCCTTACTGTCCCGCTGGAGACCTCCCCACAGCCTGCTGTGACTTCACGCCCTGGCCGCAGAAGGAGAGAGCTTATGGAAAGTAGGAGGCATGTGGACACTGGTGTCCTAAATTATCTGGCCAGGGCTGCTCAGGATGAGGGTGAGGAGGCATATTCACGGAGCCTGTCCCTGTATCTCCGTCCTCTACCCCCTGAGGTGAGGCTACGTGTGAGAGGGTGCTTTCAAATCCTTCTTGATTCATGCACCCCCCCCCCCAAATAGCCCTTATGAGTTATTTCAATACATTGAGAGGTGGCAGCTGTCGCCACGTAACCTCATGCGTATTCAAACAACTCAACAAGTGCATGCTCAAGAGGGATCTGAAGCACCTCCTCCACATGTGCCTACACCTCAACCCTTTCCACACCAAAACCCACCAATGCCTACACCTTACCAGATGCCATCCTACCAGCAACCTTCCCTATATGGCCACTCGTCCACACCCAGTGTTGGAGGCTAGTCCCAACCTGTGTTTGGACGACATGGCCATATTGGGGGGGGGGGGGTATGAGTCATGTGACTATTACCATCCTCATGAGGCCCATAGTGTAAACCCTTATGGCCAATCCACAACTGGCTAATACGAGCAGGACAGTATTTGGAGCAGGGGCAACAGAGATTACCCACACAGGGTGAAGGACAATTGGCCCAACAAAGGCCACAAGAGCAACAGCCTGAACTGCCACCATCACCTCCACCAACTTAACGTAATCTGTAAAAAAAAATAATTATGGTTGCAAATTTTGTTTTATATCCACAGATTTGTTATTCTGCTGTGATAGCACTTTTTTTTATAGTTTTGTTATGCCAAGTTTAAATGGCCACAAAAGCTATGTGATGTTAATATGGTATTAAAAAAAAAGGATTTGGCTTTTGCTAAAATTAAAAAAATTCAAAAGCCAATTTATGTTTGTTGTACCAATCATTATTATACCATACACAATTACTAGATTCTTAATCATCTCTCAAATAAGTCAATAAAACACACATAGTTAAGTAACATAATTTTATCTTTTTAGATGTGTGTATATATATATATATATATATATATATATATATATATATATATACATACATACATACTAGATGGTGGGCCGATTCTAACGCATCGGGTATTCTAGAATATGCATGTCCACGTAGTATATTGCCCAGTCACGTATATTGGCCAGCCACGTGGTATATTGCCCAGTCACGTAGTATATTGCACAGCCCACATAGTATATTGCCCAGCCACGAAGTATATTGCCCAGTTACGTAGTATATTGCACAGCGACGGAGTATATTGCCCAGCCACGTAGTATATTGCCCAGCCACGTAGTATATTGCCTAGCCATGTAGTATATTGCCTAGCCACGTAGTATATTGCCCAGTCACGTAGTATATTGCCCAGTCACGTAGTATATTGCCCAGTCACGTAGTATACAGCACAGAGCCACGTAGTATAGAGACTTAAATTAAAAAATAAACAGACTCACGTTCCGAAGGCCCGTTGAAGTCCTGCTATACTCACCATCCGCTGCCTTTCCCACTCCTCTGGACACTCCGGTGACCGCTCCATTGCAAGAGGCAGCTTCTGGTCCCAGGGCTGGTATGAGCGCAGGACCTGTGATGACGTCGCGGTCACATGACCGTGACGTCATGGCAGGTCCTTGTCGCATACAATCCTTGCCACCGGAACCTGCCGCTTGCATGGAGCATGTTTTTTTTATTATTTTTAACATATAGCGGTAACATAGCGGTAACAGAGTGTGTTACACCGCGGCCCATTACTGCTGCCATTAACCCTGTGTGAGCTGTGACTGGAGGAGATTATGGAGCGGGCGCCGGGCACTGACTGCAGGGGAGAAGGGGAGGGACTAATCGGACTGTGTCCGTCGCTGATTGGTCACGGCAGCCATGACAGGCAGCTGCTGAGACCAATCAGCGACGCGGGATTTCCGTTACGGAAGTTGAGGACAGAAAGATGGAAGTACCCCTTAGACAATTATATATATAGATACTGTATATATATAAATGAACAAATTACAACATAGAGACAGCATTATCTTGCCAGGGAGTAGCACCCTGAGGTGAAAGAAAATAATGTGTAAAGATATCTCAAACTTTGATTCCAGAAAGAGGACGATGCTGAGGACATGTGGTGTAGGCCTACCCACATTGGGCAACACACCTTCAGCGCCATCAGAAGAGGAGCACTCATGTAATCTGGTGAAGTTATATAATACTACACAAGCTTTTATAACTTCATTTACGTTTGCTTCATTCAGCTGAATTGCAGACTGGAGGACCCGCCATTTGGCACAAAGAATACCCAAGGCGCACTCCACCAGTCACTGTGCCCGAGATAAGCGCAAATTAACCCCTTCCCGACCTGTGACACAGCGTATGCATCATGAAAGTCGGTGCCAATCCGACCTGTGACGCATATGCTGTGTCACAGAAAGATCGCGTCCCTGCAGTTGGGTGAAAGGGTTAACTCCCATTTCACCCGATCTGCAGGGACAGGGGGAGTGGTAGTTTAGCCCAGGGGGGGTGGCTTCACCCCCCCCGTGGCTACGATCGCTCTGATTGGCTGTTGAAAGTGAAACTGCCAATCAGAGCGATTTTTGTAATATTTCACCTAAAAAACTGGTGAAATATTACAATCCAGCCATGGCCGATGCTGCAATATCATCGGCCATGGCTGGAAACACTTATGTGCCCCCACCCCACCGATCGCCCCCCCAGCCCTCCGATCTGTGGTCCGCTCCCCCCCGTCCTGTGCTCCGCTCCCCCGTCCTCCTGTCCACTCCCCCCGTGCTCCAATCACACCCCCCGTGCTCCAATCAAACCCCCCGCACTCCGATCCCCCCCGCACAGCGATCTCCCCCGTGCTCCGATCCACACCCCGCACAGCGATCCCCCACCCCGTGCTCCAATCCACCCCCCGTGTTCCGAACCACCCCCCCATGCTCCGATCCACCCCCCCCGTGCTCCGACGCCCCCCCCCCCCCCGTGCCCTGATCTCCCCCCCCTTATACTTACCTAGCCTCCCGGGGTCCGTCCGTCCTCTTTCCTGGGCGCCGCCATCTTCCAAAATGCCGGGCGCATGTGCAGTGCGCCCGCAGAATCTGCCGGCCGGCAGATTCGTTCCAAAGTGAATTTTGATCGCTGAGATAGGTTATATCTCAGTGATCAAAATAAAAAAAATAGTAAATGATCCCCCCCCCCCCCTTTGTCACCCCCATAGGTAGGGACAATAAAAAAAAAATATTTTTTTTTCCACTAAGGTTGGGGTAAGAACTAGGGTTAGGGGTAGGGTTAGGGGTAGGGTTCGGGATGTGCACACGTATTCTGGTCCTCTGCGGATTTTTCCGCAGAGGATTTGATAAATCCGCAGGGCTAAACCGCTGTGGATTTACCACGGTTTTTCTGCGCATTTCACTGCGGTTTTACAACTGCGATTTTCTATTGGAGCAGTTGTAAAACCGCTGCGGAATCCGCAGAAAGAAGTGACATGCTGCGGAATGTAAACCGCTGCGTTTCCGTGCAGTTTTTCTGCAGCATGTGTACAGCGATTTTTGTTTCCCATAGGTTTACATTGAACTGTAAACTCATGGGAAACTGCTGCGGATCCGCAGCGTTTTCCGCAGCGTGTGCACATACCTTTAGAATTAGGCTATGTGCACACGGTGCGGATTTGGCTGCGGATTCGCTGCAGTGTTCCATCAGGTTTACAGTACCATGTAAACATATGGAAAACCAAATCCGCTGTGCCCATGGTGCGGAAAATACCACGCGGAAATGCTGCGTTGTATTTTCCGCAGCATGTCAATTCTTTGTGCGGATTCCGCAGTGTTTTACACCTGCTCCTCAATAGGAATCCACAGGTGAAATCCGCACAAAAAACACTGGCAATCCGCGGTAAATCCGCAGGTAAAACGCAGTGCCTTTTACCCACGGATTTTTCAAAAATGGTGCTGAAAAATCTCATACGAATCCGCAACATTGGCACATAGCCTTAGGGTTAGGGTTGGAATTAGGGTTGTGGTTAGGGTTAGGGGTGTGTTGGGGTTAGGGTTGTGGTTAGGGGTGTGTTGGGGTTAGGGTTGTGATTAGGGTTGTGGCTCCAGTTGGGATTAGGGTTAGGGGTGTGTTGGGGTTAGTGTTGGAGGTAGAATTGAGGGGTTTCCACTGTTTAGGCACATCAGGGGGTCTCCAAACGCAACATGGCGCCACCATTGATTCCAGCCAATCTTGTATTCAAAAAGTCAAATGGTGCTCCCTCACTTCCGAGCCCTGACGTGTGCCCAAACAGTGGTTTACCCCCACATATGGGGTACCAGCATACTCAGGACAAACTGCGCAACAATTACTGGGGTCCCATTTCTCCTGTTACCCTTGAGAAAATAAAAAATTGCTTGCTAAAACATCATTTTTGAGGAAAGAAAAATGATTTTTTATTTTCACGGCTCTGCGTTGTAAACGTCTGTGAAGCACTTGGGGGTTTAAAGTGCTCACCACATATCTAGATAAGTTCCTTGGGGGGGGTCTAGTTTCCAAAATGGGGTCACTTGTGGGGGGTTTCTACTGTTTAGGCACACCAGGGGCTCTGCAAACGCAACGTGACGTCCGCAGACCATTCCATCAAAGTCTGCATTTCAAAAGTCACTACTTCCCTTATGAGCCCCGACGTGTGCCCAAACAGTGGTTTACCCCCACACATGGGGTATCAGCGTACTCAGGAGAAACTGGACAACAACTTTTGGGGTCCAATTTCTCCTGTAACCCTTGGGAAAATAAAAAATTCTGGGCTAAAAAATTATTTTTGAGGAAAGAAAACGTATTTATTATTTTCACGGCTCTGCGTTATAAACTTCTGTGAAGCACTTGGGGGTTGAAAGTGCTCACCACATATCTAGATAATTTCATTTCGGGGTCTAGTTTCAGAAATGGGGTCACTTGTGGGGGGTTTCTACTGTTTAGTCACATCAGGGGCTCTGCAAACGCAACGTGACGCCCGTAGAGCATTCCATCAAAGTCTGTATTTCAAAACGTCACTACTTCACTTCCGAGCTCCGGTAAGTGCCCAAATAGTAGTTTACCCCCACATATGGGGTATCACCGTACTCAGGAGAAACTGGACAACAAATATTGGGGTCAAATTTCTCCTGTTACCCTTGGGAAAATTAAAAAATTCTGGGCTAAAAAATTATTTTTGAGGAAAGAAAACGTATTTATTATTTTCACTGCTCTGT
This sequence comes from Ranitomeya imitator, assembly GCF_032444005.1. Classification (NCBI taxonomy): domain Eukaryota; kingdom Metazoa; phylum Chordata; class Amphibia; order Anura; family Dendrobatidae; genus Ranitomeya; species Ranitomeya imitator. Next base: position 171,380,682 of record NC_091286.1, read on the forward strand.
GTTATGAACTTCTGTGAAGCACTTGGGGGTTCAAAGTGCTCACCTCACATCTAGATAAGTTCCTTTCGGGGTCTAGTTTCCAAAATGGGGTCACTTGTGGGGGGTTTCTACTGTTTAGCCACATCAGGGGCTCTGCAAACGCAACGTGACGCCCGCAGAGCATTCCAAAGTCTGCATTTCAAAACGTCACTACTTCACTTCCGAGCCCCAGCATGTGCCTAAACAGTGGTTTACCCCCACATATGGGGTATCAGCGTACTCAGGAGAAACTGGACAACAACTTTTGGGGTCAAATTTCTCCTGTTACCCTTGGGAAAATAAAAAATTGCGGGCTAAAAAATCATTTTTGAAAAAAGAATTTTTATTTTTTTTATTTTCATGGCTCTGCGTTATAAACTTCTGTGAAGCACTTGAGGGTTCAAAGTGCTCACCACACATCTAGATTAGTTCCTTTGGGGGTCTAGTTTCCAAAATGGTGTCATTTGTGGGGGCTCTCCAATGTTTAGGCACACAGGGGCTCTCCAAACGCGACATGGTGTCCGCTAATGATTGGAGCTAATTTTCCATTTAAAAAGCCAAATGGCGTGCCTTCCCTTCTGAGCCCTGCCGTGCGCCCAAACAGTGGTTTACCCCCACATATGGGGTATCTGCATACTCAGGACAAACTGGATAACAACACTTGTGGTCCAGTTTCTCCTATTACCATTGGCAAAATAGGAAATTCCAGGCTAAACAATCACTTTACAGAAAAGAAAAATTATTTTTTATTTTCATGGCTCTGCATTATAAACTTCTGTGAAGCACCTGGGGGTTTAAAGTGCTCAGTATGCATCTAGATAAGTTCCTTGGGGGGGTCTAGTTTCCAAAATGGGGTCACTTGTGGGGGAGCTCCAATGCATAGGCACACAGGGGCTCTCCAAACGCGACATGGTGTCCGCTAACAATTGGAGCTAATTTTCCATTCAAAAAGTCAAAAAGCGCGCCTTCCCTTCCGAGCCCTGCCGTGTGCCCAAACAGTGGTTTACCCCCACATATGAGGTATCGGCGTACTCGGGAGAAATTGCTCAACAAATTTTAGGATCCATTTTATCCTATTGCCCATGTGAAAATGAAAAAATTGAGGCGAAAAGAAATTTTTTGTGAAAAAAAAATACTTTTTCATTTTTACGGATCAATTTGTGAAGCACCTGAGGGTTTAAAGTGCTCACTAGGCATCTAGATAAGTTCCTTGGGGGGTCCAGTTTCCAAAATTGGGTCACTTGTGGGGGAGCTCCAATGTTTAGGCACACAGGGTCTCTCCAAACGCGACATGGTGTCCGCTAACGGAGATAATTTTTCATTCAAAAAGTCAAATGGCGCTACTTCCCTTCCGAGCCTTACCATGTGCCCAAACAGTGGTTTACCCCCACATGTGAGGTATCGGTGTACTCAGGAGAAATTGCCCAACACATTTTAGGATCCATTTTATCCTGTTGTCCATGTAAAAATGAAAAAATTGAGGCTAAAAGAATTTTTTTGTGAAAAAAAAGTACTTTTTCATTTTTACGGATCAATTTGTGAAGCACCTGGGGGTTTAAAGGGCTCACTATGCATCTAGATAAGTTCCTTGGGGTGTCTAGTTTCCAAAATGGGGTCACTTGTGGGGGAGCTCCAATTTTTAGGCACACGGGGGCTCTCCAAACGTGACATGGAGTGCAGCCAATTTTTCATTCAAAAAGTCAAATGGCGCTCCTTCCCTTCCAAGCCCTGCCGTGCGCCCAAACAGTGGTTTACCCCCACATATGAGGTATCAGCGTACTCAGGACAAATTGGACAACAACTTTCGTGGTTCAGTTTCTCCTTTTACCATTAAGAAAATAAAAAATTGTTGCTGAAAAATCATTTTTGTGACTAAAAAGTTAAATGTTCATTTTTTCCTTCCATGTTGCTTCTGTTGCTGTGAAGCACCTGAAGGGTTAATAAACTTCTTGAATGTGGTTTTGTGCACCTTCATGGGTGCAGTTTTTAGAATGGTGTCACTTTTGGGTATTTTCAGCCATATAGACCCCTCAAACTGACTTCAAATGTGAGGTGGTCCCTAAAAAAATGGTTTTGTAAATTTCGTTGTAAAAATGAGAAATCGCTGGTCAAATTTTAACCCTTATAACTTCCTAGCAAAAAAAAATTTTGCTTCCAAAATTGTGCTGATGTAAAGTAGACGTGTGGGAAATGTTATTTATTAACTATTTTGTGTCACATAACTCTCTGGTTTAACAGAATAAAAATTCAAAATGTGAAAATTGCGAAATTTTCAAAATTTTCGCCAAATTTCCGTTTTTATCACAAATAAACACAGAATTATTTGACCTAAATTTACCACTAACATGAAGCCCAATATGTCACGAAAAAACAATCTCAGAACTGCTAGGATCCATTGAAGCGTTCCTGAGTTATTACCTCATAAAGGGACACTGGTCAGAATTGCAAAAAACAACAAGGTCTTTAAGGTCAAAATAGGCTGGGTCATGAAAGGGTTAAAGGTCCGCCGCCAGTGGTCCAGGTTTCGATGGGGATATGGCCTTCTGACATGCCTTGTCAACTGGAAGGCCTCATCTGCCACAAGGACATGCGGCACAGCTTCTAAATTGGAGCCTTGGAGTTGACGTGGTGGTAGGTCCAACTGGTTATCGCGCAGCCGCCGACCCATAATGGAAGAATTGAAGACTTAAAAGTCTCCAGTTCTCCCATACAGGCTCGGACTGGCCCACCGGAGAACCGGAGGATTCTCCGGTGGGCCCAGGCACTGACACCTGCTGTGTGGGTCCCCCCGCTCCAGGGCCTAACCCCCCCTCTTCCCTCCCACCCCCCTCCCACCTTCCTTGAAGACGATACTTACCCTGCTCCAGCGATGCCTGGTCTCGGCGTCTGCAGCTTTTCCTGAATGAGCGGTCACGTGGTACCGCTCATTAAGGTCATGAATATGCGCATATTAATGACATTAATGAGCGGTATCACATGACCGCTCACGCAGGATGAAGGTGCTGGGCCGGGAGTCGGGACAGAGCCAGAGGGATGTCGGCACGGCCGCACGGTGTGTGGGACAGGTCAGGTGAGTATGAGGGACGGGTCAGGTGAGTATGAGGGACTGAGGGATGAAGGAGGACATAAGCCGGTGCGCCATGCAAGATGGGAGCAACGCGGGAGTGGGGGGGGGGGGGTGGAACGATAAGCCATGCATACAGGAGAGGGGAATATGAGCCATGCATTCAGGGGGGGGGGAATATGAGCCATGCATTCGGGGGGGGGGGGAATATGAGCCATGCATAGAAGAGGAGGAATATGAGCCAAGCATACAGGGGGGCAATATAAGCCATGCATTCGGGGGGGGGGGTATGAGCCATGCCTTCAGGGGGGGGATATGAGCCATGCATACAAGAGGGGGAATATGAGCCATGCATACAGGAGGGGGAATATGAGCCATGCATACAGGGGGGGGGGGGGATATGAGCCATGCATACAGGAGGGGGGTCATTATACAGTATTGAGCATCATGTGTGGCCATTATACAGTATGAAGCATCATTTGTGGCCAATGGACATTATACAGTATGGAGCATCATGTATGGCCATTATACAGTATGGAGCGCTATGTGTGGCTATTATACAGTATGGAGCACTGTGTGGCCATTATACATTATGGAGCATCATGTGTGGCCATTATACAGTATGGAGAACTGTGTGTAGCCATTTTACAGTATGGAGCATCATGTGTGGTTACCGTTATACAGTATTGAGCTTCATGTGTGGCTATTATGTGTGGCCATATTTTTTGTTTGTTTATAATTATTGTATATAAAATAGTGTGATCAGCAGTGCTAAATGGCTGTGGTTGGGACGTGGATATGGGTGTGACTTGTGAAATGGGTGTGGTCAGAGGCGTGGCCTAAAATTTGCCACGGCGCACTACGCGTGCCGCAAACTTTATACCTCCTTCCCTTTTTCAAAAGTTGGGAGGTATGGTACCGCATTTGCTAGATCACGGCAAGTGCCGCAAATCCCATAAGGAATGAATGAGGCTGAATGCAGTGTTGCTGTAAGTGATCTGTTACGCAGCAGATGCAGAAAAACTGCCCGATCTGCTGCAAAAGACGACTTTCACATCAGCGATTCTTGCCAAAGTCACTGCCGATAGTGTCATACTCACCAAAGGGGGAGGCAGCACTAAAAGTGCCTAGGGCAGTAGAAACTCTAAATACGGCCCTGGGGGCTACATTATATTCTGTGGGGGGACTGCATTATACTCAGGGTACTACATTATATTATGGGTTGCTACATCATACTATATGAGGGGTTACATTATACCAGACGTGTCAAACTGCATTCCTCGAGGGCCGCAAACAGGTCATGTTTTAAGGATTTCCTTGTATTGCACAAGGTGCTGGAATCATTCTGTGCAGGTGATTAAATTATCACCTGTGCAATACAAGGAAATCCTGAAAACATGACCTTTTTGCGGCCCTCGAGGAATGCAGTTTGACACCTCTGCATTATACTCTATGGGGGGCTGCATTATATTCTGTGGTGGAACTGCATTCCCTCAGGGGACTACATTATATTCTGTGGTGGGTTGCATTATACTATATGAGGGGGGCTGCATTATATTCTATGGTGAGGACTGTGTCATACCTGAGGGGGTTGCATTATATTTTGTTGGGTGCTGCATTATATTCTATGAGAGGGGACTGCATTATATTTTATGAGGGGGCTACATTGTATTCTGTGAGGGGGCTACCCCAACCCTTGCTACATAATTAAGACGTGAACTACCTTATATTATACCCTGATATTAGTGCTTTTTACCGCACAATTGGTGTTCTTGTATCTATTTCTATGTAGCTACATAGTGGGCCCCAAGAATGATTTTCTCTGGTGGGCCCAAGGTGCTCCAGTCTGACGCTGCTCCCATAGGCCCCAATATCTACAATTATAAACCTGTAGTAACTGTCAACTACAGCTAACAGCACTACAGAGAAATAATGTTTATAATTGTAGAATTGGGACCCTGAGTTCGGCGGCTAACGCACCCGGATGTGTTTCCCATCAAGGGCTTCAATACAATATGATAAATCACAATGGTTCTGAAAGCAACATGAAATCTTCACCCAATCTTCCATTTTGGGCATAGGCATCACCAGTTCGTGTAGTCTGGACCAAATTTCCACACACGTAGCCCGCACTATGCTGGAGATAGTGGACCTCCCAATTAAAAATTGAAGATGTAGGCCAGCATAAGAGATTCCAGTTGACAGGAAGCTGAAAGCAGACAAAAATATCAATTATTACCAATGTTATAATGCTTGTGAAAATTCATAGTCAACACAAGTAATGTGTGGATATAAAAAGGCAGGATACCAGTACCTTCAAAAATATACACTGGCTAGAGAAATGTAACATTAAATACATATTTTAAGTTGTAATGTAATATAATTTTTACATATAATATTAATCAATTTACTTCAGCTGCTAGGCCACATAAAAAAAACACATTTATATTATAAAAACATCATCAACATAGAGTATGTGAGGATGGTGAATACATACTGTAAAGTAAGTAGAAGGCGCTCCTCTGCGGATATACATTTACGCTTCCTGGTGTTATGATATGTAATGCCAGGTCGCACTGTCTCCAACAAAATATCAAATGTGGATGTAGTCATGCGACAGTACTGGTAAAATTTGTCAGGATGTGTCCGAAAAGATGTATATAGCCGGTGAAAATGGCCTTTAGTGAGGCGTTGCCCCAAAAGTGGATGTACCCACATTCTTCGCCTCCTCGGCGGATCAACTATCACTGGGTATGGCTGGCCAAGGCAACGTGACAACACACATTTATATAACACCCGCTCAGTTGGGGTGAAATGCAGTAGGTCAGACGTGTTGCCAAAGAACCACCAACAGAAGCACAACAACAAAATGGCCAGATTGGAGGGTGCCACTTGTTGTAGAGGCATTAAATAAGGTTACTGATGATGATTTAAATTAATTTAAGGCCTGAAAACAGTTAAATGTCCATTTTGGAAGGTTGCGAGAAAAAAACGCAGTATGGATGCCATACGGATTACATACGCAGGATTACATGCGCAAAATACGCTGCCACACCTTGCCAACAGATTACATCTGGAACAGACTGTATTTCCCTACGCCAAGAGTGACGCCGGCCTTAAAGGGGTTGAAACACCAATCGATGGGCTCCAACAGAATAGGTCATAACTTATTGATCGTTTGGGTCCAACCATTGGAAACCACATCCGCTGCCATTATCAGGTCATTACTGCTGTATGGGGCCCAGTGAGCAGCAGTACAGAAGGGTGTCCCAGCCCCCCTCCTTGTGCTTCTACTGACCGGGCCCCATTGTGCAATAAAGTTCTGTGCACAGTGGACACCTGGAGCTTTTCAGGGCCATCTAACCTGGACAGCTGCATAGCTCCAGTTCCCTCCGCATTCTCTGGACTTCCGGTCAGGTGACATCATCGCGTACGCTCCAGCATGTAGGAGGACACCAGAAGCAGAGCTGCGCCTGCAGAAGATAGTCAGTGAGATAAGTATGAAAACTTTTTTTTTTACTTTCCTTTACAAAATGAATTAAATGGGGGAGGTGGAGGGAGACTGCAAATGATTAAGTGGGGGCATGGGACTGCAAATGATTAAGTGAGTGGGGGGAGGGGGACTGCAAATGATGAAGTGAGAGGAAGGGAGATTGAATATGATTAAGTGGGCGATGGGACTGCAAATGATAAAGTGAGCAAATACAGTAATCAATAAGCATGTTCTTTTATCAAAGACCGAGGGCATGTTGCATTAAGAATCATCCCAGTGTATCAAGATGACAAATCAGGTGAAATACTCCAAAAAACATATGTATACCAAAGAAAGGAGTACCAGAAACACCAAATAGTAAATAATTAACGCCTTTCTGACATTAGACGTACTATTCCGTTGAGGTGGTATGGGCCCGTATGTCCACCGACGGGATAGTACATCTAACGTTATCAGCTGTGCTCTCGGGGGGAGCGCGGCCGATCTCGGCCGGGTGTCAGCTGACTATCACGGCTGACATCCGACACTATGTGCCAGGAGCGGTCACGGACCGCTCCAGGCACATTAACCCCGGCACACTGCGATCAAAGATGATTACAGCGTTCCAGCGGCATAGGGACGTATCGCGCAGGGAGGGGGCTCCCTGCGTGCTTCCCTGAGACCCTCGGAGGAACGCGATGCGATCGCGTTGCTCTGAGGGTCTCCTACCTCCTCCTTTTGGTGTTGTCTGACAATAATTTTTGAAAATGTGAACACTCCTGATTTGGTGTCCATCTGCTGTATTGGGTGGAGTGAAAGACCTGTCGGTCCCTATTATACTACTTCTACTGTGGTGAAATTGATGCCACTTTTGTAGTGACTGCCAGTTTAGGAAATGTGAACACTCCTGGTTGGGTGTCCATCTGCTGTATTGGGTGTAGTGGAAGATCTGTCAGTCCCTATTTTACTATTTCTACTATGGTAAAACTGATGCCACTTCTGTGGTGTCTGCCAATCATTTTTGGAAAAGTGAAAACTCCTGGTTGGGTGTCCGTCCGCTGGATTGGGTGTAGTGAAAGACCTGACGATTCCTATTATACTATTTCTACTGTGGAGAAATTGATGTCACTTCTATGATGTAAGGCTCTCATTTCTTTAAATGTGAACACTCCTTGTTGGGTGTCTATCTGCTGCATTGGGTATTGTGGAAGAACTGTTGGTCCCTATTTTACTATTTCTACGGTGGTGAAATTGATGCCACTTCTGTGGTGTCTTCCAATAGTTTTTGGAAATGTGAAAACTCCTGGTTGGGTGTCTATCCGCTGGATTGGTTGTAGTGAAAGACCTGTTGGTCCCTATTATGCTATTTCTACTGTGTTGAAATCTATGCCACTTTTGTTGTGTCTGCCAGTATTGTTTGGAAATGTGAACACACCTGGTTGGGTATCCATCTGCTGTATTGGGTGTAATGGAAGAACTGTTGGTCCCTATTAAAAAATTTCTACTGTGGTGAAATTGATGCCAGTTCTGTGGTGTAAGTCCCTCATTTCTTTAAATGTGAACACTCCTTGTTGGGTATCCATCTGTTGCATTGGGTGTAGTGGAAGAACTGTTGGTCCCTCTTTTACTATTTCTACTGTGGTGAAGCTCATGCCACTTCTGTGGTGTCCCAATCATTTTTGGAAAAGTGAAAATTCCTGGTTGGTTATCCATCCCCTGGATTGGGTGTAGTGAAAGACCTGACGGTTCCTATTATACTATTTCTACTGTGGTGAAATTGATGCCAATTCTGTGATGTAAGGCACTCATTTCTTAAAATTTGAAAGTTCCTTGTTCAGTGTCTATCTGCTGCATTGAGTGTAGTTGAAGAACTGTTGGTCCCTATTTTACTATTTCTACTGTGGCAAAATTGATACCACTTCTGTGGTGTCTGCCAATAGTTTTCGGAAACATGAAAACTCCTGGTTGGGTGTCTATCCTATGGATTGGGTGTAGTGAAAGACCTGTTTGTCCCTATTATACTATTTCTACTGTGGTGAAATCTATGCCACTTTTGTGGTGTCTGCCAGTATTTTTTTGAAATGTGAACACACCTGGTTGGGTGTCCATCTGCTGTATTGGGTGTAATGGAAGAACTGTAGGTCAATATTGTAAAATTTGTACTGTGGTGAAATTGATGCCAGCTCTGTGGTGTAAGTCCCTCATTTCTTTAAATGTGAACACTCCTTGTTGGGTATCCATCTGTTGCATTGGGTGTAGTGGAAGAACTGTTGGTCCCTATTTTACTATTTCTACTGTGGTGAAGCTGATGCCACTTCTGTGGTGTCCCAATCATTTTTGTAAAAGTGAAAACTCCTGGTTGGGTGTCCATTCCCTGGATTGGGTGCAGTGAAAGACCTGACGGTTCCTATTATACTATTTCTACTGTGGTGAAATTGATGCCACTTCTGTGATGTAAGGCTCTCATTTCTTCAAATTTGAAAGTTCCTTGTTGGGTGTCTATCTTCTGCATTGGGTTTAGTGGAAGAACTGTTGGTCCCTATTTTACTATTTCTACTATGGTGACATTGATGCCATTTCTGTGGTGTCTGACAATAATTTTTGGAAACATGAAATCTCCTGGTTGGGTGTCTATCCGCTGGATTGGGTGCAGTGAAAGACCTGTCGGTCCCTATTATACTATTTCCACTGTGGTGAAATCGATGCCACTTTTGTGGTGTCTGCAAGTATTTTTGGGAAATGTGAACACTCCTGGTTGGGTATCCATCTGCTGTATTGGGTGTAGTAGAAGAACTGTCGGTCCCGATTATAAAATTTCTACTGTGGTGAAATTGATGCCACTTCTGTGGTGTAAGGCCCTCATTTCTTTAAATGTGAACATTTCTTGTTGGGTGTCCAACTGCTGCATTGGGTGTAGTGGAAGAACTGTTGGTCACTATTGTACTATTTCTACTGTGGTGAAACTGATGCCACTTCTGTGGTGTCCCAATCATTTTTGGAAAAGTGAAAACTCCTTGTTGGGCATCCATCTGCTGCATTGGGTGTAGTGGAAGAACTGTCAGTCCCTATTATACTATTTCTACTTTGGTGAAATTGATGCCACTTTGGTGTCCGTCAATAATTTTTGGAAACTCCTGGTTGGGTGTCCATCTGCTGTATTGGGTGCAGTGAAAGACCTGTCAGTCCCTATTATACTATATCTACTATGGTGAAATTGATGCCACGTTGGTGGTATCTGCCAGTATTTTTTGGAAATGTGAACACACCTGGTTGGGTGTCCATCTGCTGTATTGGGTGTAATGGAAGAACTGTCGGTCCCTATTATAAAATTTCTACTATGGTGAAATTGATGCCAGTTCTGTGGTGTAAGGCCCTCATTTCTTTAAATGTGAACACGCCTTGTTGGGTATCCATCTGTTGCATTGGGTGTAGTGGAAGAACTGTTGGTCCCTATTTTACTATTTCTACTGTGGTGAAGCTGATGCCACTTCTGTGGTGTCCCAATCATTTTTGGAAAAGTGAAAACTCCTGGTTGGGTGTCCATCCCCTGGATTGGGTGTAGTGAAAGACCTGACGGTTCCTATTATACTGTTTCTACTGTGGTGAAATTGATGCCACTTCTGTGATGTAATGCTCACATTTCTTTAAATTTGAACACTCCTTGTTGTGTGTCCATCTTCTGCATTGGATTTAGTGGAAGAACTGTTGGTCCCTATTTTACTATTTCTACTGTGGTGGCATTGATGCCACTTCTGTGGTGTCTGCCAATAATTTTTGGAAACATGAAATCTCCTGGTTGGGTGTCTATCCGCTGGATTAAGTGTAGTGAAAGACCTGTCGGTCCCTATTATACTATTTCCACTGTGGTGAAATTGATGCCACTTTTGTGGTGTCTGCCAGTATTTTTTAGAAATGTGAACACTCCTGGTTGGGTGTCCATCTGCTGTATTGGGTGTAATGGAAGAACTGTCGGTCCCTATTATAAAATTTCTACTATGGTGAAATTGATGCCAGTTCTGTGGTGTAAGGCCCTCATTTCTTTAAATGTGAACACTCCTTGTTGGGTATCCATCTGTTGCATTGGGTGTAGTGGAAGAACTGTTGGTCCCTATTTTACTATTTCTACTGTGGTGAAGCTGATGCCACTTCTGTGGTGTCCCAATCATTTTTGGAAAAGTGAAAACTCCTGGTTGGGTGTCCATCCCCTGGATTGGGTGTAGTGAAAGACCTGACGGTTCCTATTATACTATTTCTACTGTGGTGAAATTGGTGCCACTTCTGTGATGTAATGCTCACATTTCTTTAAATTTGAACACTCCTTGTTGTGTGTCCATCTTCTGCATTGGATTTAGTGGAAGAACTGTTGGTCCCTATTTTACTATTTCTACTGTGGTGGCATTGATGCCATTTCTGTGGTGTCTCCCAATAATTTTTGGAAACATGAAATCTCCTGGTTGGGTGTCTATCCGCTGGATTAGGTGTAGTGAAAGACCTGTCGGTCCCTATTATACTATTTCCACTGTGGTGAAATTGATGCCACTTTTGTGGTGTCTGCCAGTATTTTTTAGAAATGTGAACACTCCTGGTTGGGTGTCCATCTGCTGTATTGGGTGTATTGGGTGTAATGGAAGAACTGTCGGTCCCTATTATAAAATTTCTACTATGGTGAAATTGATGCCAGTTCTGTGGTGTAAGGCCCTCATTTCTTTAAATGTGAACACTCCTTGTTGGTTATCCATCTGTTGCATTGGGTGTAGTGGAAGAACTGTTGGTCCCTATTTTACTATTTCTACTGTGGTGAAGCTGTTGCCACTTCTGTGGTGTCCCAATCACTTTTGGAAAAGTGAAAACTCCTGGTTGGGTGTCCATCCCCTGGATACTATTTCTACTGTGGTGAAATTGATGCCACTTCTGTGATGTAAGGCTCTCATTTCTTTAAATTTGAACACTCCTTGTTGTGTGTCCATCTTCTGCATTGGATTTAGTGGAAGAACTGTTGGTCCCTATTTTACTATTTCTACTGTGGTGGCATTGATGCCACTTCTGTGGTGTCTGCCAATAATTTTTGGAAACATGAAATCTCCTGGTTGGGTGTCCATCTGCTGCATTGGGTGTAGTGGAAGAACTGTTGGTCACTATTGTACTGTTTCTACTGTGGTGAAATTGATGCCACTTCTGTGGATTTAAGGCCCTCATATTTTTAAATGTGAATTCTCCTGGTTGGATGTCCATCTGCTGTTTTGGGTGTAGTGAGAAAGCTGTCGGTCCCTATTATACTGTTTCTACTGTGGTGAAATTGATGCCACTTTGGTGATGTCTGCCAATAATTTTTTGGAAATGTGAACACTCCTGGTTGGGACTTCTTCATGCGTGTTGCCTGTAGCAGACCTCCACTTCCTTGTTATCAACTTCCCATGTTACTATCCTTAATCTTCTCTGACAATGGTATTTTAATAAACTGATATTTGTGCCACCGGAGTGTGGCTCAGCCTCAAAGCAAGTAGAAGTGTTGAATGTGGTATCAGGGCTCCCAGCAAAGGGGCCCTTCACCGATCCCTCACCCACCTTGTCTTACTGTGATGTTCAATTGAAACTTGTAAATGTTGTCCCAGACCCCGGTACCTCATGCCTGGCTAATTACTGCAGTGCCATGCTAAAATCTGTACTGTGGGTGAATTGAGGCCATTTTCCTGGTGTCTTTTTCTCATTTGATGTGTTTTGGCAACATTTGGGGCCATTCTAAGGTGTTGTGCATGTGTTTGCCTCCCATTGACGTGAATGGCGTTCGATAATGTTCGGTGAATATTAGACGACTAAATCAGCGAATATTGCAAATTCGGCGAACATAATCCGAATTGAACATTGAAATATTCACTCATCTCTAGTTAACAGCAAATATATATGTATATAAGGGCTGTTTTTTTTTGCTGACAACTATAGAGTGGGTGGGAGGTTGTCCACCTTATCTCCCTCCCAGGGTGTGGTCTGGGGCTTAACCCCTTCACCCCGAAGTCTGTTTTCACTTAAGTGACACGGCCAATTTTTACAATTCTGACCATTGTCACTTTATAAGGTAATAACTCTGAAACGCTTCAACGGATCCTGGTGATTCTGACATTGTTTTCTCGTGACATATTGTATTTTATGATAGTGGCAACATTTCTTTGATATTACTTGCGTTTATTTGTGAAAAAAACTGAAATTTGGTGAAAATTTTGTACATTTTTGTAATTTTCAAGCTTTGAATTTTTATACCCTTGCATCAGAGACTCATATCGCACAAATTAGTTAATAAATAACATTTCCCACATGTCTACTTTACATCAGCACAATTTTGGAACCAATTTTTTTTTTTTGTTAGGGTGTTATAGGGGTTAAAAGTTAAACAACTTTTTTTCACAATCATCGTTTGGCAACATTTTTTTTTATTTTCACAAGGGTAGAAGGAGAAAATGGAGCACTAAAGTTGTTGTGCAATTTCTCCTGAATACACTGTGACAAAACACTCTGGGATCGCCTTTGCTGGGGTCAAAGGACACGTGGTTTGTGCATTGAATCTGAGGCGTACAGCAGGTTTCTGAGCAGGCTGACCTCAGGTCAGATTTATTAACGTGAAAGCAACACAAAAAACAAAACATAAAAATAAATCCTAGCCTGTCCGGCACTAACTGAACAAATACGTTGCTATCTCAACAACTGGGGGGGCTTCTCCCACCCAGCTAACATCACACAGATCTTGAGCAGAGCTCTTCACTCACGTTTGTCTCACACAGGCAGGCAATCTGTGTGCCCCAGGCAGACACTGGAAACACCCAGCTGGTCATCTTTTATTCCTGCAACCATTAACCCATTAGCACCCTGAAGATACTGAGTGGCCTAATTCACATAGGACAAACACCTGGGCGAGATATATCTGCCTCCAACTACCACACCAGCATGAGTCTTACATATCCCCCCCCTTGCTCAGACCAATCCGGTCGAGCAAGAACACTTTTGAAACAGTGCACTCGGGATAGGGCATCGGCGTTCCCCATCTGCACCCCAGGTCGGTGCTCCACCGTAAAAGAGTAAGCCTGCAGGGCAAGGAACCACCGGGTTACCCGACTATTACGGTCCTTGTGGAGGTGCATCCACTTGAGAGGGGCATGGTCTGTGACCAGCCTAAACTTCCTACCAGCCAGGTAATACTTGAGGGAGTTGAGAGCCCATTTAATGGCTAGGCACTCTTTTTCAACCACCGCATACCTCTGCTCATGTACATTTAGTTTCCGACTGAGATAGAGGACCGGGTGTTCGACTCCGTCCCTCACCTGGGAAAGTACAGCTCCGACACCAGTATCAGAGGCATCAGTTTGTACCACAAACTCGCTGCTGAAATCAGGAGTCACTAGTACGGGCTGAGAGCACAAAGCCCGTTTCAGACTGTGGAAGGCCTCTTCAGCAGCTGAGGTCCATTTTACCATGACGGAACCCTTCCCCTTGGTAAGATCCGTCAAGGGAGTAGCCATGGCTGCAAAATTGGGTATGAACCGGCGATAATAGCCGGCAATCCCCAGGAAAGCCTGCACTTGTTTCTTGTTCACTGGTTGTGGCCAGCCCTGAATTGCCTGTATTTTGTCGATCTGGGGTTTAACCACTCCTCGGCCAATCACGTAGCCCAAGTATCGGGCTTCTTCAAGCCCGATGTGGCATTTCTTGGGGTTTGCCGTTAAACCTGCATCTCGCAGGTCATCAATCACCGCTTGTACCTTCTGGAGATGAGTTTCCCAGTCCATGCTGTAAATTACGATGTCATCCAGGTAGGCAGAAGCGTACTGTCTGTGAGGCCTCAAGACTCGATCCATCAATCTCTGGAACGTTGCGGGAGCTCCGTGAAGTCCAAACGGCATATAGACATACTGGAACAGACCTTCCGGTGTAGCAAATGCCGTCTTCTCTCTGGCCGCCTCGGCCAGAGGAATCTGCCAGTACCCCTTTGTTAAATCCAGGGTCGTAATGTATCGGGCTTTACCAAGCCGGTCGATCAACTCATCGACCCGGGGCATAGGGTACGCATCAAATTTAGAAACTGCATTCAGTTTCCTAAAGTCATTACAAAACCGGATGGAGCCATCCGGTTTAGGTATCAACACAATTGGACTGGACCAGGCGCTGTGTGACTCCTCAATGACTCCTAAGTCCAACATTGCCATCACTTCCCGGGAGACGGCTTCACAGCGGGCTTCCGGAATCCGGTAGGGCTTCACATGAACAGTGACGCCAGGCTCTGTGACAATCTCATGTTTCACCAACTTAGTCCGGCCAGGTTTTTCGGAGAAAAACTGTCGGTTCTGTAACAAAAATTGCTTAACCTCAGATTTTTGTTGTTCTGAGAGAGTCTCAGCAACCTGCACCTCTGGTACAGTAGGTGAACAAACCGGACGGGGCAGATCCGCCGTTAGGGCAGAGCGGTCTTTCCAGGATTTTATCAGATTCACATGATAAATCTGTTCCGGTTTTCTCTTACCCGGCTGGTACACTTTATAGTTCACTTCACCAACTCTTTCTCGGACCTTAAATGGGCCCTGCCATTTCGCCAGGAATTTACTATCCACCGTAGGGATTAGGACCAACACCCTATTGCCAGGTGCAAATGTACGGACCTTAGCGCCTCTATCATAACTTTGCCTCTGGGCTCCCTGGGCCTGTAACATATGGTCCCTAACAATGGGCATGACAGCGGCAATGCGATCCTGCATTTGTGTTACATGGTCGATCACCGTTTTAAAGGGAGTGACTTGACCTTCCCAGGTTTCTTTTGCGACGTCCAGCAGTCCCCGGGGACGACGGGCGTACAACAGTTCGAAAGGCGAAAACCCTGTGGAAGACTGGGGAACTTCCCTAATGGCAAACAGCAAATAGGGTAACAAGTAATCCCAGTTCTTCCCATCTTTGTCTATCACCTTCCGGAGCATCTGTTTTAAGGTTTTGTTGAGGCGCTCAACCAGGCCATCTGTTTGAGGGTGATAGACAGACGTACGCAACGGGTCTATTTGTAAGAGCCTGCAGAGCTCCTTCATTACCCTCGACATAAAGGGAGTCCCCTGGTCGGTGAGTATCTGTTTTGGAATTCCCACCCGACTAAACACTTGTACCAATTCCTTGGCGATCGTCTTGGTAGCTGTGTTACGCAAAGGGACGGCTTCCGGGTAACGAGTGGCATAGTCCATGATGACGAGGATATGTTGGTGCCCACGTGCGGATCGGGGAAGGGGCCCAACCAAATCTATCCCAATTCTCTCAAAAGGGACCCCGATGATAGGAAGGGGTACCAAAGGGCTACGGAACTGAGATTTAGGGGCCGCGATTTGGCACTCTGGACAGGACTCACAATAGTTACGCACATCACAATGTATTCCAGGCCACACAAAACAATGCAATATCCTTTCTGTGGTTTTCTGTACCCCCAGATGTCCCCCCATTATATGTCCGTGGGCCAAATCCAGTACCTTCCGCCGATAAGGTTTGGGTACCACTAACCGTTGCACTGTGTCTTCCCCTTTTTTCTCTACCTGGTAGAGCAAATCATTTTCAAGAACCATATACGGGTACGCTAGCCTAGTGTCAGGTTCTACGTGTACCCCATCTATCATTTTTACATTTTTCCTAGCCGGAGTTAGGGTAGGATCTTTCATTTGCTCGCTGTGGAAGTCATTCACCTGGACTCCCAAATCTGGCAGGCAGGGTGCCGGATGACTGTCTGCCTCCGCCTCTCGCTGAGGTTCCTCAGTTTCCCCCGCCATGACGGAGAAGGGGTACTGAAGGTTAGATTCACCAACCTCCCCAGCAACATCTTCCTGTGGGGTCTCCTCTAGGGACTCGGGACCTCCAGATGGCATGGGAGAAGATTCACGGGTACAGCTACCGTGAAGGAGCAACTGATTCTCCCACAACTGCCAGAAATAGGGAAAATCCCTGCCCAGGATTACATCCTGTAACAATGCGGGGACGAGTCCCACTTTGTGCTGCACTGACCCATAGGGAGTAGAAATCCATATGACCGCTGTTAAGTACGAGCGGGTGTCACCATGCACACACGTCACAGAAAACTTGTCAGACGGACCAGACGGAAGTGCCACCAGACTAGCTTTCACCAGAGTCACCACACTTCCAGAGTCTAGTAATGCCACAACATTTTTCCCATCAACAGATAATTCACACAGGTGTTTCACTGTATCATTTTGACCCGCATTCACACTCACTAGCTGTGTAACCAAAGACATGCGTTTTCTAGAGTCTATAACGTCGCACTGCATGGGTTCAGCGGTAACAGGACAGTTCGCAGAAACATGACCCTTCTCATGGCAGCGGAAACACCTAACAGGTCCCCTACTGAGACCACCGTCCAATACTCTTGGTCTCGCAGTGCGAGCAGTCCCGGACTCCTCCCCCACAGTTTTAAGCGATTTTCCTTCACCCGTGGTCCCTGGAACAGTCTTACCGGTTCCACGAGGAGGAGGCACAGACCGGGGGCTGGCGGTGCCGTCGGGAAGTCCTTCTGCCACGGAATAACGCTCGACCAACTCCACAAGTTGATCCGCTGTCGTGGGATTTCCTTGGCTTACCCACCTTTTCAGCGCTGGGGGTAGTACTCTCAGGTACTTGTCCAGGACAACCCGCTGGATTATTTCGGGTATTGTCAGTACCTCGGGTTGCAGCCATTTCTTTGTCAAGTAGATCAGGTCGAACATCTGAGACCGCGCCGGTTTATCTTGCTGGTATGTCCACTGATGTACCCTCTGTGCACGGACAGCCGTCGTCACACCCAGCCGGGCCAGGATCTCAGCTTTCAGCTTCTCAAAGTCCTGAGCGACCTCCGGGTCCAAATCATGGTAAGCCTCGCCGGAAACGGGGCAATCAAATCGGCCCATCGTGCCTTCGGCCACTTCTCTCTCAATGCCGTCCGCTCAAACGTTGTCAGGTATGCCTCAACGTCATCTTCTGCAGTCAGCTTTTGCCAGTATCGACTCACATGGATCCTTCTGGACTCTGCTTCCGGGTCAGCGTCAGGCATGCTCACCAGGCGCTGCGCCACCTGTTGGAGAAGTTGGCGGTCTGCAACCGTCATGTCCACTAACTCCTTCAGCTGTGCGGCCATCAAGCGATTAGCTTCGTGCTGTGCGGCAGTGGCCTGCTGCTGTATGGCAGTGGACTGTACTAAGGCATTCACCACGTCTTCCATGCTGTCGCCTGTGCCACGGTATGCCCGCGTTCTCCACCACAATGTGACAAAACACTCTGGGATCGCCTTTGCTGGGGTCAAAGGACACGTGGTTTGTGCATTGAATCTGAGGCGTACAGCAGGTTTCTGAGCAGGCTGACCTCAGGTCAGATTTATTAACGTGAAAGCAACACAAAAAACAAAACATAAAAATCCTAGCCTGTCCGGCACTAACTAAACAAATACGTTGCTATCTCAACAACTGGGGGGGGTTCTCCCACCCAGCTAACATCACACAGATCTTGAGCAGAGCTCTTCACTCACGTTTGTCTCACACAGGCAGGCAATCTGTGTGCCCCAGGCAGACACTGGAAACACCCAGCTGGTCATCTTTTATTCCTCCAACCATTAACCCATTAGCACCCTGAAGATACTGAGTGGCCTAATTCACATAGGACAAACACCTGGGCGAGATATATCTGCCTCCAACTACCACACCAGCATGAGTCTTAAAACACTGATACCACTGATATGTGGGGGAAAACCACTGTTTGGACACACGGCAGGGCTCGGAAGGGAAGGAGCGCCATTTGACTTTTTCAAACCAAAATTGGCTGGAATTGAGATCGGACACCATGTCGTGTTTGGAGAGCCCCTGATGTACCTAAACAGGAGAAAACTGCCACAAGTGACCCCATTTTGGAAACTAGACCCTTTAAGGAACTTATCTAGCTATGTGGTGAGCACTTTGAACCCCCAGGTGCTTCACAGAAGTTTAGAACGTAGAGGCATGAAAAAAAAAAAAAAAATCACATTTTTTCCCCAAAAATGATCTTTTAGCAACAATTTTTTTATTTTCACAAGTGTAAAAGGAGAAAATGGACCACTAAAGTTGTTGTGCAATTTCTCCTGAATACAATGATACACCATATGTGGGGAAAACCACTGTTTGGGCGCACGACAGGGCTCAGAAGGGAAGGAGCGCCATTTGACTTTTTCAAACCAAAATTGGCTTGAATTGAGATCGGACACTATGTCGTGTTTGGAGAGCCCCTGATGTACCTAAACAGTGGAAAACCGCCACAAGTTACCCCATTTTGGAAACTAGACCCTTCAAGGAACTTATCTAGCTATGTGGTTTTCTCACTGTTTGGGCACACGTCGGGGCTCGGAATGGAGTAAGTGACGTTTTGGATTGCAGACTTTGATGGAATAGTCTGCGGGCGTCATGTTGCATTTGCAGAGCCCATGATGTACCTAAACAGTGGAAATCCTCCACAAGTGCCGCCATTTTGGTAACTACACCCCTGAAGGAATTTATCTAGAGGCATAGTTTTATAGTATTGATTATAATTCTTTTGGTTTTACTGGTGTATGAATTTATAATGTGGATGTATGTGTAAAATGTGCGGGGTACATCAGATAATAAAAGTGTGTTGTGTCAACAGAGTATAAACTAATTTTATTAATTTGTGGACGTGTGGAAGGCTTTGAAGGAATCCTTAATGTAAAGGCCAGGTTTCTCAGGGCAGGTTTCACAATGGTAAATTGTGTCCTTTCGGATTCCCCTCTTGGAACATACTCTGCATCGGTTTTGTGATCGTCCTGTCCTCGCTGTTTGGGGAACCTGTCCTGGGAAATGTTGACCTGGGACAATACAGGCACTATCAGATTCAGAAGTACTGGGGCCCTCACCTCCCTGAGTGCCAAACATTAGGGCCTTGATGACTACCTCCTGAAACTGAAGGAAGGTCCCTCCCGTATTGCCTGTAGATCGGAACAGCACAAAAGCATTGTACAGTGCCATCTGTGCAATGTGCACGAACAATTTTTTGTACCATACGTAAGTTTTTCGCATGGCACTGTATGGTTGGAGGACCTGATCTGAGAGGTCCACACCCCCATGTACCGATTGTAATCCAGGATACAATCTGGCTTTGGGACTTGTTTTGTGGTCCCACGATCAGTAAACAAGGGTGTTGTTGTCACAGTGTATAGTGGTCAGGATAAGGACATCCGTTTTGTCCTTATACTTGACCACCAGCATGTTGTCGCTGCATTGGACTCTGCTTTCCCCTTTTCTCAGCATTTGCACAATTAGCGGCTTAGGGAGGCCTCGCTGATTTTTTTGGTGCCACATGCAGCCTTACCTCTGGCAGAGAGGGCCTTGAAGAGTGGGATGCTGATGTAAAAGTTGTCAATGTAGAGGTGATAACCCCTATCCAGCAGTGGGTGCAGCAATTCCCCCACAGTTTTCCCACTCACCCCCAGGATGGGGGGGCATTCAGGGGGGTTAATCTGGGTGTCCTTCCCCTCGTAGACCATAAATCTGTGGGTGTACCCTGAGGTAGTCTCGCACAGTTTGTACAGCTTTATTCCGCACCTGGACCTCTTACTGGGCAGGTACTGTCGGAATTTTAGCCTCCCTTTGAAGTGAACGAGAGATTCATCAATAGCGATGTCCCTCTGGGGTGTGTACGCCTCAGCAAATATTCTGCTGAAGTGTTCAACCACTGGCCGAATTTTATATAGACGATCAAAGTTTGGATCGTCTCGAGGAGGACACTGTGCATTATCACTAAAATGCAAACATTTTTGGATCCCTTCAAATCGTGTCCTTTTCATGGCCATGCGGAATACTGGTGTACTGTAGAAAATTGCCGAAGGTTTGGCTTTTTGATTATGCCCATATGCAGCACAATTCCCCAAAATGTCATCATCTCTCCTGCATTTACGGGGGTCCATCAGGGGTGTGATGATGTGGGATATTGGGTGGAAAATTGTTGGGCATACAGGTTTGTCTGGGCCACCATAAGATTTATTATTTCATCACTGAAAAAGAATTTGAAGAAGTCAATTTCAGTGAGGCCAGTCGTGTCAAACTGGATTCCTGAGCTGCTGCTGAAATCCGGAATGATAGGCTGAAAATTTTCAGGGGGTGCAATCCATACAGGATCGATTGCTGCAGGAGTTGCCTGGGTCCTAGGGCGTCTTGTTGGGGGTCCTTCCTCACCATATGAGGAGGAGGAGGAGGAATAGAGGAATGTGGGATCTTCCTCACTGGCTGTATCCCTGTCGGACGCAAGGATGGCGTAAGCCTCCTCTGGTGAATAGCGCCTTGTTGACGAATGGGCCATTTTTTCCCCCAAACCCTAGGGATGTGTGTGTAAGTGGTGCTTTTACACGTCTAATGTGTGGGGCTTGTGTATAGGTTACTCTTTATTATAACCAGAGAGAAAAAACAAGTAGTGAGAAAATATGTAGAAGAAACAAGAAAAAAAGGATGAAAATAAAAATTAGATGTAAAAAAATAAGTTTGTATAAAAAAAAATATAAATTTACCCTACGCAACTAAAAAACGAACGCCACGAACAGTGAATGAACGCGCTAAAAATTAGGCAACACAACTAATTATTCTTTTTACAAAAATAAAAGTGAACGCCACTAACAGTGTGACGTACGATCCCCTAATGAACGCGCTAAAAAGTAGACGACACAACTATTCTTTTTACAAAAGAAAAGCAATCGCCACCAACACTGTGACGTACGCTCCCCTAATGAACGTGCTAAAAATTAGCCAACACAACTATTCTTTTTACAAAAGAAAAGCGAACCCCACTAACACTGTGACGTACGCTCCCCTAATGCACTCGTTAAAAATTAGATGACGCAACTAATTATTCTTTTTACAAAAGAAAAAAACGAACGCCACTAACAGTGTGACGTACGCGCCCCTAATGAACGTGCAAAAAATTAGATGATGCAACTATTCTTTTTACAAAAGAAAAATGATAATTACTTACCGGTAATTTGATTTTCCATAACCATGACAGCACCGTACGTGAGAGATGGCATCCGCCCCCAGGAACAGGAAACCTGCAGCAGAGATAAAAGAAGGGGGCGGCACCTCCTCAGTTTGTTTCAGAGTATGAAAGATGACCGCCTTATTAGTACACACATGTATGTCACATTCATTTTGCATGGTCACTTATTTGTCTCTATATATGTATATTCCTTTATTATTATTATTATCATTATTTTTTTTTTCTGCATCACACAACCATCACCAAGATAGGGCGGGAATTAATGCGGTGCTGTCATGGTTCTGGAAAATAAAATTATCGGTAAGTAATCATTTTTTCTCTTCACCATGACAGCACCATACGTGAGAGGGAGAAATAGAAAGACTCCTAGGGTGGGACAAAAGCAGATAGTACCTTTCTCCCAAAAGACCAGTTTGATAAACCTAAGTCTAGCCTATAATGTCGGAAGAAGGTGGATGGTGAAGACCATACTGCAGCTCTACAAATCTGTTCCACCAAAGCGTTTGCCCTTTCTGCCCAGGATGTGGCAATAGCACGCGTGGAGTGAGCCGTAACACCCTGTGGGGGAACTTGGCCAGAAGAGGAATATGAAAGTGAAATAGCCGTACGCAACCACCGTGCAATAGTTGCCTTTGAGGCCTTTTGGTCCCCTGGAAGGCGACAAAAAGGGCTGATGACTGATGCCAAGATTTTGTGGCTTCTATGTATTGAAGCAGGCAGCGTCTGACATCGAGACAATGGAAGGTTTGTTCTCCCTGGGATTTCGGTTGAGGACAAAAAGAGGGCAAAATTATTTTTTGGTCTCTATGGAATTTGAGTTGACGTTTGGAAGGAAGGCCGGGTCAGTTTTAATAATCACTTTGTCATCCTGAAAGTTAGTGTAAGGGGGGTTAACCGAAATAGCTTGCAGCTCGCAGGTACGTTGGGCTGAAGTTAAGGCAACCAGGTAGACCGTTTTCAGGGTTAACCCCTTTCTGACATTAGACGTACTATCCCGTCGAGTTGGGGTGGGCCCCTATGACCACTGACGGGATAGTACGTCATATGCAATCGGCAGCGCTCACGGGGGGAGCGCCGCCGATCGCAGCCGGGTGTCAGCTGCCTATCGCAGCTGACATCTGGCACTATGTGCCAAGAGCGGTCACGGACCGCCCCCGGCACATTAACCCCCGGCACACCGCGATCAAACATGATCGCGATGTGCCGGCGGTACAGGGAAGCATCGTGCAGGGAGGGGGCTCCCTGCGGGCTTCCCTGAGCCCTCCGCAGCAACGCGATCACATCACAGGTCTTCCTACCTCCCTCCCTGGGAGGTGGCTTCACA
Source organism: Ranitomeya imitator (assembly GCF_032444005.1). Classification (NCBI taxonomy): domain Eukaryota; kingdom Metazoa; phylum Chordata; class Amphibia; order Anura; family Dendrobatidae; genus Ranitomeya; species Ranitomeya imitator. The sequence continues at coordinate 171,403,584 of NC_091286.1, forward strand.
GAGCCTGCTCTGTTGGGTGTTTTGATCTCCCCGAGGTCATTCATCCTTATGTTTATAGGAAAGGGAGGAGGCGGAAACCGTTTTTTCTTATCCGATGCTTTCTCAAGGATCTCATGTAAGGCCTTACCAAAAAGATATTGTCCTTCACAGGGTACCGCACAAAGTTGAACTTTCGTTTGGAAGTCAGCAGTCCAATTCTTCAGCCACAATGCTCTACGTCCTGAGTTGGATAAAGCACATGCACGGGCGGCACCTCTGACAGAATCAATCGAAGCATCTGCTAGGAATCTTGCCGCACCCTGTAGAGAGGGTATCGCTTCAAGTAGTCTCTCTCTCGGGCATTTGTTTTTAATCTGGTCACTCAGTTCCTCTAACCACTTAACCATAGCACGTGCTGTGCAAGTGGCGGCCACCCCGGGTTTAAACGACCATGTCGCTGCCTCCCAAGCTGACTTCAGAGAATCATCTGCTTTCTTGTCAAGGGGATCTCTTAGGGCTCCCATATCTTCAAACGGTAACGCTACTCCCTTAGAGGTGCTAGCAATGGCTGCATCTTATTTAGGAGCCTTTTCCCACTTTTCACAGACCTCTTCATCAAAGGGGTATTTGCGTTTCAGTGCCTGAGGGATAGATATCTCTCATCTTGGGTGCAGGCACCGCTGGTGTGTCCGGATCCGTGGCTGGATCTGCCATATTGGAGAGGCAGTCCGCTTTGCTTTCACTGTGTTTATATGGTAGGAGCGGTGTGCGCGCCTCTGGAGCAACTTCTGCTCGGAAGTGTCCAGCACACCGGCTCCCCCGGCGTGTGACATCACTTCCCATGCGACCGGAAGTCGTCATCCTTCACTTTGGCGCCAGCGTCAGTGAGGACACACCCCTTTCCCCAGACCAGCCTCCTGCCCAGAGCGGACGCCGGGGAGTCCAGCGGGGGGGTGGGAGGTGGGGGGGAGGGGATGAGGTGCGGGCCGCAGCAGCTCTTCGCCCTGACAGCACCTATGAGATACCGCCGAGTACGGCTGCCCCCACCGCGGACCTCAGCCTCCGGACCGGTAATCATCAGAGGGAGATCCCTCCGGAGGTAAGAGCTCTGCCGCAGGCATCCACCTGCAGGAACAGGAAACCAAACTGAGGAGAGAAGGAGAGAGGTGCCACCTCCTTCTTTTATCTCTGCTGCAGGTTTCCTGTTCCTGGGGGTGGATGTCATCTCTCACGTACGGTGCTGTCATGGTGAAGGGAAAAAGCGAATGCCACTAACAGTGTGACGTACGCTCCCCTAATGCACTTGCTAAAAATTAGGCGACGCAACTAATTTTTTTTTTTACAAAAGAAAAGCGAACACCACTAACTGTGACGTACGCTCCCCTAATGCACTAGAGATTATCGGTCGATAGCAGATATTTTTATGCAAAAAAGACGCTACCTCCCTACTTATAAAACTACTCTGTACGATTTTTTTTTTCTAAAAGATGATCGGTCGTCACTAACTCTGTGACGCCAGCTACACTAACAAGCTACCACTAAATTACTCTGTACAATTTTTTTCTCTGTAAAAAAAAAAAAAAAAAGACCGGTCGTCACTAAGGCTGGTTTCACATTTGCGGTTTTTTGTTTTTGCGGTAAAAACGCAAAAAAAGCATGCGTTTTTTCCCCCTATACTTAACATTAAAAACGCATGCTTTTTTTGCATGCGTTTTGACGTGTTTTTGCAACGCATGCATTTTTATCTGCATGCGTTGTGTTGCAGAAATGCAACATGTAGTAATTTTAGCTGCGTTTTTTTGCCGTGAAAAAACGCATGCGTTTTTTCGCGGCAAAAAGACGTATTGATGTCTATGTAAACGCATGCGTTTTTAAGCACATGCGTTTTTAAACGCATGCGTTTTTATAGAAAAACACAAGAATACACACTTATAAGTCACCACCCAAACTCTAACCCAAACGCTAACCCAAACTCTAACCGTAACCCTAAGGGATCCTAACCCTAGGGTTAGGATCCCTAGGGTTAGGACTAGGGTTACAGTTTGGGTTAGGGTTTGTGTTACAGTTTGTTACAGTTTGTATCACAGTTTGTGTCAGGCCGGGATCACACATGCGAGAAACACGTCCGTGTCTCGCACGTGAAATCCAAGCTCTGGCGCCGGCACTCCAGAGCGGAGCATGCGGCTCCATGTGTTCCTATGCGGCCGCACGCTCCGCTCCCAAGTGCCGGCGCCAGAGCTTGGATTTCACATGCGAGACACGGACGTGTTTCTCGCATGTGTGATCCCGGCCTTAGAGTTTGTGTTACAGTTTGGGTTAGAGTTTGTGTTTTAGGGTTAGGGTTAGTGTTAGGGTTAGGATCCCTAGGGTTAGGGTTTGTGTTAGGGTTAGGATCCCTAGGGATCCTAACCCTAGGTATTTATGTTTATAGTGGGTTTTCTAGTTGATTTTGATGATTGGCAGCTGTCACACTTCTCATCATGTGTTTCAAAAACGCAAACACAGGAAAAAACGTGTTTAAACGCGTCAAAACGAGTTTAAACGCAAAAACGCATGCGCCTAAAAAACGCTGCGTTTAAACACGTTTTTGCACCAAATGTGTTTGCATTTAAAGCGCTGCGTTTTAAAACGCAAGTGTGAAACCAGCCTAACGCTGTGACACCAGCTAATCTACATCTAAAACTACACTGTACCATTTTTTTTCTAAAAAACAAAACAAAAACGGACGTCGCTTAGACTGCAATGTCCGCTACGCTAATTAGCTAAAAAGTCCTGTGGCGCAGTCTCTGATCAACAGCGATACAGATCAGAGTGCTGCGGACACAGGAAGAGCACGAATGCTCTGTGCGGGACGCCGCGCACAGGAAAAAAACGCAAAAAATTCAATTGGATGGTGGGGGAGGGAGGGGGTACTGGAACAGGGATGGGGGATGGGAAAGAGGTGGGGGAGGTACTGCTGCTGCTGTGATCACAGGCCTCACACAGCAGGCAGATGGCAGCAGAGAGCACGGAGCTGGAGATCAGCAAAGCACAGGAGGGCAGGAGATCGCCGGGTTGATCACACTGGCCACCAATAGATTCCTTCACTCAGGTCAGACAGAGGAGCTTGGACAACAGCTCTGCAAGCCAAATCTGAGAGAAAGATGGCGTGCAGGGCCTATAGGGGTTAATCAGGTGAGGTGACGATCACCCCACCTACTGTGACAGCTGTGATTGGTGCGACATCACAGCACCAATCACAGCCTGTCACGTTTTTTTTTTTAACTTTATTGTCATGTCACTGTGATTGGCTGGTCAGAATTGACCAACCAATCACAGCGATCGCCGATGCGGGGGGTGGTGCATCCCACCGCGGCTAGGTGCAGAGATGGTCTGCTATTAGGGACAGCAGCCATCGGAACCCGATCACTGTGCGATGCCACGCGGTGACCGGAAAATGTCGGTGCCGTACTAGTACTGCGGCTGGCACAAATGCAGGGCCTGCAGCGCCATACTAGTACGGCGCATGGCACAAAGGGGTTCAATAGCTGGCCTCCAGAGGCAGTGAGTGTTCAGTGTCTGGACAGGAACACTTCAGAGAAGTGATGGTGTTTTGTGCTAACCTGAACTGTGGGTCTTCCTAAAGCTGAGCTGACTGACCCTGCTATCACAAGGACTGTACTTTATGCTAACATTTTGTTTTCTTCTACTGTTTTGACCAGAGAGCCAAGTTTGTTTTTACTTCACCTTGGTTCATGCTGCCTATAAAAAAAACAAAGGAAGTTCATAAAGAGACAGTACCTGTGGTTACCTCTGTGTAGACCCAAGGGAGCTGATTTACCTCAGGTGGTGTTAGAGCAGGGGTCCCCAACTCCAGTCCTCAAGGCCCACCAATATGTCATGTTTTCAGGATTTCCTTAGTCTTGCCCAGGTAATAATTGCATCACCTGTGCAATGCAAAGGAAATCCTGAAAACATGACCTGTTGGTGGGCCTTGAGGACTGGAGTTGGGGACCCCTGTGTTAGAGGAGCGGGCAGTGTTCCCAGCAAACACATGTGATGGCTACAAGAGGTACTACATGTCCTTGTTGAAGGCGGACACAAGCCAGCATATGACATCAAGCAAAATGGAGAACAGCAGCAGGTACAGCAGTAACAGATGGTGCAATAGGAGACAAGTAAGCTGCTTTTACAACAGATGCAACAGCAGCACCAACAGATAATGGACTTGCTCGCAGAGGCGGTTAATGTAAGGCTACTTTCACACTGGCGTTTTTTGCCAGACGTCGCAATGCGTCGTTTATGGCAAAAAACGTATCCTGCAAAGTTGTTTGCAGGATGCGTTTTTGCCCCATAGATTAACATTGGCGACGCATTGCGACGCTTTGCCACACGTCGCAACCGTCGTGCGACGGTTGCGCCGTGTTGTGGCGGACCGCCGGGAGCAAAAAACGTTAAATGTAACGTTTTTTGCTCCTGACGGACCGCTTTTTCCGACCGCGCATGCGCGGCCGGAACTCCGCCCCCACCTCTCCGCACCTCACAATGGGGCAGCGGATGCGCCGGAGAAATGCATCTGCTGCACCCGTTGTGCAGTGCGTCAAACGCTAGAGTCGGAATCTCTGCCCGACGCATTGCGACGGGGAGATTCCGACGCTAGTGTGAAAGTAGCCTAAGGCCGGCAGCCTCTATCCCAAGTCTATGTGAGGACTCATACGTCCAGAAGGCGGTAAGATGAGCAATGCAAGAAATGACCCCAGGTGATGATGTACCTAAACAGGAGAAAACTGCCACAAGTGACCCCATTTTGGAAACTAGACCCTTTAAGGAACTTATCTAGCTATGTGGTGAGCACTTTGAACCCCCAGGTGCTTCACAGAAGTTTAGAACGTAGAGGCATGAAAAAAAAAAAAAGAAAATCACATTTTTTCCCCAAAAATGATCTTTTAGCAACAATTTTTTTATTTTCACAAGTGTAAAAGGAGAAAATGGACCACTAAAGTTGTTGTGCAATTTCTCCTGAATACAATGATACACCATATGTGGGGAAAACCACTGTTTGGGCGCACGACAGGGCTCAGAAGGGAAGGAGCGCCATTTGACTTTTTCAAACCAAAATTGGCTTGAATTGAGATCGGACACTATGTCGTGTTTGGAGAGCCCCTGATGTACCTAAACAGTGGAAAACCGCCACAAGTTACCCCATTTTGGAAACTAGACCCTTCAAGGAACTTATCTAGCTATGTGGTTTTCTCACTGTTTGGGCACACGTCGGGGCTCGGAATGGAGTAAGTGACGTTTTGGATTGCAGACTTTGATGGAATAGTCTGCGGGCGTCATGTTGCATTTGCAGAGCCCATGATGTACCTAAACAGTGGAAATCCTCCACAAGTGCCGCCATTTTGGTAACTACACCCCTGAAGGAATTTATCTAGAGGCATAGTTTTATAGTATTGATTATAATTCTTTTGGTTTTACTGGTGTATGAATTTATAATGTGGATGTATGTGTAAAATGTGCGGGGTACATCAGATAATAAAAGTGTGTTGTGTCAACAGAGTATAAACTAATTTTATTAATTTGTGGACGTGTGGAAGGCTTTGAAGGAATCCTTAATGTAAAGGCCAGGTTTCTCAGGGCAGGTTTCACAATGGTAAATTGTGTCCTTTCGGATTCCCCTCTTGGAACATACTCTGCATCGGTTTTGTGATCGTCCTGTCCTCGCTGTTTGGGGAACCTGTCCTGGGAAATGTTGACCTGGGACAATACAGGCACTATCAGATTCAGAAGTACTGGGGCCCTCACCTCCCTGAGTGCCAAACATTAGGGCCTTGATGACTACCTCCTGAAACTGAAGGAAGGTCCCTCCCGTATTGCCTGTAGATCGGAACAGCACAAAAGCATTGTACAGTGCCATCTGTGCAATGTGCACGAACAATTTTTTGTACCATACGTAAGTTTTTCGCATGGCACTGTATGGTTGGAGGACCTGATCTGAGAGGTCCACACCCCCATGTACCGATTGTAATCCAGGATACAATCTGGCTTTGGGACTTGTTTTGTGGTCCCACGATCAGTAAACAAGGGTGTTGTTGTCACAGTGTATAGTGGTCAGGATAAGGACATCCGTTTTGTCCTTATACTTGACCACCAGCATGTTGTCGCTGCATTGGACTCTGCTTTCCCCTTTTCTCAGCATTTGCACAATTAGCGGCTTAGGGAGGCCTCGCTGATTTTTTTGGTGCCACATGCAGCCTTACCTCTGGCAGAGAGGGCCTTGAAGAGTGGGATGCTGATGTAAAAGTTGTCAATGTAGAGGTGATAACCCCTATCCAGCAGTGGGTGCAGCAATTCCCCCACAGTTTTCCCACTCACCCCCAGGATGGGGGGGCATTCAGGGGGGTTAATCTGGGTGTCCTTCCCCTCGTAGACCATAAATCTGTGGGTGTACCCTGAGGTAGTCTCGCACAGTTTGTACAGCTTTATTCCGCACCTGGACCTCTTACTGGGCAGGTACTGTCGGAATTTTAGCCTCCCTTTGAAGTGAACGAGAGATTCATCAATAGCGATGTCCCTCTGGGGTGTGTACGCCTCAGCAAATATTCTGCTGAAGTGTTCAACCACTGGCCGAATTTTATATAGACGATCAAAGTTTGGATCGTCTCGAGGAGGACACTGTGCATTATCACTAAAATGCAAACATTTTTGGATCCCTTCAAATCGTGTCCTTTTCATGGCCATGCGGAATACTGGTGTACTGTAGAAAATTGCCGAAGGTTTGGCTTTTTGATTATGCCCATATGCAGCACAATTCCCCAAAATGTCATCATCTCTCCTGCATTTACGGGGGTCCATCAGGGGTGTGATGATGTGGGATATTGGGTGGAAAATTGTTGGGCATACAGGTTTGTCTGGGCCACCATAAGATTTATTATTTCATCACTGAAAAAGAATTTGAAGAAGTCAATTTCAGTGAGGCCAGTCGTGTCAAACTGGATTCCTGAGCTGCTGCTGAAATCCGGAATGATAGGCTGAAAATTTTCAGGGGGTGCAATCCATACAGGATCGATTGCTGCAGGAGTTGCCTGGGTCCTAGGGCGTCTTGTTGGGGGTCCTTCCTCACCATATGAGGAGGAGGAGGAGGAATAGAGGAATGTGGGATCTTCCTCACTGGCTGTATCCCTGTCGGACGCAAGGATGGCGTAAGCCTCCTCTGGTGAATAGCGCCTTGTTGACGAATGGGCCATTTTTTCCCCCAAACCCTAGGGATGTGTGTGTAAGTGGTGCTTTTACACGTCTAATGTGTGGGGCTTGTGTATAGGTTACTCTTTATTATAACCAGAGAGAAAAAACAAGTAGTGAGAAAATATGTAGAAGAAACAAGAAAAAAAGGATGAAAATAAAAATTAGATGTAAAAAAATAAGTTTGTATAAAAAAAAATATAAATTTACCCTACGCAACTAAAAAACGAACGCCACGAACAGTGAATGAACGCGCTAAAAATTAGGCAACACAACTAATTATTCTTTTTACAAAAATAAAAGTGAACGCCACTAACAGTGTGACGTACGATCCCCTAATGAACGCGCTAAAAAGTAGACGACACAACTATTCTTTTTACAAAAGAAAAGCAATCGCCACCAACACTGTGACGTACGCTCCCCTAATGAACGTGCTAAAAATTAGCCAACACAACTATTCTTTTTACAAAAGAAAAGCGAACCCCACTAACACTGTGACGTACGCTCCCCTAATGCACTCGTTAAAAATTAGATGACGCAACTAATTATTCTTTTTACAAAAGAAAAAAACGAACGCCACTAACAGTGTGACGTACGCGCCCCTAATGAACGTGCAAAAAATTAGATGATGCAACTATTCTTTTTACAAAAGAAAAATGATAATTACTTACCGGTAATTTGATTTTCCATAACCATGACAGCACCGTACGTGAGAGATGGCATCCGCCCCCAGGAACAGGAAACCTGCAGCAGAGATAAAAGAAGGGGGCGGCACCTCCTCAGTTTGTTTCAGAGTATGAAAGATGACCGCCTTATTAGTACACACATGTATGTCACATTCATTTTGCATGGTCACTTATTTGTCTCTATATATGTATATTCCTTTATTATTATTATTATCATTATTTTTTTTTTCTGCATCACACAACCATCACCAAGATAGGGCGGGAATTAATGCGGTGCTGTCATGGTTCTGGAAAATAAAATTATCGGTAAGTAATCATTTTTTCTCTTCACCATGACAGCACCATACGTGAGAGGGAGAAATAGAAAGACTCCTAGGGTGGGACAAAAGCAGATAGTACCTTTCTCCCAAAAGACCAGTTTGATAAACCTAAGTCTAGCCTATAATGTCGGAAGAAGGTGGATGGTGAAGACCATACTGCAGCTCTACAAATCTGTTCCACCAAAGCGTTTGCCCTTTCTGCCCAGGATGTGGCAATAGCACGCGTGGAGTGAGCCGTAACACCCTGTGGGGGAACTTGGCCAGAAGAGGAATATGAAAGTGAAATAGCCGTACGCAACCACCGTGCAATAGTTGCCTTTGAGGCCTTTTGGTCCCCTGGAAGGCGACAAAAAGGGCTGATGACTGATGCCAAGATTTTGTGGCTTCTATGTATTGAAGCAGGCAGCGTCTGACATCGAGACAATGGAAGGTTTGTTCTCCCTGGGATTTCGGTTGAGGACAAAAAGAGGGCAAAATTATTTTTTGGTCTCTATGGAATTTGAGTTGACGTTTGGAAGGAAGGCCGGGTCAGTTTTAATAATCACTTTGTCATCCTGAAAGTTAGTGTAAGGGGGGTTAACCGAAATAGCTTGCAGCTCGCAGGTACGTTGGGCTGAAGTTAAGGCAACCAGGTAGACCGTTTTCAGGGTTAACCCCTTTCTGACATTAGACGTACTATCCCGTCGAGTTGGGGTGGGCCCCTATGACCACTGACGGGATAGTACGTCATATGCAATCGGCAGCGCTCACGGGGGGAGCGCCGCCGATCGCAGCCGGGTGTCAGCTGCCTATCGCAGCTGACATCTGGCACTATGTGCCAAGAGCGGTCACGGACCGCCCCCGGCACATTAACCCCCGGCACACCGCGATCAAACATGATCGCGATGTGCCGGCGGTACAGGGAAGCATCGTGCAGGGAGGGGGCTCCCTGCGGGCTTCCCTGAGCCCTCCGCAGCAACGCGATCACATCACAGGTCTTCCTACCTCCCTCCCTGGGAGGTGGCTTCACAGAGCCTGCTCTGTTGGGTGTTTTGATCTCCCCGAGGTCATTCATCCTTATGTTTATAGGAAAGGGAGGAGGCGGAAACCGTTTTTTCTTATCCGATGCTTTCTCAAGGATCTCATGTAAGGCCTTACCAAAAAGATATTGTCCTTCACAGGGTACCGCACAAAGTTGAACTTTCGTTTGGAAGTCAGCAGTCCAATTCTTCAGCCACAATGCTCTACGTCCTGAGTTGGATAAAGCACATGCACGGGCGGCACCTCTGACAGAATCAATCGAAGCATCTGCTAGGAATCTTGCCGCACCCTGTAGAGAGGGTATCGCTTCAAGTAGTCTCTCTCTCGGGCATTTGTTTTTAATCTGGTCACTCAGTTCCTCTAACCACTTAACCATAGCACGTGCTGTGCAAGTGGCGGCCACCCCGGGTTTAAACGACCATGTCGCTGCCTCCCAAGCTGACTTCAGAGAATCATCTGCTTTCTTGTCAAGGGGATCTCTTAGGGCTCCCATATCTTCAAACGGTAACGCTACTCCCTTAGAGGTGCTAGCAATGGCTGCATCTTATTTAGGAGCCTTTTCCCACTTTTCACAGACCTCTTCATCAAAGGGGTATTTGCGTTTCAGTGCCTGAGGGATAGATATCTCTCATCTTGGGTGCAGGCACCGCTGGTGTGTCCGGATCCGTGGCTGGATCTGCCATATTGGAGAGGCAGTCCGCTTTGCTTTCACTGTGTTTATATGGTAGGAGCGGTGTGCGCGCCTCTGGAGCAACTTCTGCTCGGAAGTGTCCAGCACACCGGCTCCCCCGGCGTGTGACATCACTTCCCATGCGACCGGAAGTCGTCATCCTTCACTTTGGCGCCAGCGTCAGTGAGGACACACCCCTTTCCCCAGACCAGCCTCCTGCCCAGAGCGGACGCCGGGGAGTCCAGCGGGGGGGTGGGAGGTGGGGGGGAGGGGATGAGGTGCGGGCCGCAGCAGCTCTTCGCCCTGACAGCACCTATGAGATACCGCCGAGTACGGCTGCCCCCACCGCGGACCTCAGCCTCCGGACCGGTAATCATCAGAGGGAGATCCCTCCGGAGGTAAGAGCTCTGCCGCAGGCATCCACCTGCAGGAACAGGAAACCAAACTGAGGAGAGAAGGAGAGAGGTGCCACCTCCTTCTTTTATCTCTGCTGCAGGTTTCCTGTTCCTGGGGGTGGATGTCATCTCTCACGTACGGTGCTGTCATGGTGAAGGGAAAAAGCGAATGCCACTAACAGTGTGACGTACGCTCCCCTAATGCACTTGCTAAAAATTAGGCGACGCAACTAATTTTTTTTTTTACAAAAGAAAAGCGAACACCACTAACTGTGACGTACGCTCCCCTAATGCACTAGAGATTATCGGTCGATAGCAGATATTTTTATGCAAAAAAGACGCTACCTCCCTACTTATAAAACTACTCTGTACGATTTTTTTTTTCTAAAAGATGATCGGTCGTCACTAACTCTGTGACGCCAGCTACACTAACAAGCTACCACTAAATTACTCTGTACAATTTTTTTCTCTGTAAAAAAAAAAAAAAAAAGACCGGTCGTCACTAAGGCTGGTTTCACATTTGCGGTTTTTTGTTTTTGCGGTAAAAACGCAAAAAAAGCATGCGTTTTTTCCCCCTATACTTAACATTAAAAACGCATGCTTTTTTTGCATGCGTTTTGACGTGTTTTTGCAACGCATGCATTTTTATCTGCATGCGTTGTGTTGCAGAAATGCAACATGTAGTAATTTTAGCTGCGTTTTTTTGCCGTGAAAAAACGCATGCGTTTTTTCGCGGCAAAAAGACGTATTGATGTCTATGTAAACGCATGCGTTTTTAAGCACATGCGTTTTTAAACGCATGCGTTTTTATAGAAAAACACAAGAATACACACTTATAAGTCACCACCCAAACTCTAACCCAAACGCTAACCCAAACTCTAACCGTAACCCTAAGGGATCCTAACCCTAGGGTTAGGATCCCTAGGGTTAGGACTAGGGTTACAGTTTGGGTTAGGGTTTGTGTTACAGTTTGTTACAGTTTGTATCACAGTTTGTGTCAGGCCGGGATCACACATGCGAGAAACACGTCCGTGTCTCGCACGTGAAATCCAAGCTCTGGCGCCGGCACTCCAGAGCGGAGCATGCGGCTCCATGTGTTCCTATGCGGCCGCACGCTCCGCTCCCAAGTGCCGGCGCCAGAGCTTGGATTTCACATGCGAGACACGGACGTGTTTCTCGCATGTGTGATCCCGGCCTTAGAGTTTGTGTTACAGTTTGGGTTAGAGTTTGTGTTTTAGGGTTAGGGTTAGTGTTAGGGTTAGGATCCCTAGGGTTAGGGTTTGTGTTAGGGTTAGGATCCCTAGGGATCCTAACCCTAGGTATTTATGTTTATAGTGGGTTTTCTAGTTGATTTTGATGATTGGCAGCTGTCACACTTCTCATCATGTGTTTCAAAAACGCAAACACAGGAAAAAACGTGTTTAAACGCGTCAAAACGAGTTTAAACGCAAAAACGCATGCGCCTAAAAAACGCTGCGTTTAAACACGTTTTTGCACCAAATGTGTTTGCATTTAAAGCGCTGCGTTTTAAAACGCAAGTGTGAAACCAGCCTAACGCTGTGACACCAGCTAATCTACATCTAAAACTACACTGTACCATTTTTTTTCTAAAAAACAAAACAAAAACGGACGTCGCTTAGACTGCAATGTCCGCTACGCTAATTAGCTAAAAAGTCCTGTGGCGCAGTCTCTGATCAACAGCGATACAGATCAGAGTGCTGCGGACACAGGAAGAGCACGAATGCTCTGTGCGGGACGCCGCGCACAGGAAAAAAACGCAAAAAATTCAATTGGATGGTGGGGGAGGGAGGGGGTACTGGAACAGGGATGGGGGATGGGAAAGAGGTGGGGGAGGTACTGCTGCTGCTGTGATCACAGGCCTCACACAGCAGGCAGATGGCAGCAGAGAGCACGGAGCTGGAGATCAGCAAAGCACAGGAGGGCAGGAGATCGCCGGGTTGATCACACTGGCCACCAATAGATTCCTTCACTCAGGTCAGACAGAGGAGCTTGGACAACAGCTCTGCAAGCCAAATCTGAGAGAAAGATGGCGTGCAGGGCCTATAGGGGTTAATCAGGTGAGGTGACGATCACCCCACCTACTGTGACAGCTGTGATTGGTGCGACATCACAGCACCAATCACAGCCTGTCACGTTTTTTTTTTTAACTTTATTGTCATGTCACTGTGATTGGCTGGTCAGAATTGACCAACCAATCACAGCGATCGCCGATGCGGGGGGTGGTGCATCCCACCGCGGCTAGGTGCAGAGATGGTCTGCTATTAGGGACAGCAGCCATCGGAACCCGATCACTGTGCGATGCCACGCGGTGACCGGAAAATGTCGGTGCCGTACTAGTACTGCGGCTGGCACAAATGCAGGGCCTGCAGCGCCATACTAGTACGGCGCATGGCACAAAGGGGTTCAATAGCTGGCCTCCAGAGGCAGTGAGTGTTCAGTGTCTGGACAGGAACACTTCAGAGAAGTGATGGTGTTTTGTGCTAACCTGAACTGTGGGTCTTCCTAAAGCTGAGCTGACTGACCCTGCTATCACAAGGACTGTACTTTATGCTAACATTTTGTTTTCTTCTACTGTTTTGACCAGAGAGCCAAGTTTGTTTTTACTTCACCTTGGTTCATGCTGCCTATAAAAAAAACAAAGGAAGTTCATAAAGAGACAGTACCTGTGGTTACCTCTGTGTAGACCCAAGGGAGCTGATTTACCTCAGGTGGTGTTAGAGCAGGGGTCCCCAACTCCAGTCCTCAAGGCCCACCAATATGTCATGTTTTCAGGATTTCCTTAGTCTTGCCCAGGTAATAATTGCATCACCTGTGCAATGCAAAGGAAATCCTGAAAACATGACCTGTTGGTGGGCCTTGAGGACTGGAGTTGGGGACCCCTGTGTTAGAGGAGCGGGCAGTGTTCCCAGCAAACACATGTGATGGCTACAAGAGGTACTACATGTCCTTGTTGAAGGCGGACACAAGCCAGCATATGACATCAAGCAAAATGGAGAACAGCAGCAGGTACAGCAGTAACAGATGGTGCAATAGGAGACAAGTAAGCTGCTTTTACAACAGATGCAACAGCAGCACCAACAGATAATGGACTTGCTCGCAGAGGCGGTTAATGTAAGGCTACTTTCACACTGGCGTTTTTTGCCAGACGTCGCAATGCGTCGTTTATGGCAAAAAACGTATCCTGCAAAGTTGTTTGCAGGATGCGTTTTTGCCCCATAGATTAACATTGGCGACGCATTGCGACGCTTTGCCACACGTCGCAACCGTCGTGCGACGGTTGCGCCGTGTTGTGGCGGACCGCCGGGAGCAAAAAACGTTAAATGTAACGTTTTTTGCTCCTGACGGACCGCTTTTTCCGACCGCGCATGCGCGGCCGGAACTCCGCCCCCACCTCTCCGCACCTCACAATGGGGCAGCGGATGCGCCGGAGAAATGCATCTGCTGCACCCGTTGTGCAGTGCGTCAAACGCTAGAGTCGGAATCTCTGCCCGACGCATTGCGACGGGGAGATTCCGACGCTAGTGTGAAAGTAGCCTAAGGCCGGCAGCCTCTATCCCAAGTCTATGTGAGGACTCATACGTCCAGAAGGCGGTAAGATGAGCAATGCAAGAAATGACCCCAGGTGATGATGTACCTAAACAGGAGAAAACTGCCACAAGTGACCCCATTTTGGAAACTAGACCCTTTAAGGAACTTATCTAGCTATGTGGTGAGCACTTTGAACCCCCAGGTGCTTCACAGAAGTTTAGAACGTAGAGGCATGAAAAAAAAAAAAAGAAAATCACATTTTTTCCCCAAAAATGATCTTTTAGCAACAATTTTTTTATTTTCACAAGTGTAAAAGGAGAAAATGGACCACTAAAGTTGTTGTGCAATTTCTCCTGAATACAATGATACACCATATGTGGGGAAAACCACTGTTTGGGCGCACGACAGGGCTCAGAAGGGAAGGAGCGCCATTTGACTTTTTCAAACCAAAATTGGCTTGAATTGAGATCGGACACTATGTCGTGTTTGGAGAGCCCCTGATGTACCTAAACAGTGGAAAACCGCCACAAGTTACCCCATTTTGGAAACTAGACCCTTCAAGGAACTTATCTAGCTATGTGGTTTTCTCACTGTTTGGGCACACGTCGGGGCTCGGAATGGAGTAAGTGACGTTTTGGATTGCAGACTTTGATGGAATAGTCTGCGGGCGTCATGTTGCATTTGCAGAGCCCATGATGTACCTAAACAGTGGAAATCCTCCACAAGTGCCGCCATTTTGGTAACTACACCCCTGAAGGAATTTATCTAGAGGCATAGTTTTATAGTATTGATTATAATTCTTTTGGTTTTACTGGTGTATGAATTTATAATGTGGATGTATGTGTAAAATGTGCGGGGTACATCAGATAATAAAAGTGTGTTGTGTCAACAGAGTATAAACTAATTTTATTAATTTGTGGACGTGTGGAAGGCTTTGAAGGAATCCTTAATGTAAAGGCCAGGTTTCTCAGGGCAGGTTTCACAATGGTAAATTGTGTCCTTTCGGATTCCCCTCTTGGAACATACTCTGCATCGGTTTTGTGATCGTCCTGTCCTCGCTGTTTGGGGAACCTGTCCTGGGAAATGTTGACCTGGGACAATACAGGCACTATCAGATTCAGAAGTACTGGGGCCCTCACCTCCCTGAGTGCCAAACATTAGGGCCTTGATGACTACCTCCTGAAACTGAAGGAAGGTCCCTCCCGTATTGCCTGTAGATCGGAACAGCACAAAAGCATTGTACAGTGCCATCTGTGCAATGTGCACGAACAATTTTTTGTACCATACGTAAGTTTTTCGCATGGCACTGTATGGTTGGAGGACCTGATCTGAGAGGTCCACACCCCCATGTACCGATTGTAATCCAGGATACAATCTGGCTTTGGGACTTGTTTTGTGGTCCCACGATCAGTAAACAAGGGTGTTGTTGTCACAGTGTATAGTGGTCAGGATAAGGACATCCGTTTTGTCCTTATACTTGACCACCAGCATGTTGTCGCTGCATTGGACTCTGCTTTCCCCTTTTCTCAGCATTTGCACAATTAGCGGCTTAGGGAGGCCTCGCTGATTTTTTTGGTGCCACATGCAGCCTTACCTCTGGCAGAGAGGGCCTTGAAGAGTGGGATGCTGATGTAAAAGTTGTCAATGTAGAGGTGATAACCCCTATCCAGCAGTGGGTGCAGCAATTCCCCCACAGTTTTCCCACTCACCCCCAGGATGGGGGGGCATTCAGGGGGGTTAATCTGGGTGTCCTTCCCCTCGTAGACCATAAATCTGTGGGTGTACCCTGAGGTAGTCTCGCACAGTTTGTACAGCTTTATTCCGCACCTGGACCTCTTACTGGGCAGGTACTGTCGGAATTTTAGCCTCCCTTTGAAGTGAACGAGAGATTCATCAATAGCGATGTCCCTCTGGGGTGTGTACGCCTCAGCAAATATTCTGCTGAAGTGTTCAACCACTGGCCGAATTTTATATAGACGATCAAAGTTTGGATCGTCTCGAGGAGGACACTGTGCATTATCACTAAAATGCAAACATTTTTGGATCCCTTCAAATCGTGTCCTTTTCATGGCCATGCGGAATACTGGTGTACTGTAGAAAATTGCCGAAGGTTTGGCTTTTTGATTATGCCCATATGCAGCACAATTCCCCAAAATGTCATCATCTCTCCTGCATTTACGGGGGTCCATCAGGGGTGTGATGATGTGGGATATTGGGTGGAAAATTGTTGGGCATACAGGTTTGTCTGGGCCACCATAAGATTTATTATTTCATCACTGAAAAAGAATTTGAAGAAGTCAATTTCAGTGAGGCCAGTCGTGTCAAACTGGATTCCTGAGCTGCTGCTGAAATCCGGAATGATAGGCTGAAAATTTTCAGGGGGTGCAATCCATACAGGATCGATTGCTGCAGGAGTTGCCTGGGTCCTAGGGCGTCTTGTTGGGGGTCCTTCCTCACCATATGAGGAGGAGGAGGAGGAATAGAGGAATGTGGGATCTTCCTCACTGGCTGTATCCCTGTCGGACGCAAGGATGGCGTAAGCCTCCTCTGGTGAATAGCGCCTTGTTGACGAATGGGCCATTTTTTCCCCCAAACCCTAGGGATGTGTGTGTAAGTGGTGCTTTTACACGTCTAATGTGTGGGGCTTGTGTATAGGTTACTCTTTATTATAACCAGAGAGAAAAAACAAGTAGTGAGAAAATATGTAGAAGAAACAAGAAAAAAAGGATGAAAATAAAAATTAGATGTAAAAAAATAAGTTTGTATAAAAAAAAATATAAATTTACCCTACGCAACTAAAAAACGAACGCCACGAACAGTGAATGAACGCGCTAAAAATTAGGCAACACAACTAATTATTCTTTTTACAAAAATAAAAGTGAACGCCACTAACAGTGTGACGTACGATCCCCTAATGAACGCGCTAAAAAGTAGACGACACAACTATTCTTTTTACAAAAGAAAAGCAATCGCCACCAACACTGTGACGTACGCTCCCCTAATGAACGTGCTAAAAATTAGCCAACACAACTATTCTTTTTACAAAAGAAAAGCGAACCCCACTAACACTGTGACGTACGCTCCCCTAATGCACTCGTTAAAAATTAGATGACGCAACTAATTATTCTTTTTACAAAAGAAAAAAACGAACGCCACTAACAGTGTGACGTACGCGCCCCTAATGAACGTGCAAAAAATTAGATGATGCAACTATTCTTTTTACAAAAGAAAAATGATAATTACTTACCGGTAATTTGATTTTCCATAACCATGACAGCACCGTACGTGAGAGATGGCATCCGCCCCCAGGAACAGGAAACCTGCAGCAGAGATAAAAGAAGGGGGCGGCACCTCCTCAGTTTGTTTCAGAGTATGAAAGATGACCGCCTTATTAGTACACACATGTATGTCACATTCATTTTGCATGGTCACTTATTTGTCTCTATATATGTATATTCCTTTATTATTATTATTATCATTATTTTTTTTTTCTGCATCACACAACCATCACCAAGATAGGGCGGGAATTAATGCGGTGCTGTCATGGTTCTGGAAAATAAAATTATCGGTAAGTAATCATTTTTTCTCTTCACCATGACAGCACCATACGTGAGAGGGAGAAATAGAAAGACTCCTAGGGTGGGACAAAAGCAGATAGTACCTTTCTCCCAAAAGACCAGTTTGATAAACCTAAGTCTAGCCTATAATGTCGGAAGAAGGTGGATGGTGAAGACCATACTGCAGCTCTACAAATCTGTTCCACCAAAGCGTTTGCCCTTTCTGCCCAGGATGTGGCAATAGCACGCGTGGAGTGAGCCGTAACACCCTGTGGGGGAACTTGGCCAGAAGAGGAATATGAAAGTGAAATAGCCGTACGCAACCACCGTGCAATAGTTGCCTTTGAGGCCTTTTGGTCCCCTGGAAGGCGACAAAAAGGGCTGATGACTGATGCCAAGATTTTGTGGCTTCTATGTATTGAAGCAGGCAGCGTCTGACATCGAGACAATGGAAGGTTTGTTCTCCCTGGGATTTCGGTTGAGGACAAAAAGAGGGCAAAATTATTTTTTGGTCTCTATGGAATTTGAGTTGACGTTTGGAAGGAAGGCCGGGTCAGTTTTAATAATCACTTTGTCATCCTGAAAGTTAGTGTAAGGGGGGTTAACCGAAATAGCTTGCAGCTCGCAGGTACGTTGGGCTGAAGTTAAGGCAACCAGGTAGACCGTTTTCAGGGTTAACCCCTTTCTGACATTAGACGTACTATCCCGTCGAGTTGGGGTGGGCCCCTATGACCACTGACGGGATAGTACGTCATATGCAATCGGCAGCGCTCACGGGGGGAGCGCCGCCGATCGCAGCCGGGTGTCAGCTGCCTATCGCAGCTGACATCTGGCACTATGTGCCAAGAGCGGTCACGGACCGCCCCCGGCACATTAACCCCCGGCACACCGCGATCAAACATGATCGCGATGTGCCGGCGGTACAGGGAAGCATCGTGCAGGGAGGGGGCTCCCTGCGGGCTTCCCTGAGCCCTCCGCAGCAACGCGATCACATCACAGGTCTTCCTACCTCCCTCCCTGGGAGGTGGCTTCACAGAGCCTGCTCTGTTGGGTGTTTTGATCTCCCCGAGGTCATTCATCCTTATGTTTATAGGAAAGGGAGGAGGCGGAAACCGTTTTTTCTTATCCGATGCTTTCTCAAGGATCTCATGTAAGGCCTTACCAAAAAGATATTGTCCTTCACAGGGTACCGCACAAAGTTGAACTTTCGTTTGGAAGTCAGCAGTCCAATTCTTCAGCCACAATGCTCTACGTCCTGAGTTGGATAAAGCACATGCACGGGCGGCACCTCTGACAGAATCAATCGAAGCATCTGCTAGGAATCTTGCCGCACCCTGTAGAGAGGGTATCGCTTCAAGTAGTCTCTCTCTCGGGCATTTGTTTTTAATCTGGTCACTCAGTTCCTCTAACCACTTAACCATAGCACGTGCTGTGCAAGTGGCGGCCACCCCGGGTTTAAACGACCATGTCGCTGCCTCCCAAGCTGACTTCAGAGAATCATCTGCTTTCTTGTCAAGGGGATCTCTTAGGGCTCCCATATCTTCAAACGGTAACGCTACTCCCTTAGAGGTGCTAGCAATGGCTGCATCTTATTTAGGAGCCTTTTCCCACTTTTCACAGACCTCTTCATCAAAGGGGTATTTGCGTTTCAGTGCCTGAGGGATAGATATCTCTCATCTTGGGTGCAGGCACCGCTGGTGTGTCCGGATCCGTGGCTGGATCTGCCATATTGGAGAGGCAGTCCGCTTTGCTTTCACTGTGTTTATATGGTAGGAGCGGTGTGCGCGCCTCTGGAGCAACTTCTGCTCGGAAGTGTCCAGCACACCGGCTCCCCCGGCGTGTGACATCACTTCCCATGCGACCGGAAGTCGTCATCCTTCACTTTGGCGCCAGCGTCAGTGAGGACACACCCCTTTCCCCAGACCAGCCTCCTGCCCAGAGCGGACGCCGGGGAGTCCAGCGGGGGGGTGGGAGGTGGGGGGGAGGGGATGAGGTGCGGGCCGCAGCAGCTCTTCGCCCTGACAGCACCTATGAGATACCGCCGAGTACGGCTGCCCCCACCGCGGACCTCAGCCTCCGGACCGGTAATCATCAGAGGGAGATCCCTCCGGAGGTAAGAGCTCTGCCGCAGGCATCCACCTGCAGGAACAGGAAACCAAACTGAGGAGAGAAGGAGAGAGGTGCCACCTCCTTCTTTTATCTCTGCTGCAGGTTTCCTGTTCCTGGGGGTGGATGTCATCTCTCACGTACGGTGCTGTCATGGTGAAGGGAAAAAGCGAATGCCACTAACAGTGTGACGTACGCTCCCCTAATGCACTTGCTAAAAATTAGGCGACGCAACTAATTTTTTTTTTTACAAAAGAAAAGCGAACACCACTAACTGTGACGTACGCTCCCCTAATGCACTAGAGATTATCGGTCGATAGCAGATATTTTTATGCAAAAAAGACGCTACCTCCCTACTTATAAAACTACTCTGTACGATTTTTTTTTTCTAAAAGATGATCGGTCGTCACTAACTCTGTGACGCCAGCTACACTAACAAGCTACCACTAAATTACTCTGTACAATTTTTTTCTCTGTAAAAAAAAAAAAAAAAAGACCGGTCGTCACTAAGGCTGGTTTCACATTTGCGGTTTTTTGTTTTTGCGGTAAAAACGCAAAAAAAGCATGCGTTTTTTCCCCCTATACTTAACATTAAAAACGCATGCTTTTTTTGCATGCGTTTTGACGTGTTTTTGCAACGCATGCATTTTTATCTGCATGCGTTGTGTTGCAGAAATGCAACATGTAGTAATTTTAGCTGCGTTTTTTTGCCGTGAAAAAACGCATGCGTTTTTTCGCGGCAAAAAGACGTATTGATGTCTATGTAAACGCATGCGTTTTTAAGCACATGCGTTTTTAAACGCATGCGTTTTTATAGAAAAACACAAGAATACACACTTATAAGTCACCACCCAAACTCTAACCCAAACGCTAACCCAAACTCTAACCGTAACCCTAAGGGATCCTAACCCTAGGGTTAGGATCCCTAGGGTTAGGACTAGGGTTACAGTTTGGGTTAGGGTTTGTGTTACAGTTTGTTACAGTTTGTATCACAGTTTGTGTCAGGCCGGGATCACACATGCGAGAAACACGTCCGTGTCTCGCACGTGAAATCCAAGCTCTGGCGCCGGCACTCCAGAGCGGAGCATGCGGCTCCATGTGTTCCTATGCGGCCGCACGCTCCGCTCCCAAGTGCCGGCGCCAGAGCTTGGATTTCACATGCGAGACACGGACGTGTTTCTCGCATGTGTGATCCCGGCCTTAGAGTTTGTGTTACAGTTTGGGTTAGAGTTTGTGTTTTAGGGTTAGGGTTAGTGTTAGGGTTAGGATCCCTAGGGTTAGGGTTTGTGTTAGGGTTAGGATCCCTAGGGATCCTAACCCTAGGTATTTATGTTTATAGTGGGTTTTCTAGTTGATTTTGATGATTGGCAGCTGTCACACTTCTCATCATGTGTTTCAAAAACGCAAACACAGGAAAAAACGTGTTTAAACGCGTCAAAACGAGTTTAAACGCAAAAACGCATGCGCCTAAAAAACGCTGCGTTTAAACACGTTTTTGCACCAAATGTGTTTGCATTTAAAGCGCTGCGTTTTAAAACGCAAGTGTGAAACCAGCCTAACGCTGTGACACCAGCTAATCTACATCTAAAACTACACTGTACCATTTTTTTTCTAAAAAACAAAACAAAAACGGACGTCGCTTAGACTGCAATGTCCGCTACGCTAATTAGCTAAAAAGTCCTGTGGCGCAGTCTCTGATCAACAGCGATACAGATCAGAGTGCTGCGGACACAGGAAGAGCACGAATGCTCTGTGCGGGACGCCGCGCACAGGAAAAAAACGCAAAAAATTCAATTGGATGGTGGGGGAGGGAGGGGGTACTGGAACAGGGATGGGGGATGGGAAAGAGGTGGGGGAGGTACTGCTGCTGCTGTGATCACAGGCCTCACACAGCAGGCAGATGGCAGCAGAGAGCACGGAGCTGGAGATCAGCAAAGCACAGGAGGGCAGGAGATCGCCGGGTTGATCACACTGGCCACCAATAGATTCCTTCACTCAGGTCAGACAGAGGAGCTTGGACAACAGCTCTGCAAGCCAAATCTGAGAGAAAGATGGCGTGCAGGGCCTATAGGGGTTAATCAGGTGAGGTGACGATCACCCCACCTACTGTGACAGCTGTGATTGGTGCGACATCACAGCACCAATCACAGCCTGTCACGTTTTTTTTTTTAACTTTATTGTCATGTCACTGTGATTGGCTGGTCAGAATTGACCAACCAATCACAGCGATCGCCGATGCGGGGGGTGGTGCATCCCACCGCGGCTAGGTGCAGAGATGGTCTGCTATTAGGGACAGCAGCCATCGGAACCCGATCACTGTGCGATGCCACGCGGTGACCGGAAAATGTCGGTGCCGTACTAGTACTGCGGCTGGCACAAATGCAGGGCCTGCAGCGCCATACTAGTACGGCGCATGGCACAAAGGGGTTCAATAGCTGGCCTCCAGAGGCAGTGAGTGTTCAGTGTCTGGACAGGAACACTTCAGAGAAGTGATGGTGTTTTGTGCTAACCTGAACTGTGGGTCTTCCTAAAGCTGAGCTGACTGACCCTGCTATCACAAGGACTGTACTTTATGCTAACATTTTGTTTTCTTCTACTGTTTTGACCAGAGAGCCAAGTTTGTTTTTACTTCACCTTGGTTCATGCTGCCTATAAAAAAAACAAAGGAAGTTCATAAAGAGACAGTACCTGTGGTTACCTCTGTGTAGACCCAAGGGAGCTGATTTACCTCAGGTGGTGTTAGAGCAGGGGTCCCCAACTCCAGTCCTCAAGGCCCACCAATATGTCATGTTTTCAGGATTTCCTTAGTCTTGCCCAGGTAATAATTGCATCACCTGTGCAATGCAAAGGAAATCCTGAAAACATGACCTGTTGGTGGGCCTTGAGGACTGGAGTTGGGGACCCCTGTGTTAGAGGAGCGGGCAGTGTTCCCAGCAAACACATGTGATGGCTACAAGAGGTACTACATGTCCTTGTTGAAGGCGGACACAAGCCAGCATATGACATCAAGCAAAATGGAGAACAGCAGCAGGTACAGCAGTAACAGATGGTGCAATAGGAGACAAGTAAGCTGCTTTTACAACAGATGCAACAGCAGCACCAACAGATAATGGACTTGCTCGCAGAGGCGGTTAATGTAAGGCTACTTTCACACTGGCGTTTTTTGCCAGACGTCGCAATGCGTCGTTTATGGCAAAAAACGTATCCTGCAAAGTTGTTTGCAGGATGCGTTTTTGCCCCATAGATTAACATTGGCGACGCATTGCGACGCTTTGCCACACGTCGCAACCGTCGTGCGACGGTTGCGCCGTGTTGTGGCGGACCGCCGGGAGCAAAAAACGTTAAATGTAACGTTTTTTGCTCCTGACGGACCGCTTTTTCCGACCGCGCATGCGCGGCCGGAACTCCGCCCCCACCTCTCCGCACCTCACAATGGGGCAGCGGATGCGCCGGAGAAATGCATCTGCTGCACCCGTTGTGCAGTGCGTCAAACGCTAGAGTCGGAATCTCTGCCCGACGCATTGCGACGGGGAGATTCCGACGCTAGTGTGAAAGTAGCCTAAGGCCGGCAGCCTCTATCCCAAGTCTATGTGAGGACTCATACGTCCAGAAGGCGGTAAGATGAGCAATGCAAGAAATGACCCCAGGTGATGATGTACCTAAACAGGAGAAAACTGCCACAAGTGACCCCATTTTGGAAACTAGACCCTTTAAGGAACTTATCTAGCTATGTGGTGAGCACTTTGAACCCCCAGGTGCTTCACAGAAGTTTAGAACGTAGAGGCATGAAAAAAAAAAAAAGAAAATCACATTTTTTCCCCAAAAATGATCTTTTAGCAACAATTTTTTTATTTTCACAAGTGTAAAAGGAGAAAATGGACCACTAAAGTTGTTGTGCAATTTCTCCTGAATACAATGATACACCATATGTGGGGAAAACCACTGTTTGGGCGCACGACAGGGCTCAGAAGGGAAGGAGCGCCATTTGACTTTTTCAAACCAAAATTGGCTTGAATTGAGATCGGACACTATGTCGTGTTTGGAGAGCCCCTGATGTACCTAAACAGTGGAAAACCGCCACAAGTTACCCCATTTTGGAAACTAGACCCTTCAAGGAACTTATCTAGCTATGTGGTTTTCTCACTGTTTGGGCACACGTCGGGGCTCGGAATGGAGTAAGTGACGTTTTGGATTGCAGACTTTGATGGAATAGTCTGCGGGCGTCATGTTGCATTTGCAGAGCCCATGATGTACCTAAACAGTGGAAATCCTCCACAAGTGCCGCCATTTTGGTAACTACACCCCTGAAGGAATTTATCTAGAGGCATAGTTTTATAGTATTGATTATAATTCTTTTGGTTTTACTGGTGTATGAATTTATAATGTGGATGTATGTGTAAAATGTGCGGGGTACATCAGATAATAAAAGTGTGTTGTGTCAACAGAGTATAAACTAATTTTATTAATTTGTGGACGTGTGGAAGGCTTTGAAGGAATCCTTAATGTAAAGGCCAGGTTTCTCAGGGCAGGTTTCACAATGGTAAATTGTGTCCTTTCGGATTCCCCTCTTGGAACATACTCTGCATCGGTTTTGTGATCGTCCTGTCCTCGCTGTTTGGGGAACCTGTCCTGGGAAATGTTGACCTGGGACAATACAGGCACTATCAGATTCAGAAGTACTGGGGCCCTCACCTCCCTGAGTGCCAAACATTAGGGCCTTGATGACTACCTCCTGAAACTGAAGGAAGGTCCCTCCCGTATTGCCTGTAGATCGGAACAGCACAAAAGCATTGTACAGTGCCATCTGTGCAATGTGCACGAACAATTTTTTGTACCATACGTAAGTTTTTCGCATGGCACTGTATGGTTGGAGGACCTGATCTGAGAGGTCCACACCCCCATGTACCGATTGTAATCCAGGATACAATCTGGCTTTGGGACTTGTTTTGTGGTCCCACGATCAGTAAACAAGGGTGTTGTTGTCACAGTGTATAGTGGTCAGGATAAGGACATCCGTTTTGTCCTTATACTTGACCACCAGCATGTTGTCGCTGCATTGGACTCTGCTTTCCCCTTTTCTCAGCATTTGCACAATTAGCGGCTTAGGGAGGCCTCGCTGATTTTTTTGGTGCCACATGCAGCCTTACCTCTGGCAGAGAGGGCCTTGAAGAGTGGGATGCTGATGTAAAAGTTGTCAATGTAGAGGTGATAACCCCTATCCAGCAGTGGGTGCAGCAATTCCCCCACAGTTTTCCCACTCACCCCCAGGATGGGGGGGCATTCAGGGGGGTTAATCTGGGTGTCCTTCCCCTCGTAGACCATAAATCTGTGGGTGTACCCTGAGGTAGTCTCGCACAGTTTGTACAGCTTTATTCCGCACCTGGACCTCTTACTGGGCAGGTACTGTCGGAATTTTAGCCTCCCTTTGAAGTGAACGAGAGATTCATCAATAGCGATGTCCCTCTGGGGTGTGTACGCCTCAGCAAATATTCTGCTGAAGTGTTCAACCACTGGCCGAATTTTATATAGACGATCAAAGTTTGGATCGTCTCGAGGAGGACACTGTGCATTATCACTAAAATGCAAACATTTTTGGATCCCTTCAAATCGTGTCCTTTTCATGGCCATGCGGAATACTGGTGTACTGTAGAAAATTGCCGAAGGTTTGGCTTTTTGATTATGCCCATATGCAGCACAATTCCCCAAAATGTCATCATCTCTCCTGCATTTACGGGGGTCCATCAGGGGTGTGATGATGTGGGATATTGGGTGGAAAATTGTTGGGCATACAGGTTTGTCTGGGCCACCATAAGATTTATTATTTCATCACTGAAAAAGAATTTGAAGAAGTCAATTTCAGTGAGGCCAGTCGTGTCAAACTGGATTCCTGAGCTGCTGCTGAAATCCGGAATGATAGGCTGAAAATTTTCAGGGGGTGCAATCCATACAGGATCGATTGCTGCAGGAGTTGCCTGGGTCCTAGGGCGTCTTGTTGGGGGTCCTTCCTCACCATATGAGGAGGAGGAGGAATAGAGGAATGTGGGATCTTCCTCACTGGCTGTATCCCTGTCGGACGCAAGGATGGCGTAAGCCTCCTCTGGTGAATAGCGCCTTGTTGACGAATGGGCCATTTTTTCCCCCAAACCCTAGGGATGTGTGTGTAAGTGGTGCTTTTACACGTCTAATGTGTGGGGCTTGTGTATAGGTTACTCTTTATTATAACCAGAGAGAAAAAACAAGTAGTGAGAAAATATGTAGAAGAAACAAGAAAAAAAGGATGAAAATAAAAATTAGATGTAAAAAAATAAGTTTGTATAAAAAAAAATATAAATTTACCCTACGCAACTAAAAAACGAACGCCACGAACAGTGAATGAACGCGCTAAAAATTAGGCAACACAACTAATTATTCTTTTTACAAAAATAAAAGTGAACGCCACTAACAGTGTGACGTACGATCCCCTAATGAACGTGCTAAAAAGTAGACGACACAACTATTCTTTTTACAAAAGAAAAGCAATCGCCACCAACACTGTGACGTACGCTCCCCTAATGAACGTGCTAAAAATTAGCCAACACAACTATTCTTTTTACAAAAGAAAAGCGAACCCCACTAACACTGTGACGTACGCTCCCCTAATGCACTCGTTAAAAATTAGATGACGCAACTAATTATTCTTTTTACAAAAGAAAAAAACGAACGCCACTAACAGTGTGACGTACGCGCCCCTAATGAACGTGCAAAAAATTAGATGATGCAACTATTCTTTTTACAAAAGAAAAATGATAATTACTTACCGGTAATTTGATTTTCCATAACCATGACAGCACCGTACGTGAGAGATGGCATCCGCCCCCAGGAACAGGAAACCTGCAGCAGAGATAAAAGAAGGGGGCGGCACCTCCTCAGTTTGTTTCAGAGTATGAAAGATGACCGCCTTATTAGTACACACATGTATGTCACATTCATTTTGCATGGTCACTTATTTGTCTCTATATATGTATATTCCTTTATTATTATTATTATCATTATTTTTTTTTTCTGCATCACACAACCATCACCAAGATAGGGCGGGAATTAATGCGGTGCTGTCATGGTTCTGGAAAATAAAATTATCGGTAAGTAATCATTTTTTCTCTTCACCATGACAGCACCATACGTGAGAGGGAGAAATAGAAAGACTCCTAGGGTGGGACAAAAGCAGATAGTACCTTTCTCCCAAAAGACCAGTTTGATAAACCTAAGTCTAGCCTATAATGTCGGAAGAAGGTGGATGGTGAAGACCATACTGCAGCTCTACAAATCTGTTCCACCAAAGCGTTTGCCCTTTCTGCCCAGGATGTGGCAATAGCACGCGTGGAGTGAGCCGTAACACCCTGTGGGGGAACTTGGCCAGAAGAGGAATATGAAAGTGAAATAGCCGTACGCAACCACCGTGCAATAGTTGCCTTTGAGGCCTTTTGGTCCCCTGGAAGGCGACAAAAAGGGCTGATGACTGATGCCAAGATTTTGTGGCTTCTATGTATTGAAGCAGGCAGCGTCTGACATCGAGACAATGGAAGGTTTGTTCTCCCTGGGATTTCGGTTGAGGACAAAAAGAGGGCAAAATTATTTTTTGGTCTCTATGGAATTTGAGTTGACGTTTGGAAGGAAGGCCGGGTCAGTTTTAATAATCACTTTGTCATCCTGAAAGTTAGTGTAAGGGGGGTTAACCGAAATAGCTTGCAGCTCGCAGGTACGTTGGGCTGAAGTTAAGGCAACCAGGTAGACCGTTTTCAGGGTTAACCCCTTTCTGACATTAGACGTACTATCCCGTCGAGTTGGGGTGGGCCCCTATGACCACTGACGGGATAGTACGTCATATGCAATCGGCAGCGCTCACGGGGGGAGCGCCGCCGATCGCAGCCGGGTGTCAGCTGCCTATCGCAGCTGACATCTGGCACTATGTGCCAAGAGCGGTCACGGACCGCCCCCGGCACATTAACCCCCGGCACACCGCGATCAAACATGATCGCGATGTGCCGGCGGTACAGGGAAGCATCGTGCAGGGAGGGGGCTCCCTGCGGGCTTCCCTGAGCCCTCCGCAGCAACGCGATCACATCACAGGTCTTCCTACCTCCCTCCCTGGGAGGTGGCTTCACAGAGCCTGCTCTGTTGGGTGTTTTAATCTCCCCGAGGTCATTCATCCTTATGTTTATAGGAAAGGGAGGAGGCGGAAACTGTTTTTTCTTATCCGATGCTTTCTCAAGGATCTCATGTAAGGCCTTACCAAAAAGATATTGTCCTTCACAGGGTACCGCACAAAGTTGAACTTTCGTTTGGAAGTCAGCAGTCCAATTCTTCAGCCACAATGCTCTACGTCCTGAGTTGGATAAAGCACATGCACGGGCGGCACCTCTGACAGAATCAATCGAAGCATCTGCTAGGAATCTTGCCGCACCCTGTAGAGAGGGTATCGCTTCAAGTAGTCTCTCTCTCGGGCATTTGTTTTTAATCTGGTCACTCAGTTCCTCTAACCACTTAACCATAGCACGTGCTGTGCAAGTGGCGGCCACCCCGGGTTTAAACGACCATGTCGCTGCCTCCCAAGCTGACTTCAGAGAATCATCTGCTTTCTTGTCAAGGGGATCTCTTAGGGCTCCCATATCTTCAAACGGTAACGCTACTCCCTTAGAGGTGCTAGCAATGGCTGCATCTTATTTAGGAGCCTTTTCCCACTTTTCACAGACCTCTTCATCAAAGGGGTATTTGCGTTTCAGTGCCTGAGGGATAGATATCTCTCATCTTGGGTGCAGGCACCGCTGGTGTGTCCGGATCCGTGGCTGGATCTGCCATTTTGGAGAGGCAGTCCGCTTTGCTTTCACTGTGTTTATATGGTAGGAGCGGTGTGCGCGCCTCTGGAGCAACTTCCGCTCGGAAGTGTCCAGCACACCGGCTCCCCCGGCGTGTGACATCACTTCCCATGCGACCGGAAGTCGTCATCCTTCACTTTGGCGCCAGCGTCAGTGAGGACACACCCCTTTCCCCAGACCAGCCTCCTGCCCAGAGCGGACGCCGGGGAGTCCAGCGGGGGGGTGGGAGGTGGGGGGGAGGGGATGAGGTGCGGGCCGCAGCAGCTCTTCGCCCTGACAGCACCTATGAGATACCGCCGAGTACGGCTGCCCCCACCGCGGACCTCAGCCTCCGGACCGGTAATCATCAGAGGGAGATCCCTCCGGAGGTAAGAGCTCTGCCGCAGGCATCCACCTGCAGGAACAGGAAACCAAACTGAGGAGAGAAGGAGAGAGGTGCCACCTCCTTCTTTTATCTCTGCTGCAGGTTTCCTGTTCCTGGGGGTGGATGTCATCTCTCACGTACGGTGCTGTCATGGTGAAGGGAAAAAGCGAATGCCACTAACAGTGTGACGTACGCTCCCCTAATGCACTTGCTAAAAATTAGGCGACGCAACTAATTTTTTTTTTTACAAAAGAAAAGCGAACACCACTAACTGTGACGTACGCTCCCCTAATGCACTAGAGATTATCGGTCGATAGCAGATATTTTTATGCAAAAAAGACGCTACCTCCCTACTTATAAAACTACTCTGTACGATTTTTTTTTTCTAAAAGATGATCGGTCGTCACTAACTCTGTGACGCCAGCTACACTAACAAGCTACCACTAAATTACTCTGTACAATTTTTTTCTCTGTAAAAAAAAAAAAAAAAAGACCGGTCGTCACTAAGGCTGGTTTCACATTTGCGGTTTTTTGTTTTTGCGGTAAAAACGCAAAAAAAGCATGCGTTTTTTCCCCCTATACTTAACATTAAAAACGCATGCTTTTTTTGCATGCGTTTTGACGTGTTTTTGCAACGCATGCATTTTTATCTGCATGCGTTGTGTTGCAGAAATGCAACATGTAGTAATTTTAGCTGCGTTTTTTTGCCGTGAAAAAACGCATGCGTTTTTTCGCGGCAAAAAGACGTATTGATGTCTATGTAAACGCATGCGTTTTTAAGCACATGCGTTTTTAAACGCATGCGTTTTTATAGAAAAACACAAGAATACACACTTATAAGTCACCACCCAAACTCTAACCCAAACGCTAACCCAAACTCTAACCGTAACCCTAAGGGATCCTAACCCTAGGGTTAGGATCCCTAGGGTTAGGACTAGGGTTACAGTTTGGGTTAGGGTTTGTGTTACAGCTTGTTACAGTTTGTGTCACAGTTTGTGTCAGGCCGGGATCACACATGCGAGAAACACGTCCGTGTCTCGCACGTGAAATCCAAGCTCTGGCGCCGGCACTCCAGAGCGGAGCATGCGGCTCCATGTGTTCCTATGCGGCCGCACGCTCCGCTCCCAAGTGCCGGCGCCAGAGCTTGGATTTCACATGCGAGACACGGACGTGTTTCTCGCATGTGTGATCCCGGCCTTAGAGTTTGTGTTACAGTTTGGGTTAGAGTTTGTGTTTTAGGGTTAGGGTTAGTTAGGGTTTGTGTTAGGGTTAGGATCCCTAGGGTTAGGGTTTGTGTTAGGGTTAGGATCCCTAGGGATCCTAACCCTAGGTATTTATGTTTATAGTGGGTTTTCTAGTTGATTTTGATGATTGGCAACTGTCACACTTCTCATCATGTGTTTCAAAAATGCAAACACAGGAAAAAACGTGTTTAAACGCGTCAAAACGAGTTTAAACGCAAAAACGCATGCGCCTAAAAAACGCTGCGTTTAAACACGTTTTTGCACCAAATGTGTTTGCATTTAAAGCGCTGCGTTTTAAAACGCAAGTGTGAAACCAGCCTAACGCTGTGACACCAGCTAATCTACATCTAAAACTACACTGTACCATTTTTTTTCTAAAAAAAAAAACAAAAACGGACGTCGCTTAGACTGCAATGTCCGCTACGCTAATTAGCTAAAAAGTCCTGTGGCGCAGTCTCTGATCAACAGCGATACAGATCAGAGTGCTGCGGACACAGGAAGAGCACGAATGCTCTGTGCGGGACGCCGCGCACAGGAAAAAAACGCAAAAAATTCAATTGGATGGTGGGGGAGGGAGGGGGTACTGGAACAGGGATGGGGGATGGGAAAGAGGTGGGGGAGGTACTGCTGCTGCTGTGATCACAGGCCTCACACAGCAGGCAGATGGCAGCAGAGAGCACGGAGCTGGAGATCAGCAAAGCACAGGAGGGCAGGAGATCGCCGGGTTGATCACACTGGCCACCAATAGATTCCTTCACTCAGGTCAGACAGAGGAGCTTGGACAACAGCTCTGCAAGCCAAATCTGAGAGAAAGATGGCGTGCAGGGCCTATAGGGGTTAATCAGGTGAGGTGACGATCACCCCACCTACTGTGACAGCTGTGATTGGTGCGACATCACAGCACCAATCACAGCCTGTCACGTTTTTTTTTTTAACTTTATTGTCATGTCACTGTGATTGGCTGGTCAGAATTGACCAACCAATCACAGCGATCGCCGATGCGGGGGGTGGTGCATCCCACCGCGGCTACGTGCAGAGATGGTCTGCTATTAGGGACAGCAGCCATCGGAACCCGATCACTGTGCGATGCCACGCGGTGACCGGAAAATGTCGGTGCCGTACTAGTACTGCGGCTGGCACAAATGCAGGGCCTGCAGCGCCATACTAGTACGGCGCATGGCACAAAGGGGTTCAATAGCTGGCCTCCAGAGGCAGTGAGTGTTCAGTGTCTGGACAGGAACACTTCAGAGAAGTGATGGTGTTTTGTGCTAACCTGAACTGTGGGTCTTCCTAAAGCTGAGCTGACTGACCCTGCTATCACAAGGACTGTACTTTATGCTAACATTTTGTTTTCTTCTACTGTTTTGACCAGAGAGCCAAGTTTGTTTTTACTTCACCTTGGTTCATGCTGCCTATAAAAAAAACAAAGGAAGTTCATAAAGAGACAGTACCTGTGGTTACCTCTGTGTAGACCCAAGGGAGCTGATTTACCTCAGGTGGTGTTAGAGCAGGGGTCCCCAACTCCAGTCCTCAAGGCCCACCAATATGTCATGTTTTCAGGATTTCCTTAGTCTTGCCCAGGTAATAATTGCATCACCTGTGCAATGCAAAGGAAATCCTGAAAACATGACCTGTTGGTGGGCCTTGAGGACTGGAGTTGGGGACCCCTGTGTTAGAGGAGCGGGCAGTGTTCCCAGCAAACACATGTGATGGCTACAAGAGGTACTACATGTCCTTGTTGAAGGCGGACACAAGCCAGCATATGACATCAAGCAAAATGGAGAACAGCAGCAGGTACAGCAGTAACAGATGGTGCAATAGGAGACAAGTAAGCTGCTTTTACAACAGATGCAACAGCAGCACCAACAGATAATGGACTTGCTCGCAGAGGCGGTTAATGTAAGGCTACTTTCACACTGGCGTTTTTTGCCAGACGTCGCAATGCGTCGTTTATGGCAAAAAACGTATCCTGCAAAGTTGTTTGCAGGATGCGTTTTTGCCCCATAGATTAACATTGGCGACGCATTGCGACGCTTTGCCACACGTCGCAACCGTCGTGCGACGGTTGCGCCGTGTTGTGGCGGACCGCCGGGAGCAAAAAACGTTAAATGTAACGTTTTTTGCTCCTGACGGACCGCTTTTTCCGACCGCGCATGCGCGGCCGGAACTCCGCCCCCACCTCTCCGCACCTCACAATGGGGCAGCGGATGCGCCGGAGAAATGCATCTGCTGCACCCGTTGTGCAGTGCGTCAAACGCTAGAGTCGGAATCCCGACGCTAGTGTGAAAGTAGCCTAAGGCCGGCAGCCTCTATCCCAAGTCTATGTGAGGACTCATACGTCCAGAAGGCGGTAAGATGAGCAATGCAAGAAATGACCCCAGGTGATGATGTGGAAGCATTTTTGACTGCGTTTGAGCGGGTAGCAGAGCGTGAGAAAATACTGCCAGAGCAGTGGGTAGAGGTGCTGCCCCCTAACTGGTGAGCCCCAAAGGGCTTATTATGACTTGGCATTACATGATGCACAGGAGTATGCAAAATTAAAAACTGAAATTTTGGCACTCGCGAGAGTGATTGTCAGTCAGAGCACAAAGGGTTCATTATGGTGATAAACCTCCTCATTACCAAATGTTTGATTTACTTCATCTTGTACAGAAATGGTTGCAGCTGGAGTCCTCCACTCCAGCCCAGATGGTCGAGGTGGTTGTCATGGACAGATCTCAATGATGAGCTCCAGAGACTCATGGAGTGCTGCCTCAGGCACAAGAACTTTGAGACTGTGCTGTTAACAGTATCTGGAT
This sequence comes from Ranitomeya imitator, assembly GCF_032444005.1. Classification (NCBI taxonomy): domain Eukaryota; kingdom Metazoa; phylum Chordata; class Amphibia; order Anura; family Dendrobatidae; genus Ranitomeya; species Ranitomeya imitator. The sequence goes on from NC_091286.1 coordinate 171,436,345, forward strand.
GATGTGATTGTTTATTCCAGGAAAAGTCTCGAAGCATATTTCAGCTTTAGTCTTCATCGGGGGGTGTTTCGTCAGACCAGCAGGAGATACTATTTTTATCAACCTGGACCAATGGGATGAAAGAATATTAAAAAACACGGACCATGAATGGTGCATTCAACCAGTCTTGTGCCTGCACAAGGGGTCAAACGGTGCATTATCCGAGAGACCAGTGTGGATGATACAAGCATGCTTCCAGACAAGCAACTTGTGCACGTGATCCAGTCTGGGCAAAGATGGTGACATGATGTGGGACAGTCAGCAAGCCTAAGAGGCACATGTGCACAAACCAGCAGCATAATCTACTATATAATTGTCTAAGGGTCACTTCCGTCTGTCCTTCTGTCTGTCACAGTTATTCATTCGCTGATTGGTCTCACCAGCTGCCTGTCATGGCTGCCGCGACCAATCAGCGACGGGCACAGTCCGGAAGAAAATGGCAGCTCCTTACTCCCCGCAGTCAGTGCCTGTCGCCCGCATACTCCCCTCCGATCACCGCTAACACAGGGTTAATGCCGGTGGTAACGCGTTATGCCACGGGTAATGCACTCCGTTACCGCCGCTATTAACCCTGTGCGTCCCCAACTTTTTACTATTGACGCTGCCTATGCGGCATCAATAGTAAAAAAAAAATGTAGTGTAAAAAAAAAAAAAAACCTGCTATACTAACCCTCCGTAGTCGCTCGCGCTGGCCACCATCTTCAGTTGCAGGTTCCGGTGACAAATATGGTATGGCAGAAGGACCTGCCATGACGTCAGTCATGCGTCCGCGACGTCATCACAGGCCCTGCGCACCAGCAAGACCTGCCATGACGTCACGGCCATGTGACCGCGACGTCATCACAGGTCCTGCGCTGATACCAACCCTGGGACCGGAAGCTGCCGTGGACTACAAGGGGCCCTCGGAAAGGTGAGTATATGTTTATCTTTTAACCTGTGACAAACCTGGCTGGGCAATATACTACGTGACTGGCCAATATACTACGTGGCTCTGTGCTGTACACTACTTCGCTGTGCAATATACTACGTCACTGGGCAATATACTATGTGGCTCTGTGCTGTATACCACGTGGCTGGGCAATATACCACGTGGACATGCATATACTAGAATACCCGATGCGTTAGAATCGGGCCACCATCAAGTCTACTTATAAAAGGATTGGGGCAATAAGAGGTGTATAGTGAGCAAGTACAGCTCTAGTACAAGTTGAATATTGGCAAAATATGAATACACTTACGAAAAATGAAGAATGTGTTCACCCACATTTCATAAGGGCAATCAAGACTAAATAAGTATGACAATGTAATATAGGAAACAATGAAAATAGTGACTATATCAGATACATTCATAAATTATATTAAAAAAGGTACAATGCTTCGATCAGAGTTTTGTACTGCATTCCTAAGGTTACTGTTGGTGCTTCAAAGGAAGCAGACAAGTCAATAATGATAGGTAACCCTAAAGGTACCTTCACACAACGATATCGTTTCAACGTCACATTTTTTTGTGACGTAGCAACGATCCCGCTAATGATCTCGTTATGTTTGACAGCGACCAATGATCAGGCCCCTGGTGGGAGATCGTTGGTCGAGGGGAATGATCAGGACCTTTTTTTGGTCGCTGATCACCCGCTGTCATCGCTGGATCGGCGTGTGTGACGCCGATCCAGCGATGTCTTCACTTGTAAACAGGGTAAATATTGGGTTACTAAGCGCAGGGCCGCGCTTAGTAACCCGATATTTACCCTGGTTACCATTGTAAAAGTTAAAAAAAAAAAAAACAGTACACACATATTCTGATGTCTGTCACGTCCCCCGGCGTCAGCTTCCCTGCACTGACTGTGAGTGCCGGCCGGAAAGCAGAGCACAGCGGTGACGTCACCGCTGTGCTCTGGCTCTGCTTTATGGCCGGCACTGACACAGTCAGTACAGGGAAGCTGACGCCGGGGGACGTGACACATCAGAATGTAAGTATGTAGTTTTTTTTTTTTTTACTTTTACAATGGTAACCAGGGTAAATATCGGGTTACTAAACACGGCCCTGCACTTAGTAACCCGATGTTTACCCTGGTTACCCGGGGACTTCGGCATCGTTGAAGACAGTTTCAACGATGCCAAAGTTTTTTCCCGGATCGTTGGTCGCTGGAGAGAACTGTCTGTGTGACAGCTCCCCAGCGACCACACAACGATTTACCAACGATCACGGCCAGGTCGTATCGCTGGTCATGATCGTTGGTAAATCATTTAGTGTAACGGTACCTTAAGCATTGAAATATCACAGTCCTTTGTTGATGAAGCAAAATGAAGTTTTATTTTGGGAATTCACAGCTGAAAATGAGTAAAACAGAATAAAGTATCTCAATGTTTCGGCCTTTTTCCAAGGATTTTCTACATAACGAAAACACAAACAGAATCACAATATCATAACTAATGGATAACAATGTTTAGTTTAAATATTCATAACAAACGTATACAGTCTTGAAACCAATATATCAACAGCCAGTAGAAAAAAAATTGATGTGAATTCACCTAAATGAACAGGAAAAAAAAAAAAAAAAAAAAAAAAAAAGAGGACAAACACAGGCCAATATAAAATTCGAAGCCAGTCATATGTTGAACGAGACATTTATCGCTAGCAACAGCTCAGAGAAATAAGGTACATCAGATGTGAGGCAGTGGGGGGGAGGGGGATCATATGTGAGGGTCGATATGTATCCCCCAGGATGCGGACTGAGTCCTATTAACCCCTTAGTGACAGCCAATTTTTACAATTCTGACCGCTGTCACTTTATGAGGTTATAACTCTGAAACGCTTCAACGGATCCTGGTGATTCTGAGACTGTTTTTTCGTGACATATTGTACTTCATGTTAGTGGTAACATTTCTTCGATATTACTTGCGATTATTTATGAAAAACACGGAAATATGGCGAAAATTTTTAAAATTTAGCAATTTTCAAACTTTGTATTTTTATGCCCTTAAATCAGAGAGATATGTCACGAAAAATAGTTAATAAATAACATTTCCCACATGTCTACTTTACATCAGCACAATTTTGGAAACAACATTTTTTTGTGTTAGGGAGTTAAGGGTTAAAAGTTGACCAGCAATTTCTCATTTTTACAACACCATTTTTTTTTAGGGACCACATCACATTTGAAGTCATTTTGAGGGGTCTATATGATAGAAAATAACCAAGTGTGACACCATTCTAAAAACTGCACCCCTCAAGGTTCTCAAAACCACATTCAAGAAGTTTATTAACCCTTTACGTGCTTCACAGGAACTGAAACAATGTGGAAGGAAAAAAATGAACATTTAACTTTCTTTTGCAAACATTTTAATTCAGAACTTATTTTCACATGTGTAAAAACAGAAATGTAACCATAAATTTTGTTATGCAATTTCTCCTGAATACGCCAATACCCCATATGTGGGGGTAAACCACTTTTTGGGCGCACCGCAGAGCTTGGAAGAGAAGGAGCGCCGTTTGACTTTTTCAATGCAGAATTGGCTGGAATTGAGATCGGACGCCGTGTCACGTTTAGAGAGCCCCTGATGTGCCTAAACAGTGGAAACTCCCCACAAGTGACACCATTTTGGAAACTAGACCCCTTAGGGTATGTGTCCACGTTCAGGATTGCATCAGGATTTGGTCAGGATTTTATGTCAGTATTTGTAAGCCAAAACCAGGAGTGGCTGATAAATACAGAAGTGGTGCATATGTTTCTATTATACTTTTCCTCTAATTGTTCCACTCCTGGTTTTGGCTTACAAATACTGACATAAAATCCTGATGCAATCCTGAACGTGGACACATACCCTTAAGGAACTTATCTAGATGTGTGGTGAACACTTTAAACCCCCAGGTGCTTCACAGAAGTTTATAATGCAGAGTCGTGAAAATAAAAAAAATAAAATTTTTTTCCACAGAATAGATTTTGTAGCCCCCAAGTTTTTATTTTCACAAGGGTAACAGGAGAAATTGGACCCCAAAAGTTGTCCAATTTATCCCGAGTACGCTGATGCCCGATATGTGGGGGTAACCCACTGTTTGGGCGCACGGCAGAGCTCAGAAGGGAGGGAGCAACATTTGACTTTTTGAGCGCAAAAATGGCTGTTGTGTTTGGAGACCCCGTGATGTACCTAAACAGTGGAACCCCCCCCCCCCCCAATTCTAGCTCCAACCCTAACCCCAACACCCCCCTAACCCTAATCCCAACCCGATCCATAATCCTAATCACTAACCCTAACGATAATCACAACCCTTACCCCAAAACAACCCTAATGTCAACCCTAACCATAACCCTAATCAAAACCCTAAATCCAACACACCCCTAATCCTAATCTCAACCCTAACCTCAAACCTAACCCTAATCCCAATACACCCCTAACCTTAACCCTAATCCCAAACGTAACCCTAATACCAACCCTAATTCAAACCCTAATCCCAACTCTAACCCTAACTTTAGCCGCAACCCTATCCCTAACTTTAACCCTAAATTTAGCCCCAACCCTAAGGCTACTTTCACACTTGCGTCGTTTGGCATCCGTCGCAATCCGTCGTTTTGGACAAAAAACGGATCCTGCAAATGTGCCCGCAGGATGCGTTTTTTGCCCATAGACTTGTATTGCCGACGGATGGCCACACGTCGCGTCCGGCGTGCACTGGATCAGTTGTGTTTTGGCGGACTGTCGGCACAAAAAAAGTTCAATGTAACGTTTTTTGTACGTTGCGTCCGCCATTTCTGACCGCGCATGCGTGGCCGTAACTCCGCCCCCTCCTCCCCAGGACATAGATTAGGCAGCGGATGCGTTGAAATACTACACCCACTGCCCACGTTGTGCACAATTTTCACAACGTGCGTCGGTATGTCGGGCCGACGCATTGCGACGGCCCCGTACCGACGTAAGTGTGAAAGAACCCTAATCCTAAATTTAGCCCCAACCCTAGCCCTAATTTTAGCCCCAACTGCTCTTCTCCTGCCGGCCGATAGCGACAGATGGTGGGCGCACTGCGCATGCCCCCATTTTCTTTCCCCATGAAGACGCCAGCGGGCAGGAGAGGACGCAGGAGGACTTAGGGACACCGGTAAGTATGATAGGGTCCCCAAATCCCCCTATTTCTCTGTCCTCTGATGTGCGATCACATCAGAGGACAGAGAATTACACATTACTTTTTGTTTTTTGCGGTCGCCGGTAAACAGTTAATTACCGGCGATCGCAAAACAGGGGGGTCGGTAAAACCGACCCCGATCATGTTCTTTGGGTTCTCGGCTACCCCCGGCAGCCGAGACCCCAAAGACCCTCTCTGTGCCGGCCGGCGGGCACATTTTTTTGCCGGAAAAAGATAGCGGTGCCCATCGGGAGCAACAGGACCCCTTTTCTCTGTCCTCTGATGTGCGATCACATCGGAGGACAGAGAAATTAAAAGGGAAATCGCTTTTTTTTTTTTTGCGATCGCCGGTTAAGGGTTAATTACCGGCGATCGCAAAAGTGGGGTCGGTAAAACACCCCCGGAATCATATTCTCTGGGGTCTCGGCTACCCCCGGAGAAAATCGGACTCTGGGGGGGCGCCATTTACTTTTTCCACAGCGCCGTTAATTAACGGCGCTGTGGTTTAAGTACCCTTAACTGCTGCCATTAAAAGGCGTATCGGCAGTCGTTAAGGGGTTAAATCCCTCTGGCGCCCCTTGTGTTCACAGCAGAATGCTTGCGAGTCACAGGGCAAAATAAAAGAAAGTGGATTGGGTCCAAGTAGTGATTCAGCCAGTTTGTTAGGAAAACCCTTTAAGGGCTTTTATTTTTAGAAGAATTTACAGGTTTCATAGTGGGGTGAAAAACAAAAAAACCGTCAAAGCCCCCACCACCTGCGCACTGCAGTGCTTTGCTCTACCCTCCACAGGCCAGGGAAGTATGCCTGTGCAGGACCGCGATGCCGGGGAGCCTGTGTGGATAATGCAGGGTCGCGTCATCCACAAGAAGCAAGCAGGAGGGCGGCGATCATAAGAAGATGGGAGGCATTGGACCAAGATCAGCGACACCCATCGGATCGGACCGTCCCCCCAGGTGATTATAATAAAACTTATTTTTCAGTTCTTCCCGGTTGAGTTGGGGGCTTATATACAGCATTATAGAAGGCTGCAGATCACCACCTATCAGGGCTTGCCATATATCAGATGATCGGCCACAACTGCCGACAAGGTCCCTTTAAGAAGCGGGTGTCCTAGTAGTGGATAACTCTTCAAGTGTGCCCATTATTTTTTTTATTAGTGTATATAAAAAAAACATACTGAATAAACAAATATTAATAAGTATATGTAGTTATTGATGAAAAATGTGTAAATATTTAAATCTGATAAAATTATAGTGAAAGGTGAAATGTGGAGTGGTAAGTTTTAGAGCAAAGTGAGTAAAAATTGGTGAAACTCTGTATATGCAAAGGTTAAATAGATATAAAAGGATCCTAATATAAGCAGATGACAAAAGCAGCGGCCTAAAATCACAATTATTCAAATATGACATGAAGGCGTGCAGATTACCTAGCGTAAAATACAAACACACCTTTATAATTGACACAAACAAGGGTCACAAGTCCCCGACACTGCGCTCATGCTGCAGGCCCAAACCGGGCAATGCTCTCCTACGTGACTTGCTTGGGACCAGTCTGGATGGGGGCACAAATTGCTCAGTAGCCCAACACAGCGCATTGTGCAGCCCTCACCCATAGGACGGCGACACGGAACGGCCATACCGGCAAACACGGGGTAAATAGCTGCTGCCGCCCACACGGCGCTATTGGCTCCAACTGCTGAGAAATTGAGAGATTGCACAGTAAACGCCATTACTTGGAACAGAGCAGCCGCACTAAGAGCTCTGGACAGCCGTCAGCACGAGCAGAACTCCCGCCAACAGGAGGAGGACGGCCTCCATGACCAGTGCGGGCTGTTATTTATCACGGGGGAATAGCACGCAGCCGCCAACCAACGCACAATCTGGCCGGCGTAATGGCGTCACTACGTATTACAGAGGAGGGAAGTTCAGAAGTCACGTGATCGCCTTGTGCGCCAGAGGACCTCATTCTGGCTGTATTATGAAGGCTGGGACAAGAGACTAGTGGGCGTGGCAAAGAAACGGGGCGGGCCTGGTCTTATGGTGCTGTGCACTGCAGTTGGTTTTTCCTAATTCCTACCGAATGGATGATGGCCGCCGTCTTATCACCTGCCAGGCCTTCGTACGACAGTGACCCGGCCACTCCCGCCGCGCCTTCTATTAAGGTGAGGAGCACACCCTCCGCGTCCTCTGCAGCTCGTCCTGTAGTACCGAGTAATGGGAGACTCCAGGAGGCACGAGTGGGTGCTGGGGGGCTGCCAACGGCTCGGTACCGCCCACAGCTGCTGCATGTAGCCGGTACCGTCCTGGCCTAACGGCTTCACACTGACACCTTCGCTGCTCAGTGTTAACATCTCAGCATTTCACCAGTTCTCACTTTCATTCTTGTCAAATCCATCAAGTAAAGACTCAGTGAGTGTTCCCAGTGCTGCCCCTGAGGCTGCTCCCTCCATCAGGATACAGCAGAGTGTTATCTGTTCCCAGTGCTGCCCCTGAGGCTGCTCCCTCCATCAGGATACAGCAGAGTGTTATCTGTTCCCAGTGCTGCCCCTGAGGCTGCTCCCTCCATCAGGATACAGCAGAGTGTTATCTGTTCCCAGTGCTGCCCCTGAGGCTGCTCCCTCCATCAGGATACAGCAGAGTGTTATCTGTTCCCAGTGCTGCCCCTGAGGCTGCTCCCTCCATCAGGATACAGCAGAGTGTTATCTGTTCCCAGTGCTGCCCCTGAGGCTGCTCCCTCCATCAGGATACAGCAGAGTGTTATCTGTTCCCAGTGCTGCCCCTGAGGCTGCTCCCTCCATCAGGATACAGCAGTGTGTTATCTGTTCCCAGTGCTGCCCCTGAGGCTGCTCCCTCCATCAGGATACAGCAGAGTGTTATCTGTTCCCAGTGCTGCCCCTGAGGCTGCTCCCTCCATCAGGATACAGCAGAGTGTTATCTGTTCCCAGTGCTGCCCCTGAGGCTGCTCCCTCCATCAGGATACAGCAGAGTGTTATCTGTTCCCAAGTGCTGCCCCTGAGGCTGCTCCCTCCATCAGGATACAGCAGAGTGTTATCTGTTCCCAGTGCTGCCCCTGAGGCTGCTCCCTCCATCAGGATACAGCAGAGTGTTATCTGTTCCCAGTGCTGCCCCTGAGGCTGCTCCCTCCATCAGGATACAGCAGAGTGTTATCTGTTCCCAGTGCTGCCCCCTCCATCAGGATACAGCAGTGTGTTATCTGTTCCCAGTGCTGCCCCTGAGGTTGCTCCCTCCATCAGGATACAGCAGAGTGTTATCTGTTCCCAGTGCTGCCCCTGAGGCTGCTCCCTCCATCAGGATACAGCAGAGTGTTATCTGTTCCCAGTGCTGCCCCTGAGGTTGCTCCCTCCATCAGGATACAGCAGAGTGTTATCTGTTCCCAGTGCTGCCCCTGAGGCTGCTCCCTCCATCAGGATACAGCAGAGTGTTATCTGTTCCCAGTGCTGCCCCTGAGGCTGCTCCCTCCATCAGGATACAGCAGAGTGTTATCTGTTCCCAGTGCTGCCCCTGAGGCTGCTCCCTCCATCAGGATACAGCAGAGTGTTATCTGTTCCCAGTGCTGCTCCCTCCATCAGGATACAGCAGAGTGTTATCTGTTCCCAGTGCTGCTCCCTCCATCAGGATACAGCAGAGTGTTATCTGTTCCCAGTGCTGCCCCTGAGCCTGCTCCCTCCATCAGGATACAGCAGTGTGTTATCTGTTCCCAGTGCTGCCCCTGAGGCTGCTCCCTCCATCAGGATACAGCAGAGTGTTATCTGTTCCCAGTGCTGCCCCTGAGGCTGCTCCCTCCATCAGGATACAGCAGAGTGTTATCTGTTCCCAGTGCTGCTCCCTCCATCAGGATACAGCAGAGTGTTATCTGTTCCCAGTGCTGCCCCTGAGGTTGCTCCCTCCATCAGGATACAGCAGAGTGTTATCTGTTCCCAGTGCTGCCCCTGAGGCTGCTCCCTCCATCAGGATACAGCAGAGTGTTATCTGTTCCCAGTGCTGCTCCCTCCATCAGGATACAGCAGAGTGTTATCTGTTCCCAGTGCTGCTCCCTCCATCAGGATACAGCAGAGTGTTATCTGTTCCCAGTGCTGCCCCTGAGCCTGCTCCCTCCATCAGGATACAGCAGAGTGTTATCTGTTCCCAGTGCTGCCCCTGAGCCTGCTCCCTCCATCAGGATACAGCAGAGTGTTATCTGTTCCCAGTGCTGCCCCTGAGCCTGCTCCCTCCATCAGGATACAGCAGAGTGTTATCTGTTCCCAGTGCTGCCCCTGAGGCTGCTCCCTCCATCAGGATACAGCAGAGTGTTATCTGTTCCCAGTGCTGCCCCTGAGGTTGCTCCCTCCATCAGGATACAGCAGAGTGTTATCTGTTCCCAGTGCTGCCCCTGAGGCTGCTCCCTCCATCAGGATACAGCAGAGTGTTATCTGTTCCCAGTGCTGCCCCTGAGCCTGCTCCCTCCATCAGGATACAGCAGAGTGTTATCTGTTCCCAGTGCTGCCCCTGAGCCTGCTCCCTCCATCAGGATACAGCAGAGTGTTATCTGTTCCCAGTGCTGCCCCTGAGGCTGCTCCCTCCATCAGGATACAGCAGAGTGTTATCTGTTCCCAGTGCTGCCCCTGAGGTTGCTCCCTCCATCAGGATACAGCAGAGTGTTATCTGTTCCCAGTGCTGCCCCTGAGGCTGCTCCCTCCATCAGGATACAGCAGAGTGTTATCTGTTCCCAGTGCTGCCCCTGAGGCTTCTCCCTCCATCAGGATACAGCAGAGTGTTATCTGTTCCCAGTGCTGCCCCTGAGGCTGCTCCCTCCATCAGGATACAGCAGTGTGTTATCTGTTCCCAGTGCTGCCCCTGAGGCTGCTCCCTCCATCAGGATACAGCAGAGTGTTATCTGTTCCCAGTGCTGCCCCTGAGGCTGCTCCCTCCATCAGGATACAGCAGAGTGTTATCTGTTCCCAGTGCTGCTCCCTCCATCAGGATACAGCAGAGTGTTATCTGTTCCCAGTGCTGCTCCTGAGCCTGCTCCCTCCATCAGGATACAGCAGAGTGTTATCTGTTCCCAGTGCTGCCCCTGAGCCTGCTCCCTCCATCAGGATACAGCAGAGTGTTATCTGTTCCCAGTGCTGCCCCTGAGGCTGCTCCCTCCATCAGGATACAGCAGTGTTATCTGTTCCCAGTGCTGCCCCTGAGGCTGCTCCCTCCATCAGGATACAGCAGAGTGTTATCTGTTCCCAGTGCTGCCCCCTCCATCAGGATACAGCAGAGTGTTATCTGTTCCCAGTGCTGCCCCCTCCATCAGGATACAGCAGTGTTATCTGTTCCCAGTGCTGCCCCTGAGCCTGCTCACTCCATCAGGATACAGCAGTGTTATCTGTTCCTAGTGCTGCCCCTGAGGCTGCTCCCTCCATCAGGATACAGCAGAGTGTTATCTGTTCCCAGTGCTGCCCCCTCCATCAGGATACAGCAGAGTGTTATCTGTTCCCAGTGCTGCCCCTGAGGCTGCTCCCTCCATCAGGATACAGCAGAGTGTTATCTGTTCCCAGTGCTGCCCCTGAGGTTGCTCCCTCCATCAGGATACAGCAGTGTTATCTGTTCCCAGTGCTGCCCCTGAGGTTGCTCCCTCCATCAGGATACAGCAGTGTTATCTGTTCCCAGTGCTGCCCCTGAGCCTGCTCCCTCCATCAGGATACAGCAGAGTGTTATCTGTTCCCAGTGCTGCCCCTGAGCCTGCTCCCTCCATCAGGATACAGCAGAGTGTTATCTGTTCCCAGTGCTGCCCCTGAGGCTGCTCCCTCCATCAGGATACAGCAGAGTGTTATCTGTTCCCAGTGCTGCCCCCTCCATCAGGATACAGCAGAGTGTTATCTGTTCCCAGTGCTGCCCCTGAGGCTGCTCCCTCCATCACGATACAGCAATGTGTTATCTGTTCCCAGTGCTGCCCCTGAGGTTGCTCCCTCCATCAGGATACAGCAGAGTGTTATCTGTTCCCAGTGCTGCCCCTGAGGCTGCTCCCTCCATCAGGATACAGCAATGTGTTATCTGTTCCCAGTGCTGCCCCTGAGGTTGCTCCCTCCATCAGGATACAGCAGAGTGTTATCTGTTCCCAGTGCTGCCCCTGAGGCTGCTCCCTCCATCAGGATACAGCAGAGTGTTATCTGTTCCCAGTGCTGCCCCTGAGGCTGCTCCCTCCATCAGGATACAGCAGTGTGTTATCTGTTCCCAGTGCTGCCCCTGAGGCTGCTCCCTCCATCAGGATACAGCAATGTGTTATCTGTTCCCAGTGCTGCCCCTGAGGCTGCTCCCTCCATCAGGATACAGCAGTGTGTTATCTGTTCCCAGTGCTGCCCCTGAGGCTGCTCCCTCCATCAGGATACAGCAGTGTGTTATCTGTTCCCAGTGCTGCCCCTGAGGCTGCTCCCTCCATCAGGATACAGCAGTGTGTTATCTGTTCCCAGTGCTGCCCCTGAGGCTGCTCCCTCCATCAGGATACAGCAATGTGTTATCTGTTCCCAGTGCTGCCCCTGAGGTTGCTCCCTCCATCAGGATACAGCAGAGTGTTATCTGTTCCCAGTGCTGCCCCTGAGCCTGCTCCCTCCATCAGGATACAGCAGAGTGTTATCTGTTCCCAGTGCTGCCCCCTCCATCAGGATACAGCAGAGTGTTATCTGTTCCCAGTGCTGCCCCTGAGGCTGCTCCCTCCATCAGGATACAGCAGAGTGTTATCTGTTCCCAGTGCTGCCCCTGAGGCTGCTCCCTCCATCAGGATACAGCAGAGTGTTATCTGTTCCCAGTGCTGCTCCCTCCATCAGGATACAGCAGAGTGTTATCTGTTCCCAGTGCTGCCCCTGAGGCTGCTCCCTCCATCAGGATACAGCAGAGTGTTATCTGTTCCCAGTGCTGCCCCTGAGGTTGCTCCCTCCATCAGGATACAGCAGAGTGTTATCTGTTCCCAGTGCTGCCCCTGAGGCTGCTCCCTCCATCAGGATACAGCAATGTGTTATCTGTTCCCAGTGCTGCCCCTGAGGTTGCTCCCTCCATCAGGATACAGCAGAGTGTTATCTGTTCCCAGTGCTGCCCCTGAGGCTGCTCCCTCCATCAGGATACAGCAGAGTGTTATCTGTTCCCAGTGCTGCCCCTGAGGCTGCTCCCTCCATCAGTATTAAGCAGAGTGTTATCTGTTCCCAGTGCTGCCCCTGAGGCTGCTCCCTCCATCAGGATACAGCAGAGTGTTATCTGTTCCCAGTGCTGCCCCTGAGGCTGCTCCCTCCATCAGGATACAGCAGAGTGTTATCTGTTCCCATTGCTGCCCCTGAGGCTGCTCCCTCCATCAGGATACAGCAGAGTGTTATCTGTTCCCAGTGCTGCCCCTGAGGCTGCTCCCTCCATCAGGATACAGCAGTGTGTTATCTGTTCCCAGTGCTGCCCCTGAGGCTGCTCCCTCCATCAGGATACAGCAGTGTTATCTGTTCCCAGTGCTGCCCCTGAGGCTGCTCCCTCCATCAGGATACAGCAGTGTGTTATCTGTTCCCAGTGCTGCCCCTGAGGCTGCTCCCTCCATCAGGATACAGCAGTGTGTTATCTGTTCCCAGTGCTGCCCCTGAGGCTGCTCCCTCCATCAGGATACAGCAGTGTTATCTGTTCCCAGTGCTGCCCCTGAGGCTGCTCCCTCCATCAGGATACAGCAGTGTGTTATCTGTTCCCAGTGCTGCCCCTGAGGCTGCTCCCTCCATCAGGATACAGCAGTGTGTTATCTGTTCCCAGTGCTGCCCCTGAGGCTGCTCCCTCCATCAGGATACAGCAGTGTTATCTGTTCCCAGTGCTGCCCCTGAGGCTGCTCCCTCCATCAGGATACAGCAGTGTGTTATCTGTTCCCAGTGCTACCCCTGAGGCTGCGCTCCCTCCATCAGGATTCAGCAGTGTGTTATCTGTTCCCAGTGCTGCCCCTGAGGCTGCGCTCCCACCATCAGGATACAGCAGTGTGTTGGATGCAGTGTGTTATCTGTTCCGAGTGCTGCCCCTGAGGCTGCGCTCCCACCATCAGGATACAGCAGTGTGGTATCTGTTCCCAGTGCTGCCCCTGAGGCTGCGCTCCCACCATCAGGATACAGCAGTGTATTATCTGTTCCCAGTGCTGCCCTTGAGGCTGCACTCCCACCATCAGGATACAGCAGAGTGTTATCTGTTCCCAGTGCTGCCCCTGAGGCTGCTCCCTCCATCAGGATACAGCAGTGTGTTATCTGTTCCCAGTGCTGCCCCTGAGGCTGCTCCCTCCATCAGGATACAGCAGAGTGTTATCTGTTCCCAGTGCTGCCCCTGAGGCTGCTCCCTCCATCAGGATACAGCAGAGTGTTATCTGTTCCCATTGCTGCCCCTGAGGCTGCTCCCTCCATCAGGATACAGCAGAGTGTTATCTGTTCCCAGTGCTGCCCCTGAGGCTGCTCCCTCCATCAGGATACAGCAGTGTGTTATCTGTTCCCAGTGCTGCCCCTGAGGTTGCTCCCTCCATCAGGATACAGCAGTGTTATCTGTTCCCAGTGCTGCCCCTGAGCCTGCTCCCTCCATCAGGATACAGCAGAGTGTTATCTGTTCCCAGTGCTGCCCCTGAGCCTGCTCCCTCCATCAGGATACAGCAGTGTGTTATCTGTTCCCAGTGCTGCCCCTGAGGCTGCTCCCTCCATCAGGATACAGCAGTGTGTTATCTGTTCCCAGTGCTACCCCTGAGGCTGCGCTCCCTCCATCAGGATTCAGCAGTGTGTTATCTGTTCCCAGTGCTGCCCCTGAGGCTGCGCTCCCACCATCAGGATACAGCAGTGTGTTGGATGCAGTGTGTTATCTGTTCCGAGTGCTGCCCCTGAGGCTGCGCTCCCACCATCAGGATACAGCAGTGTGGTATCTGTTCCCAGTGCTGCCCCTGAGGCTGCGCTCCCACCATCAGGATACAGCAGTGTATTATCTGTTCCCAGTGCTGCCCTTGAGGCTGCACTCCCACCATCAGGATACAGCAGAGTGTTATCTGTTCCCAGTGCTGCCCCTGAGGCTGCTCCCTCCATCAGGATACAGCAGTGTGTTATCTGTTCCCAGTGCTGCCCCTGAGGCTGCTCCCTCCATCAGGATACAGCAGTGTGTTATCTGTTCCCAGTGCTGCCCCTGAGGCTGCTCCCTCCATCAGGATACAGCAGTGTGTTATCTGTTCCCAGTGCTACCCCTGAGGCTGCGCTCCCTCCATCAGGATTCAGCAGTGTGTTATCTGTTCCCAGTGCTGCCCCTGAGGCTGCGCTCCCACCATCAGGATACAGCAGTGTGTTGGATGCAGTGTGTTATCTGTTCCGAGTGCTGCCCCTGAGGCTGCGCTCCCACCATCAGGATACAGCAGTGTGGTATCTGTTCCCAGTGCTGCCCCTGAGGCTGCGCTCCCACCATCAGGATACAGCAGTGTATTATCTGTTCCCAGTGCTGCCCTTGAGGCTGCACTCCCACCATCAGGATACAGCAGTGTGTTATCTGTTCCCAGTGCTGCCCCTGAGGCTGCGCTCCCACCATCAGGATACAGCAGTGTGTTATTGTAGCGATGGCCGGGGACCACCACTGTGCAGGAAGACTACTGTACACAAGATGAGGTGCAAACAACAAAGGGTAGGTTTATTAGAAGGCAAGGAATGAGGAATATGCAAACGGGTTTACAATAGCAAGAGAAAATGTACATGTGTAATCTTTCCTTTAAAATAGCACGGTGTTACAACTATTACAGACCCAGAATATGTCTCACAAGCAAGTTTAACCAATTAACAAATAACGATGCTACTCTATGTATATCCTCCCTGGCCTTTACTAAGCAGGCCACACGGCTCCCGTGTACTGGCTACTGAAGCCTACACTAGCCCCTAACAGGTGCACCAAACAGGAACAGACTCACGGTGATGTTGGGGACTCAGGTCCAGTCCCAGGGGGCTCTCAGAAGTCCAGTATGATGGTGTGCATGACTCTGTCAGCTCTGAAACGTGGTCTTCTCCTTGCTTCTGGATCTTAGGTATGCTCCTGGAAACTGTAAGTCCCTTTCTCAGTATCTTCTTGGCTTCACAAACTAGCACAGGACAGCCACCTTTGCTGTATCCGAAAAAGTCTTGCAAAGTTCACAAGTAAACTTCCCAAGTTGTGGGACCTTTCTTGTAGAAAACAGCACACAGTTCTCTCTCTGTAGCAGCTTCAGTTCACACACAGTTCAGGCTCAACTCCTCCCCTCATCCTAGGGCATTTTATCTTCACCGTCTAACAGAGGGAAGCAGGACATTCCATCGTACCAGACAAGGGGGTGCTGTCTCTTAAAGTGGCAGCGTGTTACTGTCCATAACAACACTACCCCCTTACATGCCTCCCTTCTTAATGATGGTTGTCCTCGACCATCACAGAATCAAGCGTGAAGCGTAATGAAGGAACGTGCAATGTGGAACAGTGCCTATAGAGGAGGCAACAAAGGTGTAAAAACAGACAGAGCACACTGTTCTACATATCGGACTGGTGGAACCCCTGCATTAGACCTCTGGGATCTCCGAAGCTCTTGGCTGTCAGGCAAGGCTTGACTATCTTCCAGAGGAACACTTGTTGCAGGAGACATTGTGAGCTCTTGTCTGGTCTCGTCCTCGCATGGCGGTACTGGTACATCCATGGGATTACCGTCTCTGTGCGGCTGAGGACCCCCTACTGTGTCAGGGACGGTCCACCACTCATCGATTTCAGCATCAGGCATGACAGATTCAGGAAGTGGAGTGGCACCTTCAGGCGACAATGGCGTAGAACAGACCTCAGACCGGCAAGGCCGCAGCATATTTCTGTGAAGTACTCTAGGGGCGGATGCCCCATTCTCAATCTGTACCTTGTAGACTGGACCGTTAGCATACACTCGCTCGATAAATTTGTACGGCTGTACTTCCCATCTCTCACTTAGTTTTCCCTTAGGGCGTTTCTCTCTGACTAATACTCGGTCTCCAGGTTGGAGTGGTAACTCTTGAGTCGGTTTGCGGCCCGTATGTACTTTTTCTTGCAGTTGCTGACCCGCCAACCGCCGTATCGTTTGCAATCGTTGCCGATGCTCTTTTACCCATGAGGCGACAGTTCACTACATCAGCTCCTCTGGCTGTTCCAAATTCAGCTCAATGATCTCTCGTCCAGCTCTTCCAAACAACAGTAGATGGGGGGTACAACCCTTGGTGGAGTGGACCCAATTGTTGTAGGTCCAGACCAATTCTGGCAGACAGTCTGGCCAACACGCCTTCTTATCCTCCTCCAACGTTCTCAGCATTTGAAGTAAGGTTCTGTTGAAGCGTTCACAAGCTCCGTTGCCTTGAGGGTGGTAAAGGGTGGTCTGGGACCGCTCGATGCCATACATGCGATACAATTCTTCCATCACCTTGCCTTGGAAACATGCGCCTTGGTCGGAGTGGATGCGCTTTGGGCACCCATACACCCGGATGAAGTCTTGATAGATGACTCGCGCCGCCGATTCCTCTGGTCTCTAGTTGGAGTGACTACTGCAAACTTAGAGAAATGATCGGTCATCACCAAACAGTATTGTAGCCCCTGGGCCGAGTGTCCCACGAGGAGATAGTCGATCATCAAGACTTCTAGCGGTTCCTTAGTTTGTATGGTCTGGATGAGTGCCCTCTGTTCAGTACTCTTAATGTGGTCACATACTCGACATTGCCGGCAAACCTCTTCCACCACAAGCTCCAACCGGGGGTAGTACACATACCGCTGTAACCATTGGTAGGTCTTCGTGGGGCCGAAGTGCGCTCCGAATTCGTGGGCTTCTTTAGCTACTTCTTGAGCTGTTCTTCCTGGGATGACCACTTGCCACCTAACTTCCATATCTTTTGGCTGTTGCCTCTTACGATATAGCACTGACTCTCGCACCTCCAGTCTATCCCACTGATGTAACACACTCCTCATTTCAGAGTCCAGGTCATCTCGCTCTTGTTTGCCAGACTTCCGCTTTTGTGTTACCCACCATTTCATCTGTCTCAGCCCTTCATCTTCATCCTGAACGTGTCTCCATTCCTCATTGGTTCTCCCCAGGGACCGGGGTAATGCGCAGGCCTCCCTTCTTGACTGGTTTGCAACCATTGGGGCTCAAACGTGCGAAAGTATGGGGTTTCCTCCTCTTCGAGTTGCTCATCAAGATCCCCCACTGAAGTCTCCACAGTCACTCTTGACAGACCATCAGCATTTGCGTTTTCGGTAGCAGGGCGATAACAGATGGTAAAGTCGAACTTGGTTAGGCGAGCCACTCACCGTTGTTCTAAGGCCCCCAATTTAGCATTCTCAAGGTGGGCCAGGGGATTATTGTCTGTTCGAACTTGAATCTTGGCACCTGTCAGGAAGCCTGCAAACTTTTCTGTCATGGCCCACACCAGGGCCAGGAGCTCTAACCGGACGGAGCTGTAATTGTGAGGGTTTCTTTCACTGTCTCGCAGGGACCTGCTGGCATACCCGATGACTCTCTCATGTCCATCCTGTATCTGAGAAAGTACTGCACCGAGTCCATGAACGCTACCATCTGTGTACAACAGGAACGGTTGATCGAAGTCTGCGTAGGCCAAAATAGGGGCTGAAGTAAGGGCATTCTTTATAGCCTGAAAGGCCTCGTCTTGTTCCTGTGCCCAGGGGATGCGCTGGGTCTTCGGCACTCCAGCGGTCCCCCTCAGCAACTCATTGAGAGGACCCGCCACCTTTGCGAAGTCTTTAACGAACCGGCGGTAGTACCCAGCGAGTCCCAGGAATGCCTGGAGTTCTCTCACTGTTCGAGGGACTGGCCACTTCTGGATAGCAGCCACTTTTTCTGGCGAGGGTAGAACTCCATCTGGTGACACTATGTGGCCCAGGTACTCGATCTCTCTCTTGAAGAGGTGGCACTTCTTTGGCTTCACCTTCAGGTTATGAGCCCGCAGTCTTCCGAGTACCTGTCCAAGCCGGGCAAGGTGTTCTTCGAATGAAGCCGAAAACACAATGATGTCATCCAGATAGATCAGGGTAGCCTCAAAATTTAAATCTCCCAAACACTTTTCCATCAGCCGTTGAAATGTGCTTGGAGCATTGGAGAGCCCGAAAGGCATCCGGTTAAACTCGAACAGCCCCATAGGGAGGATGAAGGCAGTTTTCTCCTTGTCTTTCTCTGCCATGGCTACTTGCCAGTATCCACTTGCCAGGTCCAGGGTGGAGAAGTACTTGGCTTTCCCCACTGCTGTCAAGGATTCCTCGATGTGGGGCAACGGATAAGAGTCTCGAACAGTGCAGGCATTGAGTTTCCTGTAATCTACACAGAACCGGATGGTCCCATCCTTTTTCTTGACGAGCACCACCGGGGCTGCCCAAGGGCTCTGACTACTCTGCACCAGTCCTGAATCCAGCATCTGCCTCAGTAATGTTTTCACCTCTTGATACATCTTGGGCGGGATCTGCCAGTATCATTTTCGAATTGGACGAGCTTCCCCAGTCGGTATCTCATACGTGATGGCTTCAGTACAGCCGAAATCTTCGGCGTGACGGGCGAATGCGGCCTGATTTTCCCACAGCATAGTTTCTATTGCTTGCAGACGCTCAGGGCCCAGAGCCTTCACATCCACTTCCATTTGATCAAGGATGACCCGTCCACTCCACTCCGGGGATGGCGTCTCTTTGTCCCCCGCAGCAACTGCTAGGGTCCACCCCACGCCTTTCGGTGATAAAGACCTCTTCTGACTCACCACTTCACCCTTATGTAGGTACACCAGGGCCAGATCTGTCCCTCGTGGCAAGGTGACCTCCCCGGGGCCCACGTTCAAAGCTCTTATGGGGACATGTTCTCGTTGGACCACAGCTATCGTACAGGCTATCATGACTTCTTGGTCCACTCCTCCGCCTACCACAGGCTGAACAACCACTTCCAACCCGTCAAGGTTGCGGTGAGTCCCCACTGGAAGGTATACTATAGTTTCTCGCCCAGGAGGTAGGATTACAGGTTCTTTACCAGGAGCCCTGATGACCCCTACCGTCTGATAAGATGGCACACTCTTCTGCGTCCCACAGATGCGGATCAGTCGTTGAAGGGCTTCTTGAGTAGGCTTATGTGTAGTAGCCTTCTTCCAATATCCATGTCCCCGTTTGGTAAACATAATCTGATCGAGTTCACGTAGGATGTTCATTCCCAGTACTACAGGCACATCTTCCTTGATGGGACCAGGGACTAGCAGGATCCCTTTTCTCCCAACGTCTTGCCCACAGATTTTAATATTTATCCACACGACCCCTGTGACCGGGATGGATTGTTGGTTGGCAGCAAACAACCGGATCAATGTCTCTCTTTCTGGCTTGGCCAGGTCCTGGAAATGCTGCTTGAAATACGCTTCTGGCATCGTTGTCACTTGTGACCCGGTATCTATCAGGCAATCTACTAGAACCCCTTTGAATTCAGCACGTAGGATGGGGCTCCCAGCAATCAAGTGTTCGTTATGATATGGAGTGGCCTCTCTCCTCGCCTCCCCCGCAGAGTGCCGCACTACTGCGGGGGTTGGTAGTTTAACGGCGGCTTCCGCTGGCCTTGAGTATAGTTCCGACAGTCTCTGGCAAGGTGCCTCCTTCCTCCACATTCCCAGCATTGGATGCCTCCTCCTCGCCGGGGGGGTACCTCGAGCCTGTCGTCGTGCCTCCGATGCCCGACGGGAGGGGGCTTGCTGACCAACGCTCTGTCCGACAAGAGAGAGATTATGAATCCCACCTTTGCCCGCTCAGTGGGAAAACGTGCAGCCAGAAGCTCGAGGTGTATACCACACTGGCTCACGAAACCCCTACAGGACTTACTGTCCCCTGAGTATCTCTCAGGCAAAGGGAGGTGAGATAGGGTCGGAACAGAGGTGGCATTGGGTAATGCTGCTGCAGCCACGCTAGCAGCCTGAACAGCTATTATGGTAACATCCACTGCCGAGGTTGCACGCTCAAGAGACGCCAACCGGCCCTCCAGCAGCTGGATGTACCCCTGCAATCGCTGTTCAGCCGCCATTACTTAGCCAGATCCTGGCGCTAATATACTGTTAGGGCTAGCGGGACGCACCGAGTAATAGGTAGATGGCTACAAGGTGCGTTCGCAGCCCGGGATCCACCGTGCAGAGATATCTGCTGCTAAGTAAAGGCGGATGGACTCTGAGCTCACACGTGGGTTAGGCTTCACCCCGTGTGAACTGGTAGCGAACTCTGTTGCCTCACAGAGTCGCGCTGTACACGGAACTAATGCCCTAACTAGGCTAATTGCCCCCACTGACGCTAGCTGCCTGCCTGAGTGTAGAGTCCCAATGCTAACAGCTTCACACCACATAGAACTGAGTGGTATAGTATCCACTGGCATAGGCCAAAACACATTTGATATTAGCGCATGGCCGTGCGGTCATGCGAGCCTTAAATAGCTGCAGCACGTACAGGACCCTTCAAAGAAGGACCAATGGAATTGCTGCAGTACCTGAGCATGTGACCCTAGATTTCTACTGAGAGATCTTGCCCTGGGCATGCTCAGTGTGTGCAAAGCAGGACTTAGATCCAGAAAAGCCTGCTCGCCGCAGATCAGTGCAGGGTACAATAGCAGAGCCTGGAGAGGCAGTAGTAACCCTATGCACAGCATCAGTCCCAGTGAGACGCTGGGAGCGACGTCTCCGCTGATCAGGCTGCACTGTGGCCGATGCAGAATGGGAGACCGCAGCAGACACGGATCGAGATTCCTCCTGTGCAGCAGAGGAAACTAGACTCCTAACACACTTAACCTACTGATGTCTCAATTTTACTTTTATTGGTATCTTTTTTTATTTTGGAAATTTACCAGTAGCTGCTACTTTTTGCACCCTAGGCTTATACTCGAGTCATTAAGTTTTCCCAGTTTTTTGGTGGCAAAATTAGGGGGGGTCGGCTTATACTCGAGTATATACGGTATATGGCCTGATGAGACGAAGATAGATCTCTATCACCAAAAAGGTTTAAGCGGTATGTGTGGAGAAAACCAGGCACTTCTCATCACCTGCCCAATACAATCCCAACAGTGAAACATGGTGGTGGCAGCATCATGTTATGGGAGTGTTTTTCAGCTACAGGGACAGGACGACTGGTTATCATTGAAGGAAACATGAATGTGGCAGAGTACAGAGATATCCTGGATGAAAACCTCTTCCAGAGTGCTCTGGACCTCAGACTTGGCCGATGGTTCACCTTCCAACAAGTCAATGGCCCTAAGCATATACGAGGGGCGATCCAAAAGTAATGATAATCAATACTAAACACAATGAATATAGTCAAAATTTTTTTTTATTTTTCTACATAGTCTCCTAACAAGTCTATACATTTAGTCCATCTCTTTTCTAAACTTAGAATTCCCTTTGAAAAAAATTCTTGATCTTGACCCTCAAAAAAATCCCCAACAGTGGTTATCATGTCGCTATTGTCGTCAAATTTCTTGCCCCGGAGGTGTTCCTTGAGCCGAGGAAAGAGAAAGAAGTCACTATGAGCCGGCGTGTTATCTTGGTGAAACAGCACTCCAGCCCGCAGTTTGCTGCGCCTTTTCTCCTTGATAGCCTCCCGCAATCTTCTTATTTGTTCTGCGTAGTAGGAGCCCGTAATAGTGGCTCCCTTCTCCAAATAGTCCACCATAATAATTCCTTCAGCGTCCCAAAAAATGGACGCCATAACCTTCCCTGCTGAGCTTGACACTTTGAATTTCTTCGGCATCGGTTCGTCGGCTCGTTTCCATGTCATCAATTGATGTCTAGTTTCGGGATCAAAGTGGTTGATCCAGGTCTCGTCAATTTTCAAAAAACGTGACAAAATATTTTCCTTGTCTGCTTGGAACTTTTCGAGATTTGCTATTGAAATGTCAGCTCGTTTCTTCTTTTGTTCGTCGGTTAACATTTTTGGCACCCAACGCGCGGAGACCTTTCTCATATGCAATTCTTTTGCAAGGATTCTTTGAATACTGCCATATGAGATCCCTATAACCTCAGCTACATGCCTGATGGTCACTCTTCAATCTGCCAATACAACTTCAACTTTTTTCACGTTTTCTTCATTGAGGGACTTGGATGGGCGTCCTTCACGATGTTCATCTTCCGTCGATGTTCTTCCCAGCTTAAATTCCTTGGCCCAGCGTGCAACTGTGGAATATGGAGGAGAAGAGTCCCCCAATGTTTCCACCAAGTCGCTGTGTATGTCTTTGGTAGTCATTTTTTTCAAGCAGAAGTATTTGATGATAGCTCTGAGCTCGTTTTTTTCCATTTTGATGTTCACTCCTCGGCAGTTCATAATCAAATGAATGTAGCTCCTGGGAATCGTGGTCTATTTAAGTGTTTTTTTTTTTCCTGGACTAGTGGGTACCTAAGAAGGAAGAAAACATTTTATTAATTTTTGTGTGCAATAGAAATAACCGATTATCATTACTTTTGGATCGCCCCTCGTAGCTAAAATAACAAACGAGTGGCTTCAGAACAACTGTGACCATTCTTGACTTGCCCTGCAAGAGCCCTGACCTAAACGCAATTGAGCATCTCTGGAGAGACCTGAAAATGGTTGTCCACCAACGTTCACCATCCAGCCTGACGGAACTAGAGAGGATCTGCAAGGAAGAATGGCAGAGGATCCCCAAATCCAGGTGTGAAAAACTTGTTGTATCATTCCCAAGAAGACTCATGGCTGTACTAGCTCAAAAGGGTGCTTCAACTCATTACTTAGCAAAGGGTCTGAATACTTATGACCATGTGATATTTCAGTTTTTCTTTTTTAATAAAATGCAAACATTTCTACATTTTTTTTTTTTTTTTTCAGTCAAGATGGGGGTGCAGAGTGTACATTAATGAGAAGAGAAACTAACATTTTTGAATTTACCTAATGGCTGCAATGAAACTGACAAATTTAAAGGGGTCTGAATATTTTCATACCCACTGTATGTGATAGAAGATACCATTCTAAAAACTGCACCTCTCAAGGTGCTCAAAACCACGTTGAAGTTTATTAACCCTTCAAGTGCTTCACAGGAATTAATGAAATGTGGAAGGAAAAAAATGAACATTTACGGTACTTGTTTTTACTTTAGACCAACTTTTTTTTTTTCATTGAACCCCCAAATTTGTTGTGCTATATCTCATGAGCATAAAGATATGGGGAAAAACCAGTTTGGGTGCAGGGCTTAAAAGGAGCGCTATTTGAGGTTTGAATTTACAGTAGCGACCTAAAGTGTTGCATTTTTTTAAAAAGTATTATTAATTCTCTCTGGTTGTTGTGATGCCATTTTCCTGGTAATGAATTGAATGTGTTTGAGGTTATCATGCAAGACCTTCATTTAAGAAAAAAAAAATGCTTTTAACATATAGGTATAGTAATTTAAAGGGAGCCTGTCACCCCCAAAATCGAAGATGAGCTAAGCCCACCGGCATCAGGGGCTTATCTACAGCATTCTGTAATGCTGTAGATAAGCCCCCGATGTATCCTGAAACATGAGAAAAAGAGGTTAGGTTATACTCACCCAGGGGCAGTCCCGCTGCGTACCGGTCCGATGGGTGTCGCGGTCCGGTCCAATGGGCGTCGCGGTCCGGTCCGGGGTCTCCCATCTTCTTACGATGACGTCCTCTTCTTGTCTTCACGCTGAGGCTCCGGCGCAAGCGTACTTTGCCTTGTTGAGGGCAGAGCAAAGTACTGCAGTGCGCAGGCGCCGTAAAGGTCAGAGAGGCCCGCGCCTGTGCACTGCAGTACTTTGCTCTGCCCTCAACAGAGCAGACAAAGTACGCCTGCGATGGAGCCTCAGCGTGGAGACAAGAAGAGAACGTCATCCTATGAAGATGGGAGGCCCCGGACCGCGATGCCCATTGGATTGGACCGCCCAGGTGAGTATAATCTAACCTCTTTTTCTCATCTCTAAGGATACATCGGGGGCTTATTTACAGCATTACAGAATGCTGTTGATAAGCCCCTGCTGCCGGTGGGCTTATCTCACCGTCGCTTTTGGGGGTGACGGGTTCCCTTTAAAGAAAACTGACTGCCAATTGTTTTGCACAAACTATTTATTAATCACAGCATATAGAGTAATTCATTGTACCCAATGCCTTAACTTAGTATTTTGTAGCATAACTTATAAGTTCTTGCTTTAATTGCTAAACTACTCCGACGGGGCATTGAAGCCACTAGGGTATTCAAGACATCATGAAGTATCTTGCTCCAGTTCATTTCCAAATCTCAAACAAATCATCTTTGATATGGTTGCGGGCCCCAACTTGTCTCCCCAACTCACAAAGGTGCTCTATAGGGTTTAAATCAGGTGATGGCAACAGGCAAACTTTTTTTTTTTTTTGCTAACCAGTTTTTTACTAAATTGGATGTGTCATTAGGATCATGGTCTTGCTGGAATTTCCAACCTCTGCCTGCTCTTGTTACAATGTGGCAGCATTATTCTCCAGTATATTCTTGTACATGGTAGCATTCATGTTTCCCTCAATTGTACGCAGAGGGCCAATGGCAGATGCAGAAAAGCAGCCCCAAACCAAGATATTGCCACCACCAGTATTCTAGAATATGCATGTCCACGTAGTGTATTGCCCAGCCACGTAGTGTATTGCCCAGCCACGTAGTGGATTGCCCAGCCACGTAGTGGATTGCCCAGCCACGTAGTGGATTGCCCAGCCACGTAGTGGATTGCCCAGCCACGTAGTGGATTGCCCAGCCACGTAGTGGATTGCCCAGCCACGTAGTGGATTGCCCAGCCACGTAGTGGATTGCCCAGCCACGTAGTGGATTGCCCAGCCACGTAGTATACAGCACAGAGCCATGTAGTATATTGGCCAGTCACGTAGTATATTGCCCAGCTACGTAGTATATTGTCCAGCCAGGTTTGTCACAGGTGAAAAAATAAACATATACTCACCTTTCCGAAGGCCCCTTGTAGTCCACGGCAGCTTGCAGTCCCACGGTTGGTATCAGAGCGCAGGACCTGTGATGAAGTCGCGGTCACATGACCGTGACGTCATGGCAGGTCCTTCTGCCATACCATCTTTGCCACCGGAAACTGCAGCGGAAGATGGCGGCCGGCGGGAGCGGCTCAGCGGACTACGGAGGGTGAGTATAGCAGGTTTTATTTTTTTTTTTAAATTATTTTTAACATTACATTTTTTACTATTGATGCCACATAGGCAGCGTCAATAGTAAAAAGTTGGGGACACACAGGGTTAATGGCGGCGGTAACGGAGTGCGTTACCCGCGGCATAATGCGGTCTGTTATCGCCGGCATTAACCCTGTGTTAGCTTTGACCGGAGGGGAGTATGCGGACGACAGGCACTGACTGCGGGGAGTAAGGAGCGGCCATTTTCTTCCGGACTGTGCCCGTCGCTGATTGGTTGCGGCAGCCATGACAGGCAGCTGGTGAGACAAAGCAGCGAATGAATAACCGTGACAGACAGAAGGACATACGGAAGTGACCCATAGACAATTATATAGTAGATGCATACCATCACTAACTAAACAGATTGAACTTGGATTCATTCGACCACAACACCTTAGACCAATCTGTCTAATTCCATTGGCTGTGTTCTTTGACAAACTCAAGTCGGACCTTCCGGTTCTTTGCGGAGATTAAAGGCTTCTTGACTGGATCTCATGCATTTAACTTTATTGCTCTTAGCTGTCGCATCACAGTTTTGCGACTCCCTTTGACCCCATATTCTGCTTTTATTTTGTGTGATATCTGTGCATCACTTTTACGGCAATCAGTTACTGACTTTCTTAATAATGTGATCCACTTTGGAGGAAGTTTTCCATGGTTGTCCACTTCTAGGGTTGTCATCTAGTCCATATCCTTTTTCTTTCTTTATTATACATGACCCTTGACTCTGAGAGCAGATGAATTCCATAGCTACCCATTTTTAGCTTCTGCCTGTCTTCACTCTCAGAATAATAAGCTTCCTGACATCTGGTGATAAATTTGTCTTTGCCATGTGTTAGCCTAAAAACAGACAGACACATACACACTCTCTCTCTTTTGACTACCCAAAAATTCTACTACACATGACAAAATATTCAAAACATTTGGCCCTGCAAATATCAAAAACTAACACAGAGGGATAAAACCATTTCAAACACAATTTGCATCCTTACAGCTGACAACCATTTGCTTCCGGATTACTAAAATCAACAGGAAAATGGCATCACCTCAACCAGACAGAAGTAATCAGACTGGAATAATTTGCGAATGCCATGTCGCGTTTGCAGAGCCCCTGATGTGCCTTAACAGTGGAAACCCCCCCACAAGTGACACCATTTTATAAACTAGACCCCCCACAAAGAACTTATATAGATGTGTGGTGAGCATCTTGTACCCCCAGGTGCTTCACAAAAGTTGATAGCATTGAGCTGTGAAAATAAGTCACATTTTTACCACAAAAAATGTTTTTTAGCCCCAAATTTAGCATTTTCACAAGGGTAACAGAAGAAATTCCACAGCTAGTTTTGGGGTCCATTTTCTCCTGAGTACGCATATACCCCATATGTGGTTAAAAACTACTGTATGGGCACACGACAGGGCTCAGAAAGGAAGTGGTAAAGTTTTGGAACACAGACCTCGATGGAATAGTGAGCTTGTGTCATGTCACGTTTGGAAAGCCCCTGATATGCCTAAAAAAGTGGACAACTCCCACTAGTGATCCCGTATTGGAAACTAGACCCCTCCAAGGAATTTAGATGTGTGGTGAGAACTTTGAACCCACAGGTACTTCACAGAATCTTACAATATTTAGTAGTGAAAGTAAAAAATATATATTTTTCTCACAAAAATGCTTCTTCATTTTCACATAGATAGCAGGAGAACATGGACCCCAAAAATGTGGTTGAAAACTACTGGCAGAACCCCTGAGGTGTCAGAGCAGCAGAATGTGATCGCGTTGCTCCGAGGGTCTCCTACCTCCTCCCTTCAGGCCCCGGATCCAATATGGCCACGGGGCTGCTTCCGGGTCCTGCAGGGAGGTGGCTTGCAAGCGCCTGCTCAGAGCAAGCACTTGCAAGCGTCCCTGCACTGCCTGTCAGATTGCTGATCTGACACCGTGCTCTGCAAAGTGTCAGTTTAGCGATATCACCCTATAACATGATTCCTCCCCATCCCCCCCTCCCCCCCCCTTCCCCCGGCAATGTTAGAGTATAAAAAAAAAAATCATGTAAAAAAAATTCCTAAATAAAGGGGGGAAAAAAATATTGTTCCCATAAATACATTTCTTTATCTAAAAAAAAAATTATATATATGTACACATATTTAGTATCACCGCATCCGTAACGACCCGACCTATGAAACTGTCCCACTAGTTAACCCCTTCAGTGATCACCGTAAAAAAAGACAAAAAACGCTTTATTATACCGCGATCAAAAATACAGATATAAATAGCCATGGTACCACTGAAAACTCCATCTTGTCCCGCAAAAAACGACCCGCCATACAGCATCAACAGCGAAAAAATAAAGTTAGTCCTCAGAATAAAGCGGTGCAAAAATAATTATTCTATAAAATAGTTTTTATCGTATAAAAGCGCCAAAACAGAAAAAAATAAATGAGGTATTGCTGTAATCGTACTATCCCGAAGAATAAAACTGCTTTATCAATTTTATCAAACGTCCCCCCCCCCCCCCCAAAAAAAAAAAAAGATATTCATGAATAGCTGGTTTTTTGTCATTGTGCCTCACAAATAACGGAACAAAAACACAAATAACGGAATAAAAAGCGATCAGAAAATGTAACATGTCCGAAAATGGTACCAATAAAAACGTCAACCCGTCCCGCAAAAAACAAGACCTCACATGACTCTGTGGACCAAAATATGGAAAAATTATACCTCTCAAAATGTGGAGATGCAAAAACTATTTTTTGCAATAAAAAGCGTCTTTCAGTGTGTCACTGCTGCCAATCATAAAAATATGCTAAAAACCCCTCTATAAATAGTAAACCAAACCCCCCTTCATCACCCCCTTAGGGAAAAAATAAAAATGTGTTTTCCATTTTCCCATTAGGGTTGAGGTTGGGACTAAAGTTAGGGTTATGGTTTGGATTACATTTACGGTTGGGATTAGGGTTAGGGGTATGGTTGGGATTAGGGTTAGGGGTCTGTTGGGGTTAGGGGTGTGGTTAGGGTTATGGGTAGAGTTGGGATTACGGTTAGTGGTGTGTCTAGGTTAGGGTTTCAGTTAGAATTGGGGGCTTCCACTGTTTAGGTACATCAAGGGCTCTCCAAACGCGACATGGTGTCCGATCTCAATTCCAACCAATTCTGCGTTGAAAAAGTAAAACAGTGCTCCTTCCCTTCCAAGCTGTCCCGTGCGGTCAAACAGAGGTTTACCCCAACATATGGGGTTATCAGCGTACTCAGGACAAATTGGACAACAACTTTTGGGGTCCAATTTTTCTTGTTACCCTTGGGAAAATAAAAATTTGGGGGGCTAAAAATCATTTTGTGGAAAAAAAAATGTTTTTTTTATTTTCACGGCTCTGTGTTGTAAACTGTAGTGAAACACTTGGGGGTTCAAAGTTCTCACAACACATCTAGATAAGTTCCTGGGGGGTCTAGTTTCCAATATGGGGTCACTTGTGGGGGGTTTCTACTGTTTAGGTACATCAGGGGTTCTGAAAACGCAATGTGACGCCTGCAGACCATTCCATCTAAGTCTGCATTCCAAATGGCGCTCCTTCCCTTCGAGCTCTGCCATACACCCAAACGGTGGTTCCCCCCCACATATGGGGTATCAGCGTACCGTTTTGGGGTCCAATTTCTCCTGTTACCCTTGGGAAAATACAAAACTGGGGGCTAAAATATAATTTTTGTGAAAATGTTTATTTTCACGGCTCTGCGCTATAAACTGTAGTGAAACACTTGGGGGTTCAAAGCTCTTACGACACATCCAGATAAGTTTCTTAGGGGGTCTACTTTCCAAAATGGTGTCACTTGTGGGGGGTTTCAATGTTTAGGCACATCAGGGGCTCTTCAAACGCAACATGGCGTCCCATCTGAGCTCTGCCATGCGCCCAAACAGTGGTTTACCCCCATATATGGGGTATCTGCATACTCCGAACAAATTGTACAACAACTTTTGGGGTCCATTTTCTCCTGTTACCCTTGGTAAAATAAAACAAATTGGAGCTGAAGTAAATTTTTTGTGAAAAAAAGTTAAATGTTCGTTTTTTTTTTTTTTAATCAAAAAATTCCTGTAAAACACTTGAAAGGTTAATAAACTTCTTGAATGTGGTTTTGAGCACCTTGAGGGGTGCAGTTTTTAGAATGGTGTCACACTTGGGTATTTTCTATCATATTGACCCCTCAAAATGACTTCAAATGTGATGTGGTCCCTAAAAAAAAAAAAAAAAAAAAAAAAAAAAAAAAGTGTTGTAAAAATAAGAAATTGCAGGCCAACTTTTAACCCTTAACTCCCTAACCAAAAAAAATATGTTGGTTCCAAAATTGTGCTGATGTAAAGTAGACATGTGGGAAATGTTACTTATTAAAGGGAACCTGTCACCCCGTTTTTTCAGTATTAGATAAAAATACCGTTAAATAGGGCCTGAGCTGTGCTTTACAATAGGGTATTTTTTGTCCCCTGATTCCCCACCTATGCTGCCGAAATACCTTACAAAAGTCGCCGTTTTCGCCTGTCAATCAGGCTGGTCTGGTCAAAAGGGCGTGGTCACAGCGCTGTTTCTCCCCCACATCTTGCTTATCTTCCCGTTGGTGGCATAGTGCTTCTCGCATGCGCAAGTGCCGAATGCACTGCACAGCTGTAGAAAAAGAGCGCGATCTGCGCTATTCAGCGGTTTATCGGTGGGCGCGGCCATCTTCTTGAGGCCGCGCGTGTGTAGATGGAGTGTTATGCTTCCCGGGGCTACAGGAAAATGTCCGCGGGATGCCGCGCGTGCGCAGATAGAGATCGCGGCGGCCATTTTCCTGTAGGCGAGATGCGAACTCGGAAGCATGACCTCTATGACCTGTGGCGTACCTCGAATCCGACAGCCAAGCAATACACATTCTATTCACATCCACACTCAGCCCACACGCGGATAGACTCTTTCTTTTGCAATCTCTTGGCTTTGCAAGGAACTGCAACAGCAGACATTGGCCAAATTACGTGGTCGGATCATGCGCTAGTTATACTGTATCTCCACCCGGCCTCCTCGCCATGGCGGGAATGTCATTGGAGGCTAAATGATTATTTACTCAAACACCCAATGCATAAAGCCAGACTCCAAGAACAGTTGGAGGATTACTTTACTCTAAATAAAGACTCTGTCCCTTCGCTCTCCTCAGTTTGGGAGGTGCATAAAGCTGTAATGAGAGGGAACTGCATTTCATTAGCATCACACTTAAAAAGAGACAGTAATCATCAACAGATGACCCTTTTGGCATGTCTCAAAAAGTTGGAACAAAGAATGTCTGTGCAACCCTCTAAACGTACACTTAAAAAAAAAATTGTTGAGGTAACGGGTGGGCTGAGGGATCTCGCTATCCAGAAAATTGAAAAAATGATGGTGTATACTAAGCAAAAATACTATGAGAGGTGTAATAAGGCCCACTCTCTTGGGACACCTCATATATGACCCACAGAAACAAGCAAACATATTTCAGGATTACTATTCCCATCTATATTCATTACCCTCCACACTACCCATAGACCAGATAGATATGAAAGACTCAAAACTTACTTGGACTCCTGTCAATTACCAACCTTGAGTGCGGAAGTCCTTTTAACACTAAACAACATAATAAACAAAGAAGAACTGGAGAATACAATTAAAGAATTGCCCCAGGACCTGATGAGTTCACATATTTATACTACAAAACATTCCAGAAAGAATTAATGGCCTTTGTTACCGCTCTTTAATTCCTTCATGTCGGGTTTTCCCATTCCCCCCTCTATGCGGAGTTCACATATCACAGTAATACATAAAGAGGGAAAGGACCCTGCTGATTTCGCCAGCGATCGTCCTATATCCCTACTAAATGCCGATAATTACTAAAATCCTGGCTAATAGATTGAGTTTGCTTCTTCCGGATTTAATCCATAAAGATCAGGTCGGTTTTGTGGCAAATAGGCAAGCACGTGATAACACTAGACGTACTATAGATCTTATTGATGTCTTTGAAAGAAATGGGCAATCTGGTCTTCTGCTCAGTTTAGATGCTGAGAAGGCATTCGACCGACTGAGTTGGCCTTTTTTTTTTTTTTGCGTCTTTACGCAGATATGGCCTATCTGGTCTATTTCTTCAGGCTATACAAGCTTTATCCCCTTTACCCCCAAGGGTGGTTTGCACGTCAATGACCAGGCCAATTTTTATAATTCTGACCACTGTCCCTTTATGAGGTTATAACTCTGGAACGCTTCAACGGATCCTGGTGATTCTGACATTGTTTTCTCGTGACATATTGTACTTCATGATAGTGGTAAAATTTCTTTGATAGTACCTGTTTTACTTTTTCAACGCAGAATTGGCTGGAATTGAGATCGGACGCCATGTCGTGTTTGGAGAGCCCCTGATGTATCTAAACAGTGGAAACCCCCCAATTATAACTGAAACCCTAATCTAAACACTCCCCTAACCCTAATTTCAACGGTAACCCTAACCACACCTCTAACCCTGACACACCCCTAACCCTAATCCCAACCCTATTCCCAACTGTAAATGTAATCTAAACCCTAACTTTAGCCCCAACCCTAACCCTAACCCTAGCCCTAACCCTAATCCTAACCCTAGCCCTAACCCGAAAATGGAAATAAATACATTTTTTCTATTTTTCACTAAGGGGGTGATGAAGGGGGGTTTGATTTACTTTTATAGCGGGTTTTTTAGCGGATTTTTATGATTGGCAGCCGTCACACACTGAAAGACGCTTTTTATTGCAAATAATATTTTTTGCAATACCACATTTTGAGAGCTATAATTTTTCCATATTTTGGTCCAGAGTCATGTGAGGTCTTGTTTTTTGCGGGACGAGTTGACGTTTTTATTGAAAACATTTTCGGGCACGTGACATTTTTTGATCGCTTTTTATTACGATTTTTGTGAGGCAGAATGACCAAAAACCAGCTATTCATGAATTTCTATTGGGGGAGGCGTTTATACCGTTCCGCGTTTGGTAAAATTGATAAAGCAGTTTTATTCTTCGGGTCAGTACGATTACAGCGATACCTCATTTATATCATTTTTTTATGTTTTGGCTCTTTTATACGATAAAAACTATTTTACAGAAAAAATAATTATTTTGGCATCGCTTTATTCTCAGGACTATAACTTTTTTATTTTTTTGCTGATGCTGTATGGCGGCTCGTTTTTTGCGGGACAAGATGACGCTTTCAGCGGTACCATGGTTATTTATATCTGTCTTTTTGATCGAGTGTTATTCCACTTTTTGTTCGGCGGTATGATAATAAAGCGTTTTTTGCCTCGTTTTTTTTTTTCCTTACGGTGTTTACTGAAGGGGTTAACGAGTGGGACAGTTTTATAGGTCGGGACGTTACGGACGCGGCGATACTAAATATGTGTACTTTTATTGGTTTTTTTTTTTTTTATTTAGATGAAGAAATGTATTTATGGGAATATTGTTTTTTTTCTTTTTTCATTATTTTGGAATATATATATATATATTTTTTTTTTTTTACTTACACATTTGGAAAATTTTTTTTTTTACTTTGTCCCAGGGGGGGACATCACAGATCAGTGATCTGACAGTTTGCACAGCACTCTGTCAGATCACTGATCTGACTTGCAGCACTGCAGGCTTCACAGTGCCTGCTCTGAGCAGGCTCTGTGAAGCCACCTCCCTCCCTGCAGGACCCGGATCCGCGGCCATCTTGGATCCGGGGCTCGAGCAGGGAGGGAGGTGAGGAGACCCTCGCAGCAACGCGATCACATCGCGTTGCTGCGGGGGGCTCAGGGAAGCCCGCAGGGAGCCCCCTCCCTGCGCGGTGCTTCCCGGCACATCGCGATCATGTTTGATCGCGGTGTGCTAGGGGTTAATGTGCCGGGGGCGGTCCGTGACCGCTCCTGGCACATAGTGCCGGATGTCAGCTGCGATAAGCAGCTGACACCCGGCCGCGATCGGCGGCGCTCCCCCCGTGAGCGCTGCCGATCGCTATGACGTACTATCCCGTCCAGGGTCAGATAAGCCCAGGGCACCTCGACGGGATAGTACGTCTAAGGTCACAGAGGGGTTATAGTTCTTGCCCAATGTTGTGGTTAAACTCCCACATGCGTCTTCCTCTCGTTTCAATATCTCAAATGGATCTAGACAGGGGTGTCCGCTCTCTCCCCTGCTGTTTGTCCTTTGTATAGAGCCCTTGGCTTCCAAAATAAGGAATAATCCAGATATCCAGGGCATTAAGGGTACCGTTACACTATACGATTTACCAACGATCACGACCAGCGATACGACCTGGCCGTGATCGTTGGTAAGTCGTTGTGTGGTCGCTGGAGAGCTGTCACACAGACAGCTCTCCAGCGACCAACGATGCCGAGGTCCCCGGGTAACCAGGGTAAACATCGGGTTACTAAGCGCAGGGCCGCGATTAGTAACCCGATGTTTACCCTGGTTACCAGCGTAAAAAAACACAAACACTACATACTTACATTCCGGTGTCTGTCCCTTGCCGTCTGCTTCCCGCACTGACTGACTGCCGGCCGTAAAGTGAAAGCACAGCACAGCGGTGACGTCACCGCTGTGCTCTGCTTTCACTTTACGGCCGGCAGTCAGTCAGTGCGGGAAGCAGACGGCAAGGGACCTGACGGACACCGGAATGTAAGTATGTACTGCTTTTTTTTTTTTTTTTTTTTTTTTTACATTTACGATGGTAACCAGGATAAACATCGGGTTACTAAGCGCGGCCCTGAGCTTAGTAACCCGATGTTTACCCTGGTTACAAGCGAACGCATCGCTGGATCGGTGTCACACACACCGATCCAGCGATGACAGCGGGAGATCCAGCGACGAAAGAAAGTTCCAAACGATCTGCTACGACGTACGATTCTCAGCAGGGTCCCTGATCGCTGCTGCGTGTCAGACACAGCGATATCGTATGGATATCGCTGGAACGTCACGGATCGTACCGTCGTAGCGACAAAAGTGCCACTGTGAGACGGTACCCTAAGATACGGGAGCAAGAGTTCAAGTTGTCTCTATTTGTGGATGATATTTTCCTCACCAACCCACACATTTCCCTCCCCAATCTTCAATCTACCTTGACAGAATATGGACTACCCTCAGGGTACAAGGTAAATACAACAAAGACTGAAGCTCTCCCAATTAACTTACCATGCGCAATGGTGGACACTCTGAAATCAAAGTTTAAATTTGCTTGGAAGAACACCAAAACTTAAATATTTAGGTATTTTCCTGACTGGCTCTTACGACTCCCTTTACAGACCTAATTTCCCGGCCTTCTTTCAAGAGATTGATGGGTTATGGTACCGTCACACTAAGCGACGCTGCAGCGATACCGACAACGATGTCGATCGCTGCAGCGTCGCTGGAGAGCTGTCACACAGACAGCTCTCCAGCGACCAACGATACCGGTCCCCGGGTAACCAGGGTAAACATCGGGTTACTAAGCGCAGGGCCGCGCTTAGTAACCCGAAGTTTACCCTGGTTACCAGCGTAAACGTAAAAAACAAACAAACACTACATACTTACATTCCGTGTCTGTCCTCCGGCGCTCTGCTTTCCTCTGCACTGTCAGCGCCGGCTAGCCATAAAGCAGAGCGGTGACGTCACTGCTGTGCTTTCCGGCTGGCCGGCGCTCACAGCCAGTGCAGAGAAGCACAGCGCCGGAGGACAGACACGGAATGTAAGTATGTAGTGTTTGTTTTTTTTTTACGTTTATGCTGGTAACCAGGATAAACATCGGGTTACTAAGCGCGGCCCCGCGCTTAGTAACCCGATGTTTACCCTGGTTACCAGTGAAGACATCGCTGAATCGGCGTCACACACGCCGATTCAGCGATGTCTGCGGGAGGTCCATCGACAAAATAAAGTTCTGGACTTTCTGCGCCGACCAGCGATCTCCCAGCAGGATCCAGATGGCTGCTGCGTGTCAAACTGAACGATATCGCTAGCCAGGAAGCAGCAACGTCACAGATCGCTAGCGATATCGTTCAGTGTGATGGTACCTTTACTTTCTAGATGGTCTAAACTTCCTCTCTCACTTTTTGGCAGAGCAAGTGCAATAAAGATGTCTATTATACCTAAGTTCTTATACATGGTGGAGGTTTTGCCAGTGCCGATCGCACGAGCGGTGTTGAGGAGGTTTCAGACTGTGCTGCTTAATTTTTTGGGGGGTCAGAGACTACATCAAATAGCTAAATCAGTCCTCACATCTCCAAAAACGCAGGGGGTATTGCATTTCCAGACATTTGGAGTTATTACTTGGCCGTGCTCCTTAGGATACCAGCTTAGGCCTCCTTGCGGACTTATAGCAAATGGGTAGAAATGCGCAGGATAAATTTGAGCCGAGCCTTACTGTGATCTTTGGGAGGCAGAATGAACAAATCAACAAGCAGGTGAAGAAATTGTTTTAATTTATTTTTAACACTGTTCCTTGTGCATTGTAAATGAGTAATTACCTTATTTTTTGGGTTGGTGCGATTACAGCAATACCAGATTTATATTGTTTTTTTTTTTTTATGTTTGGCAGCTGTTGCACACTAAAAGACGCTTTCTTTACAAAAAATTTTTTTGCATCGCCATATTTTGAAAGCTATAACTTATCCATATTTTGGCCGAAAGTCACGTGAGGGCTTTTTTTTTGCGGGATGAATGGACGTTTTTATTGGTACCGTTTTTGGGCACATGACATTTTGATAGCTTTCTATTCTAATTTTTGGGAGGTAGAATAAACAAACACCAGCAATTCAGGATTTTTTTTATTTAATGCCATTCCACGTGTGGTAAAATTGATAAGACTGCTTTATTCTTCGGGACAGTACAATTACAGCGATAACCCATTTTATATAGTTTTTTTTATGTTTTGGTGCTTTTACACAAATTTATAGAAATAAGTTTGCATTGTTTTATTCTGACAGCTATAACTTAGCTGTATGGCTGCTTGTTTTTTGTGGGACAAGATTACATTTTCAGTGTTATTTTTATTTACATTAGTCATCCTGATGATAAAGCATCATTTTTTGGTCTTTTTATTTTATGGTGTTCCCTAACTAGTGGGACAGTTGTATAGGTCCGGGCGTCTGTTGTATCCACTATGACTAGAACCGCCCTTACCATGTTTTTGTGGATGTGATTTAATTCTTTAATAAAATTGAACATTTTATTTACCCGCTTCTATGCTGGATTTATCCTCTTTGTTTGCCTCAGCCGTATCCCAGGCTTCTCCGTGCGCTTCTCAGCAGGATTGTGGTGCATCAGCGATGAGCTGACTCTCCTTTTCCCCTTCTCCACTTGTTCCCATCATTTACAAATTGGTGTCAATTGAGGGAGGTTTCTGCTCTTCTGGCAATTAGGGGCTCTACAAATGGAGTCTGCAAACTATTCTAGGAAAATCTGCAAACAGTACTTTACAGCCACATGTGGGGTGTTGCCATGTTCATGTAAAATTTGTCTAACAAAATGTGGTAATTTTTTGTCTATTTCCCTTGTGAAAATGTAAAATGTGGGGCTAAACAAAATTTTAGTTGTAAAAAAATGTAATTTATTTTTTCTTCCCCACCCAATAGTATACAATTGTGGAACACTTGTTAATATGCTAGATGCACCTCTAGATGATATCAATAAGTTGTAGTTTGTAAAGTGGGGTCCATATGGGAGGGATCTTGCTGTTCTGACACCTTGGAGGCTCTGCAAATGTGATGTCACACACAAACATCCAGGCAAATCTGCACTCTGATATGGCCCTCCTCTTCTGAGCTTTGTACTGTGCCTGAGAAGTTGTTTCTGACCACATTAAATATTGCTGTATGCAGTAGTAACAAATTTGGTGGTCCATTTTCTCGTATTAATTACTCCTTTTGAAAATAAAAACTTGGGACTGAAACAAACCCTGTACTCAAGAGAAATTTCACAACAAACTATGTGGTCTATTTTCTCCTGTTGTCCCTGTGAAATGAAAGAAGAAAAATTGACACTAAACATTTTTGGTGAAAAAAAAAAAAAAATGTAATCTTTAATTTTTACTGTCCAATGTTATAACATTCTTTGAATCACCTGTGAATTCAAGATTCTCCCCACACCGCTACATAAATTCCTTGAAGGCTGTAGTTTCCTAAATAAGGTCATTTGTGGGTGTTTCCAGTGTGTAGGCACATCGGGGGCTCTGCAAATGTGACATAGCATCCACTATCTACTGTATTTTAGCCAATTTTGCTGTCCAAAAGTCAAATGGTGCGTCTTTTCCGAGCCCTGCCATGCGCCCAAACAGTAGTGAAAACCACATGTGGAGTACTGTTCTACTCAGAAGAAGTTATACAACAAATTGTATCTTCCATTTTATCCTGTTAGCCTTGTGAAAATGAAAAATTTGGGCATAAAGCAACATTTTTATGGGAAAAATCCAAGTAGTATCGTTTCTACTTGCGGAGAGTGACATGTTAAGCATGTCGAGGTGAGGAGACTTAAAGCCGCAATGCTTCTCTTCGAAATTGTCTCTTCAGAGAGGAAGAGGACTAGAACTCTAGTGCCACCTATTGGTATTCTTTCTGGTCTTAGAAGGAGGGGGTGTAAGGGGAGGAGTACTGTCACGGCGCCACCTGCTGCCGCGCCTGCCGCTCACTCTGCGCGCCGATATACTTACCCATCCCGGCGCGCTCCAGCGGTGTGCGCGCGCCTTCTGGTCTCTTCTCCTAAATCGCCACTGGTCCCTGGCTCTTGTCAGGTGCGCATGCGCGCCTCTCACTGCACACGTGCACTTCATCTCGTTGGTCTGCAGATGCTCCGTTCCTCCACTCTATGATTCTGGAAGATCTTGACCTGGAAGTTTTGCAGCACTCTGTCTGTTTAAGGTAACTCCTTCCTCGGCTCCATGCCTGATTGATTGTCATTTGTCCTCATTTGACCCAGGTCCTTCTGTGCCTTGCTCTGTCCTGTGTTTCCACCATACCCTGCCTGTCCTGTGTTTCCGCCATATCCTGCCTGTCCTGTGTTTCCGCCATATCCAGTCTGTCCTGGGCATCCGCCATATCCTGCCCATTCTGTGTCTGTCATTGCCAGTCTGTCCTGTGTCTCCGTCTAGCCAGTTCTGCGTCTTTTCCGCTCTTACCTCCTGTCCCTGGGTATCAGCTTCTGCGGCAATAGTCTCCCTTGGGCCTGCCCCTAACACTCCCTGTATTGGGGGTGGTCCACCAGGCCAGCTCACCCTTGGGAGGTTCATTGTCGTGGTTCTGCGGGTTCACTTTAGGAATTCCAGAAGATCTGACAGTACAATCAGGCCATGGACCCCGCTGGTACCCCGACTCCTACCCTAAAGGAACTACTGTTCCTCCGGAAGAATCAGTCAAGGATCATGTTCTTATAATCCATGGAGTCTTGTCTCTGCAGGCCTCCGACCCTGGGAGTGCTCCGCAGCTGGCAGGTCTCCAACAGGAGCTTCCTCAGCAGCGTGACACTCAAGCCCACATCCTTAAGGTACCGTCACACTGAACGATATCGCTAGCGATCCGTGACGTTGCAGCGTCCTGGCTAGCGATATCGTTCAGTTTGACACGCAGCAGCGATCAGGATCCTGCTGTGATGTCGTTGGTCGCTGCAGAAAGTCCAGCACTTTATTTAGTCACTGGACTCCCTGCAGACATCGCTGAATCGGCGTGTGTGACGCCGATTCAGCGATGTCTTCACTGGTAACCAGGGTAAACATCGGGTTACTAAGCGCAGGGCCGCGCTTAGTAACCCGATGTTTACCCTGGTTACCAGCGTAAAAGTAAAAAAAAAAAAAAAAAACACTACATACTTACCTTCCGCTGTCTGTCCCTGGCGCTGTGCTTCTCTGCACTGGCTGTGAGCGCCGGCCAGCCGGAAAGCACAGCGGTGACGTCACCGCTCTGCTTTCCGGCCGCTGTGCTTAGTCAGTGCAGGAAAGCACAGCGCCAGGGACAGAAAGCGGAATGTGAGTATGTAGTGTTTTTTTTTTTTTTACTTTTACGATGGTAACCAGGGTAAACATCGGGTCACTAAGTGCGGCCCTGCGCTTAGTAACCCGATGTTTACCCTGGTTACCGGCATCGTTGGTCGCTGGAGAGCTGTCTGTGTGACAGCTCTCCAGCTACCAAACAGCGACGCTGCAGTGATCGATATCGTTGTCGGTATCGCTGCAGCGTCGCTGAGTGTGAAGGTACATTTAATTTCATGGCATCCGTGGATGATAGTCTTTGTGCCCACCAGTCACCTGCTCCTGTTTCCTCTCTATCCCCCACCAACTCTCACCCACCGCCTCACCTGGCTAAACCACCTCGTTACAGTGGGGATCCTAAATTATGTAGAGGGTTTCTGAACCAGTGCCAACTCCATTTTGAGTTGCTCTCTGTGCAGTACCCTACTGACCGAGCAAAGGTGGCCTTTGTGATTTCCCACTTAGAGGGAGAGGCTTTAGCATGGGTAAACCCCCTCTGGGAGCGAGATGACCCTCTTGTCTCTCAACTATCCATCTTTTTAGATACTTTTCGTAAAGTATTCGACGAACCGGGTCGTTTGGCCTCTACCACCGAGTCTCTTGTTAACCTTCACCGGGGGGCTCTTTCTGTGGGTCAATATGCTATTTGGTTTTGCACACTTTCATCTGAATTAGGATGCAACAATGAGGCATTGGTGGGAGCCTTTTGGCGAGGGCTCTCGTCTCGAATTAAGGACGAATTGTCGAGTCGGGATACTCCGACTTCCTTGGGAGATCTTGTATCCCTGGCAACCCGCATAGACTTGAGCTTCCAAGAGCGTACCCGAGAATCCGCTAGAGAGAGGAGAGTTCCTTGTCTTCCTTCGTCTACTCCGAGTCCTTTGCGTCCTGTGACGACTTCTGCTGTTTCTGTCCCAGAGCCCATGCAGGTGGATCAGCTCAAACCGCCGGAAGGAGAGACTGGATTTAGGTCTCTGTTTCTATTGTGGCAGTACTGCTCATCTTCTGCGTTCCTGTCCTTTTGAGGCCAGGAAACGCCTCCACCTAGGACAGGTAAGAGAGGTCTCCCTAGGTTTTCCTGAATCCTCTCAACCCCTTACTCTGTTCTTTTGCATCTGGGTTCTAAACGTTTTTCTGATTTTGCTTATATAGATTCTGGGGCAGCTGGGAATTTCATCCAACTCGAGGCGGTTAGGAGAGCACAGATTCCGGTCAGATCCCTGGAGACTCCTCTGTAGATTGCGTCGGTCGATGGTCAGCCCTTGCGGGAGTCCGTTACTTTGGTGACCGAACTGGAACTTCAAATAGGAATCTTGCAGCAGGAGAAGATAGTCTTTTATGTGCTGTCTTCGTTGTCCCAAACAAATCTGCTTGGATTTCCTTGGTTGAGGACTCACGAACCTTATCTTGACTGGAGGTCTGGTGATATTCTGCGATGGG
Organism: Ranitomeya imitator; assembly: GCF_032444005.1. Lineage (NCBI taxonomy): Eukaryota > Metazoa > Chordata > Amphibia > Anura > Dendrobatidae > Ranitomeya > Ranitomeya imitator. Next base: position 171,477,058 of record NC_091286.1, read on the forward strand.
GACTGTTTTGCCAGAGCAACTGTCTGCGGCCGGTTCTGCCGAGGAATTCTTCTCATCCAAATGCGGTGTCCTCCAATCTACCTTCCAGCTATTGGTCCTTCCAGGATGTCTTCAATAAAAAAGAAGCAGAGATCTTACCACCCCATCGTCCATATGACTGCCCAATCTATCTTGTTACGGGTTCTACTCCGCCCAGAGGCCAAATTTACCAGTTGTCTCCCACCGAGATGCAAGCTATGTCCGAATATATCCAGGAGAATTTAGTTAGAGGCTTTATTCGCAAGTCCTCCTCTCCTGCAGGTTTTTTCATCATCAAGAAGGATGGCTCCCTCCGTCCATGAATTGACTACAGAGGTCTTAATCTCACGATTAAGAACAAGTATCCGCTACCGCTTATTCCAGAGTTGTTTGACCGCCTTAGGGGAGCTAGTATCTTCACGAAATTGGATCTTCGCAGAGCGTACAACCTTATCCATATTCCTTCTGGAGACGAGTGGAAGACTGCCTTAAACACCCGAGACGGCCCTTATGAGTATTAGTCATGCCGTTCGGTTTGTGTAACGCTCCTGAGGTGTTACAGGAGTTTGTGAATGATGTTTTCCGGGATCTACTCTACTCCTGTGTGGTGGTGTACTTAGAAGACATTCTGGTGTTTTCCTCGGATCTTGCTTCTCACAGAAGAGACGTCCGCCAAGTCTTGTCTCGTCTTAGGGAGAAGCATCTTTATGCCAAACTCGAGAAGTGCATCTTTGAGCAATCTTCGTTACCGTTTCTTGGTTATATCATTTCTGACTCAGGCTTGCGAATGGATCCAGATAAAGTGTCTGCTGTGCTTGATTTGCCACGTCCCCAGGGGATTAAGGCAAACAAGCCTTTGCCTCTGCTCCCATGCTTCGTCGTCCAGAGATCAACAAGCTTTTCGTTCTTGAGGTAGATGCCTCTGGCATAGATGCTTGTGCATTTCTTTCCCGGAGATCTTCTTCAGGACAATTGGCTGCTTGCGATTTCTTTTCCAAGATGTTTTCCGTCTCGGAGAGGAATTACGCCATTGGCGACAAGGAATTATTGGCCATTAAATTGGCGCTAGAGGAGTGGCGGTATTTGTTGGAGGGAGCGGTTCATCCTATCAAAATCTACACTGACCACAAAAATCTGAAATATATCCGTTCTGCGCAAAGACTTATTCCTCGTGAAGCCAGGTGGTCTTTATTCTTTGCCCGTTTTGACTTTGAGCTACATTTTCGTCCTGGTAATAAGAACTGCAAAGCCTATGCTTTGTCCAGATCCTTTCTCATAACCGACGTTGTGGAAGAACCTTCACACATCGTGGATCCCAGCAAGATCATTCCTGTAGCACCTATCAGCATGACTTCCTTACCTCCGGGTAAAACCTTTGTGCAGGAGAACAAGAGGAGTCGAGTTTTACATTGGGGTCACGCCTCTAAGCTGGCAGGCCATGTGGGATTCAAGAAAACACTCTTATGTCGCGCTATTATTGGTGGCCGTCCCTTCTACAAGATGTCTGAAGTTTTGTGGTATCCTGTCCTTCCTGTGCAAAGAACAAGGTTCCTAGACATCTGCCCTCCGGTCTCCTGCATGCTCTGCCTGTTCCCTCGGTCCTCTGGCAACACATTGCTATGGATTTTATTACTGATCTGCCTCGGACTTCTGGCCATACGGTCATTTTTGTAGTAGTGGATCAATTCTCCAAGATGGCTCATTTTGTCTCTTTGCCTGGATTACCTTACCCTCCCGAATTGGAAATAATCTTAATTGCTCATATTTTTCGGATTCACTGCTTTCCTCTTCTCATAGTTTCTGAAAGATGAGTTCAATTTACCTCTCGGTTCTGGCGAGCTCTTTGCAAACTGATGAATGTAACTTTGTATTTCTCCTTAGCCTATCATCCACAAACTAACAGACAAGCGGAGCGCACAAACCAGATTCTAATGACCTGTCTCCATCATTTTTCCAATGTCCATCACAACGATTGGTCTGATTATCTTCCTTGGGCCAAGTTTGCGTACAATAACCACATTAATGACTCTTCTACCAAATCACCCTTCTTCATCGTTTGTGGGCAACATCCTGGTGTCCCTCTGCCTGTACTTCCTGCCTCGGGTGTGCCAGCGGCCGATCTTCTGTCCGAGGAGTTCTCCAGGGTTTGGCAGGAGACCAAAGTTGCTTTAGAACAGGCACAGAACAGGATTAAGAAACATGCCGACAAAAGACGCCTGGACCCTCCGTTATACCAGCCTGGTGATTAAAGTGTGGTTGTCCAGGTTCATCCATCTTAAGATTCCTTTGTATATATTAGGTCCACGATACATTGGTGCATTTGTTGTTTTGGCTCGTATCAACAATGTTGTCTACAAACTGAAACTACCTCCTTCACTTCGCATTCCCAATTCTTTTCATGTCTCCCTTTTGAAACCTGTCATTTTCAATCAGTTCTATGCTTCTCCTGGTCAATCACCTCTGCCAGTTTCCGCTCACGTTGTCTTTAAAGTTAGATATTCTTACCATGAAAAAGTCTAGATGTAAGACTTTCTACTTGGTCGATTGGAAGGGTTTTGGTCCAGAGGAGCAGTCTTGGGAACCCCGTGAAAACAAACATACAGGGTCCTCAGATTTTGGCAAAATTTATTTCCGGTCTTAGAAGGAGGGAGTGTAAGGAGAGGAGTACTGTCACGGCACCTCCTGCCGCTCACTCTGCGCGCCGACATACTTAACCGTCCCGGCGCGCTCCAGCGGTGTGCGCGTGCTTTTTTGTCTCTTCTCCTGACTCACCGCCGGTTCCTGGCTCTCGTCGGGTGCCCTTGCGCCTCACAGTGTTCGCGCACTTCCTTTCTCTACTTTGCAGACACTCCATTCCTCCACTATGATTCTGGACGATCTTGTTTTGCAGCACTCGGTCTATTTAAGGTAACTCCTTCCTCTGCTCCATGCCTGATTGTTATTTGTCCTCATTTGACCCAGGTCCTTCTGTGCCTTGCCTGTCCGGTGTCTCCGCCATACCCTGCCTGTCCTGTGTTTCTGCCATACCACGCCTGTCCTGTGTTTCCGCCATACCCTGCCTGTCCTGTGTTTCCGCCATATCCAGTCTGTCCTGGGCGTCTGCCATATCCTGCCCATTGCATCTCCGTCATTGCCAGTCTGTCCTGTGACTCCGTTATAGCCAGTTCTGCGTATTTTCGGCTCCTACTTCCTGTCCCCGGGTATCAGCTTCTGCGGCAATCGTCTCTTTCGGGCCTGCCCCTAACACTCCCTGTATTGGGGGTGGTCCATCAGGCCAGCTCACCCTTGGGAGGTTTGTCGGGGGTTCTGCGGGTTCACTTTAGCCCCCCTTAATTTTGCCACAAAAAAACTAGGAAAACTTAATGACTCGAGTATAAGCCTAGGGTGGAAAATGCAGCAGCTACCGGTAAATGTCAAAAATAAAAATAGATACCAATAAAAGTAAAATTGAGACATCAGTAGGTTAAGTGTTTTTGAATATCCATATTGAATCAGGAGCCCCATATAATGCTTCATACAGTTCATGATGGGCCCCATAAGATGCTCCACACAAAATACGCCCCATATAATTCTCCACACAGTTTATGATGGGGCCCATGAGATGCTCCATATTAAAATATGCCTCAAATAATGCTGCACAAATGCTGATTATGGCCCCATAAGAGGCTCCATAGAGATATTTGCTCCTATATAATGCTGCACATGGCTCTATAGGATGCTCCATAGAGATATTTCCAGTATTCCAAAGACATACTGATAGGGAACTTAGATTGTGAGCCCAGTCGGTGACAGCGATGATAATGTGTGCAAACTGTAAAGCGCTGCGGAATAGGTTAGCGCTGTATAAAAAGATTATTATTATATTTGCCCCATATAACGCTGCACATGGCCCCATAAGATGCTCCATAGAGATATTTGCCCCCATATAACGCTGCATATGGCCCCATAAGATGCTCCATAGGAATATTTGCCCCTATATAATGCTGCACATGGCCCCATAAGATACTCCATAGAGATATTTGCCCCATACGCTGTTGCTGCGATTAGAAAACAACAATGACTCACCTCTCCTCGCTCAGACCCCCGGCACTTGCTATACTTACCTGTCCTCCATTCCACCGACGAGCGCAGCTGTGACTTCCCCGTCGTCCCCACTGACGCTCAAGCAGAGGCGGCACTCACTAATCGTGTCATCTGACCTGAGTGTCACTGCAGAGGATGCAGAAGAAACAGCGGCGCCGACGATGGAACGAGGAACAGGTGAATATCCGCACTACCCCCGCCATACTCGCCTGCTCCCGGTGCGGTCCCTGGTTCTCCGGGCGCTGGCATCTTTTTGTATTGAGCGGTCACATGGTACAGCTCATTACAGTAATGAATATGTGGCTCCACCCGCAGTGGAGTCGGGTCCATATTCATTACTGTAATGAGCGGTACCATGTGACCGCTCAATACAGTAAGATGCCGGTGCCCGGAGAACCAGGGACCACGCCAGGAGCAGGTGAGTATAATTAGACAGCTGCCGCTCCCCCTCCCCTGCCGACCCCTGGGAATGACAAAGGTATAAGCCGAGAGGTGCAATTTCAGCCTAAAAAATGGGCTGAAATTCTCTGCTTATACTCGAGTATATATGGTATATAAATCTAGAGTTAATTAGCTGCAGGTACATTTCTTGTACTGCTGAGTACACTATAAAATTAGCAGGGGCCTAAACAGTGGCCCCTGTTCCTTACAGATTTGAGTTTGCCCAAAAAAAGCATTGTTACACCAAAATGCCTTAAAAAAAAATGATATGAACTGGATATTACCAACAACGACATACTTTAGGAATACACGGGGTTTCCCGTGGTGTCCCAGCAGCTGGAGGTCTCGTGATGACTTCTCGGTCTGTCAGCTACGGTGGCTTGTTAGTCTAACAAGCGATCTGACAGTATAAAACTGTCAGGTCTCATACAATGCAATCATGTGTATTGCATAGTATGAGACCAGTGATCAGCCAAATAAAAATTGACGTCCCATATAGGGACTGATGAAAAGTAAATGTTTTAAAACTATAAAAAAATAAAATCACAAAAAAAAAAATTAAACCAATAAATGAATATTTTATGTAAAAAACAAAAAAGTACATGTTTTGTATTGCTGCGTCCGGAAAGAACAGACCTATAAAACGGTCACACTTGTTACCTCCCTTCAGTGCACACCGTAAATAAAAAAAAAACAATAAGGAGCAAAAACCTTTTGCTTTTTTCATCATGCCGCCAAACAAAAACTGGAATAAAATGCAATTCAAAATAAGTTGTAGCCATGAAAGTCATCTTATCCCGCAAAAAACAAGCTGCCATAAAGCTCCAAAAATGGAATAATAAGTTATAGCTCTCAGAATAAAGCGATGCAAAAAACAATTTTTTTTTTATAAAAGTTTATGAAAAAGTGGCAAAACATAAAAATATTTTATCACTGTAATAGTCTTATCAATTTTACTACACGTGGAACGGCAATTAAAAAAACCCACTCAAAACAATTCAGAATTCCTGATATTTCCTCATTCTGCATCTCAAAAATCAGAATACCTGACTATCGGCTGAAATGAAAAATCACCACATGACTGTCGGCTGAAATGTGGAAAAATTGTAGCTCTCAAAACATGGTGATGCAAAAACTTGTTTTTACAATTAAAAAAAAAGCGTCTTTTAGTATGTGATAGCAGCCAAACCTAAAAAGCCTGTATAAATCTGGTATCGCTGTAATCGCACCGACCTGAAGAGTCAAATAGCCAAATCACTTATTCCACACCAGAAATGGCATAATAAATAGATAAAATCAATTCTTCACCTGTTGTTTTTTTTTATCATTTTGCCTTCCGAAGATTGCAGTAAGGCTTGGCGCACATTTATCCTGCACTCTGCGTTGAGCACTTACACCAGGGTTTCCATGTAAATCTCTGAAATAAGTGATTCAACGGAACCCCCGGTGGAAGATTCCCGATAATGAGGCAGATGGAGGAGGCACTGTGGACGCCATAGGACCTGTGATTCGGCGGTGTCCGTCTTTTTAGTCATACATACAGATGTATCTGCACGTATGATTGAATGATTGACCAGCAAACTCTTCTGACCTTAACCCCATAGAGAATCTATGGAGTATTGTAAAGAGGAAGATAAGAGACCCCAGACCCAACAATGCAGACGAGCTGAAGGCTGCTATCAAAGCAACCTGAGCTTCCATAACACCTCTGCAGTGCCAAAGGCTGATCGCCTCCACGCCAAGCCGCCTTGATGCAGTAATTGATGCCAAAGGAGCCCCGACCAAGTATTGAATGCATTTACTGAACATACTTTTCAGTAGGCCAACATTTCGGATTTTAAACTAATTTTCAAGCTGATCATATAAAGTATTGTATTGCACTGAGATAATGACATTTTAGTTTTCATTGGCTGTAATCCATAATCAACATTAACAGACAAACACTTGAATTGCATCACTCTGTTTGTAATGACTCTAATATACACCATGTTCCAAATTATGCAAATGACATTTTTCTCAGATTTTCCTAAATGGCCAGTGCAAATGACAATCAGCCTAATTAGAGTATGCATTGAATTTTATTGAATAAACCTCCCAAATGATTACAGTATAATCTCCAAAATGAAAAACTCAAAATGCACTGTTCCAAATTAGGCACAGTAGAATTTCTAAAGATTTGATATGTTTTAAAGAACTGAAAATCCTCATTTGTGGAATTTGCAGCATTAGGAGGTCACATTCACTGAACAAAAAAAGCTATAACTCCAAAACAGGCCAAGTGAGCGCTTCCTATCCTCTGTCCTAATTTACAGTCTAGCTGACTACGCCTGTGCGGCCGCCCTGCCCGGGATCCCAGCCCCGCAGTGAGAATAAATCAGAAGACACCGTGGGGTGGTATCTCGGGCAGGGCGGCCGCACAGGCGCAGTCAGCTACACTGCAAATGATGACAGAGGACGGGCAGCGCTGACTGCGCATGGCCAAGGCTTGAGAAAAGAGCGCAGGTGCCGGCTCATTTGAAAACGGCGCTGAGGAGGCGGCGCCCGGCGCGCACAGTCCCGGAGTGACGGCTGTGCTGCGTCTGATTAGCAAGGAAAGACCCGCCTCCGGGAACATTTCAGGGTAAGAGGGGGCACATTTTATAAGTGATTATTTCAGCGTGTGCAGGCATCATAACTAAAAGAGCCACCTTGTCAGAATGCAGCATTTGTGCTGCACAAGGTGGCTTTTAGTTACAAACGCCTGAGGGGGGTGACAGGTTCCCTTTAATATGGCGCTCCTTCCTTTTTGAGCTTTGCAATGTGCCTCAAAAGTAGTTCTTGACCCCCTATGGGGTATTGATGTACTCTGGAGAAATTGCATAACAAATTGCTGTTTTTCTCCTATTACCCCTTTTGAAAATTGCAATCCTGGGGTTAAAGCAATGTTTTAGTGGAAAAAAATAGTAATATTTCAGTTACTCTGCCGAATTTTATACAAGTTTGTGAATCGCCTGAGGTTTAAACATACTCACTGCTACCCTAGATAAATTTCTTGAGAGGTGTAGTTTACAAAATGGGATCACCTGTGGGGGTTTCTGCTGTTTTGGCATGTCAACCAGAACACTTCAAATGTGCCATGGTATCCACAAGGTATTTCATCCAAAATAGTGTTCATTCTTTTTCCAGCCCTACCATGCGCCAAAGCATTTGTTTTTCAACAAATACGGGGTATCTGTGTACTTTGGAAAAATTGTACAACAAATTTTGGCATCCCTTTTTCTCTTGTTACCATTGTGAAAACTTCTTAAAAATGGGGGATGAAACAAAATTTGTTGGGAAAATGTGTTTTTTAAATTTCTTGTATCAACATTATACAATTCTGTGAAGCCCCTTAGGGGTCAAAGTGCTCACCACACATTTAGGTAAAGTCTTTGAGGGGTCTAGTTTCCAAAATGGGGTCATTTGTGGGGGGTTTCTACTATTTAGGGCACCTCAGGGGCTCTTCAAACAAGACATGGCGTCTGCTATTGATTCAAGCCAATTTAGCATTTATTGCAAAAGTCAAATGGCTCTCCTTCCTTTCAAAGCCCTGCCCACAAAGTACATCCTGACTCTGGCACTGGTGTCAGGATGTAATCTTTCATTGCATGCCCTCCAGTGTACAGTAGTGAATAGTGATGAGCGAATATACTCTGTACTCGAGATTTCCCGAGCACGCTTGGGTGTACTCTGAGTATTTGTAAGTGCTCGGAGATTTAGTTTTCAGTACCGCAGCAGAATGATTTTCATCTGTTAGCCAGCTTGATTACCTGTGGGGATTCCCTAGCAACCAGGCAACCCCCACATGTACTTATGCTGGCTAGTAGCTGTAAATCATTCAGCTGAGGCGATGAAAACTAAATATCCAGGCACTTACAAATACTCGGAGGACACCCGAGCGTGCTCGGGAAATCTCGAGTACCGAGTATATTCGCTCATCACTAGTAGTGAACCCTGTGTGTGTGTGCTAACAGAGCAAGAAGAAATTAATGAGCTGGTGGCAATCAAAAGACATCTCCCTGCCCAAGAATGCGGTCCCTGAGAATCTGCTCTGGGGCCTGATAAAAGGTCATCGAGGGCCGTAAATGGCCCTGGGGCCTGCGGTTTCCCACCCCTGGCATAAAGATTTAAAATTGTGAAGTTTTCAAAAGTTTTACCAAATTTCCAATATTTTCAATATGACTCGCGTTTATTTCTGAACAAATTTTACCACTATCATGAAGTACAATATGTCATGAAACAACATTCTCAGAATCAGCGGGATCCGTTGAAGCGTTCTAGCGTTATCCTAATAAAGTGACTGGTCAGAGTTGTAAAAATTTCACGAAGGCGAAAACAGGCTGTGGCGTGAAAGAGTTAAACTAATATCTGCATTACATTTTCCATGTTGCAGGAAGAAAATTCAAATGATGGAAGAGATCTGGAGGAAAATTCCAATGATGGCAGTCAGCCCCCTAAAAGAAAACGAACAGCATCTGGAGAAAGCACCCCTAGTTGTGAAAATTCTAACCTAGATTTTGGGTAAATATATTTTATCTAAAATAAAACAATAATGATAAAAATGTTTTAAAACATCCTACCTATGTGTGTACAGCTTACATGCAAACCTTTGTATTCCATGGTTAAAAAAGAAAAACAAGAAATTTGGTAGGTTAGCAAGGTGTAGAGGAGAAGAAAAAAAGTAATTGTACAATTACAAATTACATTTACAGCTGCAATAATATAAATGTGATGGCTCCACTCCCATCATTTACCATGCAAACAAGTATACAGTAAACCCAATTACTCTAACCACCTTCCAAAACAATTGGTGTGGACCAAGCTCATATCACTATTTGGCTTCCATGATGTCACCTCTCCGGCAATGCCGCCCTATATCCCTGCTCAGATCCAGCTCACACTAGGCTTCCCCACTTTCAAACTTGGAAGAAACCATTGTCTAGCGGCAGTGGACTTAACTAAAAGAGGATTTATCACCTTCACAAATACTAGGGGAAATGGCAATAAGGAGGCTGTATATCTAAATAACCATTGGATAAATCAAATTGCTTTTGAAAGCATAATTAGTGTGAATACATGAATTATGTTATGATCACAATTCATGGGGCAGCCATTTTGAGATTGGCAGTCCAGCCTGCTGTGTTCTAAAAAGAATACTCTGACACAATGTGTGTCCTGAAGTAGATGGCCTACTCGCTGCTGGAATTCCCAACGCAGAGAAGAGCCGTAGGAAGGGGACATTGTGAGCAGGACACTGCTGGGAGAAATTAATTTTATTTCCCCGCAGCGTCCTGGTTTTAGTTATCGGGGATTTGCTAGTTCATTCACCCCTGAGTATACAGAATGGCGGCTGCAACCATGGCCCTGACACTAACTGACACCTGGCCCCAATGCAGAGCCAGTGTCCGTCACTGCCCGGAGCGCAGATACAACCTTCACTCTGTATTCTCAGTGTGGCGACTTAACCAGCGCCGCCCATGTGACTAAAACCGGAATAATTGTGTCACGGGGCAGTAAATGGGAGAAGGAGATGAGGAATCTGGGCCCCTGAACTGCCCCTCAGGCTAGGTGGAGCCCTCTTTTTCCTTAACTTGGGGGTACCCTTGAAGGTAGGGAGGCACAAGTAACCGACCTGTCCCTATCTCCTGTTAAACCCTGAGCAAAGCCCCCAACCCAGGAGGTGAACAAGGTAAATAGCACCACAAAGCAAATAAACAGGATGACACAATATGAGAGTAACGGGAACACAATACTAAAAGGTGAATGCACAAACTACAAAGGGACAAAGTAATAGTAAAAAAAAAAATCAGCACTTAGCTTGTGCACACCGCTGCTAAACTCCACACCATAGATAGTACAGCAACAGCTCCAAACACCAGTCTTGGCTGACACCAGAGAGCTGCTCCTGCTAGGTTGGTCTCCAGAAAGGACCTGCATCACCAACAGTCAGCTGATGCACCAGGTGACCTTTTAAAGAATGTGGGCGTGGTAACCAGCATCATCAGCTGACCCAGCAACACTGCAGTAACACCAGGTTGCCAGCGGAGAAAAACTGCATTTAACTCCCAATGGCCTGAAACGAAAAAAGCTTTAATGTGTGTGGAACCAGAGCTGTCACAAATCCAAAAATGGATTGTGACAGTACCCCCTTTCAACGAGGGGCCTCTGGACCCTCAACACTGGACCTCACCAGTAAACAACATATGGTGAGGATGCCTCGATGCACCAGAGTTCATCTCGTCCCTCACCTGACCCTTAGGTTTATGTCGAATGCAGCACGATGGAGATAATGTTGGCGGCACAAATCTCCAGAGCGCCGACCTGTGGAATGAGTTGTGTACGGGCATTACTGGGGGTAACTCCAGCAGGTAAGTCCCTGGGTTGAGAATGGCCGACACCCGGTATGGCCCGATTACCCTCTAACTCCAGATTCCAGTACCATACTTCCACCTGATGTCTTTGATGGACACCCATATGTATTCATTCTCACACAGATCCGGACCTGAATGTTTATTTTCATGCCACAAGATGGTGAACTCTTTTCAGAACCGACAACAGAGGCGTCCCCCTGTGTCACCAAACACACACCCCCACAATGCACAGAGGGAACCACCACCCTAACCAGACCCCTCCTCCTAAGAGGTCTCTGACACACCGGGTTAGCATAAAGTGAGGGTAGAGTTTTGCCCCTACTCCCTGGCAGCACCTCTGCTGCCCCCACTGGAGAAGAAGGGGTAGGTTGTAGAAGGACGGCAGAGATCGTAGCTCCCGGGCAGCAGTCCTTACATGACTGACCCCAGCTGACTACTTCCCAATCTATGACCGGGTTGTGTTTTTTTTCAACCAAGGGAGTCCTAAGACCATGGAAGTTGGCATGCCCTCCAAGACTTAGCACGACAGGGACTCTTCATGTCATGTCCCTATACGCAGATGTATATTGTCTAGGACTTGGATAACACTCCCCTGGCTGAGTGGAACAAAGTCAATGGCCTAGACACTTAGGAGTCTCGCTAGCATCCTACACCTCAGGCCATGGGTCTGGACAAAGTGAGCATCCACCAGACTGACACCTGCTCCACTGTCTACAAGCACCGGAATTGTCTGTCACCCCTCCAAACCACCACTTCAGCAGGGATGGTGCACTGAGATAAGAAAATGGATGAAATATACACTCCCTGCTCTCCTCCCTCCACACGACCAGTGGGACGCGCTTCGGAGTGGATGATGGTATTTTGGTGCGAGCTGGGCAGACATTGGTGTAATGACCAGTCTGCCGACAGTAAGAACATGCCCCCACACCACGACGAACTGCAGGCAACCCCGTTTGGGAACCTACTCCTCTCACCTGCATGGGTTCATCCACCTGCACCGATGTGTCCTCTTCCCTAGCAATGACTACATGGGGCACATTAGGTGTATGCCTCTCCCTCAAGCGTCTATCCACCCGAATGGCAAGGGACATGGCGGCCTCCAATGAGCTGGGGGCAGCATACTGCACCAGAGGATCCTGTAACCTTGGGGTCATTCCACTGTGTATCCGTTGCCCACCTCCTGAACTCTGAGAAGTACTCAGCTGGTCGGCTCCCCTGCTTGATCTGACGGAGTCGGGATTCCGCCAGAGAGACGCCATCAGGATTACCATACACCAGCACCAATGCCGTGAAAAACCCATCCACCGACCGCAATGATGGTGAACTGGTCGGCAGGGAGAAGGCCCGGGACTGGGGATCACCCTTGAAAAGGGAGACTATAATCCACACACGCTTTTCCTTACTCCCTGATGAACGAGGGCGGAGCCTGAAGTACAACTTGCAGGCTTTCTTGAAAACCAAAAATGTATCTCTCCCTCCAGAACACCTGTTAGGGAGAGATATCTTGGGTTCTTGTTGAGCCTGCACCTGAGCTGAGGCCGAGAACCCCATAAACTGCTGCACCACCTCACCACGCAGACCCTTAAGCTCATCATTGACTGACTGGAGCAGTTGGGCAAAGGCCTGCATTTGAGCCATGAGTCACCAAAAAACAAAAAAAAAAACTAAGTTCGGTTGGTGATAATGTCACGGGCAATAATGGGAAAACAGGAGATGAGGAATCTGGGCCCCTTAACTCCCCCTCAGGCTAGGGGGAGCCCTGTCTTCCCTTATCTTGGGGGTACCCTTGAAGGTAGGGGGAGGCCCAAGTTACCTATCTGTCCCTATCTCCTGTTTAAACCCTGAGCTAAGCCCCCAACCCAGGAGGTGAGCAAAGTAAATAGCACCGCAAAGCAAATAAACAGGATGACACAATATGAGAGTAAGGGTACCGTCACACAGTGCAATTTTGATCGCTACGACGGCACGATTCGTGACGTTCGAGCGATATAGTTACAAGATCGCAGTGTCTGACACGCTCCTGCGATCAGGGACCCCGCTGAGAATCGTACGTCGCAGCAGATCGTTTGAAACTTTCTTTCGTCGTCTAATGTCCCGCTGTGGCGGCATGATTGCATGGTGTAACATATATCGTATACGATGTGCGCATAGTAACCAACGGCTTCTACATCGCACATACGTCATGAAATTATCGCTCCAGCGTCGTAGATTGCAAAGTGTGACAGCAGTCTACGACGCTGGAGCGATATTGTTACGACGCTGGAGCGTCACGGATCGTGCCGTCGTAGCGATCAAAATTGCACTGTGTGACGGTACCCTTAGGCTCCATGTGCACACGTTCATGTTTTTTTCGCGATAAAAACTCATTAAAAATGCATACATTTTGCATCCTATCGTTTAGAATGCATTCTGCATGTTTTGTGCACATGATTCGTTTTTTTCCGCGAAAAAAACGCATCGCGTTAAAAAAAACAGCATGTTCATTAATTTTGCGGATTTTCTGCGTTTTTCCCGCTATTCTATGCATTTGGGAAAAAACACACCAAAAACGCTTGCAGATTTCTGGCAGAAATGTCTGGTTTTTGTCAGGAAAATTTCTGCAAGAAATCCTGACATGTGCACATACCCTAAGGGGAACAGAATACCAAGAAGTGAATGCACAAACTACAAAGGGACAAAGTAGGATAAAATCAGCACTTGGCTTCTGCATACCGCTGCTAAACTCCACACCACAAATAGTACAGCAACAGCTCCAAACACCAGACTTGGCTGACACCAGAGAGCTGCTCCTGCTAGGTTGGTCTCCAGAAAGGACCTGTATCACCAACAGTCAGCTGATGCACCAGGTGACCTTTTAAAGGATGTGGGTGTGGTCACCAGCAACATCAGCTAATGCAGTAACACCAGGTTGCCAGCGGGGAAAATCTGCATTTAACCCCCAATGGCCTGAAAGTAAAAAAAGCTTTAATGTGTGTGGAACCAGAGCTGTCACAAATCCAAAAATGGATTGTGACAGATGGGGAGGAATTAAGTTCATTTTCTCCCAGCAGTGTTCGGCCAAGAGTGGGCGCAGGGCAGATTAATAGCGCTATTAACCTGCAGGTTAACCCATGGAATAAATGGCGCTATAATAATAAAAATCTGCAGTTTAATAGCATTTTTTCTGGTGACAGGTTCCCTTTAACACATAAAATTCAGAAATTTCTTGAATGCTTTTCAATTTGGTACGAGCCACATGGACGTTATGCACAGACCGTAAGACAGACAGACACACACACACACACACACACACACACACACACACACACACACACGATGTGGGGGACATGTGAAGCTCTGCCGCCACTGTGGATGTGGTGTGGGGGACATGTGAAGCTCTGCCACCACTGTCGATGTGGTGTGGGGGGGCGTGAAGCTCATTAGAGGAAGACAGACATACTGAGTGGCAGGAGCTTCCTGTGTGGATTACAGGGAGGCAATGGACTGCAGGGGTTTTTGGTGTAGATTAGAGGCAGACACTGGGTGGTTTGAGCGTTTGGTGTGGATTAGATTGAACTGCTGGGTGACAGGAGCTTTAGTAAGGATTAGGCCGGGATCACACATGCGAGAAATACGTCCGTGTCTCGCATGTGAAATCCAAGCTCTGGCGCCGGCACTCCAGAGTGGAGCGTGCGGCTCCATGTGTTGCTATGCAGCCGCACGCTCCGCTCTGGAGTGCCGGTGCCAGAGCTTGTTTTTCACATGCGAGACACGGACGTGTTTCTCGCGTGTGTGATCCCGGCCTTGGAGGAAGACTGGGAGACACTGGGTGGCAGTTGATCTTGGTGGGAAGTTGCAGAGACACTAGGTAGCAGGAGATTTTTGTAAGGATTACAGGGAGACACTGGGTGACAGGCTTTTGGTGGGTATTAGAGGGAGATGCTGGATAGCTGGGTCTTTTGGGGATTAAAGATATACACTTGCTATCAGGGGCTTGTGGTGGGATCAGAGTTATACACTGGGTAGCAGTTGGTGGGGATTAGAGGGAGGCACTACGTGGCAGGAGCTTTTGGTGAGCGACAATGGGTGGCAGGTAATTTGGGTGGGGATTAGAAAAGGACACTGGATGTCGGTAGCCTTTTATGGGGATTAGAGGGAAATAAAGGGTGACAGAGAATTTTGCTGGGGATACAGGGGGACACCGGGTGGCAGGTGATCTTGAGTGGGGGAGGGTCACACTGAAAAACTGATTTCACTAGGAGTTGGCAAACCGTAGGTACCACAGCTTGGTTCCTCTTTTGCAGCTTTTAGTACCTTGCTCTGCAATGTGTCCCTTAAATATATACAGTGGGGCAAAAAAGTATTTAGTCAGTCAGCAATAGTGCAAGTTCCACCACTTAAAAAGATGAGAGGCGTCTGTAATTTACATCATAGGTAGACCTCAACTATGGGAGACAAACTGAGAAAAAAAAATCCAGAAAATCACATTGTCTGTTTTTTTAACATTTTATTTGCATATTATGGTGGAAAATAAGTATTTGGTCAGAAACAAAATTTCATCTCAATACTTTGTAATATATCCTTTGTTGGCAATGACAGAGGTCAAACGTTTTCTGTAAGTCTTCACAAGGTTGCCACACACTGTTGTTGGTATGTTGGCCCATTCCTCCATGCAGATCTCCTCTAGAGCAGTGATGTTTTTGGCTTTTCGCTTGGCAACACGGACTTTCAACTCCCTCCAAAGGTTTTCTATAGGGTTGAGATCTGGAGACTGGCTAGGCCACTCCAGGACCTTGAAATGCTTCTTACGAAGCCACTCCTTCGTTGCCCTGGCGGTGTGCTTTGGATCATTGTCATGTTGAAAGACCCAGCCACGTTTCATCTTCAATGCCCTTGCTGATGGAAGGAGGTTTGCACTCAAAATCTCACGATACATGGCCCCATTCATTCTTTCATGTACCCGGATCAGTCGTCCTGGCCCCTTTGCAGAGAAACGGCCCCAAAGCATGATGTTTCCACCACCATGCTTTACAGTAGGTATGGTGTTTGATGGATGCAACTCAGTATTCTTTTTCCTCCAAACAGTTCCAGTTTGGTTTCATCAGACCATAGGACATTCTCCCAAAACTCCTCTGGATCATCCAAATGCTCTCTAGCAAACTTCAGACGGGCCCGGACATGTACTGGCTTAAGCAGTGGGACACGTCTGGCACTGCAGGATCTGAGTCCATGGTGGCGTAGTGTGTTACTTATGGTAGGCCTTGTTACATTGGTCCCAGCTCTCTGCAGTTCATTCACTAGGTCCCCCCGCGTGGTTCTGGGATTTTTGCTCACCGTTCTTGTGATCATTCTGACCCCACGGGGTGGGATTTTGCGTGGAGCCCCAGATCGAGGGAGATTATCAGTGGTCTTGTATGTCTTCCATTTTCTAATTATTGCTCCTACTGTTGATTTCTTCACTCCAAGCTGGTTGGCTATTGCAGATTCAGTCTTCCCAGCCTGGTGCAGGGCTGCAATTTTGTTTCTGGTGTCCTTTGACAGCTCTTTGGTCTTCACCATAGTGGAGTTTGGAGTCAGACTGTTTGAGGGTGTGCACAGGTGTCTTTTTATACTGATAACAAGTTTAAACAGGTGCCATTACTACAGGTAATGAGTGGAGGAAAGAGGAGACTCTTAAAGAAGAAGTTACATGTCTGTGAGAGCCAGAAATCTTGATTGTTTGTTTCTGACCAAATACTTATTTTCCACCATAATATGCAAATAAATTGTTAATAAAACAGACAATGTGATTTTCTGGATTTTTTTTTCTCAGTTTGTCTCCCATAGTTGAGGTCTACCTATGATGTAAATTACAGACGCCTCTCATCTTTTTAAGTGGTGGAACTTGCACTATTGCTGACTGACTAAATACTTTTTTGCCCCACTGTATGTGTATAATAGGGTCTGATTTTTGGGGTGACTGATTCCTTTTAATCTCTTAAGCCCCAAGGGTGGTTTGCACGTTAATGACCGGGCCAATTTTTACAATTCTGACCACTGTCCCTTTGAGTGTTATGCGGAAAATGCTAGGGGTGAACCCACTGAACCGCGACAGCGAACCTCCCCTGGGCGAGGGGACCAAGTAGACCACCCCCTATACAGGGAGTGGTAGGAGCAGGCCCAAGTAAGACTACTGCTACGGCAGCTGGTACAAAAGAGAATGGGATTAACAGAAGGAGAGACAAGAAGGGAATGGCTAGATCTGGACACAGAGGCACAGGGAGACAAACGTACAGAGTAAGGCTACGTTCACATTTGCGTTGTGCGATGTTGCGTCGGTGACGCAACGCACCGCAAACAAAAACGCAACTAAACGCATGCTATAAAATGCAGCGTTTTGCGACGCATGCGTCCTTTTTTGCCGAAATTTGGATGCAAAAAAAATGCAACTTGCTGCGTTTTCTGCACCCCACGCTTGCGGCAAAAATAACCGCATGCATCGAAAAACGCAGCACAACGCATGTCCATGCGCCCCCCATGTTAAATATAGGGGCACATGACGCATGCGTCGCTGCAACCGCGCAAAACGCTAATGTGAACGTAGCCTAAGGGCAGTGGATGGTATAGGCAAGAACACTGGAGTACTAGGAGAAGTGAGAAACAAATCGGCGGGCAAGGTGAAGGTACGGACAGGAGACAACGCTGACGTACGGGAACTCTGAGGGAATGGAGACACAGGCAGACTGGAGCTGGAAGGAAACAAAGGGGAGAGCAAGGTTAGTCAAAGGCAGACTGGCTAGGGAAACAAAGTCAGAAGACTGACTGCAGACAGAGCGCGGAGGGACACGGAGCCAGAATCACTTGCAAGGATACAAATGATAATTAGGCACCGCCAAACGGAAGAGGCGGCCTGATATGCAGAGCGGCAGTGTACCTTCTGGGTCTGGGTCCTCCAGGAGCATAAGAAGGAGCGAAGGAAGCGGCAGAATCAACGAGTGCTGTGCGCAGTAGGATCAGGAGCGCACGCACCCGAGGAGAGACAGAGACGGGACGAACGCGCAGGAGATCGGAAGCAGCAGGAGAAGCAGAAGCGTGCCGGGACGCCGTGGACAGGTGAGTATGAGAAGGCACCCGAGGCAGCAGCGTGCAACAATGAGGATATAACTCTGGAACGCTTCAACGGATCCTGATGATTCTGACATTGTTTTCTCGACATATTGTACTTCATGATAGTGGTAAAATTTCTTTGCTATTACCTGCGTTTGTTTGTGAAGAAATACGGAAATCTGGCGAAAAGTTTGAAAATTTCACAATTTTCAAACTTTGAATTTTTATGCCCTTAAATCACAGAGACAAAATACTTACTAAGTAACATTTCCCACATGTCTACTTTACATCAGCACAACTTTGGAACCAAATTTTTTTTTTTAGTTAGGGAGTTATAAGGGTTAAAAGTTGACCAGCAATTTCTCATTTTTGCAACACCATTTTTTTTCAGGGACCACGTCATATTTGAAGTCATTTTGAGGGGTCTTTATGATAGAAAATAACCAAGAGTGACACCATTCTAAAAACTGCACCCCTCAAGGTGCTCAAAACCGCATTCAAGAAGTTTATTAACCCTTCAGGTTTTTTCACAAAAAATTTACTTCAGCTCCAATTTGTTTTATTTTACCAAGGTAACAGGAGAAAATGGACCCCAAAAGTTTGTCCTGAGTTCGCCAATACCCCATATGTGGGGGTAAACCACTGTTTGGGCGCATGGCAGAGCTTGGAAGGGAAGGAGCACGATTTGACTTTTCTAGATGTGTGGTGAGCACTTTGACTCACCAAGTCCTTCAGAGAAGTTTATGATGCAGAGCCTTAAAAATATAAAAAATCATATTTTTTCACAAACATGATCTTTTCGCCCCCAATTTTTTATTTTCCCAAGGGTGAGAGAAGAAATTGGACCCCAAAAGTTGTTTTTCAATTTGTCCTGAGTACGCTGATACTCCATATGTGGGGGCAAACCACTGTTTAGGCGCATGGCAGAGCTCGGAAGGGAAGGAGCGCGATTTGACTTTTCAATGCAAAATTGACTGGAATTGAGATGGGACGCCATGTTGCATTTGGAGAGCCACTGATGTGCCTAAACATTGAAACCCCCCACAAGTGACCCCATATTGGAAACTAGACCCCCAAGGAACTTATCTAGATGTGTTGTGAGAACTTTGAACCCCCAAGTGTTTCACTACAGTTTATAACGCAGAGCCGTGAAAATAAAAAATCATTTTTTTCCCACAAAATTTTTTTTTTAGCCCCCCCCAAATTTTTTTTTCCCAAAGGTAACAAGAGAAATCGGACCCCAAAAGTTGTTGTCCAATGTGTCCTGAGTATGTTGATACCCTATATGTTGGGGTAAACCCCTTTTTGGGCACACGGGAGAGCTCGGAAGGGAAGGAGCACTCTTTTACTTTTTCAATGCAGAATTGGCTGAAATTGAGATCGGACGCCATGTCGCGTTTGGAGAGTCTAAACAGTGGAAACCCCCAATTCTAACTGAAACCCTAACCCAACCACACCCCTAACCCTGACACACCCCTAACCCTAATTCCTACCATAACCCTAACCACACCCCTAACCCTGACACACCCCTAACCCTAATCCCAACTGTAAATGTAATCTAACCCTAACTTTAGCCCTAACCCTAACTTTAGCCCCAGGCCTAACCCTAACTTTAGCCCCAACCCTAACCCTAATCGCAAAATGGAAATGAATACATTTTTTTTTATTTTATTTTTTTTCCCTAACTAAGGGGGTGATGAAGGGGGATTTGATTTACTATTTATAGTGGGCATTTTAGCGGATTTTTATGATTGGCAGCTGTCACACACTAAAAGACGCTGATTAATTCAATAAATTGTTTTTGCATCTCCACATTTTGAGAGCTATAATTTTTCCATATTTTGGTCCACAGAGTCTTTTTTTTTTTTTGCAGGACGAGTTGACGTTTTTATTGGTATCATTCGGGCATGTGACATTTTTTTTGATCGCTTTTTTTCCATTTTTTGTGAGGCAGAATGACCAAAAAACAGCTATTCATGAATTTCTTTTGAGGTGGGGCGCTTATATCATTCTACATTTGTTAAAATTGGTAAAGCGGTTTTATTCTTCGGTCAGAATGATTACAGCGATACCTCGTTTATATCTTTTTTTTATGTTTTGGCGCTTTTATACGATAAAGACTATTTTATAGAAAAAATAATTATTTTTGCATCGCTTTATTTGGAGGACTGTAACTTTTTTTATTCTTTCGCTGATGATGCTGTATGATGGCTCGTTTTTTGCGGGACAAGATGACGTTTTCAGCGGTACCATGGTTATTTATATCCATCTTTTTGATCGCGTGTTATTCCACTTTTTGTTTGGCTGTATAATAAAGCGTTGTCTTTTGCCTCGTGTTTTTTTTTTTTTAAGATGTTCACTGAAGGGGTTAACTAGTGGGACAGTTTTATAGGTGGGGTCGATACGGACGCGGCAATACTAAATATGTGTACTTTTTTTTATTATTTAGATAAAGAAATGTATTGATGGGAACAATATATATAGGAATTTTTTTTTTTTTTTTTTTTGCACATCTAAATTTTTTTTTAGGGGGGGACATCACACTATAGTGTCAGATCGCTTGCTCTGAGCAGGCACTTGTAAGCCACCCCCTGCAGCTTCCACACTGCTTGGGGCATATGATGACAAGCCGCCGAGCCCAGAAGCACGGGTCCCCGCCGAGACTGCCCGACTTCTTTGCCAGTGAATAGCCCGTGGGGACTGCAGGTAAAATGGCGCCCGGCGTCTCCATCCGGGTGCTCGCGCTCCTCACCGGGCTCTGGGGGAGGTGTTAGTGCTGCGGGAAATCAGCAGCAGCAATGTGCTGGTCCGCTAACAAGAGAAGTTATGCAGGGACTTCTCTCTTCCCAAAGAGCCTACTTAAAGGAAAATATGCATGTAATGCTACAGGAAATGAAGGGGGAGATCTCAGCCCTGGGAGAGCGCACCAGCCATATGGAAAAAAAAATGGCTGAATACACTAAATCATTTAATGTGCTGGTGGCTGAAAATGAAGATCTCAGAGAACAATTGTCACGGGTCAGTGGTAAAGTGTATGACCTTGAAGATAGATCCCGTAAGAATAACATCCACATAAAGGTACCGTCACACTCAGCAACTTTGCAAAGATTACGACAACAATCTGTGACGTTGCAGCGCCCTGGATAGCGATCTCGTTGTGTTTGACACGCAGCAGCGATCTGGATCCCGCTGTTATATCGCTGGTCGGAGCTAGAAGTCCAGAACTTTATTTCGTCATTAGAGCGGCGTGTATCGTCATGTTTGACAGCAAAAGCAACGACACCAGCAACGTTTTACATGGAGCGAGAACGAGAAGTGAGTCGCCGTTACGTCACTGGATCGCTCCTGCATCGTTCTGGAGTTGCTGTGTTTGACGCCTCTACAGTGACCTAAACAGCGATGCTCCAGCGATCTAGTTTGTCGGATTGTTGTCTATATCGCTGCAGCGTCTCTGATTGTGACGGTACCTTTAGGGGTATACCGGAGGTGGTCACTGATAAAGATTCTGCCTTTCTACAAAAATATCTTCAGGCTGTTCTTCTTGAATTATCCACCAGAGATTTGACGGTTGATAGAGTTCACAGAACACCTAAGCCAAGACATGTGGATCAGGATCTCTCTAGAGATACATTGGCAAGACTGCACTTTTTTACTACTAAGGATATATTCATGCAAAAGATGAGAATGAGTCCAGTGTTGCCTGAACAGCTGCAGAGTCTCCAAGTTTTCACAGACTTATCCGCTGTGACTTTGGCTAAAAGGATAGAGTTTGCATGTGTGTGAAGCCCCTCGGGATGTTGGAACAAGATTATAGATGGGGTTTAACCCAGTAAAGCTGCTGATTTCATATGATGGGCGGATGGTGGTCTATCATTCCCCTAAACAAGTGGAGGATAAACTTACCAGTTGGAAATTTCCTTTTGTTCCTAAGCAGCAGTCACTAAGGGAAAAAGATTGCCAAGGAGTGATTTCCGGCTGACATGGAGGGAGCGATTTTCTCTGGAGCCTTGTGGAGGGTTACCATTCTTGTGATCCAGGACTGTGAGCAACTTCAGTAGAGGGATAGTGGAGTTGGAAGAGCTCACTTGCCCCATGCAGTTACTGTGTCTGCGTATTATAACTGATGTTTGTAGGTTGCGTCTGAACCTTTGCATCCTGATTCTTGGTTCATGTTTTTGTTTTTCATGTTTGTTCATCTTTGCTGTCTTTTGTATGATCTATACTTTGGTACTTGTATACTTGACATCTTCACACAGCATTGTGTATGTCGGGTAGGCTTGTGTACACATAACCGGGTCATGAAAGTGGGGGCACGGGGAATGTTAATTGTGCTTCAGATGAATAGGCATAGGAAATTCTGTGGAGTATCCAAATTTTATCCCTGAACGTAAGGGGATTGAATTCCCCGGTGAAAAGATCTGTTATGGAGAGAAGTGCGGAAGTCACGGGCCTAAATTATCTGTTTACAGGAGATGCATTTGTTGGAGGCTGATAATTGCACTATACATCATCTGCAATTCCCTCATATATTCCTTGCTAATAATAAGAGTAAAAAAGAAGGGGTTTGTATAATGATCAAAATTATGGTTGCTTTTAAAAATCTCCATATGCATGCGGACCCGGCAGGCAGATTTTTTATATTAATTTGCTCCTTAAATGGAGAGTTATACACACTGGTAGTATTATATTCCCAAATGAAGCACAATGCCCCTTCATGCACAATGTTTTCCAGAAAACATCTGAAGTAGCCAAGGCTGAGAGAATCCTATGTGGGGACTTTAATATTCCAGTGGACAGAGTTGCAGATTGTTCCAATAGGACAGTCCGAGTCCGGAGGGAGTTGAAATCATTAATAAATGAATACCATCTACATGACTTTTGGAGATATTCCCATGCTGATGAAAAGGATTATACTTTCTACTAGATGGAGGCCCGATGCTATCGCATCGGGAGGGTGGTTTTGCGGCGGGGGATTCCCAGCAGCGGGGGGGGGGGGGGGGGTGGTGATCTGCCGATGACCCGCTGGTGGTCCTGCGCAAGGGCTTGGTACCACCAGCGGGTGCCATATTGGAATACCCATCACGGAAGTGAATGACAGACAATTTAAGGTAATTATATAACTAGATTCCTTTCGTGATCAGACTTATAGTATGATAGATTTACTTCTAGTGAACAATAAGGCATTCGGTAGATGCATTTCATTCGAATATTGGTCTGATTTCATGGTCGGATCAGGCCCCTGTATGCCTGAAATTAGCTCTGCGTCACCAGGCTAACCCGTCCTCCAGATGGCGGCTGAATAGGTTTCTCCTTCTGAATGAACAGGTAGTAAATGGAGTATCTGCGGAACTGACACATTATTTGCAATAAAATGATAATGGCGAAGTAACTGATGAATCAGGGCTAATGAGTATATTCTAAGGACGGAATCGGGATCTAGCGGGATTTCCATCCTATATAGTGCTTTGAATATACCAGCTGTTGATACTAAATTACCATATATTATTTGGTAGGAGGGGGATCTAGTCATATCCCTTGACCTGGAGTCATGGAAGGAGGGTTTAAGAGAGGTGCAAAGAGTATCATCTTGCCTAAATCACCTGGAACAGTTAAAAAAAAAAAAAAAAAAAAGTGCACTTAAGGTGGTACCAATGTCCGACGCAGTTAGCTCATTTTGGTCCTAACCAATTACAGGTGTGTTGGAGAGGTTGTGGGCAAAGGGGGACACTAGGTCACATGTGGTGGTCGTGTCCGGTTATAGCTCAATTTTGGGTAGATATTGGTAATCTAATACGAGAGGTCCTTGGGATACAGTTGGTTTTGGAGTCCAATTTGGGAGTTTTATATATTGGCATAGATAAAATACTTCCGGTGCTTAGAGGTTCTTTCTCGCATATTTTGATAGCAGCCAGGTTAGCTCTGGCGGCTAGGTGGAGGAGGACAAGTTTGCCATCCATAAAAGAGGTGATTGGGAAAGTTAATATACACTGCCAATATGAATTAGCGTTGGCTCATTCCATCTCGGTTAAAAAGAGAATTCAGGGTATATGGGATCCAATGCTGGATAGCCAGAGGTCAGCCCCTTTCCACTGAGATGTAAATCTTATTTGACCCTATGAAACTTGCATTATTGGGATTATTATAAATTAAACATGCGGCGCACATGGATACTGATACCATTGGGTGTTATACCGACCACATGCGTGCAGCATGATGACGCCAGCAGAGTGTTCTTTTTCATGTGTGGGGTGTCACGGGCACATGCCGGTGCTCTATAAATATTTCAGCAGGGACAGGACATAATTATCCTTCCCCTTTGAGAAAGCGGTCACGCGAAACGCGCGTTAGGGGCCGTGGGAAGGTCACTTGGTAGTCCGGACCAACTATGGGTGAGCATACACGTTATCCTATTAATATGTGCTGTCATTGGATGCACTAGATTAGAGTATTTCATGGGATAATAGTGCTCAAAAGATGTAACCACTTTATTGTGATTATATAAGGGAATCTGTCACCCACAAAATCGAAGAAGAGCTAAGCCCCCTGGCATCAGGGGCATATCTACAGCATTCTGTAATGCTGTAGATAAGCCTCGATATATCCTGAAAGATGAGAAAAAGAGGTTAGATTATACTCACCCAGGGGCGGTCCCGCTGCAGTCCGGTCCGATGGGCGTCGCGGTCCGGTCCGGGGCCTCCCATCTTCTTACGATGACGTCCTGTATTCACTCTGTGGTTCTGGCGCAGGCATATTTTGTCTGCCCTGTTGAGGAGCAGGAGCCGGGAAAGGTCAGAGAGGACAAAGAACGCCTGCGCTGGAGCCGCAGCCTGAAGACAAGAGGACGTCATTCGATGAAGATAGGCCCTGGACCGGACCGTGACGCCCATCGGATCGGAATGCCCCCCCCCCCCTCCAGGTGAGTATAATCAAACCTCTTATTCTCATCTTTCAGGATACATCGGGGGCTTATCTACAGCATTACAGAATGCTGTAGATAAGTCCCTGATGCTGGTGGGCTTAGCTCATTTTCGATTTTGGGGGTGACAGGTTCCCTTTAACATTATAGTACTCTTATTGACTCACCCTGGTCGTATAGTGGACTTGTGTCCTACCTTTAGTGTATCGGTTGTTTTTTTCCTCTTCTTTGCATGTTGGATTTTTATTTATTTTTTCTGTCATGTGCGATTTTGATAAAAAATTTATATAATAACATAATAAAAGTTTATATTATAATTTTGGTGTTTATATTCCTTTTCACTGGTTTTCAAATGTTCTATTTGGAGTAGTGCACCTACGAAATACACTTTTGACCTTTGGGAGAGCCAAATCATTGAATAATACTCTCAGCTATTTATACAATTACATGTTCTTTGATTATCGTGTTTGCCATTATTGGGATTATGTCATCATGCTTTAACCCCTTAATGACCGCCAATACGCCTTTTAACTGACCTGAGATATAAGAGACTTATATCCCCATACAGGTGACAATCCAGCAGCTGTCGGCTGTCCACTATAGCTGACAACTTGCTGCATCAGCCATGATCAGTGTTTGCACCATCCAAATCTATTTAACCCCTTAGATGCTGCTGTCAGTAGTGACTACATCATTATAAATGGTTAGCAGAGTGTGGGGGCTTCCTCTTTATCCCAATTGGTGCCCTCAGATCATGATTGTGTGGTCCTGATGTTTGTCATGGCAATTCATGACCAAATAGCGGCCTTAGAGTCTGACGGCTGTAGTATTCTGTTCAGAAGTTAGTGACATTTAGGTGGTAAAAATACACATTTTCATTTTTCTCATGCCACTTTGCATTAATTCCTGAAAATCACCCGAAGAGTTAATAAACTACCTGACAGCAGTTTTCAATATGTCAGGGGGTGCTGTTTTTAATATGGTATCACTTGTGGGGGTTTCCCTAAATATAGGACCCCCAAATTCACTTCAAACATGGATAGGTCCCTAAAAAAATACATTTTGCAAATTTCCTTGAAAAAATTTTAAATTGCTGCTACATTTTTAAACCTCCTAAAATGCTAACAAAATAAAATAACATTTTGCAAATGGTGCTGATGTAAAGCAGACATGTGGGAAATATTATTTATTAATGTTTTGCTGTGGTATGACTATCGGGATTAAAGGGATAATCATTCAAAGTTTAAAAATTGCTAATTTTTTAACATTTTTTTCAAATTTCTGATATGTTTTGTGTTTATTTATAAAAAATATCAACCTAAATTTACCATTTTCATAAAGTATAATGTGTCACGAAAAAACAATCTCAAATTCACTTGGATTTGTTATTATTATTTTATTATTATTATTGGATGGTGAAGAAGTCATATTTTAATGAGTAAAAGTAGAATGTGTACAGGTACCTATCCTATTTTGTTGTTGTATGTGTTTGTGGGTTTTGTTTGACCTTTTGTGTTCAAAATTTTCTAAAAATTTAATAAAAATGCATTGGTTAAAAAAACCAAAAAGAAATTCATGAATTGCTGGTTTTTGTTCATTCTGCCTCACCAAAATCGGAATAAAAAGCGATCAAAAGGTGTCATGTGCCCAAAAATGGTACCAATAAAAACATCAACTCGTCCCGCAAAATAACAAGACCTCACATGACTGTGGGCCAATATATGAAAAAATCATAGCTCTCAAATTGTGATGATGCAAAAACCATTTTTTTTGCAATAAAAAGCGTTTTTCAGTGTGTGACAGCTGCCAAACATAAAAACCCACTATAAATAGTAAATCAACCCCCCCCTTTATCACCCCCTTAGTTATGGAAAAATAAAAAAAATGTATTTCCATTTTCCCGTTAGGGTTAGGGCTAAAGTTATGGTTAGGGTTGTGGCTAAAGTTAGTGTTGGGGCTAAAGTTAGGATTACGGTTGGGATTAAGGTTAGGGGTGTGTTAGGGTTAGGTTTGTGGTTAGGGTTATGGTTAGGGTTGGGATTAGGGTCAGGGGTGTGTTGGGGTTAGGGTTGTAGTTAGAATTGGGGGGTTTCCACTGTTTAGGCACATCAGCGGCTTTCCAAACGCGACATGGCGTCTGCTCTCAATTCCAGCCAATTCTTTGAAAAAATACTGCGCTCTTTCCCTTCCGAGCTCTGCAATGCGCCCAAACAGTGGTTTACCCCAACATATGGGGTATCGGCGTACTCGGGACAAATTGCACAACAAGTTTTGGGGTCCAATTTCAACTGTTACCCTTGGGAAAATACAAAATTGGGGGCAAAAAGATCATTTTAGTGAAAAAAATATGATTTTTTTTATTTTTACGGCTCTACATTATAAACTTCTGTGAAGCACTTGTGGGTTCAAAGTGCTCACCACACATCTAGATAAGTTCCTTGTGGGGTCTACTTTCCAAAATAGTATCACTTGTGGGGGGTTTCCACTGTTTAGGCACATCAGGGGCTCTCCAAACGCGACATGGCGTCCGATCTCAATTCCAGCCAATTTTGCATTGGAAAGTCAAACAGCGCTCCTTCCCTTCTCAGCTGGTTTACGTTTATGTATGGGGTATAATCGTACTCAAGACTAAATGTACAACAACCTTTGGGGTCCAATTTCTCCATATACCCTTGGTAAAATAAAACAAAGTGGATTTGAAGTAAAAAATTTTTGAAAAAAATAAAAAGAAATAAAAATTTAAATATTCATTTTTTTTTTAAACAATCCAAAAATTCCTGTGAAGCACCTGAAGGGTTAATAAACTTTTCTGTAGACCCCTCAAAGTGACTTTAAATGTGATGTGGTCCCAAAAAAAATAAAAAACACAAAAAAAATGAGTTTTGTAAAAATGAGAAATCGCTGGTCAACTTTTAAGGCCGGTATCACACTAGAGAGTTTTACGGATGTATGAAAGGCGCAAAAACTACGCATTGCACACGGACCAATGATTCTCTATGGGTCATCTCCTATCTGCCGTATATTTCACAGCCGTATTTTACAGGCGTAGAAAATCGAACGATGCTGCGTTTGTCAGCGTATTGCGCAAAAAATCCGACAGTGAAAGTCTATGGGGGCGAGAAAAATACGGATTACACTCGGACCATCAGTGTGACTTGCGAGAAATACGCAGCAGTATTCTAGAGAAAAGCCGGTAATTCAGTGCAGTGTACAGTAAAATCACACTGACAGGTTAGAATAGAATAGATCAAATAAATTTCTACACAGTTTATTATACTTTTAATCCAAATGACGACCCTCGTTCTGTAAAAGAAAAAAGCAACAATATCCCATACCTTTCCGTCGCTCAGTCACGTCCCACGCTGTAAATCCATCTGAAGGGGTTAAATAATTTTACAGCCAGGAGCCTGCTAATGCAGCTGTGCTCCTGACTGTAAAATCTGGGGAATGAATTGAAAGCAGAGGAACATAGCATCGTAGAATTGCGGTGATGCGCCCCCTGCTGGTATAAACTCATATGAACTCGAGTGTGGGAATTTTTCTGAATATTTTCTCACGCTCGAGTTCTTATGAGTTTATACCAGCAGGGGGTGCAGCACCACAAGTCTACGATGCTACTTTCCCCTGCTTTCAATTCATTCCCCAGTTTTTACAGCCAGGGACGGCTGCATTAGCAGGCTTCTGGCTGTAAAATTATTTAACCCCTTCAGATGGATTTACAGCGTGGGACGTGACTGAGCTCCGGAAAGGTATGGGATATTGTTGCTTTTTTCTGTTTTACAGAACGAGGGTCGTCATTTGGATTAAGGGTATTATAAACTATTACAACCCCCTTATTTTCCTAATGTGCTTGTGTGTGTTTTATTAACCATTTACTACTATTTGATTAATAATGGATAGGTGTCTTATTGACATCTCTCCATTATTAACCAGGTTTAATGTCACCTTACAATACCAAGGTGACATTACTCCATATCCCACCGCTACAGGGGAGTGGGTAGAGAGAGGCTAAGTACCAGAATAGGCGCATCTTACAGATGTGCCTTTTCTGGGGTGGCTAGGGGCAGATGTTTTTAGCCGGGAGGGGGGTCAATAACCATGGTCCCTCTCTAGGCGATTAATATCTGCACTCAGTCACTGGCTTTCCCACTCTGGCGGAGAAAATTGCGCGGGAGCCCACGCCAGTATTTTCCACGATTTAACCCTTTATTTTATTATTTTAACAGAGCCCCCAAATTTTGCACACAGACTCTACTAACATTAGTAGTGAGGAATATGCCCAAAAAAAGGGATATGAAATGTTTACTGTATGTAAACCATGTCTCGTATCATGTCTGGTTTGGGAAGGAGATGGCAAAAGCGGGCAATTGAATTACCGGCTTTTCTGCTATCTCGCGCTGTATGAAATATATATATATTTTCATGAATATTTGAGGCCATGGATCCATCCTATGTCCAATTTGCAAGCCGGCGAGAAAATCTCGCCGTATGGATGCCATGCGGATTACATACGGAGGTTTACATGCGCAAAATACGCAGCCACACCCTGCCTGCAGATGACATACGGATTACTGTTTTGTGATCATTTCTGCGTATTATGCCTGTAAAATACTGAAAGTATTTCCCTACGCTGAGTGTGACACTGGCCTAACCCCATTATAACTTTCTAACAAAAATAAATTTTGGTGCCAAAATTGTGCTGATGTAAAGTAGACATGTGAAAAATGTTACTTAAGTATTTTGTGTGACATATTATTATTATTATTGTTCTAGCGCCATTTATTCCATGGCGCTTTGCATGTGAGGAGGAGTATATATAATAAAAACAAGTACAATAATCTTAAACAATACAAGTCATAACTGGTACAGGAGGAGTGAGGACCCTGCCCGCGAAGGCTCACAATCTACAAGGGATGGGTGAGAATACAGTAGTTGAGGATAGAGCTGGTCCTGCAGCGGTTTGGTCGATCGGTGGTCACTGCAGGTTGTAGGCTTGTCGGAAGAGGTGGGTCTTCAGGTTCTTTTTGAAGGTTTCTATGGTAGGCGAGAGTCTGATGTGTTGTGGTAGGGGGTTCCAGAGTAGGGGTGATACGCGAGAGAAATCTTGTATACGGGAAGAGGAGATAAGAGGGGAGTAGAGAAGGAGATCTTGTGAGGATCGGAGGTTGCGTGTAGGTAAGTACCAGGAGATGAGGTCACAGATGTATGGAGGAGACAGGTTGTGGATGGCTTTGTACGTCATGGTTAGGGTTTTGTAGTGGAGTCTCTGGGCAATGGGGAGCCAGTGAAGGGATTGACAGAGGGGAGAGGTCGGGGAATAGCGGGGGGACAGGTGGATTAGTCGAGCAGCAGAGTTTAGAATAGATTGGAGGGGTGCGAGTGTGTTAGAGGGGAGGCCACAGAGCAGGAGGTTGCAGTAGTCAAAGCGAGAGATGATGAGGGCATGGACTAATGTTTTTGCAGATTCTTGGTTGAGGAATGATTGGATTCGTGAAATATTTTTGAGTTGAAGTCGGCAGGAAGTGTAAAGGGCTTGGATATGTGGTTTGAAGGAGAGATCAGCGTCAAGGATTACCCCGAGGCAGTGAGCTTGTGGGACTGGGGAGAGTGGGCAGCCATTTACTGTAATGGATAGGTTCTTTGGGGGGGGTCGCGTGATATGGGGGAAAGATGATGAATTCTGTTTTGTCTATGTTAAGTTTCAGAAATCTAGCGGAGAAGAAGGATGAAATAGTAGACAGACATTGAGGGATTCTGGTTAGTAGGGAGGTGATATCTGGTCCAGAGATGTAGATCTGTGTGTCATCAGCATAGAGGTGATATTGAAAGCCATGAGATTCTATGAGCTGTCCCAGGCCAAAGGTGTAAATGGAGAAGAGCAGGGGCCCAAGGACTGAACCTTGTGGGACTCCGACAGATAGGGGGCGAGGTGAGGAGGTGGGGTGTGAGTGGGAGACACTGAATGTTCGGTCTGTTAGGTATGATGAGATCCAGGATAGGGCCAAGTCTGTGATGCCAAGGGATGAGGGGGTCTGTAATAATAGGGAATGGTCCACTGTGTCAAAGGCAGCCGACAGGTCCAGGAGGAGGACGACAGAGTAGTGTCGCTTGCTCTTGGCGGTTAAGAGGTCATTGGTGACCTTAGTTAGGGCAGTTTCAGTGGAATGGTGTGACCGGAAGCCAGATTGTAAGCGGTCAAAGAGGGAGCAAGAAGAGAGATGGGAGGACAGTTCAAGGTAAACGTGGTGTTCTAGTAGTTTGGAGGCATAAGAGAGAAGTGATATAGGGCGATAGTTAGATACAGAGAATGGGTCAAGAGAGGGCTTTTTGAGGACAGGTGTGATGGAGGCATGTTTAAAGCTTGAGGGGAAAACACCAGTTGTTGATAGGGCATTTAAGGGCATTTTTAAGGACATGAAAATTTATAGTTGAAAATCGCGAAATTTTCGCCAAATTTCCTTTTTGTTTTCCACAAATAGACGCAAGTCATATCAAATTATTTTCCAGGTCACCACCTGACAGCACACTGGAGGACGTCCTTCTTATCCTTGATGAGACAGGAAACACGAGAGGTTAAAAGGACCCTCCCCCTACCACCCTTCAGTGTTTTTCCTGTCCCATCATGGATAGGTACGGACGAGAGGATCTACCGTTCTGTGCGGGAGGGGTGTGGATCGGGGGGCTCTGCCTCACCCTTCCCTCCATGAGACACCCGCTGGCTGACACCCGCCCGAGGGTCCCTCGGCCTACCAGTGTAGCGCTGCTCCTGGTATGGGGATCGCTTCTCCCTGGCGGGGGCTCTCGATCCCTCCGTCGCGTCCCCAGGTGCGAGCGATCCAAGCGGCGGCCTCTGCAGATGCCGGTGTCTCCATGCGGCCTCTGGGGGAACCAGATCCTCGCTGCACCTTCCTCTCTTTCCGGCTGCGCGTCACTTCCGGTTTGCGGCTGAGGAGGACAGACGGCGTCTGCAACAGGAAGTGCAGAGAGAGAGCGGTGGAGAGCGCGGGAGCGCTGATTTGAACAGAGAAACATCTGAACAATTGGGTCCTTTACAAAAGGTTCAAGATGGAGTCGATTCGGTCTACCATCCCTCTGTTGGGAAGAGACATGGTAATGTGCACTCTAGATTTGAAGAGTGCATATTACCATGTACCCATTTACCTAAGCCATCAGAGGTTCCTGCGGTTCGCGGTAAACTTGGAAGGAAAGATCTACCATTTCCAATTCCGCTGTCTCCCCTTCGGCCTGGCTTCCGCTCCCAGGGTTTTTACAAAACTTATGGTGGAAGTAGTCGCTTACCTGAGGAATCAGGATATAATGGTGGTTCCCTACTAAGATGACTTTTTAGTAGCGGCAGACTCAGAAATCCAGCTCAGGATCAACTGTCAGTCCCTCATCTCAACACTAGAGAATCTGGGATGGATCATAAATTGGGAAAAATCAGATTTAATTCCAAAACCCAGAATAAAATTCTTGGGAGTCATGCTCGATTCGCAAGCAAGAATGTCCTTTCATCCAGAAGACAGGCTAGAGGGTATAATAAAGAAGATCCATCACTTTTCTCGAGGCCGAAATACGATAAGAGACGGGATGAAAGTACTAGGTCTGATGACGGCCTGTATCCCTTGCGTAAGATGGAGCCAATTTCACTCCCGACAGCTTCAGCAGGGAGTTCTGAGGGACTGGAACAGAAGGCAGAACTCACTGAACCGGACCCTGAACCTTACTTCTCAGGTCAAAAGATCTCTGGTGTGGTGGACTCTTTCCAGAAACCTCCGACTGGGGGTGCCATGGCTTCAAACACAGAGCGTATCTGTTACGACAGATGCCAGTCAGCTCGGTTGGGAAGGTCTTGTCCAAGGAAGATATTTTCAAGGTCGCTGGGAAAGGAAAGACAGCAACCAGTCATCGAACCACAGAGAACTACATGCGGTTTGGAGGGTCTTAACGGCAGCGCAGCATCTGCTGCAGAACAAACACGTGAAGGTCTTCTCAGACAACACGACAACGGTAGCCTTCCTGCGGCATCAAGGGGGCCAAAGACATCTGGCATTACAGGACCTGGCGGAACAGATCTTCAGGTGGGCAGAAAGGTCGGTTCTGTCAATCTTGGCGGTCCACCTGGAGGGTTCCAAGAACCAGTTGGCAGATTTCCTCAGCAGGAAATCTTACAGATGTGCCTTTTCTGGGGTGGCTAGGGGCAGATGTTTTTAGCCGGGAGGGGGGTCAATAACCATGGTCCCTCTCTAGGCGATTAATATCTGCACTCAGTCACTGGCTTTCCCACTCTGGCGGAGAAAATTGCGCGGGAGCCCACGCCAGTATTTTCCACGATTTAACCCTTTATTTTATTATTTTAACAGAGCCCCCAAATTTTGCACACAGACTCTACTAACATTAGTAGTGAGGAATATGCCCAAAAAAAGGGATATGAAATGTTTACTGTATGTAAACCATGTCTCGTATCATGTCTGGTTTGGGAAGGAGATGGCAAAAGCGGGCAATTGAATTACCGGCTTTTCTGCTATCTCGCGCTGTATGAAATATATATATATTTTCATGAATATTTGAGGCCATGGATCCATCCTATGTCCAATTTGCAAGCCGGCGAGAAAATCTCGCCGTATGGATGCTATGCGGATTACATACGGAGGTTTACATGCGCAAAATACGCAGCCACACCCTGCCTGCAGATGACATACGGATTACTGTTTTGTGATCATTTCTGCGTATTATGCCTGTAAAATACTGAAAGTATTTCCCTACGCTGAGTGTGACACTGGCCTAACCCCATTATAACTTTCTAACAAAAATAAATTTTGGTTCCAAAATGGGGATCGCTTCTCCCTGGCGGGGGCTCTCGATCCCTCCGTCGCGTCCCCAGGTGCGAGCGATCCAAGCGGCGGCCTCTGCAGATGCCGGTGTCTCCATGCGGCCTCTGGGGGAACCAGATCCTCGCTGCACCTTCCTCTCTTTCCGGCTGCGCGTCACTTCCGGTTTGCGGCTGAGGAGGACAGACGGCGTCTGCAACAGGAAGTGCAGAGAGAGAGCGGTGGAGAGCGCGGGAGCGCTGATTTGAACAGAGAAACATCTGAACAATTGGGTCCTTTACAAAAGGTTCAAGATGGAGTCGATTCGGTCTACCATCCCTCTGTTGGGAAGAGACATGGTAATGTGCACTCTAGATTTGAAGAGTGCATATTACCATGTACCCATTTACCTAAGCCATCAGAGGTTCCTGCGGTTCGCGGTAAACTTGGAAGGAAAGATCTACCATTTCCAATTCCGCTGTCTCCCCTTCGGCCTGGCTTCCGCTCCCAGGGTTTTTACAAAACTTATGGTGGAAGTAGTCGCTTACCTGAGGAATCAGGATATAATGGTGGTTCCCTACTAAGATGACTTTTTAGTAGCGGCAGACTCAGAAATCCAGCTCAGGATCAACTGTCAGTCCCTCATCTCAACACTAGAGAATCTGGGATGGATCATAAATTGGGAAAAATCAGATTTAATTCCAAAACCCAGAATAAAATTCTTGGGAGTCATGCTCGATTCGCAAGCAAGAATGTCCTTTCATCCAGAAGACAGGCTAGAGGGTATAATAAAGAAGATCCATCACTTTTCTCGAGGCCGAAATACGATAAGAGACGGGATGAAAGTACTAGGTCTGATGACGGCCTGTATCCCTTGCGTAAGATGGAGCCAATTTCACTCCCGACAGCTTCAGCAGGGAGTTCTGAGGGACTGGAACAGAAGGCAGAACTCACTGTACCGGACCCTGAACCTTACTTCTCAGGTCAAAAGATCTCTGGTGTGGTGGACTCTTTCCAGAAACCTCCGACTGGGGGTGCCATGGCTTCAAACACCGAGCGTATCTGTTACGACAGATGCCAGTCAGCTCGGTTGGGAAGGTCTTGTCCAAGGAAGATATTTTCAAGGTCGCTGGGAAAGGAAAGACAGCAACCAGTCATCGAACCACAGAGAACTACATGCGGTTTGGAGGGTCTTAACGGCAGCGCAGCATCTGCTGCAGAACAAACACGTGAAGGTCTTCTCAGACAACACGACAACGGTAGCCTTCCTGCGGCATCAAGGGGGCCAAAGACATCTGGCATTACAGGACCTGGCGGAACAGATCTTCAGGTGGGCAGAAAGGTCGGTTCTGTCAATCTCGGCGGTCCACCTGGAGGGTTCCAAGAACCAGTTGGCAGATTTCCTCAGCAGGAAAAGCGTATCCCCTACGGAGTGGGAACTGAACAACGAGGTGTTCAGAGATCTGTGTCAACGTTGGGGGAAGCCAACGGTGGACCTATTTGCTACAAAAGAAAATGCAAAGGTCAAGATCTTCTACTCCCTAAACCCCTGGGAAAATCCAGCCGCGATCGATGCCTTCTCACAACCCTGGAACCGGGGTTTTCTGTATGCATTCCCTCCTCTAGCAATGATCCCGAGGACGCTCAGGAAGATCTGCGTGGACGAGGCCAAAGTCATCCTCATAGCTCCTCACTGGCCGAAACGAAGTTGGTTTCCATTGTTAAGGAAACTGACAGTGGAAAAACCCCTCCTGTTACCAGAAA
Organism: Ranitomeya imitator; assembly: GCF_032444005.1. Lineage (NCBI taxonomy): Eukaryota > Metazoa > Chordata > Amphibia > Anura > Dendrobatidae > Ranitomeya > Ranitomeya imitator. Next base: position 171,512,544 of record NC_091286.1, read on the forward strand.
GAGAGGATCTTCTTCTACAGGGTCCAGTTCTACACCAGAATCCAAGAGCACTTCAGCTGGCGGCCTGGATCCTGAACGGAAGGTCTTGAGGGCAAAAGGGCTTTCAGATGACGTCATTTCTACCCTTCAAGCCAGCAAGAAGCCGGTGACATCGGCTATCTATACAAAAATATGGAAGCGATTCTGTGGGTTTTGCGGAGAGATGACAGTTGATACTGACCATCCAAATATCCCCAAAATTCTTGACTTTTTGCAGTCAGGGTTTCAAAAAGGTCTGAGACCGAGTACATTAAGGGTCCAAATAGCGGCCCTGAGTGTATTCTTCGATTCTTCCCTATCTGCCCATCCCTGGATTAGTCGTTTCTCTAGAGCAGTCCAGAGATTAAAACCATTGATTTAGAAGATCAGTCCCGCCGTGGGATCTGAACTTGGTTCTAAATTTCCTATGTGAACAGGCGTGGGATGTAACAGGGGATATAGAAATCAACAAACTTTCCCTTAAAACCGCATTTTTAGTTGCCATCACGTTGGCTAAAAGATTGGGGGAACTACAGGCTCTGACGGTGCAGAATCCATATTTGCAGATCTTCGAGGATAAATAAGTACTTAGACTCGATCCGGCTTTTCTCCCTAAGGTCGTTTCAGATACTAATAAGAATCAGGAGATTGTTTTACCGTCGTTTTGCCAGTTCCCTAAAAACCAAAAGGAAAGATTTTACCACAACTTAGACGTAAGAGACTCTGTACTTAGGTACCTTGATTTATCTAGACCCTTGAGACGGGACAACAATTTGTTCGTCCAGTTCAGGGGTCCAAATAAAGGGAAAAAAGCGTCTAAAGCGACTATCGCACGGTGGATAAAATCCACAATCATTTTAGCCTATAAAGCTAGAGGGCAAAATTCCCCAGTCAACATCAAAGCCCATTCATCTAGGGCCATGGCCACGTCATGGGCAGAGAAAGGGGGGGCGACGGCAGATCAGATCTGCAGAGCTGCATCATGGTCTAGCCTTAGTACCTTTTCTAAACACTATAAGTTAGATGTAGTGTCACCTCAGTTGGCTTTCGGTAGAAAGGTACTTCAAGCTGTGGTCCCTCCCTAAATACCAGTCTCCTTTGGTATTTCTCCAGTGTGCTGTCAGGTGGTGACCTGGAAAACAGTAATTAGACCTACTGGTAATTGTATTTCCAGGAATTCATCCTGACAGCACTATTAGTTCCCTCCCTAATGTATGATCTTTATACTCATGTGATGTAACATTTGTATGATTGAATATTTTGTTGGAATAAACCTTTGTTTTTGCATCCATCCAGATGTGTTACTTTGGAAAAGCACTGAAGGGTGGTAGGGGGAGGGTCCTTTTAACCTCTCGTGTTTCCTTTCCCATCAAGGATAAGAAGGACGTCCTCCAGTGTGCTGTCAGGATGGATTCCTGGAAATACAATTACCAGTAGGTCTAATTACTGTTTTTACCACTATCATGAAGTATAATATGTCAAGAGAAAACATTGTCAGAATCACCGGGATCCATGGAAACGTTCCAGAGTTATAACCTCATAAAGGGACAGTATTCAAAAAATTGGCCTGGTCATTAACATGCAAACCACTCTTGGGGGTAAAGGGGTTAAACTGTGAACCTATTTCAAGTGATGCTGCTGAATGGCTAAATGGGTGATCCTATGTTTACTCTGCTGAAATGACTACAAATCCCAGCTTCTCAGTGCTACAGACCCTTCGCTCCTGTGTGTTCACCTTTATTTTTTATTTTTGTTCACTCTCTGCTCCAGTACAGTCACCTGCCTGATCGATTTTGTCTTCTGCCATTTACATCACTAGAGCTCCCTGTGTATATATACATCATTTGTTCATTTCTCCCAGAGCCAAAAACAACGATGCTTGTATTAGCCGGTCAGTGCAGAGCTTAGAAACAAGCTGAGCTGTTTGTTGCCTATGTCTGAAGCAAATCATCAAATTCTTGGTGCATTTGGCAGTGGTTTATCTACTGTAATATAAATCAACTGAGCGGAGTTTCCACATCCCTTATCTGTCAGCATCAGGCATCAAACACAGCTCAACTCTGCACTGTATAGTAATTACAAGCTTCATTGTTGAGGAGATAGGGAGAGGTAAGCAGTGCTAGACATCACCTAATATACATCTAAAGGTACCTTCACACATAACGATTTCGTTAACGATATCGTTGCTTTTTGTGACGTAGCAACGATATCGTTAACGAAATCGTTATGCGTGACAGCGACCAACGATCAGGCCCCTGCTGGGAGATCGTTGGTCGCTGGGAATGATCAGGACCTTTTTTTTGGTCGCTGATCACCCGCTGTCATCGCTGGATCGGCATGTGTGACGCCGATCCAGCGATGTGTTCACTGGTAACCAGGGTAAATATCGGGTTACTAAGCGCAGGGCCGCGCTTAGTAACCCGATGTTTGCCCTGGTTACCATTGTAAAAGTTAAAAAAAACAAACAGTACATACTCACATTCCGGTGTCTGTCACATCCCCCGGCGTCAGCTTCCCTGCACTGACTGTCAGCGCCGGCCGTAAAGCAGAGCACAGCGGTGACGTCACCGCTGTGCTCTGCTTTACGGCCGGCCGGCGCTGACACAGTGCAGGGAAGCTAACGCCGGGGGACATGACAGACACCGGAATGTAAGTATGTACTGTTTGGTTTTTTTAACTTTTACAATGGTAACCAGGGTAAACATCGGGTTACTAATCGCGGCCCTGCGCTTAGTGACCCGTTGTTTACCCTGGTTACCCAGGGACTTTGGCATCGTTGGTTGCTGGAGAGCTGTCTGTGTGACAGCTCTCCAGTGACAACACAACGACCTAAACAGCGACGCTGTAGCGATCGGCATAGTTGTCTATATCGCTGCAGCGTCGTTAAATGTGACGGTACCTTAAAACCAGATAGGCAAATATTCTGGTGTAGATGGCAGAAGATAAAATCAGTCAAGCAGGATACTTTTAAGCCATGTGCACAATTGCGGAAAGTGGTGCGAATTTTTCCGGACTGATTTTGGTAATTCCGCAGGTAATTCTCACTGCGTAATTACCGCGGATTTACCACAATTTTTTTGAGGATTTCGTGCGGATTCCGCCAGCGGTTTTACACCTGTGGATTCCTATTATGGAGCAGGTGTAAACCGCTGCAGAATAAACAACGCTACGTTTCCTCGTGCTTTTTTCCACAGCATGTGCATTGCGGATTTTGTTTTCCATAGGTTTACATGGTACTTTAAACTCATGGAAAACTGCTGCGGATCCGCAGCAAAATCCGCAACATGTGTACATACCCTTACAGGAGCAAACGTGGTACAGATGCATAAAGTGCATTCTAAAAGTAGAGTACACTTTGGGGGCGATTCATTAAGGTCTTTACCCCAGAATTCTGTTGTAAAACACCTTAACAAGCTACAACTCGGAAGTTGCGCAGAAACAGTGCAACATTTTGCCTTTACGTGCCAGTCCCAACCGCTATGCCAATATGGGCTTAGCATGGATGGGGCTTGACTACGCCTGCTTTCTTACAAATTGTTACTTAATCTAGAAATGTTTTCCATTCCTTGTTTATAGTACTTTCCTTCTTTAAGATTAGTGTGCGCAACCCCAGTCTTAATGAATCAGCCTTTTTATGTCAGTGTTGGAGGCAGAGCTATGCTGGCAGTGAAACAGACTGCACTGCACATGATGGCTCCGGAGCAATGGGACTATAGCCGGTTCCAACAGCAGCAGCAGGGTAAAAAGAGTGTGAAGGGGCTTCCTTTGGGGCCGTGATATGTGCAAAATGAGGCGGTTTTTAAAATAAGTTTATTTTAGCACAAATATATTTTTATAGGACTATATTGTGGTTTTTTTTTTTTTTTTTTATGATTAACCCCACAATATCAAATCGGTGCAGTCCATCTCCTGTCACACTACACAGGGAACGGAGCTGTGCTGATCTGGCCATGGACAAAGCTGATCATTGGCGGTGTTGGTTGTCGCACATCCAACGTTCTGATATTAAAATTAATTCTCTAAGGATAAGCTATCGTGGAAACTCCTGGATAAACCTCAATGACAATAGTATTATGTCATGCATGCTTATATGAGAATAATGCTTTGAAAATAATGTCTATACAAATAATAAAATTAAATGTGTGTTTTTTTTTATTAGCTCCAGCTATTTCCCTGCAGAAAATCTGGTTGAATACAAATGGCCTGCTGATGAAACAGGAGAGTACTATATGTTACAAGAGCAAGTTAGTGAATATTTGGGTATTACCTCTTTCAAGCGTAAATATCCAGGTAATAATGTTTTTATCATTCAATGTGTTTTTTTTTTTTTCTTTTTTCCCCCCATATAATCACCTTTTGAACATTGTGCCTGGTGTAATGTCTTTACGCTAATTGTTCTTATTAGTTTAGCTGTTCGGCAGTGTGCAGCTACTGTACTATGCAGTGATGGCTTAGATTGAAAAGGTCACTATAAAGTAGAACGCAGAATGCGCAGATCTTTAAAGCCTATGACCGGTTCAGAAGCGGTTTAAAAACTAGCAGAGAAACTGTCTGACACTTTACAATTGATGTTTTTCTTTTTTGATGGCTACCTGTAGACTTGTGTGACTGAGTCTGGTCCATATCGACGTAAAAATAAAAAAGATGTGGCTCTGTGAAGGATGGCCAAAAAACAAAAATGCAAAAAATGGAAAATCCCAAGGCCAAGAAAGGGTTAAAGTTACATGAGCCTGCTTAATCTTTTTACATTAGGCCTCATTCAGACACCTGTGAGTCACATACGTGTTGTATGTGTTTTTGACAGATGGACTGAGAATCCAAAGAGAAAAGCATTACTACAACAAGTCGCACACCTGCAATTAATGTGCAACAAATTACATACAATACAAGCTGATTTTATTGGCAGATCAAAGAAAAAACACACCATAAACAATAAAAACATAATTAAAAACATATAAGCACCATCAAAAACACAGGAAAAACGGACCATAATACAGTGTAATAAGGTAACCCAAATGGCTCATGGGGTACAGCACAAAATTGTAAATAGCGGGACTGTGCCAAAATAGTAAGCCAGGATGCACACAGTGCCAGGCCAACAAAACAATAGTAGGCACAACAATATGTCCCAAGCAGAAGTAAAAAGAGGCGAGCCCAAACAATGGCTAATGGGAAACCTAGATCTTCCCTGACGAAGCCTGGTCCGCCGGGCGATACGCATGGGGCATCAACACACCAGGTTGTATCTTTGTGGGAGGTTATCTCCCGTTTACCTTCTGTGACCCAGTGATTTCACCATATATAGGTTTCCCATATATCCCAATATGTTTTTATTGTTTATGATGTGTTTTTTTCTTTGATCTGTCAATAGAATCAGCTTGTATTTTATGTATTTTGTTGCTCATTAATTGCAGGTGTGCGACTTGTTGCAGTAATGCTTTTCTCTTTGGATTCTCAGTATAGTGTTTATTACTGTTACCGCACCCTCCTAAATGTCTTTATATCATTATATGGCAGTGCGCCCAATCCCCTTTTAGCTTTGTTTGACAGATGGACAACACCTGCAAAGAGCTTGTATGTTCTCCCTGTGTTTGCATGGGTTTCCTCCTGGTTATCCTGTTTCCTCCCTCATTCCAATGACATACTCATAGTTACCCTAGATTGTGAGCCCTAATTGGGGACAGTGTTGTGAATCTGTCTGTAAAGCGCTGTGGAATTAATGGCGCGATATGAGTGAGTAAAATAAATGTTTATATCACCAACCCATTATAGTCTATGCGGCTGTTCACATACTGTGCTTAGCTGTCTCTAATTGGAAATCAATAGCGCAGCTATACGTATAATCGACCACCACTCGGGAAGAACACTGGTTCTTGTGATAGGTGGGGGCCACAGCAGTTGGACCCCAAATGGTCGGGAAGTTATTACCCTTCCAAAGTAGAGAATACCCCTTTTAAAAGATGAGTGCTACAACTTCTCAAACCCATCATGCTTTAACCCTTTAACATCATCTGTCATCAATGTACAGCTCAAATTGTTAGCGGGTGTATGGAGCGGGTTCATGGGGTGAGCTCGCCCCATTCTCTGCAGGTAATGGTTGTATCTTGCTGCTGTGACTGGATTGGAGCTCTGCCTATAACTGTTAACCTGTCATTCTATCTGCCAAATAACACTCCTTTTACATGATGACGGGTCGCTGATGGATTGCTAAGACAGCTGGAGGTCTGTTGAAGTCATCCGTGCTTAACATTAGGGAGCTCACTTGAAAAGCAGCCTTTAGCAGAGTTTCAAAGGAGATTCTGATTTTTTACAATGTGCAATGATACTGTGGTATTGCTGTATACAGCACAAGCAAATAGTTCAAGTTCCCTAAGGGGACTAATAAATACCTTGTGGGGGGAAGTTCAAATCACCCTCTTTTCCTTCACTAAGAAATATAATAAAAATTACCCATAAGTGATGATGCTGCTTGCGGAGAAGTCGAATCTGTCAAAAAATTTTTTTAAAAAGTTGACCCAATCGGTAGGCAGAAAAATTAAATTAAAAACGTCTTTTTTATGTTTCCGCAACACCACAAAAAATGCTGAATTTTTTTTGCCACTAAAATAGTAAGAAAAATTGGACAAGTTTGGAATCTCCTTGATTTTACCGGAGGATAAACACTTTGCCATGTCATTTTTATCACACAATATACTCCATAAAAACAATTCCCCAAACAAGTCAGAATTTACCGCACTTAGAATACTTTTTCCTGTTTTCCAGTAGAATGAATGGTGTCATTCAAAAGTGTAACTGGTTCTGCAAACAACATTCTAACACGTTACCAAATTTCTAAGTGAATATATTTCTCTTGACATGTAATTCTCACCAGATGTCGGTAACCATTCATACTTCTTATAATTGAAGGGAGGATGAATGCACAATTGTATTGAGACAGTCTTGATAAAAATCAGCTACCATCTACCAGGATGATGAAACCAGGGTGGACATTTCAGCATGACAATGATCCCAAACATACAGCCCTAGAAACTTTCAGTTGTTTTCAGAGAAAGAAAATATAGCTGCTAGAATGTCCTAGCAAAATCGCCAAACCTGAATCCAGTAGAAAATGTACGGAATGAGCTAAAGTGAAAAGTTCATAGGAACCCACGGAAGCTTCAGGATTTCGAAGAGTGTTTATGTGCCAAAATCACACCTGAGCAATGCATGATGCTAATATCTAACTAAACGAGGCACCTTGAAGCTATCCTCACCAACAAAGACTTGTGTACGAAGTATTAATTACATTTTAGTAAGCATTTTTAATACTTTTTTCCCTGTGTAATTTCTCATTATTACACACTACTTAATTTATGGATATCTTATGGACGTGGTTTGATTTCTTTTGCCTATATGGATTGGATGGATTGTCACACCTTTAGAGATATCAAATTAAAAATTGGATACTGTCTTGCTAAACAACTAGTGGACGGACATGAAACAAAAAAGGGGACATACAATGCTAAATATATCAATAAGAATTGCATGTATAAATTAATGCTCAGATAATCCCTTCAATAATTGGGGAAATTCAAACTTACAGGTATTTATGATCAGTAACTCTCAAAAAATAAAAGAAATAGAAGTGTTAAGTCTATGCAACCAGGGTGCTTCGGCCTTTAGCGTCCCTGATAACCGAGTGAGAGAATGCTGGAGAAGCGCGTGATGTTACAGTAAGAAACAATGAAGTCCTGCGGTGTCCGTAACCTATGCTTTTCAAGGAAATTTCTTTTTCACTTTGTCAGGGTATGTGGATTGAAGACCATAGGAGAAGATTGTAAGCTCCCAACTCCGCACATTCAAATTGATGCACCTGAATATCACCGCAGCTTGAGCTTCTTGTGGACAAAAAAATAATAATCTTTATTTATTCGGACTCCCATGACAGCACTACGAGAGAGGGGATCCGCCCTTAAGGAACGGGAAACCTACAGATATAAAAGGGCGGCACCTCTCCCATGCATCAGTTGGTTTCCTGATCCTGAAGGGACTGGATCCTACAGAAGATTACCAGGATTCCAGGCCGGCCGGACCGAATTAGGTAGCGAGGGAGTCTCCTACCTCGGCCGGTGCGGGGTACCTGAAGTAGACACGGTGGCTCTGGCAGGGCTGCACGGCAGTGTCTCATCAGCGTGGAGCGGTCGCCAGGGGGTGTCCTGTCTCCGGAGCCGGCGCATGGTGAGTATGTTGTTCCCCTCCCTTGAGCGCTGGGGGGGGCTCTGGGGGGTCGGCGGCATTGTGGTGGCGCCACTCGGAGTCTCCTGGCAGGGCTTGGCGTCCCACGTTCACAGCGCTGACAGGAAGCACTGTGGGCTAGGGGTGACGTCGGAAGGCGGAGCCAGCAGTGACTTCCCGGGTCGTGGAGCTTCTGCGCATGCGCAGGGGCTCCAAGATGGCGGCGCCCACCGAAAAATGCGCCGATCACCCTCAGGGGTCAGCTGATCCCCTGCAGCTGCGGAAGGGGGGGGGGGAAATCAACCGGAGAGCGCGGCGCAATTACGCTGGCCGAAGGAGGGGCTATATATCGGCTCCAGGTGCGCGTTCCTTGCTCCTAGTCTCCAAACTACTTGGGATGGAGTCTGATCAGGATCAGCAGCCTCTGCTGCTGTATGAAGCGCCCCAGAAGCCTATGGAGAAGGATCGTGAGAAAAGGAGAGATGGATCTGGCCGCAGAAGCTCCTCCAGACAGGGGTCTGGAGCGTCAGCCAGAAAAGATCCCCCTCGTACTTCGGTATCTCTATGGGTGTGGGCAGCCTCTGGTAAGTGATCTTCGAGAAAGTTCACTTACTAACTAGTCTCTCCTCATATGTTTTATGCAGGGAAGGAAAAGCGTCAGTAAGGCGAAGCATAGGGAGTGTGCCATCTGCGGGGTTCCCTTGCCTGACTCACACCCTAAAAAACTATGTGACCCCTGTATCCAGCAGACGGTGGGGTCCTGGAAGGAAGGGAGGGGGTATAGCATGTAGATCTTACACTCTAGTCTACCTTACTTATCCCCTTAGGTAGCAGAAGAATCCTCTTCTATTGCGGCCAGTCTAAAGGAAATGGTTAGAATGGAGGTCAAGGAGTCCATTAAGAACCTTTCACAGTCAGGGGGCTCTAAGCAGAGAACTCAGTGGGCATCTGATTCGTCTGTGGATAAGGACAAGAGTGAAGAATCGGACGATTCAGCAGCATCATCCTCCTCTTCGGAAGAAGACGCCGCTCGGTTTTGCTTACCCCTAGAGAGAATAGACAAATTGATAAAGGCGGTCAGAGGCACAATGGGTATAACAGAACCGAAGCCTCAGCTATCTAAAGAACAAATGATGTTCAGTGGGTTAGAACAGAGGAAGCGCAGAGTCTTTCCTCTGAATGAAAAGATACAGGAACTTATCAACAGGGAGTGGAGAAAACCGGAGAGAAAAGGCTCCTTACCACCTGTGCAGAAGCGTTGGTATCCCTTTTATGACCCAGCAGTGGGTAACTGGGAAAAGGCCCCAAAGCTGGATGCAGCAATTGCCAAGGTAGCAAAGCGATCCTCTCTCCCGTTTGAGGATATGGGAACGCTTAAAGACCCGCTGGATAGGAAAGTGGACACCTTCCTAAAGGGAACCTGGGAAATGGCAGCCGGCTCCTTAAGACCTGCGGTGGCGTCAACCTGCACGGCAAGGTCAATGATGGTCTGGCTGGACCAGTTAGAGACCAATTAAAACAGGGGGCCACTAGAGATTCCATACTTGCAGCGTTACCAGTAATCCAGGATGGGGCGGCTTTTTTATCGGACGCCTCAATTGACTCTGTTAAGTTGGCGGCTAGAGCAGCAGGGCTTTCTAATGCTGCAAGGAGAGCCCTGTGGTTGAAATGCTGGCTGGGGGATATGCAGGCGAAAGCAAAGCTCAGCGCTATCCCTTGTAAAGGCGAGTATCTATTTGGGCCTACCCTGGATGAACTCCTGGAGAAGGCAGGAGATGATAAGAAAAAGTTTCCCAATCTTTTCAATCCATATCGTCGTCCCTTCAACAAGAGCAGGTTCAATCGGGGAGGAAGGCGCGCCTTCTCACCGGGTAGAGATCGTTCCAGATGGGATGATAAGCGAAAACGAGGTACAGGTCTCATGTTTCGCCGTAACCCGACGGAAAACAAAAAACAAGACCAAGGACTGGCAATCCCGGTGGGAGGGAGACTGTTGCATTTCTCGGCAGAATGGTCGAAAATCACAAACAGCGTTTGGATAAAAGAAACTGTTTCCCATGGTCTCAAACTTGAGTTTGTCCATACCCCACGGGACAAATTCAAGTTAACACCTTGGCGCTCATCTCCCACTGAACAATTTGCCTTAGAAGAAGAAGTGAGGACTCTTTGCTCCAAAAATGTTTTGATAGAAGTGCCGTATTCTCAGGCAGGGAAAGGGTTTTAGTCTCCACTATTCCTAATTCAAAAGCCGGATAAGTCTTATAGGACCATCATTAACCTTAAGGGTCTCAATAAGTTTTTGGTGAAACATACGTTCAAAATGGAGTCCATCAATTCGACAATAAAAATGCTTTTCAACAATTGTTTTATGGTAGTAGTGGATGAGAAAGATGCCTACTATCATGTACCCGTTCATGCTGATTTCCAACGATACCTGAGGGTAGCAGTACTAATGGGGGGTAGGATTCAACATTTTCAGTTCAGGGCACTCCCCTTTGGGATAACTTCTGCGCCTAGGGTATTCACTAAAATAATCGCTGAAGTCATGGCACATTTAAGAGAATCAAATGTCCTTATAATCCCCTACTTAGATGATTTCCTCATTGTAAGGAACTCGGTAGATCACTGTCTGTCACAATGGGAGGTTACTAAAGCCAAACTAGAACACCTGGGTTGGATCATAAACTTCGAAAAATCTAAGTTACAGCCCCTAAATATTCAAAAATTCCTGGGATTAATGTTGAATTCAGTGACACAACAGTGTCTCCTCCCTATAGAAAAAATAGATCTAATTCAGAATTATGTATTAAAAGCAATCAATACACCTTCCATGACACTTAGGCAAGCAATGTCCCTGCTTGGGTCACTCACATCTTGCATTCCAGCAGTTAAGTGGGCTCAGTTCCACACCAGATCCCTACAAAGAGAAGTCTTGTTCCATGACAGAGCCTTAGGAGGCGCGTTAAATGGGAAATGAACGTTTGGGCCAATCACGTTAGATTCCCTTAGGGTACCGTCACACTATACGATTTACCTACGATCACGACCAGCGATATGACCTGGCCGTGATCGTAGGTAAATCGTAGTGTGGTCGCTGGGGAGCTGTCACACAGACCGCTCTCCAGCGACCAAGATGCCGAGGTCCCTGGGTAACCAGGGTAAACATCGGGTAACTAAGCGCAGGACCGCGCTTAGTTACCCGATGTTTACCCTGGTTACAAGCGAACGCATCGCTGGATCGCATCGCTAGATCGCTAGATTGGTGTCACACACACCGATCTAGCGATGACAGCGGGAGATCCAGCGATGAAAGAAAGTTCTAAACGATCTGCTACGACGTACGATTCTCAGCAGGATCCCTGATCGCTGCTGCGTGTCAGACACAGCGATATCGTAACGATATCGCTGGAACGTCACGAATCGTACCGTCGTAGCGATCGAAATGTTATAGTGTGACGGTACCCTTAGGTGGTGGTTAGATAAAAAGAATTTATCGGCAGGGGTTCCCTCGATAGTTGATGTGTCCCAGGTGATAACCACGGATGCCAGCTCTTCAGGGTGGGGAGCCTATATGGGGGACATGGTGGTCCAGGGACAATGGGAACCCTTCACAACATTCTCATCCAACCAAAGGGAGTTGTTGGCGGTTGAATTGGCTGTTAAAAAAATTCCTCATATATCTGCAGGGCCAGCACGTCAGAATTCTGTCGGACAACAGAGTTGCAGTCGCTTACATAAACCGGCAAGGGGGAACTCGTTCCGAGACATTAATGCAGATCACGGATCAGTTGTTCCAGGTGGCAGAGCACAATTTTCTATCTTTGACAACTCTCCACATCAAATGAAAGGAGAATGTGGCAGCAGATTTCCTCAGCCGAAATGTGTTAAGGCAAGGAGAGTGGTCTCTCAACGAGGACATTTTCAATCTTATCGTCTGCAGATGGGGTCAACCAGTGGTGGATCTGTTCGCCACCAGAAGCAACAGAAAAGTAAAACTCTTTTGCTCGCTAAATCACAGGGAGAATCCCTTGGCGGTGGACGCGTTTCTGATAAAATGGGATTTTCCACTGGCCTATGCTTTCCCACCACTGAACCTGATACCTCTAGTGCTGAGGAAAATCAGGGAGGATCGAGCGAAAGTCATCCTTATTGCCCCCTTTTGGCCCAGAAGAACCTGGTTTGCCTGGCTCAAGACAATGTCAGTATCGGTTCCCTGGGTACTGCCAGAGATCCCGAGCCTTCTTTCTCAGGGACCGATCTCCCATCCACAAGTGGCAGCGCTCCATTTAACGGCGTGGAGTTTGAACGGTCAATATTAGTGGAAAAAGGCTTCTCTCCAAATTTAGTCGAGACGCTCCTAAAGAGTAGAAAGCAAATAACTACAAAAATCTACTCTAGGACTGGGAGGAAGTTCTTGACCTGTTCAAGATTTGATATCCAAGACGGGGTGCCAATACAACAAATCTTAGAGTTCCTACAGAAGGGGTTCGAGTTAAAACTCTCTACTAGTACCCTTAGAGTACAGGTCTCAGCTCTGGGTGCCCTGTTTTCCTGTAATATAGCTAACAACTATTGGATAGCGAGGTTTATGAAGGCAGTTAGTAGATCTAGACCAGTGTATAAGGATAGAACAGTTCCATGGGATTTAAATTTAGTTTTGTCCTCTCTAACAAAACCCCCCTTTGAACCTCTGCAAGAGGCCTCGATCAAAATGTTGACACTTAAGACAGCCTTCTTGATTGCCATAACCTCCGCTCGCAGGATAGGGGATATCCAGGCGCTTTCCAGAGCTCCTCCATACACAGAAATCTTGTCAGACAGAGTAGTCCTTAGACCAGACCCAGCATATCTACCGAAGGTAGCGACACGTTTCCATAGATCACAGGAGATAGTTTTGCCGTCCTTTATTCCTAATCCCTCTAATCCTAAAGAGCAGGAGCTTCATACGTTAGACGTTAGGAGATCTCTTCAGTATATTTCAGCTACGGATAATTGGAAGAAAGATGGAGCACTGCTTCTTTCCTTCCAAGGTCCAAGGAAAGGATTTAGAGTATCAAAATATTCACTGGCTAAATGGATTAGGGAAACTATCTCTCTAGCTTATACAGCAGGTGAGGGGCCAGCTCCGCAGAATCTAAAGGCACATTCCACCCGGGCCATGGCGTCATCCTGGGCAGAGAGATCTGGAGTGTCAGTGGAACAAATATGTAAGGCGGCCACATGGTCATACTTTTTTTAAGCACTATCGGTTGGATTTGGGGTCCTCCTCTGATCTCTCCTTTGGGTTAAGGGTGCTACAAACTATAGTCCCTCCCTAAGGTAGCTTACATCTCTGTAAATCTCTCGCAGTGCTGTCATGGGAGTCTGAATAAAGCAATAAGCTACTTACTGGTAGCGGCATTTTTCGGAGGCCCATGACAGCACCCTTAGTTCCCTCCCTATTCACGTGGGGGTTGCACTCCCTGATATGTATATAGTGTAATATGTAGATCTCACATATGGTGTCTAGTTTTAATATAATATATATATTGTATGTGTGTATATACACACATACAGTGGGTATGGAAAGTATTCAGGCCCCTTGAAATTTTTCACTCTTTGTTTCATTGCAGCTATTTGCTAAATTCTAAAAAGTTAATTTTTTTCTCATTAATATACACTCTGCACCCCATCGTGACTGATGGAAATTTAGTAATTTTTGCAAATTTATTAAAGAAAAACCGAAATATCACATGGTCATAAGTATTCAGACCCCTTGATCAGTATTAAGTAGAAGCACCATTTTGAGCTAGTACGTCCATGAGTCTTCTTGGGAATGATTCAACAAGTTTTTCACACCTGGATTTGGGTATTCTTCAATTCTTCCTTGCTGATCCTCTCCAGTTCCGTCAGGCTGGATGGTGAACAGCCAGGTCCAGGTCTCTCCAGAGATGCTCAATTGGGTTTAGGTCAGGGCTCTGGCTGGGACAGTCAAGAATGGTCACAGAGTTGTTCTGAAGCCACTCCTTTGTTATTTTAGCTGTGTACTTAGGGTTATTGTCTTGTTGGAAGGTGAACTTTCGGCCAAGTCTGAGATCCAGAGCGCTCTGGAAGAGGTTTTCATCCAGGATATCTCTGTACTTTGCCGCATTCATGTTTCCTTCAGTGACAACCAGTCGTCCTGTCCCTGCAGCTGGAAAACTCCCCCATAGCATGATGCTGCCAGCACCATATTTCACTGTTGGGCATGGCCGGACTGCGCATCGGGCACTTCTGGCCTACTTCCTCCTGTCTATTGCGGCAGCAGGGCACACAGTGACAAATCCGATGCAGAATACTGCACGATTGCACCGCTGAAAGTGGCAGAGCGTGCAGGAACGGGATCGAGCAGCCCACTACAGGCAGGGCAAGAAAACTTGAACTCATGAGTCGCGCTGCAGAGAGAACCGGGGACTGGAGTTTCACTTGTTGTAAATTTCAGACAAGCATCAAAATAAACATAAGAGGAAATAAAATCACTGTACAGGTCCTGTGATGAATGATAACTCCCAGCATGCCATTGGAGCTTCAGGTCATGCTGGGAGTTTTAGTTTTCAAAAGGTTAATGGTCACATAACATCACTATACTTAGCATAAATAGAACTTATGGGGTCTTAAAGGGGACCGGTCTGCTTAGGTAGGCTGCCTGATCCACGGGCAGCGTGTAATGGACAATGGCTGCATGATTTCAACCACATATGTTTTTCTTTGAAATGCTGCTGCGTTTCAGGGGAAAACATACTTTAAAGTGAACCTGTCACCAGTTTTGGCTGATATATGTAACGGCCATCACCTTACAGGGCTGATACACAGCACTCTATTAGGCCGGGGTCACACTAGAGAGAAATACGGACGAGGGAGAGGCGCAAAAACAACGCATTGCACTTGGACCAATGTTTCTCTTTGGGGCAGCTTCCATCAGCCGCATATTTCTCTGCCGTATTTAACGTGCTGAGAAAATAGCAGCGTGCTGTGATTGTCAGCGTATTCCTCTAAAAATACGCCAATGAAAGTCTATGGGGGCGAGAAAAATAGGGATTACACACGGACCATACTTCTGCCTTGCGAGAAATACGCACTGGTGTCCTATAGAAAAGCCGGTAATTCAGCGCGGTGTCCAGTAAAATCACACTGACAGGTTAGAATAGAATAGATAAAATTAATGTCTACACATAGAATAGGTATATGTTTATGTACAGTACAGATCAAAAGTTTGGACACACCTTCTCATTTAAAGATTTTTCTGTATTTTCAGGACTATGAAAATTGTACATTCACACTGAAGGCATCAAAACTATGATGTAACACATGTGGAATTTTATACGTAACAAAAAAGTGTGAAACAACTGAAAATATGTCTTATATTCTAGGTTCTTCAAAGTAGCCACCTTTTGCTTTGATGACTGCTTTGCACACTCTTGGCATTCTCTTGATGAGCTTCAAGAAGTAGTCATCGGGAATGGTCTTCTAACAACCGTGAAGGAGATCCCAGAGATGCTTATAACTTGTAGGCCCTTTTGCCTTCACTCTGCGGTCCAGCTCACCCCAAACCATCTCAATTAGGTTCAGGTCTGGTGACTGTGGAGGCCAGGTCATCTGGAGTAGCACCCCATCACTCTCCTTCTTGGTCAAATAGCCCTTACACAGCCTGAAGGTGTGTTTGGGGTCATTGTCCTGTTGAAAAATAAATGATGGTCGAACTAAACGCAAACCGGATGGAATAGCTTGCTGCTGCAAGATGCTGTGGTAGCCATGCTGGTTCAGTATGCCTTAAATTTTGAATAAATCCGCAACCGTGTCACCAGCAAAGCACCCCCACACCATCACACCTCCTCCTCCATGCTTCACGGTGGGATCCAGGCGTGTAGAGTCCATCCGTTCACCTTTTCTGCATCGCATAAAGACACGCTGGTTGGAACCAAAGATCTCAAATTTCATCAGAGCAAAGCACAGATTTGCAGTGGTCTAATGTCCATTCCTTGTGTTCTTTAGCCCAAACAAGTCTCTTCTGCTTGTTGCCTGTCCTTGACAGTGGTTTCCTAGCAGCTATTTTACAATGAAGGCATGCTGCACAAAGTCTCCTCTTAACAGTTATTGTAGAGATGTGTCTGCTGCTAGATCTCTGTGTGGCATTGACCTGGTCTCTAATCTGAGCTGCTGTTAACCTGTGATTTCTGAGGCTGGTGACTCGGATAAACTTATCCTCAGAAGCAGAGGTGACTCTTGGTCTTCCTTTCCTGGGGCGGTCCTCATATGAGCCAGTTTCTTTGTAGCGCTTGATGGTTTTTGCCACTGCACTTGGGGACACTTTCAAAGTTACCCCAATTTTTCAGACTGACTGACCTTCATTTCTTAAGGTAATGATGGCCACTCGTTTTTCTTTACTTAGCTGCTTTTTTCTTGCCATAATACAAATTCTAACAGTGTATTCAGTAGGACTATCAGCTGTGTATCCACCAGACTTCTGCACAACACAACTGATGGTCCCAACCCCATTTATAAGGCAAGAAATCCCACTTATTAAAGGGACACTGTCACCTGAATTTGGAGGGAACAATCTTCAGCCATGGAGGCGGGGTTTTTGGGTGTTTGATTCACCCTTTCCTTACCCGCTGTCGCATGCTGGCTGCAATATTGGATTGAAGTTCATTCTATGTCCTCCGTAGTACATGCCTGCACAAGGGTAAGGAAAGGGTGAATCAAACACCCAAAAACCCCGCCTCCATGGCTGAAGATTGTTCCCTCCAAATTCAGGTGACAGTGTCCCTTTAAACCTGACAGGGCATACCTGTGAAGTGAAAACCATTCCCGGTGACTACCTCCTGAAGCTAATGAAGAGAATGCCAAGAGTGTGCAAAGCAGTCATCAAAGCAAAAGGTGGCTACTTTGAAGAACCTAGAATATAAGACCTATTTTCAGTTGTTTCACACTTTTTTGTTAAGTATATAATTCCACATGTGTTAATTCATAGTTGATGCTTTCAGTGTAAATGTACAATTCTCATAGTCATGAATATATACTATATGTGTGTCCAAACTTCTGGTCTGTACTGTGTGTATATATATATATATATATATATATATATATATATATATATATATATATATATATATATATATATATATATATATATATATATATATATATATATATATATATATATATATATATATTATAGAGCTAGGTAGCATAAAAGCCGGTAATTCAATTGCCGGCTTTTGCTAACTCCTTACCAAATCAGACAGGATTTGAGACATGGTTGACATACAGTAAACCATTTCATATCTGTTATAGTTGCACATATTCCTCACTAATAATGTTAGTAGTTTGTGTGTGCAAAATTTTGGAGCTCTAGGTGATAAAATAAAGGGTTAAATCACGGGAAAAACTGGCATGGGCTCCCATGCAATTTTCTCCACCAGAGTGGGAAAGCCAGTGACTGAAGGCAGATATTAATAGCCTAGAGAGGGACCATGGTTATTGGGCCCCCGTGGCTAAAAAACATCTGCCCCCAGCCACCCCAGAAAAGGCACATCTCTAAGATGTGTCTATTCTGGCACTTAGCCACTCTTTTCCCACTCCCCTGTAGCGGTGGGATATGGGGTAATAAAGGGTTAATGTAACCTTGCTATTGTAAGGTTACATTAAGCCTGGTTAGTAATGGAGAGATGTCAATAAGACACCTATCCATTATTAATCCAATATTGGTAAAGGGTTAAAAATACACACATATTAAGAATAAAGTATTTTAATGAAATAAATAAACACATGGGCTTTTATTATCATTATTGTACGCTCAATCCAACTGACGACCCTCGTTCTTCTGTAAGAAAAAAAAAAGGAAGATAAAATAGCAACAATTTCCCATACCTGTCCGCAGTACAGTCATATCCCACAATGTAAATCCATCTGAAAGGGTTAAATACAGTTACAACCAGGAGCCTGCTAATGCAGCCGCTGCCGGCTGTAAAAGACTGGGGAATGAATGAAATTAAGGTAACGTAGCTTCGGGGACTTGCGGTGCCATCACTGATGCTGCACCCCCTGGTGGCATAAACTCATTTGAACTGTAGCGTGAGAAAATATTACGAAAAATTCCCACGCTACAGTTCATATGAGTTTGATCTTGGTCCGGCGCCTCCCATCCTCTTGCGATTCCGTCCTCCTGCTTGCTTCATGTGGTTGACGCGTCTGAGTCATCCACAAAGTCTCCTCGGCATCGCGCTCCTGCGCAGGCGTACTTCTCTGCCCCATTGAAGGCAGATAAAAGTGCTGCAGTATGCAGGCTTTGGGTCTCTGTGCCCTTTCCCAGCGCCTGCACACTACTTTGCTCTGCCCTCAACGGGGCAGAGAAGTACACCTGTGCAAGAGCGCGATGCCGAGGAGACTGTGGATGATGTAGACACGCATCATCCACATGAAGCAAGCAGGAGGGTGGCATCACAAGATGGGAGGTTCTGGACCAAGACCAGCGACACCCATCGGACCGGACCGATCCGCAAGTGAGTATAATAAGTTATTTTCTTCTTTTACAGGTCTGGTTGGGGCCAGATATAGAGCATTATAGAATGCTGGATATAAGCTCTGAAAGCGGGTGGCTGTATCTTATATCTGCCAAACCTAGTGACAGGTTCCCTTTAACAGTGACCAGGACCAAACCGCAAGAAAATAATTCGGACAGTGAGGCTGGAGTCTCACATAATGTATAAAAAAAAAAAAAAAAAAAAAAAATCGGTGCATTTTTCACGGACGAGAATAGCACAAATGTTCCCAAACAGTGATCCATATGTAATCCGTTTGCTATGCAATGATGCGATTTCCTCGCATCTATGTATGTGTGACATCCGTATGGCATCTGTATGACATGCGTATTTCTCAATGCCTTTCCCCATTTAATTTAATGGCTCAATGGGCTTAATGAGGAAAATGCTTTCGTATTTCTCGCAAGTCACACTGATGGTCCATGTGTTCTCCGTTGTTTTTCTTGCACCCATAGTCTTGTATTAGCGAGTCTTGGCCGATATACGGTGCGAATCGTAGCATGCTGCGATTTCACTTGCACGTATAATATGGCCGAGAAAAAAACTGATGATAGAAGCTGCCACATAGAATAACAGCGGCCCAAGTGCTATGTGATGTTTTCTGACCTAGCTCTCATCTGTATTTCTCATTAGTGTGATTAGTGTAATAGAAGCCAAAGTATGTTTTTTCTCTGTGACGCCGCAGCATTTCAGAGTCAAACATACACGGCTGAGAGATCGTCAGTGTTAGAAACATCCTGCCCATGGATCAGGTAGGCTGTATCAGCTGTCAGGTTCACTTTAAGGGTTTTTTCAGTGCTGCATTGGGAGGTGAGCAGGGTTGAGGACATCATGTCTACAGGTACCTGACAGGACAGATGCATGATTGACAGTTTTGCTTTGACGGCAGAATATCATCCCCTCTCACTTCCAAATCTGGAAGCAAACTGTGCCAGAAAAACCTTTTGAACCCATCAAAAAATACAAGATTTCATAAATCCGTGCACACCATTTTTTTTTGTTCAACAGGGATATGTAGCCCACGCAGTATTTAGCAGTGTGGGCACATATCCCTGTAAAAAAAAAAAAAAAAAAAAAAGAATTAAAATAAAAAATAGTTACATACTCACCCCTGGGATCCAACTACGCTGTGGCGATGGGCGCGCGGCTGCAGCCATCTTCCTTTCCCAGGATGCATTGCAAAATTACCCAGAAGACTTAGCGGTCTCGCGAGACCGCTAAGTCTTCTGGGTAATTTTGCAATGCATCTCTGGGACCGGAAGGTGCGAGCGCATCGTCATACTACAGAGGATGAGTATAGCAGGTTTTTTTTTTATTATTATTTTTAACATTAGAGTTTTTTACTACTGACTCTGCATGGGCAGCATCAATAGTAAAACGTTGGGGACACACAGGGTTAATAGCAGCGGTAAAGGAGTGCGTAACCCGCGGCATTAACCCTGTGTGAGCGGTCCCAGAGTGCATGATTTAAATCCCGCTTCCCTGATTGATCGCACCTGGCCGGCGCGACCAATCAGCGACATTGGTGCGGGATTTAAATCACGAAGCGCGATTTAACTCCCGCTGCAATGTCGTGATTGGTCGCGCCGGCTGGGCGCGACCAATTGGGGAAGCGGGATTTAAATCATGCACTCTGGGAGTGACTGGCCCTGCTGCTCGCGATGCTCCGATCCCACCGCTTCGCTGATTGGTCGCGCCGGGTGGCCTCGACCAATCAGCAACATTGCCGCGGGATTTAAATCCCGCTTCCCTGATTGGTCGCGCCCAGCCGGCGCGACCAATCAACGACATTGGCGCGGGATTTAAATCACGAAGCGCGATTTAAATCCTGCGGCAATGTTGCAGATTGGTCGCGCCGGCTGGGCGCGACCAATCAGGGAAGCAAGATTTAAATCCTGCGGCAATGTCACTGATTGGTCGCGCCGGCTGGGCATGACCACTCAGGGAAGCGGGATTTAAATCCCGCGCTTTATGCCGCGGTGTAGCGCAGTCAGTTTAACGGACTGCTACAACGATATGTGGGTGGCAGGTGCTGACTTGGGGGGGAGGGGGGAGTATGGAGGAGGTACTGACTGCAGGGGAGTAGGGAGCGGCCGGACTGTGCCGGTCACTCCCAAGAGTGCATTGCGGTCTCGCGAGATGATGAAGTATCGGTCTTGCAAGACCACACGTCATCATCTCGTGAGACCGCAATGCATGGACCCGAGCGTCGCGAAGAGCGGGAAAGGCCTGGGCTGCATCCAGGGGCCGACGGATGGTGAGTATATAATCATTTTTTTTTTTTTTTTACATTGGATCTTTTTACTACTGATGCTGCATAGGCAGATGGTCACACAGGGTTAATAGCAGCGTTAATGGAGTGCGTTACACCGCGGCATAAAGCGGTCCATTAGCGCTGCCATTAACCCTGTGTGAGCGCTGACTGGAGGGGAGGAAGGAGCGGCCATGTTCCCATCGGACTGCGCCCGTCGCTGTTTTGCCGCGACCAAACAGCAACTTGGGATTTCCGTGACAGACAGAAGGACAGACACAGAAAGACGGAAGTGACCCTCAGACAATTATTATATATGTATATAATATAAACATAATACCTAACTTTTTCACAACTTGTCTTCAACAATGAGCTTAATGGCAAAATCCACAACAGGTGTTTGATGCATGAATCGACCAATATATTTAGGGGTTCAATTAGAATTTGAATTTACACAGTCCTCCACATCATGCTGTTCACATTTAGACATCATGTGACAAAAGACAACACCTAACAAATTGATCAACTGGTTCCTTGCCATTGTGAGGCTTCAAGCAGGATGTTCAGCCAGTAGTGGCCACTGAGCTTAGTGTCACAGAATGTCATCAGCTGGTTGCAACATTGCAACAGAGATACAGAGAGGCTGGAAGAGTGACAGAAAGGCAGAGAAGTGGACGTCCTTTGGCCACATCCCACACTGATGACCGCTTCATTGTGGACAATGCCTTCGGAACCAGCTGATGAATGCCACACAACTCCAGGCACATTTAAGGGAGATGAGAGGAATCCATGTGTCATGACAGATCATTCAAAACCATTTACATCAGCATGGTCTGCGTGCTAGGTGACCTGCAAGGGTACCTGGCCACACCACCAGGTACAGACGTCTTTATCTTGCATGAGCCAGGACCATTGAGTTTCAGTGCTGTTCACTAATGAAAGTTGATTCACGCTGAAAAGAAACTATGGCCGCCAACGATGTTGGAGATGTCAAGGAGAGCTCTGTGCATCAGTCACTGCTGTCACCACACAAGCCTTTATGGTGTTAGTGTGGGCAGGTGGGTCTAGCCAATACAGAACTGCCCTACACTTTGTGACTGGTACAGTGACCTGCCCCTTCTACTTGAATATCGTCATTAGGTCTGTGTTCTTCATACAGAGCCACAATTTTATCTTCATGGGCGACAATATTCCAGCTCCTCAAGGTTCCATCATTAGGGAGCGCCTACAGGAGACTGGGGTACCTCAAATGAAGTGGCCTGCCATTTCTCCACACCCGAATCTCATAGAAAACCTATGGGATTAGCTGAGATGCCGTGTAAAGGCTCATAACTCTGTATCTCAGAACCTCAATGACCTATTGACCACCCTTCAAGAAGATGCCATCCTTCAACAGACAATATCTTGACTTGTTAACAGCATGAGACATTGTTGTCAAGCTGTATTTGATGCTCAACGTCACATAAGTTATTGAGACATTGACATTTCTTGTTGGGGTAAACTCACCACTGTTGTTGGCTTTTGTTTAAATAAATTGTTTGAGATGAGGAAATAACCATTACATGCTTCTACTTAAATGCCCTGCTTTCTTGATAAAATACCACTGTAGCGTGAAATTTTTATGTTTTTCAGAAATATCACCCGAAAAACAATTTTTTCCTAACTTGTGAGTAGAGTGTATATAATGTAGGTGTGTATGTAGAGGCTTTTTATTATTGTGCGATACACGTGCTTCCTCTAATTTTTTTTTTATATAATTGCATACTGTTTATCACTGTTGTTGAATTTGAAATTCATAATTTTGACACATTTTCTTTAAAGATTTAGAACGAAGAGATCTATCACACAAGGAGAGACTTTATCTGAGGGAGCTAAACGTCATTACAGAAACTCAGTGTACCTTAGGTAACTATTTTTAATATTCTCTTGTCCATTCTGTTTTTATAGATTTTTGTGTCCACAGCTTTTTGGCTGCATTCAATATTCTGGATTAATTTTAGCCAATACAAAGCTAAGATCAGCAAAAAGCTGCAGTGGTCCATAAAGCTCCTTAAAGCCTTAGGTGTTTAAAAATTTTAATATTTTAAAGATATGGGGACAAAGAATGAGAATGTACGTTGGGTAACTAATGCGAGGTAAATCTGACTCCCGTCAACTTTTTTCGCCCGGTCCTTCCGTCATAGCGGAAGAGGAATGTCTGGCTCCTGTATCTGGTAATCCGCTTTCTTAGAATTCTTGGAGTGATCTGGATTGTATGGAGCCTGTGCAGGTCTATTGGTCCTATTAGGACTTGGATTACCATAGTGTGTCCATCTGTATGCCAGTTGGTTCTCAAAGTCCATCCTCTCCCTCTGGAATTTTTCTGTTTTCTCTGGGTAATGTTCTTAAACCTTTTCAGAGTTTCCTTGAGATGGGTTTTAAAAGATTTAGAATTTCCTCAAACTTTTACAATTTAGTTTCCAAATCCTTAATATTGGCTTTTGTGGTAGAAAAGTGGTCCTGGTCATGTTCCAAGAGCATATATTTGAGTATATTGAAGCAGCATATTAAACCCTGGTCCCAGGTGTGCTGGAATGATGAAGAAGACTCCCATACTGGAAAGGTGGAACACTCTCTAAGTCCCGAGGGATAATACCAGCCTTCAAATATTTAGATCTGTTGGAGACCATGATGACTGGAGTTTGGAAAACACTGGTATAGGCTATTTGCAGCCATCCTTCTGTGCTAGTTTGAAAGACACTGAAAGGTTGCTTTAACCTCTCTGTGATCCTGTCCCTATGTAGGTCAAGAAATGATTACCATATATACTCGTGTATAAGCTGTGGTTTCAGCACATTTTTTATACACAAGTCATTGTCCCAGAAAGACGGAGGGGGAGCAGCAGAGCAGCGGGTCAGAGGCAGGAGCCGGCAGCTGCAGCTAAAGCCTGTGCCGCTGCTAAAGAGAAATTAATATTCACTGCGCTGGCAGAGAATATTCATTTCTCTTATAGCGCACAGTTACAGCCGCAGCTTCCAGCAAACATCCTACATACATTCCTTGTGCGCCCTCGCTGCATCTCATCCCACCCGGTGCCAGCAGCTTTTCCGGCTGAGCGATCACATGTCCCCCAATCATTATAGTAATGAATATTTACTTCACTCCACTCCCATAGGCGTGGTGTGAATTTTCATTACCTTAATGAGTGGCGACACGTGATCGCTTGAGGAAGAGCTGCTGGTGTCGGAACGAGATGCAGCGAGGGCATGCAGGGAAGGGAAGTAGGACGGTGTTTTTTTTTATTTTTTATAAATGGGAACCATGCATACAGGGATAGGGGATGAGGAGCCATGCATACAAGGATATGGGATAAGGAGCCATGCATTCAAGGATAGGGGATATGGAGCCATGCATACAGGGATGGGGAGCCATGCATACCAGGATAAAGATGAGGGGAAAATACTGCAGTGTGCAGGCGCCGGAAAGGTCAGAGAGGCCTGGCGCCTGCGCACTGCAGTACTTTCCTCTGCCCTCAACAGGGCAGACAAAGTACGCCTGCGCCGGAGGCGCATCGTGAAGACCAGAAGAGGACGTCATGGAATGAAGATGGGAGGCGCTGGAGCGGACCTGAGACACCCATTTGACCGGACCGGAGCGGGACCGCCCCTGGGTGAGTATAATCTAACCTCATTTTCTCCTCTTTCAGGTAACATCGGGGGCTTATCTACAGCATTACAGAATGCTGTAGATACGCCCCTGATGACTGTGAGCTTACCTCACCATCGATTTTGGGGGTGACAGGTTCCCTTTAAGAGCTCTAGCTCCTACGTATCAGTTAGACACTCCTAATCAACTTGTTACCTGCATTAAAGACAGCTGTCTTACATAGTCACCCATTTATAAAAGACTCCTGTCCGCAGACTCAATTATTCAGTTAGACTCTAACATCTATAACATGGGCAAGACCAAAAAGCTTTCTAAGCATGTCCGAGACAAGATCATAAACCTGCAAAAGCTGGAATGGGCTACAAAACCATCATTAAGATGCTGGGTGAGAAGGAGACAACTGTTTGTGCAATAGTAAGAAATGGACGAAATACAAAATGACTGTCAATTGACATCGATCTGGGGCACCATGCAAAATCTCACCACGTGGGGTATCCTTGGTCATGAGGAAGGTGAGATGTCAGCCTAAAACTACATGGGGAGAACTTGTTAATTATCTCAAGGCAGCTTTGACCACAGTCACCAAGAAAGCCATTGCTAACACATCCCGTAAAGGTTTAAAATCCTGCAGTGCCCGCAAGGTCCCCCTGCTCAATAAGGTACATGTGCAGGCCCGTCTGAAGTTTGCCAATGAACACCTGGATGATTCTGTAAGTGAGAAGGTGCTGTGGTCAGATGAGACAAAAATTGAGGTCTTTGGCATTAACTCAACTCTCCGTGTTTGGAGGAAGAGAAATGCTGCCTATGACCCAAAGAACACCGTCCCCACTGTCCAGCATGGAGGTGTAAACATTGTTGTGTTTCTTTGCTAAGGGCATAGGACTACTTCAACGCATCAGTGGGAGAATAGATGGAGCCATGTACTGTAAAATCCTGAGTGACAACCTCCTTCCCTCCGCCAGGACATTAAAAATGGGTCGTGGCTGGGTCTTCCAGCAAGACAATAACCCAAAACATAGAGCCAAGGCAACAAAGAAGTGGTTCAAAAAGAAGCATATTATGGTCATGGAGTGGCCTAGCCAGTCTCCAGACCTTAATCCCATAGAAAACTTATGGATGGAGATAAAGCTACAACAGCCGACAAATCTTAATGATTTAGTGATGATCTGCAAAGAGGAGTGGATCAAAATTTCTCCTGACATGTGCGCAAACCTCATTATCAACTACAAAAGCTTCTGACTGCTGTGCTTGCCAACAAGGGTTTGGACACCAAGTATTAAGTCTTGTTTGCCAGAGTGATCAAATACTTATTTCTCACTGTAAAATGCAAATACATTTCTATAATTTATACAATTTGTTTTTCTGTGTTTTAGTTTTGATATTCTATCTCTCAATGTTAAAATTAAACAACCCTTAAAATTATAGACTGTTCAGGTCTTTGTCAGTTGGCAGACTTACAAAATCAGCAAGGGATCAAATAATTATTTCCTTCACTGTACCAGGTGTGTTGATAGCGCTACCTGAGTGGGTTGGGGGACACTCACTTGGCACAGGATTAAAGCACTCAGGCACGGTTTCTCCACATAAGCAGTCTAATCTGGTTTATTAAACATCATAAACTGCATCACAAACAGTTCATTACAGTTCGTTATATACATCAACGGAACACATTATTCACCGACTGTCTGTTCCAATGGCAGATACGTCTCTGCCTGTAACCCTCTGTTATCTGGAGTTACCTTACAGGAGTTCCGGCTCCACACACTGACTCCTGTCAGTGCTGGTTCCCAGGAGAAAGCTGCCTCACTGGAGTCACCGTTCTTGTGACCAGGGCACCTCAGATAGTCCAGACCCGCAGTAGGAACTGTAGCTTCCCCAACACAGTAGCTGTCACAGGCTCTTTAGATGCGGCCCCCTCCATGCGCTTTTCTGGAAGTCCAGTCCCAGGCACTTCCAACACACTAGCCATCAGTCCATGGTCTGACCAGGTGCTTCAAGTACTCCAGTCCACTTCAGGACAATCCAACACACTGACCATTCCAGGTCTCTCACTCTCAGCAGGTGCTTTGAGGAGCAGGTGCTTTGAGGAATCCAGGACATTCCAACACACTAACCATTCAGTCCATAGCCTCAGCAGGAGCTTTTAGGCATCCAGTCCATCCCAGGACATTCCAACACACAGGCTATTCCAGGACTCGCACTCTGAACCTTCCAGGTCCATACACTCTTCACCATGTGACCCACACCCTGGTCACATTATGTAGCTGTAACCACTCCCATAAGTGGGAGGTGTGTGTATGGCTAGTTTAACCCACCCAGCTCTTCAAACTAGCCCTATAAGCCCTCCCTTATAAGTAAACACAACAAACACTTGTGGAACTATAAGTCTCAGCATAAACATATAATTTTGGGCTTACAGCGCAGAGCACCTCTGCAACACATACGCATTTACAACAATGCCAGTCCCTAACTCACCATCATAATTATGCCTCCAAGTGCATCATGAAGCGCACACAGCGCCCCCTGGCTGCAACATGGGTCACTGCATCGCTCAGGTCACAGCCCATGCAGATAAGCATGTACAATCCTTTGCTCGCTGTGTTAAATATTGAGGGTAACTCACTTGGAGCACCTTTTCTCTTTCTCTGAAGGACTACCTGGAAATAGAATTACCGGTAGGTCGAATTCAACTGGGTTTTTTTTTTTTTTTTCTGTTTTACCTGAGTAAAACAAGCAGCCTAATATTTCTATACACCTGAGTAAAGGGTGTTTATATCCTTTGACCACACCCTCAATCATTACACAAATGCACATCACCTGATATGCTTCATCCAATTAACATTCAGGTTTGTACAGATTGGAGTTGGAAGATATGCATAAAAATGATAAGGTAAAAATACTGTTAAGGTGTATTCTGTAACTTCTGCTTAGCTACAGCACCTGTAGGAAGTCCTTCTCATTATTAGTGTAGACTGCAGCCTTTCTTCTAATAGGTTGTTGTGTATTAACACTCTGTCTGTCATCAGAAAGTGGCACATGGAGAGGCTGATTTCTGTTATGGGAAAGAGAAGATGATTGCAAACTACACACTTTAAAGGGACCAAAAACACATGGGCTACTTGCACAGTGAACAAGTCTGTAGAAACCTGTTCACACCACCAAGAAACCTGAAGACACCAAAAGAGCACAGCGAGGTCAAAAATACTCTGTTGTAAAGAAGTCACGGTAAATGAGCAAGTGCTGGTCAAAAAATGAAAAAAATACAGGGTATTTAGTTACATATTTTTGCAAAAAAACGTATTATATTAAGCTGCTCCACCAATCGCCAAGGTATACCCATAATAGAGCAGTCCTATCTAATGTACATAATACTCTGTGCCCTCTGCTGGATGTCCCTCGAGCGTGGGGACTTTCCTGGAAAGCTCCCAGGCTCGAGTTCATATGAGGACAACCAGCAGAGGGCGCATCACCGCGAATGAAGGTAAATATAGGTCATTGACCTACATTACCTTCATTCCCCGGGGTTTTACAGCCACGAGCACAGCTGCATTAGCAGAGCTCCTGCCTGTAAAATATTTTAACCCCTTCAGATGGATTTACATCGTGGGACGTTACGGATCATCGGAAGGTATGTATATTGTTGGTTTATTATTATTTCTTTGTTACAGAGCGAGGGTCTTCAGGTGGATTGAGAGAACAATAAAATATTAAAACAACCTTTGTGTTTATTTCATTAAAATACTTTTTAATAATGTGTGTGTGATTTTTAACCTTTTCATTCAGCTGGATTAATAATGGATAGGTGTCATAATTGACGCCTCTCCATTATTAATCTGGCTTAATGTCACCTTACAATAGCAAGGTGACATTAACCCTTCATTACCCCATATCCCACCGCAACACGGGAATGGGAAGAGAGTGGCCAAGTGCCAGAATAGGCGCATCTTCCAGATGTGCCTTTTCTGGGGTGGCTGGGGACATGTTTTTAGCCGGGGGGGGGGGGGGGAGGGGCAATAACCATGGACCCTCTCCAGGCTATTAATATCTGCCCTCAGTCACTGGCTTTACTACTCTGGCGGAGAAAATTGCGCGGGAGCCCACGCCAATTTTTTCAGCCATTTAACCCTTTAATAGCTAGAGCGCCCAAATTTTGCACATACACACTACTAACAGTAGTGTGGAATATGCAAAAAAAATGGGGATATGAGATGGTTTACTGTATGTAAACCATGTCTCATATCATTTCGGGTTTAGGATTAAGCCGGTTTGAATTACCGGCTTTAACCCCTTTCTGACCTCGGACGGGATAGTACGTCCGAGGTCAGATCCCCTGCTTTGATGCAGGGCTCCGCGGTGAGCCCGCATCAAAGCCGGGACATGTCAGCTGTTTTGAACAGCTGATATGTGCCCGTAATAGGCGCGGGCAGAATCGCGATCTGCCCGCACCTATTAACTAGTTAAATGCCGCTGTCAAACGCAGACACAGGCATTTAACTTCCGCCTCCGGCCGAGCGGCCGGAAATGACGTCATCGCCGACCCCCGTCACATGATCGGGGGTCGGCGATGCATCAGGATGGTAACCATAGAGGTCCTAGAGACTTCTATGGTTACTGATCACCGGTGCAATTCTGCTACATAGCAGCGATCAGCAGATCGCTGCTATGTAGCAGAGCCGATCGCGTTGTGCCTGCTTCTAGCCTCCCATGGAGGCTATTGAAGCATGGCAAAAGTGAAAAAAAAAAAGTTAAAAAATGTGAAAAGAATAAAAAAAATATAAGTTTAAATCACCCCCCTTTCGCCCCAATCAAAATAAATCAATAAAAAAAAAATCAAATCTACACATATTTTGGTATCGCCTCGCTCAGAATCGCCCGATCTATCAATTAAAAAAAAGCATTAACCTGATTGCTAAACGGCGTAGCGAGAAAAAAATTTGAAACGCCAGAATTACGTTTTTTAGGTCGCCGCGACATTGCATTAAAATGCAATAACGGGCGATCAAAAGAACGTATCTGCACCAAAATGCTATCATTAAAAACGTCATCTCGGCACGCAAAAAATAAGCCCTCAACCGACCCCTGATCACGAAAAATGGAGACGCTACGAGTATCGGAAAATGGCGCAATTTTTTTTTTTTTTTTTTCAGCAAAGTTTGGAATTTTTTTTCACCACTTAGGTAAAACATAACCTAGTCATGGTAGGTGTCTATGAACTCGTACTGACCTGGAGAATCATAATGGCAGGTCAGTTTTAGCATTTAGTGAACATAGCAAAAAAGCCAAACAAAAAACAAGTGTGGGATTGCAATTTTTTTGCAATTTCACCGCACTTGGAATTTTTTTTCCCGTTTTCTAGTACACGACCTGCTAAAACCAATGATGTCGTTCAAAAGTACAACTCGTCCCGCAAAAAAATAAGCCCTCACATGGCCAAATTGACGGAAAAATAAAAAAGTTATGGCTCTGGGAAGGAGGGGAGTGAGAAACGAACACGGAAAAACGAAAAATCCCAAGGTCATGAAGGGGTTAAAGCTCTCGCGCTGGATGAAATATTAATATATATATACACATGTGATATATATATATATATATATATATATATATATATAGACAGTATATATGTTTTTATGATTTTTTGAGCCCATGGATCCATTGTAAATCCGTATGTTGGTTTCGCAAGCCTGCGAGAGAAACACGCAGTACGGATGCCATACGGATTACATACGGAGGATGCCATGCGCAAAATACGCTGACACACCCTGTCTACGGAGGAGATACGGACCACTATTTTGGGGACTTTTCTGCGTATTACGGCCGTAATATACGGACCGTATTTTTATACGCTGAGTGTGACGTCGGCCTGAAGGTGATTTTTACTGATGAATACCTAATCAGAGCACCGCATGAAGAACCCCCGTCCACCCACAGGCTGCCCCGGAGCACATTATTAACACAAGGCTGAAAATAAAGATTAAACAACAACCACAAGATGGATTTAATCAACCAAGGTATCATTTTAAGCAGTATAATGGCATCCACCTGACAGTGTCTGTAGGTTACTCAGCACAATCCTGCTGACTGGTTACCTTTAAGCAACTCATCTAAAGGAGCTAAGGCACAGTAAAGCAGTGGTATCCACTGCTTTGGCAGAAAAAAGAAAGCGCTTTTCTCCTGCACAAAGTGATGGACAGCTGCTTTCATAGAATCATAGAATGTTATAGTTGGAAGGGATCTCAAGTGTCGTGTCCAGCCCCCTGCTCAATGCAGGATTCACTAAAACACCTCAGACAGATGTCTGTCCAGCATCTGTTGGAAGACTTCCATTGAAGAAGAACTCGCCACCGCGGGGCAGTCCGTTCCACTCATTGATCACCCTCAATGTCAAAAAGATTTTTCTAATATCTAATCTGTTTCTTCTCCCTTTCAGTTTCATTCCACTTCTCTTGTTTCCTTGTGCAAATGAAAATAATGATGATCTGCTTTAGGTTTACTCTGAGCTAGCTCCTTAGGTTAAGTTGCTTACCTGGGCAATCCTCACACTGATGAAGGTCTGATACAGACCGAAACGTTTGTGTTTGTTGATTTTGATTATTCAAACATTTATTTGATTATTCAACATTAAGATTCTTTCCTTTTTTCATAATTTTTTTTTCCTTACATCTCAAATAACAGGACAGGATCCTACTTGAGCACCTACCTGTCAGGGTACGTGCACACGTTCAGGAATTGGCAGCGCTTTGGACACAGCACATGTCTGCTGCGTCCTAAGCGCTGCTGGCTATTGAATGCAAGTGAATCCTCTTGTGTTCATTGTACCGTGCGGATTCACTGCGTCCAATACATTGTACGGGAGAAATTAATCTTGCGGAGGTTCGCGTTTCTGCAAGAAAAATAGACCTGTTGCGGTCTGTAAAAAGACGTGCCGCATGTCCGGCTCTGCATGTAAGCCGCGGGCATCTGTGCACGCATAGTGAACATGGGATTTCTTGAAATCTCATCCACTATGCTGTAACAAGTACGCAGCGTCCAACCTGCAGTGTCTACTGATTGCGTGCATAAACCCTCAGAAGTGCTGTAATCTTCATTTCCGATGCCTGTTTAATTCAAGCATTAACTAATAGTTTACTAATGGGATATCCTTTAACATTGTCGCCATGTGGTCCCACATCTATGATTATACTAAAGGTTTTAGACTTTTACAATTACATTTTCACCATTTTCTGCCTTTTTATAATTTTAACAAACATGATCAATGCAGACTAAAGATACTTGTGAAGATGTTAATCTGCAATGCTAGATATATTTTAGAAATTGACTATGCAGATATTGTCAATACTTGGAAAGTGTTCCATGTCAAATGACAGAAGTGCACCTCATTTATAGAAGTCCAGGCTAGGTCAGTCTTGATTTTAGGTCAAGGAATGACAACCTTTAAGAATTAGCTAAGCGCAAACGGAATTCTCTAGTGTTTGACCAGGGTCAGGGTTAACATTTTTTAATGTCATTGGTTGAATTGCTACTCTACGATCAGACTCTTCTTTCCTTGCCATTTTTGAAGGTCTGACTGCTTTAAGAAGTGATGAAGTAATTGACCTCATGATAAAAGAATACCCTACAAAACATGCCGAGTACTCTGTTATTCTTCAAGAAAAAGAGCGCCAACGCATTACTGATCATTACAAGGAATATTCGGTAAGTCATACTCCAGTACAAAAGTACAAGAAATATCCAAGTAAGTCATGAGTACATTTTTCCAATAATTTGCTTATTTCTTTCTGGTAGTTTTACATTTTATTGCCTATAATCCAAATATTATTAAAATTTGCAGTAAACTGGATATTTTCTGCCATTAGGCAATAGTTTGTTCCAGCTGTATTTAGGACTCGTACTGGCCATTTTGCTATTAACATATGCGTTTTGCTAGAGTAAACACCCTGCAGAAGTCTACGGGTTTCTAATTGCAGAAAAAAAAAATCTATAGAGCAGAAAAACTATGTGAATAGTGAATCTGTATGCCTTTTATTTATAATTTTATTGAATGATGAGGGAGTTGTGACAAACCAACTAATGCTAAAAAGTGCTTCCAGATTGTGTTTATGTATGATATACACAGTCAGAAACACAATCACACTGTACTTGTCATAAGTTTGACATGCAATGGTTTTCCTTGTTCTTCTTGTATTGTATACATTGTACATTTAGAGTGAAAGCAGCAAAACCACAAAGAAACACATGAAAACGAGCAGTAAAGAAACACTTGGAAAGCAAGTGGGTCAGGGGAACTGGAAACATCGGCGTTCATCGGAAGTGATGGCCGGGTGCGCGCTTAGATGGGAGAATAAGCACAGGCGCGCTTAGGCATAGTTATACGGCACAGGCGTCGCGCTAGCGGCCGACAGATGCAGGATCAACCAGGTGATTGATTGCATTTGCGTGCACCAGAAGTGGTGCAGGCACGATCAACCAGGTAATCAGTAATATTAGCATGCCAGGTGCACACATACACCTGATTGTAGCACAGACACCGGAGTGCCAAGCGGCCAGTAAAAGGCAGGATCAACCAGGTGATCCATAGCACATAGCCCTGTGTCACTAACCAGTCCAGGTTGATTGTTACTCCTCTTGTTACATGGTAGTTTGTAAGATGGAGAGTTTTTCGCTGGAACATTTAGGCTATGTGCACACGTAGGAAAAGTGTGCAGAATTTTCTGCACAAAATCCTCATCTCCTGGCAGAATCCGCAGCTGCGGATTTGCCCCGGTTTTTATGCGTGTTGGGTGCGGTTTTTATGCAAAATTGATGCGGATTTTCTGCGGTTTTTGCCACTTGATTTTTAACATGGAGGGGTGCAGAAACGCTACAGATCAGCACAAAAGAAGTGACATGCACTTCTTTAAAATCCGCAGCAATTCCGCACTGATTTTTCTGCACCATCTGCACAACTATTTTTTAAAATCCCGTTGATTTACATTGTACTGTACATCACAGTGCGGAAAAATCCGCTGCGGATCCGCAGCAAATCCGCATCGTGTGCACATAGCCTTAATGCCACAGCAAGAGGTGCAGGAGAGGCGGTCTTGCTCAAGTGAGAAGAGCCAGATACGCCATGGCAGCAGTAGAAGCCGCTTGGACAGCATGCGGGCAGATCACCATACCAAGGAGGGGTCCCTGGTCTCACTGGGAGACATGGAGAAAACCAGTCAACCTTCAAGAAAGTCCAGCATGCTGTTGTCTGTTTTTTTTCTCGGAGTCAGAGGAAGACTCAGATACAGCTTGTTGCTCAGATAGTAGCTCAGAGGAGGAAGATACATTTCCAGCGGAGGCTACGGATAAGCTTCTAAAAGCTATTCGCTCTACCATGGGGCTGGTAGACAAGAAGGCAAAAAAGACAGCCCAAGAACTTGTGTTCAGTGGTCTTCAAAAGAAAAAACGGACGTCATTCCCTATTAATGAACAGCTGCAGGAACTTGTTAAGAGGGAATGGCAAAAACCGGAGAAGTACCAGATAATCAACTCCCTAAAGAAGAGATATCCTTTTGAGGAACATGCATCCTCATCTTGGGATAGGGCTCCAAAAGATTGATGTGGCTATTTAAAGGTTGCCAGAAAATCCTCTCTGCCCTTTGAGGATTTAGGTTATCTGAAAGAACCTCTGGACAGGAAAACAGACAGTTGCCTGAATACAGCATGGGAGTCCCCGGCAGGAGCACTAATGCCAACTATCGCGGCCACTAGAGAAACTATCCTAGAGGCAATACCAACCATGAGAGCAGCGGCAGTGTTTCTAGCTGAGGCTTCAGCAGACTCAGCTAGACTGGCAGCAAAGTCAGCAGCATTAGCCAATACAAGACGCCGTGCGATATGGCTTAAATTCTGGCTGGGAGACACACAGGCAAAGATGAAAGTTTGCTCTCTACCATGTGAAGGGAATTTACTGTTTGGTGCGGCATTGGATGAGGTATTGGAAAAAGCCGGCGACAAGAAAAAGAATTTCCCAAAACAGCCATTCCAGTCCTTTCGGCGCTCCTTTCAGAGAAGCCGAAAATTCAGAAGACCGCAGTATAGAGACAGAAACAACTTTGACAAGCAGTCCAGAGGAGGAAAAGGCTTCTATTTTGGCAAGCCTTCCAAAGATTCCAAGAAACCCTCCCAGTGACGGTCCCTCTCAGGTGGGAGGGAGGCTCTCTCACTTCCTTCCAGCCTGGGAAAGGATCCCATCCAGTGCGTGGATCAGACAAATTGTGGGTTCAGGCCTCAAATTAAAATTCCACCATTGTCCTCCAAGAAAATACATGCAGACTCCAGTACAGTCCCCACTAGAAAAACAAAGGAGTCTGGAAGGGGAAGTAACATCACTCCTAGACAAACATGTCCTGGAAGAGGTTCCAATAGAGGAAAGAATGGAAGGTTTTTAATCCCCCCTTTTTCTTATTAAAAAAAAAATGGACAATTCTTGGAGAACAATCATAAATTTGAAAGGCCTTAACAGGTATCTAATAACGTCATCATTCAAAATGGAGACGATAAAATCAGCAGTGAAACTCCTATATCCTCAGTGTTATATGTTAGTTCTAGACCTAAAGGACGCTTATTACGACGTCCCAATCAGACAACAAGATCGCAAGTTTCTCAGGGTGGCAGTTCAGATGGGGTCCCAGTTGCATCACTTTCAGTACAGGGCTCTGCCCTTTGGGATTGCAATAGCCCCACAAGTATTTACAAAATTGATTGCAGAAGTCACAGCACATCTCAGAGAGCAGAGAGAAAGATACTCTGATAATACCTTATTTAGACGACTTCCTGATAGTGGGGAAACATTTTTCTCACTGTCAGGAGCAAGTCAGAATAGTGATGGACACACTACAGACACTAGGATGGAAACTAAACCTCAAAAAATCCAAACTGGAGCCAGCGATGATCCAGAATTTCTTGGGGATAACTGTGAACTCTGGCACAGGAGTGTCGCCTCCCAGAGGAGAAAGAGGAAAAGATCAAACAAATAAAAACAAAAAACAGAAATGACTTTAAGAAGAGCCATGTCGGTGTTAGGGTCCCTAACCTCCTGCATATCAGCAGTAAAATGGACCCAGTTCCATGCAAGAGAACTGCAATGGTGTGTGATGCAGAACGACCTGGAACTTCAGGGGCAGTTAGAGCAGAAGCTCATTCTCCCAGTCTCTGTACTCCAATCACTCAGATGGTGGTTACAGATAGTCATCTCCGAGAGGAGTCCACTGGACATATACAGCCTCCAAAATCATCACAACGGACGCCAGTCCTTGGGGGTGGGGGGCTCACTCAGACACACTATGGGTCCAAGACCCCTGGGCTCAGGAGGAGAAAAATCTATCCTCAAACGAGTGGGAACTCCTAGCAATAGAAAAAGCGCTAAAGAGGTTACTTCCACGCTTAACAGGGCATCATGTGAGAATCCTATTGGACAACTGAACAGCGGTCACATATGTAAACCACCAAGGGGGCATCCGTTCTCGGTCACTGATGCAGATAACCAAAAAAACTCATGGCTAAGGCAGAACAGAATTTCTTCTCATTATCGGCCCTTCATATCCGGTATAGACAACCTGAGAGCAGACTTTCTAAGCAGGAACTGCTTAAGGCAAGGAGAATGGTCCTTAAAGTCAATTTTTCAACAAATAGTGCACATGTGGGGAAGACCCAGTGTAGACCTCTTTGCCTGAAAAACCAACAAAAAGGTTCAGAAATTCTGCGCCCTAAACCCAGCAGACAGTCCGTTAGCAGTAGACGCCTTCAGCATAGAATGGACGTCAGGACTCTTGTATGCCTTCCCACTGATATGTCTAATCCCAGCAGTTCTGAAGATCAGGGAGGACAAGGCCAGGGTGATTGTAATAGCTCCCTTTTGGTTGAGACCATGGTTTTACTGGCCAGGACCTTATAACACAGGGTCCCTTTAGCCACCCGCAGAATTCTGGGCTGCATTTGACAGCCTGGCATTTGAAAGGTCGTTGTTAGAAAAAGAAGGGTTCTCAACTGGTTTAATATCCACCTTACTTAGTAGCAGAAAACCAGTAACGACCAGGATTTATGGGAGGATATGGAAAAAACTCTGTTCCATCCCCTACTCCTCCACGATGGGATCTAAATTTAGTATTGACAGCTCTGACAGAAAGCCCTTTTGAGCCATTAAATACAACATCAGATAAAGTACCAACATTAAAAACAGCCTTGGTAGTGGCCCTTACATCGGCCCGTAGGGTTGAGCATTTAAACGTGTTATCGGCAGATCCTTCCTACACACAAATTATGGATGACAGGGTTGTATTAAAGTTAGATCCAGCATATCTCCCCAAGGTGGTGTCAAGATTCCATAGGGCTCAGGATATAATAATCCTACCCTCTTTTTGTCCTAACCCTAGCAACAAGAAAGAGGAGAGGCTCCATTGCCTAGATGTCAGGAGATGTATCTTGCAGTATTTAGAGGCGACAAAATCCTGGAGGAGATCGAGGGCTTTATTTGTGTCATTCCAGGGGTCAAAAGGGTCTTAAGGCCTCAAAACAAACTATCACTAGATGGGTGAGAGAGGTCATTTTTCTAGCGTATAGTGCAGGCAGGGCTGTTCCACACGGTCAAAAAGCCCACTCCATTAGGGCCATCGCAACGTCTAGGGCGGAGAGAGCTCATGCTAACAGCGACCAAATCTGTAAGGGGGCCACTTGGTCCTCTCCGTCTACATTTTTTAAACATTATAGGTATTTTCATGACTATGAAAATTGTACATTCACACTGAAGGCATCAAAACTATGAATTAACACATGTGGAATTATATACTTAATTTCAATTGTTTCACACTTTTTTGTTATGTCTTATAGGTTCTTCAAAGTAGCCACCTTTTGCTTTGATGACTGCTTTGCACACTCTTGGCCTTCTCTTGATGAGCTTCAAGAGGTAGTCACCGGGAATGGTTTTCACTTCACAGGTGTGCCCTGTCAGGTTTAATAAGTGGTATTTCTTGCCTTATAAATGTGGTTGGGATCAGTTGTGTTGAGCAGAAGTCTGGTGGATACACAGCTGATAGTCCTACTGAATAGACTGTTAGCTGCTTTTTCTTGCCATAATACAAATTCTAAGTAAAGAAAAACGAGTGGCTATCATTGCTTTAAGAAATGAAGGTCAGTCAGTCCGAAAAATTTGGAAAACTTTGAAAGTGTCCCCAAGTGCAGTGGCAAAAACCATCAAGTGCTACAAAGAAACTGGCTCACATGATGACCGCCCAAGGAAAGGAAGACGAAGAGTCACCTCTGCTTCTGAGGATAAGTTTATCCGAGTCACCAGCCTCAGAAATCGCAGGATAACAGCAGCTCAGATTAGAGACCAGGTCAATGCCACACAGAGTTCTAGCAGCAGACACATCTCTACAACAACTGTTAAGAGGAGACTTTGTGCAGCAGGCCTTCATGGTAAAATAGCTGCTAGGAAACCACTGCTAAGGACAGGCAACAAGTAGAAGCGACTTTTTTGGGCTAAATAACACAAGGAATGGACATTAGACCAGTGGAAATCTGTGCTTTGGTCTGAGGAGTCCAAATTTGCGATCTTTGGTTCCAACCACCTTGTCTTTGTGCAACGCAGAAAAGGTGAACGGACGGACTCTACGTGCCTGGTTTCTACCGTGAAGCATGAAGGAGGAGGTGTGATGGTGTGGGGGTGCTTTGCTGGTGACACTGTTGGGGATTTATTCAAAATTGAGTGTTCAAAGCAGTCATCAAAGCAAAAGGTGGCTAGTTTGGAGAACCTAGAATATAAGACATAATTTCAGTTGTTTCACACTTTTTTGCTAAGTATATGCTTCCACATGTTTTAATTCATAGTTTTGATGCCTTCAGTGTGAATGTACAATTTTCATAGTCATGAAAATATAGAAAAATCTTTAAATGAGAAGGCGTGTCCAAACTTTTGGTCTGTACTGTATCTGCTACCTCTGATCTGACGTTTGGGAGAAGAGTGTTACAACAGTGATCCCTCCCTAAAAGAGAATACAAATCACTGTAACTCTCTCGTGGTACCGTCATGTATGATGGAAAAACACGGTTATTACATACCTGGTAATGTGTTTTTTCATGAGACATGACAGCACCCTTATATTCCCACCCTGTTCATCACGTCATTAGTTGGGTCCATTATTAGTATTATACACTTCCTCGGGTGTTGGTATTTAGAATTGTAAAGGATGTATTATTTATGTGTACACTAACCTGCTGAGTTCTTCTTGTAAAACAACTGATGTGGGGAGAGGAGCCGCCCCTTTTATCTTGAAGGTTTCTTGTCCTTCAAGGACGGATCCCCTCTCTCGTGGTGCCGTCATGTGTCATGAAAAAACACATTACCAGGTAAGTAATACCCGTGTTTTTTCTTTTCCAGCAAGATGGTGCTGCCTGCGCAATAGTAGCTATCTGATCTCTATACACACCGATAGGTGCTATTGCGCAGGTGCGGCGGGTGCCATTTTGAAATTGTATTAAAAAAAAAAATCTTGCTCAATAACATCAAGAACACTTATTAACTGGACACTGAACATGCGATTATGCTGCGATTTTTCTTCTTATTACCGTGGGAAAGTTTCTGAACATTTTCCCACGCTGTCAAGTTCACCGCATCAGGTGGGGAGTTTGCGCATGCTCAGTGACTACAGCTGACGTCACTGAGGCTGCTCAGACTCCCCGCCTGACCTGAGGTGAACTTGACAGTGTGGTAAAATCTTCAAAAACGTTCCCACGCTAATGAGTTCAGGCGGGGAGGCTGCGCAGGCAGCTTTTCACTCATTCCTCCGTGGTTTACAGCCCGGCCGGTAGCATTAAAACCGCTCCGGGCTGTAAACTATTTAACCCCTTGAGATGGATTGCTGCATGGGACTTGACTGTTTGGCGGACAGGTATGGGATATTGTTTTTTTATTTTGCGGAAGAACGAGGCCTTCGCTTGGATTGAGAGTGCAATAAAAGATGTTAAATCTGTGTTTCATTATTTCATTAAAAGACTTTATTCTTAATGTATGTGTGTATTTTTAACCTTTTCATACCATTGGATTAATAATGGATAGGTGTCTTATTGACACCTCTCCATTATTAACTAGGCTTAATGTCACCTTACAATAGCAACCACCACAGGGCAATGGGAAGAGAAAGGCTAATTGCTGGAATAGGCGCATCTTAAAGATGTGCCTTTTCTGGGGTGGCTGGGGACAGATTTTTTTAGCCATTGGGGGGGGGGGAGCAATAACCATGGTCCCTCTCTAGGCTATTAATATCTGCCCTCAGTCACTGGCTTTCCCTCTCTGGTGGAGAAAATTGCGCGGGAGCCCACTCCAGTTTTTTCCGTGAATTAATCTTTTAATTTAATACTTTCCGCTCCAAAATTTTACACACGCAGCATTTTGCAGACATTATCATCACTATCCCTGTTGGGGCTCATAATCTACATTCCCAATCAGTATGTCTTTGGAATGTGGGAGGAAACCGGAGTACCCGAAGGAAACCCACGCAAACATTGGGATAACATGCAAACTCCTTGCAGATGTTGTCCTACGCGGGATTTTGAACCCAGGACTTTAGCCCTGCAAAGCTGCAGAGCTAACCACTGATCCTTCGTGCTACCCTATATGTTTGCATGAATATTTGAGGCAATGGATCCATTATATGTCCATTTTGCAAGCCAGCAAGAAAATCTCGCCATACGGATGTCACACAGACTTTAATGAGAAAAAATTGCATCCTCTCATTGCACACGAATGACATACGGATCACTGTTGGGGAACATTTCTACAACTCGGCCGTGAAAATCAGACTTTTTTTATGCATTGTGTGTGACGCAGGCCTAATCAGTATAACTGCACCGACGTGAATCTGTGGGTAGGTTACTGTGCACAATACTGCTGATAGTCAGGTAGTCATCTAGAATTGCGTTCCCAGAGGTGTGAGCACTAATTGGCTGCTTTGCCTTTACTCTGTTGTCATCCCTAACCATTTCAATCTGGTTGACGTCTGGAGATTATGTATGTGGCATAGCACTATATCCATTTATTTATTGGTTACATAGCCCTTGCATAATCTAGATTTGTGTTTTGGGTAATTATCCTGTTGCAACAGATTGTCCCAGTAACCTTATAAACCAACCTGTTTCTTCTTCTGAAGTAGAAAAAGCTGCCCCTGTGCTCAAGTGAAACAAATAACTACATCTGGTGGGTTCTCTGCCCTACACTACAAAAAAATATGCAACTGCCCTTGGCTCACACCTCACTAGCTATTTTAACTCTTTAGGAAATGGATGCACACCTGGTACAACCACCCCTTATGGCCCTAATAACTATCAGGCCATGTTCACACGTTGTGGTTTTTACCGCGGATCCGTGGTCCTTTTGACGCTGTGGATCTGCAGCAGTTTTCCATGCGGTTTACAATACCATGTAAACCTATGGAAAACCAAATCTGCAGTGCACATGCTGCGGAAAAAAAGCGCGGAAACGCAGTTGTTTTTTTCCGCAGCATGTCAATTCTTTGTGCGGATCTGCAGCGTTTCTGCACCCATTGACTTGTATTGAGTCGGGCACTTCCGCAGCAAAACCGCAGATGTAAAAAAAGATCTGTTTAGCTGCGGGTGAAAACGCTGCAGTTCAGGAGGGGGGAAGAGTGTGGGCGGTTACTGTGTGTGTCTGTGTGTGCAGGCCTGCCGGGGGTCCGTCCGGCCTGCTGGGGGTCTGTGCGGGCTGCCTGGGGGTCTGTACAGGCCTTTTGGGGGTCTGTGCGGGCCTGTCGGGGGTCTCTGTGTATGTGTGTGTACAACAATGACAGTGATTGACACATTAGCCAATGATGGGACAGTAGTAGTCCCATCATCCGGCTAATGTGTTGAGTGTAAAAAAACAAACAAAAAAAAACACAAACATATAACATAAAACCTATAGCATACAACATGTAACATACAACATATAACAGTACATACAACATATAACATAACATACAACATAACAGTACATACAACATATAACAGAACATACAACAGAACATGTAACATATAACTTAACAGAACATACAACATATATCAGTACATACAACATATAACACATAACCGAACATATAACATAGAACATATAACAGAACATATATATATATATATATATATATATATATATATGTATATATGTATATATATATATATATATATAGTCTAAGGGGTACATCCGTCTGTCTTTTTGTCTGCAACTTCCGTCACGGAAATCCCGCGTCGCTGATTGGTCTCGCCAGCTGCCTGTCACGGCTGCCACGACCAATCAGCAACGGGCACAGTCAGATTAGTCCCTCCCCTACTCCCCTGCAGTCAGTGCATGGCGCCCGCATACTCCCCTCCAGTCACCGCTCATACAGGGTTAATGCCAGCGGTAACAGACCGCGTTATGCCGCGGGTAACGCACTCCGTAACCTCTGCTATTAACCCTGTGTGACCAAGTTTTTACTATTGATGCTGCCTATGCAGCATCAATAGTAAAAAGATCTAATGTTAAAAATAAAAAAAATAAAAAAAACCTGCTATGCTCACCTACCATAGTCCGACGATGCGCTCGCGCCTGCCGCCAGCTTCCTTTCCCAGAGATGCATTGCGAAATTACCCAGAAGACTTAGCGGTCTCGCGAGACTGCCAAGTCATCTGGGTAAGTTTGCAATGCATCCTGGGAACGGAAGATGTCGGCAGCCGCACGCGCATCATCAGAAGTTCTGTGGATCCCGGCGGGTGAGTATATAACTATTTTTTATGGTGCTCACACTGCTAAATACTATGTGGGCTGTGTTAGATACCGCGTGGCTGCTATATACTGTGTGGGCCGTGTTATATCCTACGTGGGCAGTGTTATTTACTGTGTGGCCTATGGCCTATATTCACGCATCGGGTATTTTACCATATGTATATATGTATATAGCAGCCAC
Organism: Ranitomeya imitator; assembly: GCF_032444005.1. Classification (NCBI taxonomy): domain Eukaryota; kingdom Metazoa; phylum Chordata; class Amphibia; order Anura; family Dendrobatidae; genus Ranitomeya; species Ranitomeya imitator. Next base: position 171,555,188 of record NC_091286.1, read on the forward strand.
ATGGTATATACCACAGGCCACGGTATACTACGTGGCCTGTGCTATATACTATGTGGCTGCTATATACATATATACATACATATTCTAGAATACTCGATGCGTTAGAATCGGGCCACCATCTAGTACAACATATAACAGAACGTACAACATATAACAGAACGTACAACATATAACAGAGTACATACTCACCATCACTTGTCACTTTGATCCCCGAAGCCAGTGTCACCTGTAAAAAATATTAAAATAATAAACAAACACTGTACTCCCTGATCCGCAGATATCCAATTAAAACGAGTGTCCCACGACGATCTTCCGTGGAGAGCAACAGCATTAGCTGATGCGACCGCTCTCCAGGGGCTCCAGGAATACAATGATGGAAGGTATCCTTCCGCACTGTATTCCTCCACCACTGTAAAAAATAGTCCCTAGTCTCACTTGTGGCACTGCTGTGTGAGAAAGTTCCCAGGCAGCAATGCCATAAAATGAGACCCTGAACTCAGGTAGCCTCTTCAGTGATGCACTGCATGAGCCATTGTCTTCTGTCAGTGTGTCACTGAAGGTCTATAGAGCAGTGACATCACCCGATGTCACTGTTCTATAGGAGAGATCGTCGTGGGACACAAATAATTAATTGTACTATGGCGGAAAGTGAGTATACGGTTGGTTTATTTTTAGTTTTTTGCAGGTGATCGAGTATGGCAAGTATAGTTAAATTAAGAATATTAGAATACTTTTTTTCTGGCTGTGTCTTTATTTTTTTTTTTAAAACTCTTTCATTACTATAGGGTTCATAATGGGTAGGCGTCTTATTGACGCCTCTCCATTATTAAAGGGAACCTGTCACCCCCAAAATCGATGGCGAGGTAAGCTCACCGTCATCAGGGGCTTATCTACAGCATTCTGTAATGCTGTAGATAAGCCCCTGGTGTAACCTGAAAGAGGAGAAAAAGAGGTTAGATTATACTCACCCAGGGGCGGTCCCGCTGCGGTCTGGTCAAATGGGTGTCTCAGGTCCGCTACGGCGCCTCCCATCTTCATTCCATGACGTCCTCTTCTGGGCTTCATGCCGCGGCTCCGGCACAGGCGTACTTTGTCTGCCCTGTTGAGGGCAGAGCAAAGTACTGCAGTGCGCAGGCGCCGGGCCTCTGACCTTTCCGGTGCCTGCGCACTGCAGTACTTTCCTCTGCCTTCAACAGGGCAGACAAAGTACGCCTGCGACGTGAAGACCAGAAGAGGAAGTCATGGAATGAAGATGGGAGGCGCCGAAGCGGACCGGAGACACCCATTTGACCAGACCGCAGTGGGACCGCCCCTGGGTGAGTATAATCTAACGTCTTTTTCTCCTCTTTCAGGTAACATCGGCGGCTTATCTACAGCATTACAGAATGCCCAGCCACGTAGTATATTGCCCAGCACAGAGCCACGTAGTATAGAGACTTAAAATACAAATAAACATACTCACCTTCCGAAGGCCCGTTGAAAGTCCTGCTATACTCGCCCTCCGCCGCCTTTTTCGCTCCTCTGGACGCTCCCGGGACCACTCCATTGCAAGCGCCAGCTTCCGCTCCTAGGGCTTGTGTAAGCAGGACCTATGATGACGTCGCGGTCACATGACCGTGACGTCAAGGCAGGTCCTTGTCGCACACCAGCCCTGGGAGCGGAAGCTGGCGCTTGCAGTGGCGCGGTCCCGGGAGCGTCCAGAGGAGCGGGAAAGGCGGCGGAGGGTGAGTATAGCAGGTTTTTTTTTTATTAAATTATTTTTAACATGACATATTTTTACTATTGATGCCGCATAGGCAGCATCAATAGTAAATAGTTGGGGACACACAGGGTTAATAGCAGCGGTAACGGAATGCATTACACCGCGGGCCGTTACCGCTGCCATTAACCCTGTGTGAGTGGAGGGGATCACGGAGCGGGCGCCGGGCAGTGAGTGCAGGGGAGTAGGGGAGGGACTAATCGGACTGTGCCCATCGCTGATTAATCGTGGCAGCCATGACAGGCAGCTGCCGAGACCAATCAGCGAACGAATAACCGTGACAGACAGACAGACGGAAGTGATCCTTAGACAATCATGTAAATAGGTTATCACCTCTACACTAATAACTTTTATACCAGCATCCCACTCTTCAAATCCCTCTCTGCGCGAGGTACCACAGCCTGTGGTACTGTCCGCAAAAATTAGAGAGGCCTCCCGAAAATGCCACTTGGGCATAGTAACATAGTAACATAGTAACATACATAGTAACATAGTTAGTAAGGCCGAAAAAAGACATTTGTCCATCCAGTTCAGCCTATATTCCATCATAATAAATCCCCAGATCTACGTCCTTCTACAGAACCTAATAATTGTATGATACAATATTGTTCTGCTCCAGGAAGACATCCAGGCCTCTCTTGAACCCCTCGATGCAGATGCTCAGAAGGGGTGACAGCAGAGCCCAATGCAGCGACCACCTGCTGGTAGTCAAGGACAAGAGGGATGTCCTTCTCTTGACCACCATACACGGTCATGGCAGCGCCCTCAGCACTGTACGAGGTGCCTCTGCACAGGTCTGCCGACCGGACTGTGTACTCTGTGGTACAACAAAAACATTGGGGGGGGGGGCGTTGTTCTCTCTGATCAACTCCTCCAACCGAGCAGTGCTTTGAGAAAGACCAAGGTGTGGTACAAAAGGCTGGCCATGCACATCGTACAAATGGCAATGCTCAGCGCTTTCCTGCTGTCACAATGTGCACACCACACCAGTACGTAATACCTTCAGTTCCAGGAGGTAGTGGTTAAGGTCCCGATATTTGGCCCTAAGGAAGGAGGGGCCCCAGTACTTCCGGAACCGAAGGTGCTTGTATTGTACCAGGTTAGCATTTCCAAGTGGTGGTCCCGCAAACTGGAAAAAAAGGTAAGGCGCAAAAAAGGTACAGAGTGTGTTACAAAAGGGGAATACGCAAGGACACTATTTATCAACGCGACACATGCCCCGAAAAAAGATTTTTCACGGATGTGTTGTAAAAAGGGAATAATAAAAAAAAGAAAGGATAAAAAAGTTCTTGCCAAAAATGAGCGCTGGTGCTAATCGGTGGTATACGTCTGATCGGCGGCTGTAGGACTCACACACTGGTGCAAAGGGGGTAGAGAAAAAAATTGTTTGTGGAGAGAAAAAAAAAGTTGTGGAAAACAGTGAGCACAAGTGCGTACCAGTGATTTGTGTCACTGATCGACAATTAGCAGCTGCAGGATGCACGTACGGTGCAAAAGAGTGGGGTGGAAAAGACAGGAACAAAAATAAGACCTGGAAAACCGCGAGCACAGACGTTGATCAGTGATTTGCGTCACTGATCAGCGTTTGGCAGCTGCAGGATGCACAAAAAAAAGAAAAAACCTGCCAAAAATCGAGCGATCAAGTACTAATCAGCGCTCGGCTGCAGAAGGGAGGGGGGGCAGAGATTGGGGTGGATTAAGAAAGATCCGGCAAGGATCAGGAACTCTTCTTCTTTTCAGCAGAAAAATGAGCACAGGCAACAGCAGCTATTGTGATATCACAGTCTTCTGTGGCACCTGTACAATCCGCAGCTAGTATGAGGAAGTACAGGGCAGTCACTGCCAGGTTACAGTGCGTCTGTGCGCTCTGTTGTGCGCTCTGTTGATTGCACCATTCAGAACAGGCCTTGGTGATCCAGACATTGCTAAGCCCCAGCTTATGTTCGGTGCTCTTATAGCACCAAGCATAGGCTGGACATCAGCGTTTCAGGCAATCTGATTGCGTGAAACACTGAGAAATGCTGCAAATGGCTGTTCCAGGCTGAGAACCACTAGTGACTGAGCTTCTGCGAGCGCAGCATCAGTGACCGATGGTGACATCATCGAGGTTACTTCCAGTCACTGAGGCTGCATTCCCAGACGGCAAATGAACTGCGGTGACCTCAGTGTTGGCAGGGATCTCACTGAGGTCACCGCAGTTCAGCCCTGCTGGGAACCAACATATGGGGTATCAGCGTACTCAGGACCAATAGCACAACATCTTTTGGGGTCCAATTTCTCCTGTTACCCTTGGGAAAATAAAAATATTGGATCTGAAGTAAAAAAAAATTGTGAAAAAGAGTTAAATGTTCATTTTTTATTTTTTTAAACATTCCAAAAATTCCTGTGAAGCAGCGGAAAGGTTAATAAACTTCTTGGTTTTCCGCACCTTGAGGGGTGCAGTTTTTAGAATGGTGTCACTTTTGGGTATCTTCTATCATATAGACCCCTCAAAGTGACTTCAAATGTGAAGTCCCTAAAAAAAAAAAAATGGTGTTGTAAAAATGAGAAATTGCTAGTCAACTTTTAACCCTTATAACTCCCTAACAAAGAAAAATTTGGTTCCAAAATTGTACTGATGTAAAGTAGACATGTGGAAAATGTTACTTAAGTACCGTATTTTGTGTGACTTATCTCTGCGATTTAAGGGCATGAAAATTCAAAGTTGGAAAATTGCAAAACTTTCAAAGTTTACTCCAAATTTCTGTTTTTTTCACAAATAAACGCATGTTGTATCAAAGAAAATGTTACCACTAACATGAAGTACAATATGACACGAGAAAACATTCTCAGAATAACTGGATCCGTTGAAGCGTTCCAGAGTTAGTTACTACCGCATAAAGTGACAGTGGTTAGAATTGTAAAAATTGGCCTGGTCTTTAACGTGCAAAACACCCTTGGGGTTAAAGCGATAATCATTCAAAGTTGGAAAATTGCAATTTTAAAAAAAAAAATTTGTGAAGTCTTTGATATTTTTATAAATAAACACAGAAAATATTGACATAAATTTACTATTATCATAAAGTATAATGTCACAAAAAAAATCTCAAAATCAATGGGATCTGTTGAAGCGTTCCAGAGTTATTACCTTATAAAGTGACAGTGGTTAGATTTAATAAATGTTGCCCGGTCACCATGGGGTTAAGATGAAATCATATCCAGCCACACAGCCAGGCTCTGATTTTTTTTTTTTTTATACATTTCTAGTGGTTTATTATACAACTACTGCACAAACCTTTTACACCAATATTTTTTCATAACAGATAACTACTGAAGAGATTCAGAATGAAGTATGTGATCAGGATGAAACAGGGAAAGTAATGAAAGTTTTACTGTAAATTTAATTTTTACCTTAAATTGTGTGATTTAAATGATCGTTAATAAAAATTTTATTTTGCAGCAGCAAAACACACAAAAGGTAGAAGCGAGTAAAGTACCAGAATATATAAAAAAAGCTGCCAAGAAAGCCGCAGAATTTAACAGCAACTTAAATCGTGAAAGGATGGAGGAGAGACGAGCTTATTTCGACCTACAAACACATGTGAGATGAGCTTTTATTTTAAAAATGTGAAATTTGACTAATTATAAATAGCTTGGCCTATAAAATCTACTCTTTTTTCACTCTGTACGAAGCCAAAAAAAGCAGCACAACTTTGTAAAATTTAGATAAGTCATCAGATTGCACATTTTAAGGTATCCTTTTTTCAACTTTTTATGACCTTGTACATGCCCATATGCAGCTTACAGGAGTTGATCCTATTGACAGATTCCCTTTGAGGGTATGTGCTGCAGGTTAAATGCTGCGTACTTGTGCAGCATCCAACCTGCAGTGTCCAGCTGTTACAGCATAGTGGATGGGTTTTCAATAAATCCCGTGCACAGACGCCTGCAGCTTGTGGAGACGGACATGCGGCGCATCTCTCCAGACGGCAGCGCGTCTATTTATCTTGCAGAGACGCAAGCCTAAGCAAGATAAATTTCACCCATACAATGTATTGGATGCAGTGAATCCACACAGTTCAGTGAACACATGCTGATTCACCTGTGTTCAATAGACGGCAGCACATTGAACGCTGTGGACATGTGCTGTATCCAAAGCGCTGCAAAATCCTGAACGTGTGCACATACCCTTAAAGATAACCTTCCACCACTTTTAAAAGCTACACTGGCCACATCATACTGAAGTGCTTGAAGATCTGAATAAAACACATTTTTTATTTTTCAACTCTGTTGCGGAGACATTAGCTTGCAAACCTTATTGCTAATTTCCAATATAACCAAAGGGGCATTAACATAGATTCTTCACGGGGGGCGTTTACTTTTTACCCTTCATGATGTTGCCCAGTCATAAACAGAAGGGTCATACAGGGTTAAAAAGAACATGTCAGAAGCATTTTGCTTTGTAAATTGCAGACAGAGCCATAGTAGTGCTGTAATAATGATAAAAATGAATAAATCAGTTTTGTGGTTCTTGAGTAATGAGTATTTAAAGCTTTTCTGTAGTCATGTCTTTTTGCATCAGGGCGGGTCTATGAGCAAAGTCTTTTCTTAAGGTACCGTCACACTGAGCAACTTTAGAACGATAGCGATCCGTGACGTTGCAGCGTCCTGGATAGCGATATCGTTGTGTTTGACACGCAGCAGCGATCAGGATCCTGCTGTGACATCGCTGGTCGTTGCTGAAAGTCCAGAACTTTATTTTGTCGCTGGATCACCCGCTGACATCGCTGAATCGGCGTGTGTGATGCCGATCCAGCGATGTGTTCACTGGTAACCAGGGTAAACATCGGGTTACTAAGTGCAGGGCCGCGCTTAGTAACCCGATATTTACCCTGGTTACCATTGTAAGTGTAAAAAAAAAAAAAAAAAAAAAAAAAACACTACATACTTACATTCCGGTGTCTGTCGCGTCCCTCGCCTTCAGCTTCCCTGCACTGTGTCAGCGCCGGCCGTAAAGCAGAGCACAGCGGTGACGTCACCGCTCTGCTTTACGGTCGGCGCTTACACAGTGCAGGGAAGCTGACGCCGGGGGACGCGACAGACACCGGAATGTAAGTATGTAGTATGTTTTTTTTTTTTTTTTTACATTTATAATGGTAACCAGGATAAACATCAGGTTACTAAGCGCGGCCCTGCGCTTAGTAACCCGATGTTTACCCTGGTTACCCGGGGACTTCGGCATCGTTGGTCGCTGGAGAGCTGTCTGTGTGACCGCTCTCCAGCGACTAAACAGCGATGCTGCAGCGATCAACATCTACACTACAGCCCTACACTACAGCCTTGCAGCGCAGCACTACAGCCTTGCAGCGCTGGAGTCCTGGGTTCAAACCCCACTAAGGACAACATCTGCAAAGAGTTTGTATGTTCTCTCTGTGTTTGCGTGGGTTTCCTCCGGGTACTCCGGTTTCCTCCCACATTCCAAAGACATACAGATAGGGAATGTAGATTGTGAGTCCGTCGGGGACAGCGAAGATAATGTGTGCAAACTGTAAAGCGCTGCGGAATATGTTAGCGCTATATAAAAATAAAGATTATTATTAGATTATATCGCTGCAGCATCGCTTAATGTGACGGTACCTTTAGGGTATGTGTCCACGTTCAGGATTGCATCAGGATTTGGTCAGGATTTTTCATCAGTATTTGTAAGCCAAAACCAGGAGTGGAACAATTAGAGGAAAAGTATAATAGAAACATATGCACCACTTCTGCATTTATCACCCACTCCTGGTTTTGGCTTACAAATACTGATGAAAAATCCTGACCAAATCCTGATGCAATCCTGAACGTGGACACATACCCTTATTGTTTTGGCCCCTCCGGCTGCCTCTGTTTGAATGACTGGTCTCTGATCTGTCAGTCACCTGTCTCTATCTTAAATATTGGTCCTGCGCAGTAATGTTTGTCTCCATAAAGCACTGAGTCTCCCACAAAAGGGCGGGGGCACATGCGGGTAGCATCTACAGTTGTGGCCAAAAGAATTGACACCCCTGCAATTCTGTCACATAATACTCAGTTTCTTCCTGAAAATGATTGCAATCACAAATTCTTTGGTATTATCTTCATTTAATTTGTCTTAAATCAAAAAACACAAAAGAGAATGAAGCAAAAAGCAAAACATTGATCATTTCACACACAACTCCAAAAATGGGCCAGACAAAAGTATTGGCACCCTCAGCCTAATACTTGGTTGCACAACCTTTAGCCAAAATAACTGCGACCAACCGCTTCCGGTAACCATCAATGAGTTTCGTACAATGCTCTGCTGGAATTTTAGACCATTCTTCTTTGGAAAACTGCTCCAGGTCCCTGATATTTTAATGGTGCCTTCTCCAAACTGCCATTTTTAGATCTCTCCACAGGTGTTCTATGGGATCCAGGTCTGGACTTATTGCTGGCCACCTTAGAAGTCTCCAGTGCTTTCTTTCAAACCATTTTCTGGTGCCTTTTGAAGTGTGTTTTTGGTCATTGTACTGCTGGAAGACCCATGACCTCTGTGGGAGAACCAGCTTTCTCACACTGGGCTCTACATTATGCTGCAAAATTTGTTGGTAGTCTTCAGACTTCATAATGCCATACACACGGCCAAGCAGTCCAGTGCCAGAGGCAGCAAAGCAACCCCAAAACATCAGGGAACCTCCGCCATGTTTGACTGTAGGGACTGTGTTCTTTTTCTTTGAATGCCTCTTTTTTTCTTCTGTAAACTCTGTTGATGCCTTTGCCCAAAAAGCTCTACTTTTGTCTCATCTGACCAAAGAACATTGCCAAAACTTACCTGAAAAAGCCTAAAACGTTTTGGAAGAAACTCCAGCCTGGCTTTTTTATGTCTCGGGGTAAGAAGTGGGGTCTTCCTGGGTCTCTCTTACCATACAGTCCATTTTCATTCATACGCCGACGGATAGTACGGGTTGACACTGTTGTACCCTCGGACTGCAGTGCAGTTTGAACTTGTTTGGAAGTTAGTCGAGGTTCTTTATCCAACATCTGCACAATCTTGCGTTGAAATCTACTGTCAATTTTTCTTTTCCGTCCACATCTAGGGAGGTTAGCCACAGTGCCATGGGCTTTAAACTTCTTGATGACACTGCGCACGGTAGACACAGGAACATTCAGGTCTTTGGAGATGGACTTGTAGCCTTGAGATTGCTCATGCTTCCTCACAATTTGGTTTCTCAAGTCCTCAGACAGTTCTTTGGTCTTCTTTCTTTTCTCCATGCTCAATGTGGTACACACAAGGACACAGGACAGAGGTTGAGTCAACTTTAATCCATGTCAACTGGCTGCAAGTGTGATTTAGTTATTGCCAACACCTGTTAGGTGCCACAGGTAAGTTACAGGTGCTGTTGATTACACAAATTAGTGAAGCATCACATGATTTTTCGAACAGTGCCAATACTTTTGTCCACCCCCTTTTTTATGTTTGGTGTGGAATTATATCCAATTTGGCTTTAGGACAATTCTTTTTGTGTTTTTTCATTTAAGACAAATTAAATGAAGATGGTAATAATAACAAAGAATTTGTGTTTGCAATCATTTTCAGGAAGAGACTGAGAATTATCTGACAGAATTGCAGGGGTGTCAATTATTTTGGCCACAACTGTAAAAGTCTATACTTATGCTCAGCCTGTGCATGCGTAGCCAGAGGAACTGTGTGGTAGCACGCATAAGAGAAGACCTTAAACATCTCGCTGATCTTCTAGGCACGGTGGACAGCGCATGCGCAGATTAAGGATTGGTATAGACTTTTCTTAGGAGACCTTGGCTGGGTTCACATGTAGTATAAAAAGTAGTCAGTTTCATCCAGAAAATTCGGATAATATTCTTTTTTTTTTCTCACTTGTCATCTGTGTGCAGACTGTGTGCAATCAATTTTTTTTTTTTTTAACTGAAACATTTATTAATAATTTACAACACCGTATACAGTTTTCTATGTTAGGCTAGTTTCACATTTGCATTACAATCTGCAGCGATTAATCCGCAACCTCAAGTGCACGAAAAACCACATGCAAGCGCGTACAAACGCAGCGTTTTTTAGACGCATAAGGTAACGCATGCGGTTAAAAAAATGCAGCGTTTACACGCTTTTTTATGCGTTTTGCATGCGTTTGCGTTTTCTGTTCGCATGGTGGAAAATTTAACAGGAGAAAAATCTAGATAAACAGACACCGCCAATGGGACTTGTTATGAACAGGTGATTCAGAACCACAATGGACCTAGTGGTTAAGAGCACACAAAGTGACCTGATAGTTACTAACATAGGACGAGCTCTGAGACGTGGGAACTCTGCTGACCGCAATTCCTAATCCTATCATACCACACTAGAGGTAGCCGTGGATTGCGCCTAACGCTCCCTATGCAACTCGGCACAGCCTGAGAAACTAGCTAGCCCTGAAGATAGAAAAATAAGCCTACCTTGCCTCAGAGAAATTCCCCAAAGGAAAAGGCAGCCCGCCACATATAATGACTGTGAGTTAAGATGAAAATACAAACACAGAGATGAAATAGACTTAAGAAAAGCGAGGCCCGACTTACTGAATAGACCGAGGATAGGAAAGATAGCTTTGCGGTCAGCACAAAAACCTACAAACAACCACGCAGAGGGGGCAAAAAGACCCTCCGCACCGACTAACGGTACGGAGGTGCTCCCTCTGCGTCTCAGAGCTTCCAGCAAGCAAGAGAAACCAATATAGCAAGCTGGACAGAAAATATAGCAAACAAAAGTAACACAAGCAAAACTTAGCTTATGCAGGGCAGACAGGCCACAAGAACGATCCAGGAGAAAGCAAGACCAATACTGGAACATTGACTGGAGGCCAGGAACAAAGAACTAGGTGGAGTTAAATAGAGCAGCACCTAACGACTTAACCTCGTCACCTGAGGAAGGAAACTCAGAAGCCGCAGCCCCACTCACATCCACCAGAGGAAGCTCATAGACAGAACCAGCCGAAGTACCACTCATGACCACAGGAGGGAGCTTAACCACAGAATTCACAACAGGGACTACAGTGGGCGTGTATTATGGGATATCTATATATAGACCCTTGGACTGCTGAAATCTTAAAAGTTTGCTACTGTATCCTGTGTCATGATGGATCTTCACATGGAGAGTTTTTATTTCAACCTGGATATAAGCATCAAGCTGTTTCTTGCCTGTGCGTTTGCTTGGGAGCAACAAAGAAATAGAGAATGACAGAGAAGGATACGGCGTAGGCATTTTTTGAGACACCCCATTATTGAACTCCGGGAGAGCCGTGGAGCCTACCACACGCTATATGGTAAGCTTAATGCCAACCCGGACAATTTCCTGGAATATACCAGGATGTCTCAAGACTTTTCTCTAGTCTCCTTCCACGACGGCATACGGAGGTTGCCTCTTTGCCCTAATGGGGAACAGGAAATACGGAGAGGTTAAAAGGCCCTCCCACCTGCCAGTGTCTTTCCTGTTCCCCATGGGACAGAGAGGTTCCGTGTACTGTGGTGGCCGACGACTACAGGACCTGACTGGGCTTTGCCTCTCTAAAGCTGGGCAGCATGGGTCGTGTCTCACCTCCCTCGTTGTGCTGCTCCCGTCGTGCCGCTTTGCGGTGTCCTCGGGATCGTTCCCGTGCCTTCCCGCACCCCCTAGAGGGTAAAGCAGGCCAGTGATCCCGACCGGAGTCCTCTCCGAGCTCTCCGGTCTCCTCTCCCTCTGCGCGCTCTGCCGGCGTCCAGGAAGTGATCGCGCACGTAACTTCCGGTCTCTTCTGCCGCTCAATGCAGCACTTCCGCCGGCGGCACCTCGTGCAGTACGCTGTTCCTCCACCCGGGACCATGAAGGGGAGGAGGGAATCATCCTTCGCTGGGGGCAGGATTTTTACTACGGTATAAAAAACCTGCCTGAAACCATCGCACATAAGACTGTCCTGATGGAAGGCAGTACCTGCCCTGCGCCTGCAGAGCCCAGCGCTGCCCATGCCACAGTAAGTGTTGCAGGGACTGAGATCTTTAGATAGGTGACCTAGGGGATCTTTATTTTTCTGACACTTCGCTCCCTCTCGTTGTAGGGAGACAAGTCTACCCTAAAACCTCTATTAAAAGGAAATGTGCTATCTGCAATATTAAATTGCCCCCATTATGGAAGAAAAAACTCTGCAGATCATGTACTGACAAAATAGTCAGAGCAGAGCAACTTTCCCTATTGGAAGAAATCCGCACTCTAGTCAAGCAAGAGGTGCAGTCTTCCTTGGCGGCCTTTACCCCTCCACCCCCACCACCACTTTCTCCAGCAAAGAAAAGAAAAATTCAGGATGAGGATTCTGAGTCTGAATCAGACCTCTCCTATGCCTCAGGTAGACGGGAAGAACCTATGTCCCCTATGACCTCTGAAACTAGGGGAAACGTGTAGGATTCCTGGTACACTCTAATATAACTGACATGATTAACAAAGAGTGGGAACTGCCAGAAAAACGCCTCAGCATACCCTCTGAGATGAAACACAGATTCCCCTTAGAAGGAGTTTCGGCCAGATGGGATATTCCCCAAGGTTGACTCACAAGTGGCAAGAGTGGCAAATGGCAAAAAGAATGGCTCTTCCATTCGAAGACTCCTCACAATTAAAAGATCCAATGGACAGGAAAATAAAGTTTATTGAAAAAATCTTGGGAGACTTCTACGGTAGCCCTTAATGCCAATATTGCTTCAACTTGTGTAGCTAGAGCCCTTTTCCACAACGGATGCCAGCAAGAGAGGCTGGGGGGGCCATGATAAACGATGCCCCCTTCCAAGGTCTCTGGGACCGGGCAACAAGCAGAAAGTCATCCAACTACAGAGAACTAAAAGCTGTAGAGGAAGCCCTTCTAATAGGGGTTCATCTCATCAGGGGATATCACGTTCGAGTATATTCGGACAATATGACTGCAGTTGCCCACATCAGACACCAGGGCAGTTCAAAGAACAACAACTTAAGGAACATATCCACCCAAATATGCTCTTGGGCAGAGAGATACAGTTATATGAAAAAGTTTGGGCACCCCTATTAATCTTAAGCTTAATGTTTTATAAAAAATTGTTTTTTTTGCAACAGCTATTTCAGTTTCATATATCTAATAACTGTTGGACACAGTAATGTTTCTGCCTTGAAATGAGGTTTATTGTACTAACAGAAAATGTGCAATCTGCATTCAAACAAAATTTGACAGGTGCATAAGTATGGGCACCCTTATGTTCTTGTTTTAAATACGCCTACCTACTTTTTACTGACTTACTAAAGCACTTTTTTTGTTTTCTAACCTCATTGAGCTTTGAACTTCATAGCCAGGTGTATGCAATCATGAGAAAAGCTACTTAAAGTGGCCACTTGCAAGTTGTTCTCCTGTTTGAATCTCCTCTGAAGAGTGGCATCATGGGCTCCTCAAAACAACTGTCTAATGATCTGAAAACAAAGATTATTCAACATAGTTGTTCAGGGGAAGGATGCAAAATGCTGTCTCAGAGATTTAACCTGTCAATTTCCACTGTGAGGAACATAGTAAGGAAATGGAAGAACACAGGTTGTAATAAGATTATGCTAATGTTCTATGGAGACCGATGATGTGAGTCAGAATGACGACAAACACAGTATATCACAGTTCAAGATATATATATATATATTGTAGGAAGATGAACTTCAGATAACTGATGCAAACTGCAGCTTTACAGATAAGCAAGTAAACAGTCTCAAGAAAATGCAGATATTAGAAGTACAGACCGAGGGTGCAAGTACAAGTCCAGCAATGCAGTATCCAGAGGTCAGAGCCTGGGCTGGCTCCTAGCAGAGGGGCAGACCGTAGCAGAGGTGGGTGCAGAGCAGGTAAAGAGTAACAGAGTCTTTCCGGTGGTACGTAGATCCAGAAGCAAGTGGGGTATCCCGAGGAGTAGAAGAACAAGCAGGTTGCAAGTCCTTGAGCTTGGCAGCAAGTGAGATACAAGATACACAAGCAAGGTATAGTGTGCAGAGTTCCTTTATATATGCAGTAGACAGGAAACAAGGAGTATCAGACAGGAAACAAGATGGCCCCCATGAAGCCAGCCACTCCATCTTGGGTAAGGGCAGAATCCAATAGAACTAAGGGCAAAAACAAAAAACAGGTATGCAGTCTCAGTCCTTACACAGGTACAGTTCTTGTTAAGGCCAGAAGTGGCAGGCCAAGAAAAACATCAGAAAGGCAAAGAAGAATAATGGTGAGATCAGTCAAGAACAATCCTCAGACCACCTCCAGAGAGCTGCAGCATCAACTTGCTACAGATGGTGTCACTGTGCATCGGTCAACTATACAACGCACTTTGCACAAAGAGAAGCTGTATGGAAGAGTGATGCGAAAGAAGCCGTTTCTGCAAGCACGCCACAAACAGAGTTGGCTGAGGTACGCAAAAGCACATTTGGAGAAGCCAATTTCTTTTTGGAAGAAGGTCCTGTCGACTGATGAAACCAAGATTGAGTTGTTTGGTCATACAAAAAGGCATTATGCATGGTGGCCAAAAAACAAAATTCCAAGAAAAACACTTGCTACCCACAGTAAAATTTGGTGGAGGTTCCATCATGCTTTGGGGCTGTGTGGCCAATGCCGGCACCGGGAATCTTGTTAAAGTTGAGGGACGCATGGATTCCTCTCAGTATCAGCAGATTCTTGACAATAATGTTCATGAATCAGTGACAAAGTTGAAGTTACGCAGGGGATGGATCTTTCAGCAAGACAATGATCCAAAACACCGCTCCAAATCTACTCAGGCATTCATGCAGAGGAACAATTACACTGTTCTGGAATGGCCATCCCAGTCCCCAGACATGAATATCATTGAACATCTGTGGGATCATTGGAAGAGGGCTGTCCATGCTCGGCGACCATCAAACTTAACTGAACTGGAATTGTTTTAAGAGGAATGGTCAAAAATACCTTCATCCAAGATCAGGGAACTCATTAAAAGCTACAGGAAGCGACTAGAGGCTGTTATTTTTGCAAAAGGAGGATCTACTAAATATTAATGTCACTTTTCTGGTGGGGTGCCCATACTTATGCACCTGTCAAATTTTCTTTGAATGCAGATTGCACATTTTCTGTTAGTACAGTAAACCTCATTTCAAGGCAGAAACATTATTGTGTCCAACAGTTATTAGATATATGAAACTGAAATAGCTGTTAAAAAAAAACAATTTTATAAAACATTAAGCTTAAGATTAATAGGGGTGCCCAAACTTTTTCATATAACTGTATCTACTATCTCTGACGGCAATTCACCTGAAAGGCTCTTCCAACACCCAGACCGACTATCAGTCATCTTCATCACCGCACTTCTCATGATGTTGCCTCATTCGCGCCACCAGGCCTTGCATCTCTTTGTTGCATCGTTTGCATTTTGCACGCATGCCTGCCTTAACGATAGGCGAAGGAGCTTCATTAAAATATTCCCAAACTGGGTCTCTTTTACGGCCTGCTGCCATTATAAGGAAAGAATGTAATAAACCTCAGATCGTACACACAAACAGATCCAGACTTGTCTGTCTGTGGCTATGCTGCAGTATTGTGCTCAAAGTTTCACTTTTATTTTCTTGTCTGCTTGCCCTTCCTCCTCCTCACACTTAGATTCACATTCTTCTTGTGCAGATCTATTCCACTCCAAACAATCAGAAACATATTGTCTAACTTCTTGGACTTGGCACTGAAGGGGTTGATTCTGTATTCATAGGTTTGTAGAACAATAGGATTAAGGTCTTTTTCTCAACTCTGTTCATGTTATAACATTTTGCCGTGAAGAAGAGGCTGGGACCTCTGCGGAGTCAAATTCAGTTAGGTAGAAACTTTGATTTAAATCACTGATTTAAATCAAGCCTTACTGACTAGTGATTTAAATCGTGATTTAAATCAGTTAGATTTAAATCAAATCCACCCTAGCAAAAAGTACTATTGCTAACTGGATTAAGAAAGCTATAGCGGAAGAATATCTTGCTCAAAACAAGACACCTCCAGTGGGGATAAAGGCCCACTCGACCAGATCTACTTCAGTCTCCTGGGCAGAAAGAGCAGGTGCATCAGCAGAACAAATCTGCAGGGCAGCTACATGGTCTTCATTACATACCTTCTCCAAACATTATAGATTGGACATAATGCCCAACAAGGATTTAGTCTTCGGCCGGAAAGTTCTCCAGGCCGTTGTCCCTCCCTAGCGCCAAATTAATTGGTATTCCTCCGTATGCCGTCGTGGAAGGTGACTTGAGAAAATAGAAATAGACTTACCAGTAATTCGGTTTCTAGGAACCTTCCACGACGGCGGTAGTTCCCTCCCTATATCCTGGATAAAAATCGGGGATTCAAGGTAAACCGGTGCTATGGTTTTCAGTTATAAGTCACTGGCAAGTGGGAGGGCCTTTTAACCTCTCCATATTTCCTGTTCCCCATTAGGGCAAAGAGGCAACCTCCGTATGCCGTCGTGGAAGGTTCCTAGAAACCGAATTACAGGTATGTCTAATTCTATTTTTGGGATTTATTTGGTTGTGTCCAAGGAGCCATCCAGAGACTGGAGACCCAGCTCCATAAAGCGATTCCTGCAGAGGAACGTCTCCTGGTTACATTAAGGTACGTAATAATTATAAACAAATAGCTGGCATAATTATTGTTGGTCTGCCATGTATTATTTGTTTTTTCCTTCATGTCTTTAGCTAAACACCACCATAATTGAAATTGATTGTAATTTAATTTTTTCATTTTATTTCAGATTTCTGGCAACCGGAGAGAGCTTGTCATCCCTCCACTTTCAGTACCGGTTTGGAATTTCCACCCTGTCTGGAATAGTTGCGTACACCTGCTGGGCTTTGTGGAACGTTCCCTGGGATGAATTTATCTCCCTACCCACGGAGGACATGTAGATGGAAATTGCAGAAAAATTCTGGAGTGTGTGTGATTTCCCCAACTGTATGGGAGCGCTGGATGGAAAGCACATACGCATTATCAAACCTGCCAGAACTGGATCGGAGTACTTCAACTACAAAAAATATTTTTCTGTTGTGCTCATGGCAATAGCAGATGCGGACTGTCGCTACATCTCTGTGGACATTGGAGCTTTTGGCCGTGGCAATGACTCAGACTTTCAATAACTCTCATATGGGCCGACGTGTGTATGGCAAAAATTTTCATTTTTCCCTGCAGCGATCTCTCCCCAACACTCAAGGCCTACCGATGCCATTTGTTATGGTTGGGGATGAGGCCTTCCAGATGTGAAAACCTACTGAAGCCATATTCCAGTCGGGACTTGAAACACACTAAAAGGATTTATATCTACAGGCTGACCAGGGCCCGAAGAACAGTAGAGTGTACCTTTGGGATTCTAGTTTCAAAATGGCGCATTCTTGGGACAGCCATTAATCTAAAAATGGAGACAGTCGATGAGGTGGTCAAAACCTGTGTTGTTCTCCACAATTACATCATGGCTAAGGAGCGACCCAACATTGAACTGGATGAACCAGTTGCAAACCCATTGCCAGATTACCAGCATCACCTGCTCAAGTGTTGAAGTTGGCCACATGCGGGACCAATTTGCTGCCTATTTTGATTCTGATATTGGACGTGTGGCATGGCAAGACAATATTGTGTAAAATGTCCTGTTGGGTTTGGGTCTGTACCAGTTATGTTTTAAATGTTACTGATATTTTTTGTTAATAAACTTCATGTTTTGATATCTTGACCGAGTCTCCTATGCATTTCCTCTAAAAACCACTAGTGATAAGGTAGTTGATGTCATTACGTCCTGATTCTGTTCTGCAATATCTATTGGACGCAGAGTGAAGAGACGATGGAGGTATAATACAAAGCAGATCTACACTCATCAAGTCAGGTGTCAAATAATGAGTTCGTGATGCACAAATAACAGCCTCATGAATTCACTATTTCTGACACATGTCTAGGTGAGTATAGATATGCCTTGTATGACCTCCATCGTCTCCTCAGTTTGTGTGAAATAGATTACGTACACTGAAGAAAAAATGGAGGTTATACAAGGCAGTTCTCTGCTTACCAGGTCAGGTGTCATAAATAATGAGTTCAAGACGCAGAGTTTTGTGCATCATGAACTTTCTATTTATGACACATGACCTGTTGAGTATAGTTCTGCTTTGTAGTACCGCTATTTTCTCTTTCGTCTGCGACACAGATTAATCAAACTGAAGATTATGGAGAAAATACAAGTTATATATTTTTTTTGCCACCTCATAACTATATACCAAATACACAAACCTGCAGTGTTGTACTTAATAACTACTGGAGCTATGAGTTGGCAAAAAAATATAGTGTGCGGCGTAGTGTTTTATTAGGTGCACGGTGTGTGTTGCCTGCGGTGAAATACACACATAACCAAACATTATTGGGGGCAAAAAACATTATTATTTAATTTTTAACAAAAAAAAATTAACTGCGCCTGCTTGTGGTAGAGTGACGGAACTGGGTGGTGTGTAGCTGTGAGGCCTGGCTAAGTGTGGACGACGCAGGGGGTGGCAGGAGAAGGGTAATTGAAGTAGTGGGGTCTGGGAGTTCGGCGATGGGGCTTGACACATGAGAGGCCTGAGACACACTGGAAGGGTGAGACAAACCTGACATTACACTCACATTGGGAGGTGATGGGGAGGAATACAGATAGTTAGTGGTTTTTTATTTTGTTTCCCTTTTTGGGATTTACGTGGTCTGGGGAGCCTCGGTGGGCTCATCTGTTGTGGCCTGGTCGTGGTCGGCGACCTGTCAAGGTCCGGCTGCTGCATTTTGCTTGTAGAGCGGAGAGCCATACCAGAGTCCATTGTGCTCGTAGAGCGTACAGCCATGCCAGAGTCCTTTGTACTCGTTGAGCGGAAGGCCATGCCTGGGTCCTGCTACATTGTGGTGGTGGAGCAGAAGGCCATGCCAGGGTCCTGCTGCTGCATGGTGGTGGCAGTGGAGGAGGTCCAAGCTGGAGCATTAGTTGTCATGGTGGTGGCGGTGGGCTGTCCAACAGCGCTCGGCATGGTGGTGGTGCTGTAGTGGTGTCCGGCAGCGCTTGGAATGGAGGTGGTTGTGCAGAGCTCGACATTGAGGTCAAGCATGACAGTATTGGCACCGATGGATATGCCGTCACTGTCTGCTGAAAATACCTGCACGTAAGCAGCATTGCAGGCCTGCATGACACTAAGCTGGAGATCAAGAGTAAGGTGTTCCGACATGCACTTCTCTATTTGATTGAAAAAACGATGTGCTGACCTCTGGAGGTCGGCTTTCACTTGGTCAAGGCTTTTGGTGACCTCCTAGATAAGTGTATTCATATGGTTTATGGCACTATCCAGTCAGTCACCCATCGCCTTGAGTCCATCATGAAAGACCGCGCTCAAGTTCAAAAACTCGGCATGAGTGACCTGTCCGAGGCCCTCTGCCGCTGCCGGGAAGAGCCCCCAAAAAAGAGGCAGAGGACTGGGACAGGGGAACACCTGATGGATCAGCTTCCTGGTCTCCAGCCTGTGTGGCAGGCCCACTTGCTGCAGCGCTGCTGGAAGGCTGGGACGGGTCTGTGGCTGTTTGATGAAGGACCGCTCCTTCATTAATACAAAACACTTACAATAGTAAAGCGCCAACTCCTGTGGAATAGAAAAATACAGATTAGGCAATCCGACACAACCCATTATACCACAAAAAATACTTACGTTCTCTGGGCAAGGATTGGTCTAAAAAATGCAAGGATGCGGTGATATTTGTATTTGCGGATCCTTGATCCAGAACCACTAGGAACCCGGTTCTCTTGACCAAGGTCCTTGTTGAAGCGATCCTTCTTCGAACGCCAACGTGTTTTGACTTTGAGCACTGTTGAAAAATATAAATAATGGTTAGACAATGCACTTTTGACCGTGATCACACAACTGTGTGTGATGAGAGAAACTGCAGAACCTGGGTGTCCCACAACGGGACTTGCTCATGGACCAGGGAGATTATTAGGTCATTTTCAGTGAGGTCCTCATCCCGCATCTGACAGAATTGCAGGGGTGTCAATACTTTTGGCCATGACTGTGTGTGTGTATATATATATACATACATACATACATACATACATACATACATACATACATACATACATACACACATACATACATACATACACACATATATACCGTATATACTCGGGTATTAGCCGACCCCCCCCTAATTTTGCTACAAAAAACTGGGAAAACTTAATGACTCGAGTATAAGCCTAGGGTGGAAAATGCAGCAGCTACTGGTGAATTTCAAAAATAAAAATAGATGCCAATAAAAGTAAAATTAATTGAGACATCAGTAGGTTGTGTTTTTGAATATCCATATTGAATCAGGAGCCCCATATAATGCTCCATACAGTTCATGATGGTCCCATAGGATGCTCCATACAAAATACGCCCCATGTAATGCTCCATACAGTTTATGATGGGCTCCATATTAAAATATGCCCCATATTATGCTGCACAAATGTTGATTATGACCCCATAAGATGCTCCATACAGACATTTGCCCCATACAGTGCTGCACAAATGTGGATTATGACCCCATAAGATGCTCCATACAGACATTTGCCCCATACAATGCTGAACAAATGTGGATTATGGCCCCATAAGATGCTCCAGAGATATTTGCTCCATATAATGCTGCACATGGCCCCATACAGATATTTGCCCCATATAATGCTGCACATAGCCCCATAAGATGCTCCATACAGATATTTGCCCCATATAATGCTGCACATGGCCCCATACAGATATTTGCCCCATATAATGCTGCACATGGCCCCATAAGATGCTCCGTACAGATATTTGCCCCATATAATGCTGCACATGGCCCCATAAGATGCTCCGTACAGATAATTGCCCCATATAACGCTGCACATGGCCCCCATAAGATGCTCCATACAGATATTTGCCCCATATGCTGTTGCTGCGATTAAAAAAAAATAAAAAAAAATCACATACTCACCTCTCAGGCCCCCGGTACTTTCTGTATTCACCTGCTCCCCGTTCCACCGCCGACCGCCGCTGTTTACTCCGTCCTGCGCAGTGATGCTCAGGCAGAGAGCGGGGCGCACTATTCACGTCATCGTGCCCTGTGACCTGAGCGTCACTGCAGAGTACGCAGAAGACGCAGCGGCGCCGACGGTGGAATGGGGAGCATGTGAATATAGCGCACTGCGTTATACTCATCTGCTCCTGGCGTGATCCCTGCACGTCTGTTCCCCGGCGCCGGCAGCTTCTTCCTGTAGTGAGCGGTCACATGGTACCGCTCATTACAGTAATGAATATGAGGCTCCACCACTATGGGAGTCTGGTCCATATTCATTACTGTAATAAGCGGTACCATGTGACTGCTCACTACAGGAACAAGCTGCTGGCACCGGGAAAAAGACGTGCAGGGACCGCGCCAGGAGCAGGTAAGTATTATTACACAGCTCCGCTCCCCTGCCGACCCCTGCGTATGACTCGAGTATAAGCTGAGAGGTTTACTTTCAGCCCAAAAAAGTGGGCTGAAAATCTCGGCGTATACTAGAGTATATACGGTATATTAAAAAAAAATCGAAAAAGATTGAGGCATGACACCATAATAACGTAGAAAGATGGTGCTCTTTAATAGCCCATATGGCGATGTTACAATCCCAAGTGTGGATCTTTCTCAAGCAAGTGCTTGATATAAAACAAATATTTTTTTTTTTTTTACGGACCATAAGACGTACCAAGGTTTTAGGGGAGGAAATTAGAAAAAAAAATTGAAGCAAAGAATGTGGTTAATTCTGTACTTAACCCCTTCATGACCTTCGGATTTTCCGTTTTCCGTGTTCGTTTTTTGCTACCCTTCTTCCCAGAGCCATAACTTTTTTATTTTTCCGTCAATATGGCCAGGTGAAGGCTTATTTTTTGCAAAACAAGTTGTACTTTTGAATGACATCATTGGTTTTAGCATGTCGTGTACTAGAAAACGGGAAAAAAATTCCAAATGTGGTGAAATTGCAAAAAAAGTGCAATCCCACACTTGTTTTTTGATTGCCATTTTTACTCGATTCACTAAATGATAAAACTGGCCTGTTATTATAATTCTCCAGGTCATTACGAGTTCATAGACACCTAACATGTCTAGGTTATCTTTTATCTAAGTGGTGAAAACAAATTCCAAACTTTGCAAAAAAAAAATTGCACCATTTTTCGATACCTGTAGCGTCTCCATTTTTCGTGATCTGGGGTCGGGTGAGGGCTTATTTTTTGCGTGCCGAGCTGACGTTTTTATTGATATTACTTTTGTGCAGATATGTTCTTTTGATCGCCCGTTATTGCATTTTAATACAATGTCGCGGCGACCAAAAAACGTACTTCTGGCGGTTCAAATTTTTTTCTCGCTATGCCGTTTAGCGATCAGGTTAATCCTTTTTTTATTGATCGGGCGATTTTGAACACGGCGATTCCAAATATGTGTAGGTTTGATTTTTTTTTTTTTTTTTATTGTTTTATTTTGAAAGGGGGGTGATTTAAACTTTTTTTTTTTTTTTTTTAACTTTTGCCATGCTTCAATAGCCTCATCATCAGATCGCTGCTATGCAGCAGAATTGCAGGGGTGCTATGAGTGCCGACCACAGGGTGGCGCTCACAGGTACCGGGGATCAGTAACCATAGAGTTCTCAAGGACCTCTATGGTTACAATGCAGAAGCATCGCTGACCCCCGATCATTTGACGGGATCGGCGATGCGCGCATTTCTGGCCGCGCGGCCGGAATGAGTAGTTAAATGTCGCTGTCTGCGTTTGACAGCGGCATTTAACTAGTTAATAGCGGCGGGTGAATCACGATTTCACCCGCCGCTATTGCGGGCACATGTCAGCTGTTCAAAACAGCTCACCGCCGGAGCCCTGCATCAAAGCGCGGTATCTGAACTCGGACGTACTATCCCGTCCGAGGTCAGAAAGAGGTTAATATCACCTATCCTGGTATATATGGTCCCCTCATCCCCATCCTGGTATGCATGGCCCTCTTATCCCAATTCTGGTATGCATGGCCCTCTCATCCCTATCCTGGTATGCATGGCCTCCTTATCCCTACCTTGGTATGCATGGCCTCCTCATCCCTAGCCTGGTAGGCATGTCCCCCTTATCCCTAGTCTGGCATGCATGGCCCCCTCATCCCTATCCTGGTATTCAGTTCCCCATCCTTATTCTGGTATGCAGGGCCCTCATTCCCATCCTAGTATGCATGGCCCCCATCAGAAGCAAACACTATACTTACCTTCCCTGTGCGCCTTCGCAGCGTCTTGTACCGATGCCAGCAGCTGATTAATGCTGGTAAGCAGCGCATGGCAGTGACGTCATGCGCTGCTTACAAGCCGAGGACAGCTGCCCGAATGCTCACTGCTCCCCACTCCGGGACTATCTGCGTGGAGAGCAGTGAATATTCATTGCTCTTTAATAGCGAGCACAGGGTTAGCCACAGCCGCTGGCTTCTTGCAGCTGCTGTGCATTCTCATGCTGCTACTAAAGGGAATGAATATTCACTACATTCCACGCCTATTGGAGTGAAGAGCAATTTATATTCATTGCCTGAAGTAGGATTAAGACAAGAAAAAATGTGAAGCAAAAGTCCAAAGAATTATATAAAAATGTACAAGTTTATTAAAAAAAAATCATAATAAGTCATAATACTGCATGCAACATAAAAATAGAAGTAGTGCAAGAGACATATTAGGAAAGAGATCAGGTAGATAGCGGGTTATATCATGTTATTACATAATAAAGTGATTAATGCAATCATATACTAAGGAAGAGAAGAAAAAGCCCCCTGAGGATAGGGATGAGAGAGCCATGTAAGCCATGTATACCATGATGGGGATGAGGGGGTCTATGCATACCAGGATGGGAATGAGGGAATGAGGGGGCCATGTAGACCAGGATCTATATGGTGGGACCATGCATACCAAGATAAGGATGAGGGGGGCCATGCATGCCAGGATAGGGATCATGGTGCCATGCATACCAAGGTAGGAATGAGGAGGCCATGCATACCAGGATAAGAATGAGGGGGCCATGTATACCAGCATATGGATGATAGGGGCCATGTATATCAGGATAGGGATGATAGGGGCCATGCATACCAGGATAGGGATGAGGGTACCATATATACCAGGATAGGGGATATTAACCCCTTTCTGACATATGACGTACTATCCCGGGATAGTACGTCATAGCCTATCGCAGCTGACATCCGGCACTATGTGCCAGGAGCGGTCACGACCCGCCCCCGGCACATTAACACCCCGGCACACCGCGATCAAACATGATCGCGGTGTGCTGGCGGTATAGGGAAGCGTCGCGCAGGGAGGGGGCTCCCTGCGGGCTTCCCTGAGACCCCCGGAGCAACGCGATGTGATCGCGTTGCTGCGACGGTCTCCCTACCTCCCTCCCTGTAGCAGGCCCGGATCCAAGATGGCCGGGGCATCTGGGTCCTGCAGGTAGGGAGGTGACTTACCAAGTGCCTGCTCAGAGCAGGCGCTTGGTAAGCCTGCAGCACTGCAAGTCAGATCGTTGATCTGACAGAGTGCTGTGCAAACTGTCAGATCAACGATCTGTGATGTCTTCCCCTGGGACAAAGTAAAAAAGTTAAAACATTTTCCAAATGTGTAAAAAAAAAAAAAAAAAATCCTAAATAATGAAAAAATATATATATATTATTCCCATAAATACATTTCTTTATCAAAATAAAAAAAAAACAATAAAAGTACACATGTTTAGTATCGCCACGTCCATAACGACCCGACCTATAAAACTGGCCCACTAGTTAACCCCTTCAGTTAACACCGTGAGAAAGAGACAAAAAACAGCGCTTTATCATACCGCCGAACAAAAAGTGGAATAACGCGATCAAAAAGACAGATATAAATAACCATGTAACCGCTGAAAACGTCATCTTGTCCCACAAAAAACGAGCCACCATACAGCATCATCAGCAAAAAAATAAAGTTATAGTCCTGAGAGTAAAGCGATGCCAAAATAATTATTTTTTCTATAAAATGGTTTTTATCGTATAAAAGCGCCAAAACATAAAAAAAATGATATCAATGAGGTATCGCTGTAATCGTACTGACCCGAAGAATAAAACTGCTTTATCAATTTTACCAGACGCGGAACGGTATAAACTCCTCCCCAAAAAGAGATTCATGAATAGCTGGTTTTTGGTCATTCTGCCTCACAAAAATCGGAATAAAAGCGATAAAAAAAATGTCACGTGCCCGAAAATGTTACCAATAAAAACATCAACTCGTCCCGCAAAAAACAAGACCTCACATGACTCTGTGGACCAAAATATGGAAAAATTATAGCTCTCAAAATGTGGTAACGCAAAAAATATTTTTTGCAATAAAATGCGTCTTTCAGTGTGTGACGGCTGCCAATCATAAAAATCCGCTAGAAAACCCGCTATAAAAGTAAATCAAACTCCCCTTCATCACCCCCTTAGTTAGGGAAAAATTAAAAAAATGTATTTATTTTCATTTTCCCATTAGGGTTAGGGCTAGGGTTAAGGCTACAGTTAGGGTTGGGGCTAAAGTTACGGTTAGGGTTTACATTACATTTACGGTTGGGAATAGGGTTGGGATTAGGGTTAGAGGTGTGGTTAGGGTTACTGTTGGGATTAGGGTTAGGGGTGTGTTTGGATTAGGGTTTGTTATAATTTGGGGGGTTTCCACTGTTTAGGCACATCAGGGGCTCTCCAAACGCGACATGGCGTCTGATCTCAATTCCAGCCAATTCTGCGTTGAAAAAGTAAAACAGTGCTCCTTCCCTTCCGACCTCTCCCGTGTGCCTAAACAGGGGTTTACCCCAACATATGGGGTATCGGTGTACTCAGGACAAATAGGACAACAACTTTTGGGGTCCAGTTTCTCCTGTTACCCTTGGGAAAATACAAAACTGGGGACTAAAAAATAATTTTTGTGGGGAAAAAAAAGATTTTTTATTTTCACGGCTCTGCGTTATAAACTGTAGTGAAACACTTGGGGGTTCAAAGCTCTCACAACACATCTAGATGAGTTCCTTAGGTTGTCTACTTTCCAAAATGGTGGGGGGTTTCTACTGTTTAGGTACATTAGGGGCTCTGCAAATGCAATGTGACGCCTGCAGACCATTCCATCTAAGTCTGCAGACCATTCCATCTAAGTCTGCATTCCAAATGGCGCTCCTTCCCTTCCGAGCCCTCCCATGCGCCCAAACAGTGGTTCCCCCCCCACATATGGGGTATCAGCGCACTCAGGACAAATTGGACAACAAATTTTGGGGTCCAATTTCTCCTGTTACCCTCGGGAAAATACAAAACTGGGGGCTAAAAAATATTTTTGTGGAAAAATATGATTTTTTTTATTTTTACAGTTCTGCATTATAAACTTCTGTGAAGCACTTTGTGAGTCAAAGTGCTCACCACACCTCTAGATAAGTTCCTTAGGGGGTCTACTTTCCAAAATGGTGTCACTTGTGGGGGGTTTCAATGTTTAGGCACATCAGTGGCTCTCCAAACGCAACATGGCGTCCCATCTCAATTCCTGTCAATTTTGCATTGAAAAGTCAAATGGCGCTCCTTCGCTTCCGAGCTCTGTCATGCGCCCAAACAGTGGTTTACCCCCACATACGGGGTATC
Organism: Ranitomeya imitator; assembly: GCF_032444005.1. Lineage (NCBI taxonomy): Eukaryota > Metazoa > Chordata > Amphibia > Anura > Dendrobatidae > Ranitomeya > Ranitomeya imitator. The sequence continues at coordinate 171,581,628 of NC_091286.1, forward strand.
GGTGTACTCAGGACAAATTGTACAACAACTTTTGGGGTCCATTTTCTCCTGTTACCCTTGTTAAAATAAAACAAATTGGAGCTGAAGTAAATTTTTTGTGAAAAAAAGTTGAATATTCATTTTTATTTAAACATTCCAAAAATTCTTGTGAAGCACCAGAAGGGTTAATAAACTTCTTGAATGTGGTTTTGAGCACCTTGAGGGGTGCAGTTTTTAAAATGGTGTCACACTTGGGTATTTTCTATCATATAAACCCCTCAAAATGACTTCAAATGAGATGTGGTCCCTAAAAAAAAAAATGGTGTTGTAAAAATGAGAAATTGCTGGTAAACTTTTAACCCTTATAACTCCCATAAGAAAAAAAAAAAAATTTGGTTACAAAATTGTGCTGATGTAAAGTAGACATGTGGGAAATGTTACTTATTAAGTATTTTGTGTGCCATATCTCTGTGATTTAATTGCATAAAAATTCAAAGTTAGAAAATTGTAAAATTTTCAAAATTTTCGCCAAATTTCCATTTTTTTCACAAATAAACGCAGGTAATATCAAAGAAATTTTACCACTATCATGAAGTACAATATGTCACGAGAAAGCAATGTCAGAATCGCCAAGATCCGTTGAAGCGTTCCAGTTTTATAACCTCATAAAGGGACAGTGGTCAGAATTGTAAAAATTGGCCCGGTCCATAACGTGCAAACCACCCTTGGGGGTAAAGGGATTAAGTAAAGAATTGACCACATTTTTTGCTTCAATTTTTTTCTAATTTCCTCCTCTAAAACCTAGGTGCGTCTTATAGCCTGAAAAATACGGTGCATGTTTTTTTGTTTGTTCTATTTTTTTTTTTTTTTTTTACGTCCCAGGTATCCCTTTTAAGAAGAGAGAAATATGTGTTGAATTTAGAAGAAACGTATAAAGGAATTATGACTGTGAACACTCCCAATTTCAAAGATTAAAGGGGTTGTCCACTACTTTCAATTAACCCCCTAATGTACCCCCCCGGGGCCCCTAATGAATTGTGCCATTACCTTCTGTTGACGTTTTCGCCTGTGAGCGGCGCTATTCCTGCTGCTGTGTCCGGGTCACATGACCCCCAGACTGCAGCCGCCGCTCATTTCCGCCGATGTCACGTCAATTTCCAGGCTCTGAAAATTGACGTGACGTCAGCAGCAGGCGTGACCAGCCCCCACAGTAGGCAGTCACTCAGCAAGAGTGACTGGGCTGTGGGCGGTGCTGGGGGCTGCCTGCAGGGCTGTGCTGGGGGCGGGCGGGGCTGACGGTGTGTGCTCAGCTCACTGCTGGGATCTGCGGGCGGGGCTGTGCTGCAGTCGCCGGGGGTCTGCCCGCCGGCGCCGGTGTTTTTGTGGACTGGCGTGTGCGGGTCTCTGCCCGCCGGCGTGTGCGGGGCTCTTCCCGCCGGCGTGTGCGGGGCTCTGCTTGCCGGCGTGTGCGGGGCTCTTCCCGCCGGCGTGTGCGGGGCTCTTCCCGCCGGCGTGTGCGGGGCTCTTCCCGCCGGCGTGTGCGGGGCTCTTCCCGCCGGCGTGTGCGGGGCTCTTCCCGCCGGCGTGTGCGGGGCTCTTCCCGCCGGCGTGTGCGGGGCTCTGCTCGCCGGTGTGTGCGGAGGTCTGCCCGCCGGCATGTGTGTGTGTCGGCGATGTGTGTGCGTGCGCGTGCCGGCGCTGTGTGTGTGTGTGCGTGCCGGCACTGTGTGTGTGTGCGTGTGCCGGCGCCGTGTGTGTGTGTGTGTGTGTGTGTGCGTGCGCGCTCCGGCGCTGTGTGTGTGTGTGCAGGCATCGTCCGATGGGACTACAAGTCCCATCGGGCTCTGCCTGCTACACTGACAGTAAGTGACACATTAGCCAATGATGGGACAGTAGTAGTCCCATCATCCGGCAAATGTGTTGAATGTAAAAAAAACAACACAGTACATACATAGATACAACACACACCATGCGACGACATGCACCATGCGACGACATGCACCATGCGACGACATGCTGCATGCACCATGCGACGACATGCACCATGTGACATGCACCATGCGACGACATGCACCATGCGGCGACATGCACCATGCGACATTCGACGACATGCACCATGCGACGACATTCTGCATGCACCATGCGACATGCGACGACATGCAACATGCACCATGCGACGACATGCTGCATGCACCATGCGACATGCACCATGCGACGGCATGTGACATGCACCATGCGACGACATGCGACAACATGCACCATGTGACGGCATGCGACATGCTACATGCGACGGCATACGACATGTACCATGCGGCGACATGCACCATGCGGCGACATGCACCATGCGACAACATGCACCATGTGACCGCATGCGACATGCTACATGCACCATGTGACGGCATGCGACATGCACCATGCGACGGCATGTGACATGTACCATGCGGCGACATGCACCATGCGACAACATGCGCCATGCGACGGCATGCGACATGCTACATGCACCATGCGACAACATGCTACATGCACCATGCGACGACATGCACCATGCGACGACATGCTGCATGCACCATGCGACAACATGCACCATGCGACGGCATGCGACATGCTACATGCACCATGCGACATGCTACATGCACCATGCGACGACATGCACCATGCGACGGCATGCACCATGCAACGACATGTACCATGCGACGACATGCTACATGCACCATGCGACGACATGCGACATGCACCATGCGACGGCATGCGGCATGTACCATGCGACGACATGCACCATGCGACGACATGCTACATGCACCATGCGACGACATGCACCATGCAACGACATGCACCATGCAACGACATGTGACATACAGTACATACATACTACAGACATACAGTACATATAACATAGCGTACATACTCACCATCACTTGTCACTTTGTTCCCCGAAGCCATTGTCACCTGTAAAAAATATTAAAATAATAAACAATATACTCCCTGTCCGCAGAAATCCAATTAAAACGAGTGTCCCACGACGATCTCCCGTGGAGAGCAGGAGCATCAGTTGATGCGACCACTCTCCAGGGGCTCCAGGAACACAATGATGGAAGGTATCCTTCCATCATGTATTCCTCACAAGGTATTCCTACGCCCCTGTGAGAATAGTCCCTAGTCTCACTATTGGCATTGCTGGGTGAGACATTTTCCCACGCAGCAATTGCCATAAAGTGACACCAGTGAACTAGAGTAACCTCAGTGATGCACTGCAGGAGCCATTGTCTCCTGTCAGTGTGTCACTGAGGGTCCTATAGAGCAGTGACATCACCCGATGTCACTGTTCTATAGGGGAGATCGTCGTGGGACACTCGTTATTAATTGGACTACGGCGGAAAGGTAGTATACGGTTTATTATTTAACTTTTTTTTGCAGGCGCTGAAGTATGGTAAGTATGGTTAAATGAAGAATATTAAAATACTTTTTTCCAAATGTGTGTGTGTTTTATTAACCCTTTCTTACTATTGGATTAGTAATGGATAGGCGTCTTATTGATGCCTCTCCGTTATTAACCCGGCTTAATGTCACCTTACAATAGCAAGGTGACATTAACCCCTTATTACCCCATATCCCACCGCTACTCGGGAGTGGGAAGAGAGGGGCTAAGTGCCGGAATTGGCGCCATTTCTGGGGCGGCTGCGGACTGGTATTTGTAGCCGGGGGGGGGGGGGGGGCAATATCCATGGCCCCTCTCTAGGCTATGAATATCAGCCTGCAGCTGTCTGCGTAGCCTTTCTGGCTATAAAATATAGGGGGACCCCACGACATTTTTTTTGGGGGGTCCCCCTCTTTTAATAGCCAGTAAAGGCTACGCAGACAGCTGCGGGCTGATATTCATAGCAGGCTGCAGATATTGGCCCCGGCCGTCGGCTTTCCCCCTCTGGCGCAGAAAATTGCGCGGGAGCCCACGCCGGTTTTTTTTTTTCTTTTTAACTTCATCGCTCATTAAGGCCTCTTTCACTCGTGTCAGTACGGGTCCATCGCTATGCGTCGGGCCGACGTACCGACGCACGTTGTGAAATTTGTGCACGACGTGGGCAGCGGATGCAGTTTTTCAACGCATCCTCTGCCCATTCTGAAGTGCCGGGAGGAGGGGGCGGAGTTTCTGCCGCAAATGCGCGGTAGAAAATGGCGGGCGAGCCGGCCAAAAATTTTTTCAATTGAACGTTTTTTTGTGCCGACGGTCCGCCAAAACACGACGGATCCGTAGCACGACGGAGGCGATGTCTGGCCATCCGTCACGATCCATCGCTAATACAAGTCTATGGGTAAAACGCATCCTGCGAGCATATTTGCAGGATCCGTTTATTTGCACCGGATCGTTTTTTCCGCCAGATCCGTTTTTTTTCAACCGGATCCATTTTATTCCACCGGATGTTTTTTTTTTCCGCCAGATCTGTTTTTTCTCATAGAGTTGTATTAGCGCCGGATTGCGCCTGGTGGCCACACGTTTAATCCGTTTTTGCAGGATCCGTCAAAAAAGCTGTTTCCACCGGACAGAAAACACATACAGAGGAACGGTTTTTCGGTACGTTGAAAAAATGCACAGCGACGGATCTAGCAAAAAACGGATGAAACATGTGGCCATCAGACGCACTCCGGCGCGAATACAACTCTATGAGAAAAAAACGGATCTGGCGGAAAAAAACGATCAAGTGGTAAAAAACGGATACGGCAGAAAAAAAAAGATCCAGCAGAAAAAAAAAGATCCGGCGAAAAAAAACGGATCCTGCAAATGTGCTCGCAGGATGCGTTTTGTACCCATAGACTTGTATTAGCAACGTATCCGTCGTGTTTTGGCGGACACAACGCACAAAAAAAAGTTCAATGTAACTTTTTGTGTGCGACGTGTCTGCCATTTCCGACCGCGCATGCGTGGCTGGAACTCCACCCCCTCCTCCACGCTCATCACAATGGGCAGCGGATGCGTTGTAAAACTGCATCCGCTGCCCACGTTGTGCTAAAGTTAGCATAACGTCCGTCGGTACGTCTGGCCGAAGGTTTGCGACGGCCCCGTACCGACGCAAATGTGAAAGTAGCCTTACATCTGAATTTGCTGAGTATAATGCAGCTACCCCAGAGTATAATGTAGCCCCCATAGAATATAATATACCCCCCATAGTATATAAGACAGCCTCCCCCATAGAATAGAATATACCCCCGCAATAGTATATAACACAGCCACATAGTATATAACACGGCCTCCCCCATAGAATATAATATACCTCCCATAGTATATATCAAAGCCCTCATATAATATAGCACAACTTGCATAGTATATAGCACAGCCCACATAATATAGCACAGCCCGCGTAGTAGTATACAGCACAGCCCGTGTAGTAGTATACAGCACAGCCCGGGTCGTAGTATATACAGCACAACACGCGTAGTAGTATACACAGCACAGCCCACACAGTGGTATATACACAGCACAGCCCACACAGTGGTACATACACAGCACAGCCCACACAGTGGTATATACAGCACAACCCACATCTCATCCCCCCGATAATGGCTCCACACTCTCCTCACCTTTCCTCTTGCCCGCGCTGCTCCTGTCTCGGCGGCTGCAGTCTGCCCGGGACACAGCAGGTGCGCGATGATATGACGTCAGTGCGCACCCGCAGTGTCAGAGGCAGAGCGGGGAATGATGGGAGAGGGAGCGGCAGCGGACGCTCTCTCCTCCATCATTGCATTGAACTATACCGGCGTCATAGACGCCGGTATAGTTGAATGCGGCGGCGGCACTGGCGGGAGTAGGGGGGGAAAGAGTGCAGCGGCCCACTACTGGCACCGGCCCTTCTGACATTTGCCAGAAGTGCCCGATGGCCAGTCCGGCCCTGGTCACTGCCCACACGCTTCCCTCCTCCTGAACTGCAGCGTTTCTCGGACCCACATCCGCAGCAAAACTGCAGATATTTTTTACATCTCAGTGAAAGTGTAAGGCCGGAGTCACACTACAGCGAGATATGGCCGAGTCTCGCAGGTTAAATACAAGCTCTGGCACCGGCACTCCAGAGCGGAGCGTGCGGCTCCATGTATTGCTGTGCGGCCGCACACTCCGCTCCGGAGTGCCGGTGCCAGAGCTTGTATTTAACCTGCGAGACTCGGCCGTATCTCGCTGTAGTGTGATCCCGGTGTAAGGGTGCAGAAACGCTGCAGTTCGGCACAAAAGTAGTGACATGCTGCGGAGAAAAAAAAAGCTGCGTTTCGGTGCGGCCTTTTCCGCAGCATGTGCACAACAAGTCTGTGGCTCCCATAGACTTACATTGGTTGTGCAGTACACTGTGGATTTAATGCAATTCCGTACTGCAAAAAATGCTGCGGATCTGCAATCAAATCCGCAACGTGTGCACACAGCCTTAGCATTTAGTGAACCTAGCAAAAAGGCAAGCAAAAAACAAGTGTGGGATTGCACTTTTTTTGCAATTTCCTCGCACTTTGAATTTTTTTCACATTTTCTACTACACGATATGGTAAAACCAATGGTGTCGTTCAAAAGTAGAACTTGTCCCGCAAAAGATAAGCCCTCACATGGCCATATTGACGGAAACATTATGGCTCTGGAAAGAAGGGGAGCGATAAACAAAAAAAGCTCCAGGGGTGAAGGGGTTTAGAAACATGGATATGGACATATCTATGGAAATATATAGATAGATATATAGATATATCTGTATGTATTTATCTATCCCACATCTATCTATCTATCTATTATCTATCTATTATCTATCTATTATCTGTCTTCTATCTATCTATCCCATATCTCTCTCTCTATCTATTATCTATCTATCTAATATCTATCTATCATCCATCTATCTATCTAATATCTATCTATCTATCTATCTATCATCTATCTATCTATCTATCTATCTATCTATGTGTAATGGAGTGTGGGTTGGACAAATGTAAAAGAGGAGTTGGACAGAAATGACATCACAAATCTTTTTGAAGAGAGAGGAGGGAGAGGAGGGAGGGGTTTGGGTGTGTTTTTGGAGGGGGTGTGCTAGGTTCGGGCTTAGTGGCTGTGCAAAGCATCATGGAACTTGTAGTATTAGGGCACAGTAAGGAAGTTGTCGTTTAACCTCATGAGAGCTGAATCCAGCACTGAAGATGTGCTGCTACAGCATGATAACAGGTAATATTGCTAAAATAAACACAGTAGATGTTTTCAGTGGCACATAATAGCAATATTTATGAAAAAAAAAAAAAACTTTATAGTAGTGGACAACTTCTTTAAAATTTGAAAGAACCACATAATAGTGTGAAGAGATTTTTCTGTGTGTACACAAGTAAAATTGATGTCAAGTTCAGGAAGAGACATAATTAATATCCACAACCAAATTTTATTGGAGCCCTATCCTAAGATGGATCTCCCCCACTATAAATCTAATATATAAAGCTGAATGTGTGTATGTGTGTATGTCCGGGATTGGCATCTGCACCGTCGCAGCTACAGCCACAAAATTTTGCACAGTCACACGTCTGGACCCCGAGAGCGTCATAGGCTATGTTGTGAGGCAAAATTTTAACCCCGCGCGTTCCAATTCACCAAACAATTTTGCCCCCATCTACATAATGGAGAAAAAAGTGAAAGGAAAAGTGTTGGAGGCGTCGCAGCTACAGCCACATAATTTTGCACAGTCACACATCTGGACCCTGAGAGCGTCATAGGCTATGTTGTGAGGTGAAATTTTAACTCCGCGCTTTCCAATTCACCAAACTATTTTTCCCCTATCTACATAATGGGGAAAAGTGAAAGGAAAAGTGTTGGAGGCAAATAGACAGCTGCCAGATGTGAACAAGGGAGACTTAAAGAATGAGAGCGATGGCGCAAAAGAGTATATACCGTACAGTTGCTAAGGTGGGGCCCCGACATTAGATACTCACCACACACGGGGATATGAACACACACACAAAATGCGCCACACACTACCACGTGCTTGAACACATATACCACCCTCACCACACATACACCAACCTCGCCACATAAAATTCGAAACACAAAAGTCGCCGCTCAAAACTCGTCACGCGCAAAACTCGCCACATGCAAAAACTAGGCTCACGCAAAACTCGCCACAAGTGCAAAACTCACCTCATGGAAAACTCGCCACACGCAAAACTTGCACACGCGGAAAAATTGCCACATGCACAAAATTTGCAAAAGTTGCCTCACACAAAACTTGCACGTACTCAAAAGGCACCACACATAAAACTCGCCACGCGCAAAACTCGCCATGCGCAAAACTTGCTGCACACAACTTGCTACACTAACCTGTCACATGCAACTCGACACACAAAAAGTTGCTACATGCATGTTGCCACACAAAACTCATCTCACAAAAGTCGCTACATGCATGTCGCCACACACAACTCAACACACACAACTTGACAAACGAAACTCGCCCTAAAACACACACAAGTCTGGTATTATCCTTCAAAAATAAAAATCTGATTAATAAGCAGACAAACTACAAGAGCAACAAATGTACCATATAGGAAATACGGCAGCTGTCAGTCACATGACCTGTCTATTATGTGTATGTGTGAGCTAATATATACTGCCAGGGGGAGGGCTTCCTGTTGGCTGGGGATTTATCAGGCTGCCAATTTAGCTAACAAATACTGAGGTAAAAATACTGAGCAAATAACGTGTGAACGAGGTCTAATACAGGAGATCACAAAGGTATATACTATATACAGGGGAGATAAAACATAGATATATACTATATACAGGAGAGATGACACACAGGTATATACTATATAGAGGAGGAGATGACATACAGGTACATATATATACAGGAGGAGATGACATACAGGTACATACTATATACAGGAGGAGATGACACACAGGTATATACTATATACAGGAGCAGATGACCTACAGGTATATACTATATACAGGAGGAGATGACATACAGGTATATGCTATATATAGAAGATGACATACAGGTATATACTATATACAGGGGAGATGACACAGGTATATACTATATACAGGAGGAGATGACATACAAGTATATACTATATATAGGAGATGACATACAGGTATATCTAATATATAAAGCTGAATGTGTGTATGTGTGTGTATGTATGTATGTCCGGGATTGGCATCTGCACCGTCGCAGCTACAGTCACAAAATTTTGCACAGTCACGTCTGGACCCCGAGAGCGTCATAGGCTATGTTGTGAAGCGAAATTTTAACCCCGCGCGTTCCAATTCACCAAACAATTTTGCCCCTATCTACATAATGGGGAAAAAAGTGGAAGGAAAAGTGTTGGAGGCGTCGCAGCTACAGCCACAAAATTTTGCACAGTCACACGTCTGGACCCTGAGAGCGTCATAGGCTATGTTGTGAGGTGAAATTTTAACCCCGTGCTTTCCAATTCACCAAACAATTTTGCCCCTATCTACATAATGGGGAAAAAGTGAAAGGAAAAGTGTAGGAGGCAAATTGACAGCTGCCAGATGTGAACAAGGGGGACTTAAAGAATGAGAGTGATGGCGCCAAAGAGTATATACCGTACAGTTGTTAAGGTGGGGCCCCGACATGGGATACTCACCACACACTGGGATATGAACACACACACAAAATGCGCCACACACTACCACGTGCTTGAACACATATTACCCTCAGCACACATTTCACCACAAATGCACCAACCTCGCCACATAAAACACAAAAGTCGCCGCTCAAAACTCGCCACGCGTAGAACTCGCCACATGCAAAAACTAAGCTCTTGCAAAACTCGCCACAAGTGCAAAACTCACCTCATGGAAAACTCACCACACGCAAAACTTGCACACGCGGAAAAATTGCCACATGTACAAAAGTTGCAACACATGCAAAAGTTTCCTCACACAAAACTTGCACGTACTCAAAAGGCACCACACATAAAACTCGCCACGCGCAAAACTCGCCATGCGCAAAACTTGCTGCACACAACTTGCTACACTAACCTGTCACATGCAACTCGACACACAAAAAGTTGCTACACGCATGTTGCCACACAACTCATCTCACAAAAGTCGATACATGCATGTCGCCACACGCAACTCAACACAGACAACTTGACATATGAAACTCGCCCTAAAACACACACAAGTCTGGTATTATCCTTCAAAAATAAAAATCTGATTAATAAGCAGACAAACTACAAGAGCAACAAATGCACCAAATAGGAAATACGGCAGCTGTCAGTCACATGACCTGTCTATTATGTGTATGTGTGAGCTAATATATACTGCCAGGGGGGGGGCTTCCTGTTGGCTGGGGATTTATCAGGCTGCCAATTTAGCTAACAAATACTGAGGTAAAAATACTGAGCAAATAACGTGTGAACGAGGTCTAATACAGGAGGAGATGACACACAGGTATATACTATATACAGGGGAGATGACACACAGATATATACTATATACAGGAGAGATGACACACAGGTATATACTATATAGAGAAGGAGATGACATACAGGTACATATATATACAGGAGGAGATGACATACAGGTATATACTATATACAGGAGGAGATGACACACAGGTATATACTATATACAGGAGCAGATGACCTACAGGTATATACTATATACAGGAGGAGATGACATACAGGTATATACTATATATAGAAAGAGATGACATTCAGGTATATACTATATATAGGGGAGATGACGTACAGCAGGTATATACTATATACAGGGGAGATGACATACAGGTATATATATATATACAGGAGATGACATACAGATGTATACTATATATAAGGGAGATGACAAACATGTGTATACTGAGGTGATGATGTGAAAATGAGGTGTGAGGTGAAAATGAAAAGGTGTGAGTGGAAAATGAGAGGAGTGAGGAAAAATAGTGGAGTGATCAGAAAATGACAGATGTGAGGTTGAAATGACAAGTGTTAGGGGGGAATGAGGAATGAGGGAGAAAATGAGAGGTGTGAGGGAGAAAATGAGAGATGTGATTGGGAAAATGAGAGAAGTGAAGTGCTATAACTAACCACAGATATTTACTATGCCCAGGCAACGCCGGGCTCTTCAGCTAGTACTATATATAGGAGGAGATGACATACAGGTATATACTATATACAGGGGAGATGACACACAGCAGCTATATACTATATACAGGGGAGATGACATACAGGTATATACTATATACAGGAGATGACATACAAGTGTATACTATATTTAAGGGAGATGACAAACATGTATATACTGAGGTGAAAATGAGAGGTGTGAGGTGAAAATGAAAAGGTGTGAGTGCAAAATGAGAGGAGTGAGGGAAAATAGTGGAGTGATCGGAAAATGACAGATGTGAGGTCGAAATGACAAGTGTTAGGGGGGAATGAGAGGTGTGAGGGAGAAAATGAGGTGTGAGGGAGAAAATGAGAGGTGTGAGGGAGAAAATGAGAGATGTGAGGGGGAAAATTAAAGATGTGATTGGGAAAATGAGAGGCGTGATGGGAAAATAAGAGAAGTGACGTGCTATAACTAACCACAGATATTTACTATGCCCAGGCAACGCCGGGCTCTTCAGCTAGTAGTGAATAAGACCACAGGATCAAGGTCCTAAAATAGGTGTGAACTGTGCACAAATTCAGTCAGTATTGAGGTGAGTATGAAAAAAGAGAACACTTTAACCCCTTAGCGACCGCCGATACGCCTTTTAACGGCGGCCGCTAAGGGTACTTAAAGCACAGCGCCGTTAATTAACGGCGCTGTGGAAAAAGTAAATCGCGCCCCCCAGAGTCGGATTTTCTCCGGGGTCTCGGCTGCCGGGGGTAGCCGAGACCCCAGAGAACATGATTCGGGGGGTTTTTTACTGACCCCGCATTTGCGATCGCCGGTAATTAACCGTTTACCGGCAATCGCAAAAAAAAAACCCCGCGATCTTTTTTTAATTTCTCTGTCCTCCGATGTGATCGCACATCGGAGGACAGAGAAAAGGGGTCCCAGGTAGCCCCCCAATACTTACCTATCTCCCCCGATGCTCCTCGTGGCTCCCGGTGGGCGCCGCCATCTTGAAAATGGCGGGCGCATGCGCAGTGTGCCTGCCGGACGGCCCCGCGGGAATCTTTGGGGTCTCGGCTGCCGGGGGTAGCCGAGACCCCAAAGAGCATGATCGGGGTCGGTTTTACCGACCCCTGTTTTGCGATCGCCGGTAATTAACTGTTTACCGGCGATCGCAAAAAAAAAAAAAAAAAAAAGTAAAGTGTAATTCTCTGTCCTCTGATGTGATCGCACATCAGAGGACAGAGAAATAGGGGGATTCGGGGACACTATCATACTCACCTGTGTCCCTGGATCCTCCTGCTGCTCCTCCTGGCCGCCGGCAAGAGAAAATGGCGGTCGCATGCGCAGTGCGCCCGCCATCTGTTTCCATCTGCTGGCAGACAGGAGAACAGCAGTTGGGGCTAAAATTAGGGTTAGGGTTAGGGCTAAGGTTGGGGCTAAATTTAGGGTTAGGGTTGGGGCTAAATTTAGGGTTAGGGTTGGGGCTAAATTTAGGGTTAGGTTTCTTTCACACTTACGTCGGTACGGGGTTGTCGCAATGCGTCGGCCCGACATACCGACGCACGTTGTGAAAATTGTGCACAACGTGGACAACGGCTGTAGTTTTTCAACGCATCCGCTGCCCAATCTATGTCCTGGGGAGGAGGGGGCGGAGTTACGGCCACGCATGCGCGGTCAGAAATGGCGGATGCGACGTACAAAAAAAGTTTCATTGAACGTTTTTTTTGTGCCGACATTCCGCCAAAACACAACTGATCCAGTGCACGACGGACGCGACGTGTGGCCATCCGTCACGATCCGTCGGCAATACAAGTCTATGGGCAAAAAACGCATCATGCGGGCACATTTGCAGGATCCGTTTCTTGTCCAAAACGACGGATTGCGACGGATGCCAAACGATGCAAGTGTGAAAGTAGCCTTAGGGTTAGGGTTGGGGCTAAAGTTAGGGCTAGGGTTGGGGCTAAAGTTAGGGTTAGAGTTGGGATTAGGGTTAGGGTTTGGATTAGGGTTGGTATTAGGGTTAGGGTTGGCATTAGGGTTACGCTTGGGATTAGGGTTAGGTTTGGGATTAGGGTTAGGTTTGGGATTAGGGTTAAGGTTAGGGTTGTGATTAGGGGTGTATTGGGATTAGGGTTAGGTTTGAGGTTAGGGTTGAGATTAGGATTAGGGGTGTGTTGGATTTAGGGTTTTGATTAGGGTTATGGTTAGGGTTGACATTAGGGTTGTTTTGGGGTAAGGGTTGTGATTATGGTTAGGGTTAGTTATTAGGATTATGGATCAGGTTGGGATTAGGGTTAGGGGTGTGTTGGGGTTAGGGTTGGAGCTAGAATTGGGGGGTTTCCACTGTTTAGGTACATCAGGGGGTCTCCAAACACGACAGCCAATTTTGCGCTCAAAAAGTCAAATGGTGCTCCCTCCCTTCTGAGCTCTGCCGTGCGCCCAAACAGTGGGTTACCCCCACATATGGGGCATCAGCGTACTCGGGATAAATTGGACAACAACTTCTGGGGACCAATTTCTCCTGTTACCCTTGTGAAAATAAAAACTTGGGGGCTACAATATCTTTTTTGTGAAAAAAAAAATATTTTTTATTTTCACAACTCTGCATTCTAAACTTCTGTGAAGCACTTGGGCATTCAAACTTCTCACCACACATCTAGATAAGTTCCTTGGGGGGTCCAGTTTCCAAAATGGGGTCACTTGTGGGGGGTTACTACAGTTTAGGTACATCAGGGGCTCTGCAATCGCAACTTAATGCCCACAGACCATTCTATCAAAGTCTGCATTCCAAAACGGCGCTCCTTCCCTTCCGAGCTCTGCCGTGCGCCCAAACAGTGGTTTACCCCCACATATGGCGCATCAGCGTACTCGGGATAAATTGGACAACAACTTCTGGGGTCCAATTTCTCTTGTTACCCTTGTGAAAATAAAAACTTGGGGGCTACAATATCTTTTGTGGAAAAAAAAATATTTTTTATTTTCACGACTCTGCATTCTAAACTTCTGTGAAGCACTTGGGCATTTAAAGTTCTCACCACACATCTAGATAAGTTCCTTGGGGGGTCTAGTTTCCAAAATGGGGTCACTTGTGGAGGGTTTCTACTGGTTAGGTACATCAGGGGCTCTCCAAACGCGACATGGCGTCCGATCTCAATTCCAGCCAATTCTACATTGAAAAAGTAAAACGGCACTCTTTCTCTTCCAAGCTCTGCGGTGCGCCCCAACAGTGGTTTACCCCCACATATTGGATATCGACGTACTCAGGAGAAATTGCACAACAACTTTAGTGGTCTAATTTCTCCTATTACCCTTGTGAAAATAAAAATTTGTGGGCAAAAAGATCATTTTTGTAGAAAAAATGCGATTTTTTTTTTTTTTTTTTTTTGCACGGCTCTACATTATAAACTTCTGTGAAGCACATGGGGGTTCAAAGTGCTCACCACACATCTAGATAAGTTCCTTAAGGGGTCTAGTTTCCAAAATGGGGTCACTTGTGGGGGGTTTCCACTGTTTAGGCACATCAGGGGCTCTCTAAACGTGACATGGCGTCCGATCTCAATTCCAACCAATTCTGCATTGAAAAAGTCAAACGGCGCTCCTTCACTTCTAAGTTCTGCGGTGCGCCCAAAAAGTGGTTTACCCCCACATATGGGGTATTCGCGTATTCAGGAGATATTGCATAACAAAATTTATGGTTACATTTCTGTTTTTACACTTGTGAAAATAAAAAAATGGTTCTGAATTAAGATGTTTGCAAAAAAAGTTAAATGTTCATTTTTTCCTTCCACATTGTTTCAGTTCCTGAAGCATGTAAAGGGTTAATAAACTTCTTGAATGTGGTTTTGAGAACCTTGAGGGGTGTAGTTTTTAGAATGGTGTCACACTTCATTATTTTCTATCATATAGACCCCTCAAAATGACTTCAAATGTGATGTGGTCCCTAAAAAAAAAATGGTGTTGTAAAATGAGAAATTGCTGGTCAACTTTTAACCCTTATAACTCCCTAACAAAAAAAAATTTTGTTTCCAAAATTGTGCTGATGTAAAGTAGACATGTGGGAAATGTTATTTATTAACTATTTTTCGTGACATATCTCTGTGACTTATAAGGGTTAAAAGTTGATTAGCAATTTCTCATTTTTACACCATTTTTTTTTAGGGACCACATCACATTTGAAGTCATTTTGAGGGGTCTATATGATAGAAAATAAGCAAGTGTGACACCATTCTAAAAACTGCACCCCTCAAGGTGCTCAAAACCACATTCAAGAAGTTTATTAACCCTTCAGGTGTCTCACAGGAATTTTTGGAATGTTTAAAAAAAAAAATGAACATTTGATTTTTTTTTTTTTCACAAAAAATTTACTTCAGCTCCAATTTGTTTTATTTTAACAAGGGTAACAGGAGAAAATGGACCCCAAAAGTTGTTGTACAATTTGTCCTGAGTACCCTGATGCCCCATATGTGGGGGTAAACCACTGTTTGGGCACATGGAAGAGCTCGGAAGGGACGGAGCGCCATTTGACTTTTCAATGCAAACTTGGCTGGAATTGAGATGGGACGCCATGTTGCGTTTGGAGAGCCACTAATGTGCCTAAACATTGATATTCCCCACAAGTGACACCATTTTGGAAAGTAGACCCCCTAAGGAACTTATCTAGATGTGTGGTGACCACTTTGACCCATCAAGTGCTTCACAGAAGTTTATAATGTAGAGCCGTAAAAATAAAAAATATTGGGGATGGGACGCCATGTAGCTTTGAACCCCCAAGTGTCTCACTACAGTTTATAATGCAGAGCCGTGAAAATAAAAATTCTTTTTTTTTTTTTCACGAAAAATATTTTTTTTAACCCCCAGTTTTGTATTTTCCCAAGGGTAACAGGAGAAATTGGACCCCAAAAGCTGTTGTGCAATTTGTCCTGAGTATGCTGATAACCCATATGTGGGGGGTAACCACCGTTTGGGTGCATGGCAGAGCTCGGAAGGGAAGGAGCGCCATTTGGAATGCAGACTTAGATGGATTGGTCTGCAGGCGTCATGTTGCATTTGCAGAGCCCCTGATGTACCTAAACTGTAGAAACCCCCCACAGGTGACCCCATATTGGAAACTAGACCCCCCAAGGGACTTATCTAAATCTGTTGTGAGAACTTTGAACCCCCAAATTTTTAACTACAGTTTATAACGCAGAGCCGTGAAAATAAAAAATCCTTTTTTTCCCACAAAAATGTTTTTTTAGCTCCCCAACTTTCTAGTTTCCCAAAGGTAACAAGAGAAATTGGACCCCAGAAGACGTTGTCCAATTTGTCCTGAGTACGCTGATACCCCATATGTTGGGGTAAACCCCTGTTTGGGCGCACAGGAGAGCTCGGAAGCGAAGGAGCACTGTTTTACTTTTTCAACGCCGAATTGGCTAGAATTGAGATCGGATGCCATGTCGTGTTTGGAGAGCCCTGATTTGCCTAAACAGTGGAAACCCCCAATTCTATCTGAGACCCTAACCCAACACACCCCTAATCCCAACCATAACCCTAACCACACCCCTAATCCCAACCGTAAATGTAATCCTAACCCTAGCCCCAACCCTAGCCCTAACCCTAATGGGAAAATGGAAATAAATACATTTTTTTAATTTTTTTTATGTTTCCCTAACTAAGGGGGTGATGAAGGGGGTTTGATTTACTTTTATAGTGGGTTTTTTAGCGGATTTTTATGATTGGCAGCTGTCACACACTAAAATACGCTTTTCATTGCAAAAAATATTTTTTGCATTACTACATTTTGAGAGCCATAATTTTTCCATATTTTGGTCCCCAGAGTCATGTGAGGTCTTATTTTTTTGCGGGACGAGTTGACTTTTTTATTGGTACCATTTTCGGGCACCTGACATTTTTTGATCGCTTTTTATTCCCATTTTTGTGAGGCAGAATGACGAAAAACCAGCTATTCATGAATTTCTTTTGGGGGAGGCGTTTATACCGTTCCACGTTTGGTAAAATGGATAAAGCAGTTTTATTCTTCGGGTCAGTACGATTACAGCAATACCTCATTTATATCATTTTTTTAAAGTTTTTGCCCTTTTATACGATAAAAGCTATTTTATAGAAAAAATAATTATTTTTGCATTGCTTTAACCTGAGGACTATAACTTTTTTCTTTTTTCGCTGATCACACTGTATAGCCGCTCGTTTTTTGCCGGACAAGATGACATTTTCAGCGGTACCATGGTTATTTATATCTGTCTTTTTGATCGCGGGTTATTCCACTTTTTGTTTGGCGGTTTGATAATAAAGCATTGTTTTTTGCCTCATTTTTTTATAAATACATTCCTTATCTAAATAAAAAAAAAAAAAAAAACAATAAAAGTACACATATTTAGTATCGCCGCATCCGTAACAACCCAACCTATAAAACTGTCCCACTAGTTAACCCCTTCAGTTAACTAGTGGGACAGTTTTATAGGTTGGGTTGTTACGGACGCGGCGATACTAAATATGTGTACTTTTATTGTTTTTTTTTTTTTTTTTTATTTAGATAAGGAATGTATTTATGGGAACAATATATATATATTTGTTTCTTAGGAATTTTTTTTTTTTTTTTTTTTTTAAACATCTGAATATTTTTTTTTTTACTTTATAACCTTGCCCCGGGGTGGGGCATCATGTTATAAGGTCAGATCGCCGATCTGACACTTTGCACAGCACTGTGTCAAATCAGCGATCTGACGTGCAGGGTTGCAGGCTTACCAGTGCTTGCTCTGAGCAGGCTCTTGGTAAGCCACCTCCTTGCAGGACCCGGATGCAGCCCCGCTGCCATTTTGGATCCGGGGCCAGCAGGGAGGAGACGCTTAGTACAAGGTGAAGGTGAGCACATCGCCTTGTACCGAGGGTCTCAGGGAAGCCTGCAGGGAGCCCCCTCCCTGCGCGATGCTTCCCTATGTCCCTGGAACACTGCGATCATGCTTGATCGCAGTGTGCCGGGGGTGGTCCGTGACCGCTCCTGGCACATAGTGCCGGATGTCAGCTGCGATAGTCAGCTGACGATCGGCCGCGCTCCCCTCGTTAGCGCGGCCAATCGCTATGATGTACTTTCCTGTCCCTGGGAATTAAGTCCCAGGTCACCTTAACGGGATAATACGTCATATGGGATTAAGGGGTTAATTAAAGATCATCTTTGGATTATGTTTTAATGTTTGAAGAAAGGGCTGTAGAATTTTGAAAAATATTTAATGATATGTTATTTCTCATTGAGTCTGCACAGAACAACCAGCTGTTTGGTGTGACTAGGGATTGTTAAACTTTTACCAATTGGCAGTCATTTGAGTCCCTGTTTATACAGGCAGACCAAAGTAAACGATGCTCACTGAGCGATGTATACTAGATTGCTCAGTGCTCATAGGCTGATAATGTTTCCATTAAAGTGAGCCCTGTTTACACAGGACGATGCACCACTGAAAACAATGATCTTTTATGCTGCATAAAAGATCAGGTCACTCGACAAACAAGCGCTTTGTTTGTTCATGAGGTGATAATTAGCCTGTTTATGCGGCAAGATAATTGTGAATGGAGCATTTATAACACTGCTCGTTGAGGATTATCTTGTGCACCTTTCAGTACTTGTACTTCTTACTTTAATAAGGGTACCGTCACACAGTGCAATTTTCATCGCTACGACGGTACGATCCGTGACGCTCCAGCGTCGTAACAATATCGCTCCAGCGTCGTAGACTGCTGTCACACTTTGCAATCTACGACGCTGGAGCGATAATTTCATGACGTATGTGCGATGTAGAAGCCGTTGGTTACTATGCGCACATCGTATACGATATATGTTACACCATGCAATCATGCCGCCACAGCGGGACACTAGACGACGAAAGAAAGTTTCAAACGATCTGCTACGACGTACGATTCTCAGCAGGGTCCCTGATCGCAGGAGCGTGTCAGACATTGCGATATCGCTCGAGCGTCACAGATATATCGCTCGAACGTCACGAATCGTGCCGTCGTAGCGATCAAAATTTCACTGTGTGACGGTACCCTAAGTCTGAGTATTGTTATTCAATACATTCATATTTTTTCATGTTTAACCTTTTAGGTGATTCAGGTACCTCAAGGAAAGTACAAGATTCTACCTGCTGAAGTGACTAAAGTAAGCCCTTACCCGGTTTCCCTTATACCTGGACAGTTTCAGGAGTATTATAAAAGGTAAATCTTAGCTCTACTGTATTGTCCACTTTGTTTAAATGTTTAATTTGGGTTTGTATTTCACAGTAATTGCATTTATTCTGGCCTTTTTATTAAGCCAAATTTCCAACTCCGTGGCCCCGATTTATTAAGATCGGCGTTGTTCATACCTGTCTTGACAAGTAGGTGTGCTAGGGTCAGATGCTCCTGATTCATTAGCGGCACATGCCTATTAATAATTCTGGCACATCTGAAAAGTGGCGTGCGCCCTGTCAAAAATCTTACTGGTGTAAAGTCTCTGATGAATTACGGTCCATATGTTCCATTTATTTGCCTATTGTTTCTAAATGCAGAGTTTCTTTAACCCTTTAAATAGTAGCTATCACCTGTTTGGCTGCCTTTCTCAGTTAAGAAAACAGTTAGCAATTGTAGATACATAAATTAATAAATAAATAACATCAATTAGAAATAATGTTCACAAGTGACTCTAATGCCGATGTAAAGAACCCGACTTTCTAGCAAAGGTTGGACTGAAATTCCAGGATGTTAGATGCTGGCATACAGAACTTGCAAGGTACAAGATCTCTCCGCAGTGGAGATTGCTGCATTTAAATACTGCTGTTAGTGCAGGGGCAATTGTCAGATGTATGCTGCAGCTGGCACCCTCTGTTAACCCGGACACCATTACCTCAAGGTCTGCTCGCTATGGTGGCATGTTTCTCACTGCCCAAAGCAGGGTCTAACAGGCCATGTGCTAGTGTAAAAACTGACCGGAGATGGTGGCATGTTTCTCACTGCCCAAAGCAGGGTCTAACAGGCCATGTGCTAGTGTAAAAACTGACCAGACTGATGCACTGCGGTGACTCACTTGAAAATGGATGAAAGTGGTTTGCAGTGTTCTGAGACCCATACATTACTTATGTCTTTAAGCTCCTGTGAGCTCTTATTTTTTTGCAGGACCAGTTGTAGTTTTCTTTGGTGCTATTTTTGGCCACAAACAACTTTTTTTTATCACTTTTATTTTTTTCTTTGTGAGGCTGCATGAGCAAAAGTTGGCAAGTCTGTTTAATGTTTTTTTAAAACATTTAAATATTGTAAAGAAAGATAAATATTTTTTAGTTCCTCATAAATTTATGATTGCATTAATAATACACCACACGTCTTTTGAAATATTGTGTATTACACTATCCCAACAGGTTCTGCCTCCATCAGGTTCTTATAGGCTGTGGTGTATGGCATACCTGGAGGTTTTTTTCTGTCCGTCAGGCGTCAGGTTGCAATAGTAACCTATAGGCTCCTGACAATATCCCTGTGTGGGTGCCGATAGGCTGACAGTGAGTGCTTTCCCTCTGTCAAACTCCTTATGTTCCACAGTCGCTATTAATTTCGGCACATGAGGGGTTAAACTGCTAGGATTGGGGTGAATGCTAATCCGAGCAGTTACAGCATGACCCCGCGGCAGTGTATATACAGTGGGTGAAATAAGTATTGAACACGCCACCAATTTTCTTAGTAAATCTATTTCTAAAGGTGCTATTGACGTTAAATTTTCACCAGATGTCGGTAACAACCCATCCAATCTACACAGGCAGAGAAATCAATGTGTAACTGCTTAGTAATTATCTGTAAGGGCTCATTCCTGGGCATGCGCACTGCGTGCCTAAGCCACTCACCCAGGTCGCAGTGCGCATGCCCAGGAATCCCAGCCCCGCAGTGTGAGTAAATCATAAGACACTGAGGGGCTGGCCGCACAGGCGCAGTCAGCGAGACTGCATATGAGGACAGACGGGCAGCGCTCACTGCGCCTGCCCCAGGCAAGAGAAAAGATCGCAGGCGTCGGCAGATTTCAAAACAAACAGCGCTGAGGAGGCGGCGCCCGTCGCCAAGAAGACTTGAGTGACAGCTGTGAGGCGTCTGCAGCAGGGGGGGAAAGGCCTGCCTCCAGGACTGAAGATAGGTATGTTGGACAAATTATAAAACGGATTATTTCTGCATTTACAGCACCAATAACTAAAAGACCCACCTTGTCAGAATGCAGCATTACTGCTGCACAAGGTGGCTCTTTTAGTTTCAAACGCTTGAGGGGGGGGGGAGGGTGACAGGTTCTCTTTAAATCTATCAGTAATTAAAAAGCAATCCTTCCACTTAGTGAAATATAATATAAGTTGGTTCAACTGATGGCACTGTTGGCACCATAATATATAAGTGGAAAGAACCTTTTTTCCATCATACATGACGGCACCACGAGAGAGGGGATCTGTCCATCAAGGACAGGAAACCTTAAAGATAAAAGGGGCGGCTCCTCTCTCCACATCAGTTGGTTTCCTGTTCTTGACGTGGAACCCTCAAGATGAAGACTTCTGATGAAGACAGAAGAGGATGCCCGGGCCTGGGTCGGGTGGATTTGGGCATGGGCTGGTCTGCTGCACCCGTCACCAGGTACCGGTAGTCGCCTTGGGGCTCATGTATTCCATGCCTTCCCTGAGCGAAGCATGGCCACAACCCGTGAGGCAATGCCCGGGAAAAAAATTATCCTCGGGGGCCGCAGATAGCGTTTCCCCCCTGTTGATTAAAAATCCTGCTGTTCTCGGGGGTCACTCTATGGTGCCCCCCGTTGACCAAAGGTGGCCATGCAGCCCGTAAGGCACATCGGTGCCCGGGCTGAGTAAGTCTCCTCGGAGGTTTTGCGGCCATCCCTGTTGAGCATTGAAAGCGGGTCTCCCCCCTTCTCCCTCCTCCCTCCTCGGTACTTGACGCTGCACAAAGGAACAGTATGGAGCGGTGTCCAGAGCACTGGAGAGCATCAGGACGTTGGGGGGTGAGTGCTGCTCTGTCTCCTGGAGTCCGTGGCGTGGACATTCCCGGCACTGCGAGCTCCTTCTCAGTCGGCGCCGGGTACCCGGAAATGGTGGGTACGCGCATGCGCACAATACCCGGCGGCGGGTACCTGGAAATGGTGGGTACGCGCATGCGCACAATACCCGGCGGCAGCACTCGGACCGTTATACAGGAGCTAAGGGGCAGGGGGACTGAAAGAGGCGGCGCGCACCGGAAGAGGTGACCGGATGTGCGCCTGGAGCACAGTACAGCAGCGCACACCGGAAGTAAGGACCGGGTGCACGCGCAGGCCCGACGGCAGTGTTCGGGCAGAGGCAGGATCAACCAGGTGAATAGTGGATTAAAAAGCGTGCATCGG
Source organism: Ranitomeya imitator (assembly GCF_032444005.1). Classification (NCBI taxonomy): domain Eukaryota; kingdom Metazoa; phylum Chordata; class Amphibia; order Anura; family Dendrobatidae; genus Ranitomeya; species Ranitomeya imitator. The sequence goes on from NC_091286.1 coordinate 171,604,046, forward strand.
AAGTGGTTGCCGGGTGCGCGCTTAGGCATGAGTGTATAGCGCAGGCGTCGCGCTGACAGCTGACCGACGCAGGATCAACCAGGTGATTGATTGCATCACATGCACCGGAAGTGGTGCAGGCACGATCAGCCAGGTAATTAATCAGTAAGATTAGCAGGCCATGTGCGCATATACACCTGGTTGTAACACAGACACCAGGGTGTTGAACGACCAGTAAGAGGTGATCCATTAAAAAAAAAAGGAAGTGAGTCTATTTAAACGAACCAGAAGTGCTGCCCTGTATCACTAAACCAGGCCAGGTTGAAGGTGACTACTCTTGTTACGTGGTAGTGTGTAGAGCTTTTCACCAGAACATTTAATGCCACAGCAAGAGGTGCAGGAGAGGCGGTCTCGCTCAAGTGAGAATAGCCAGATACGCCATAGCAGCAGCAGAAGCCGCTCGGACAGCGTACGGACGGATCGCCATACCAAGGAGGGATCCCTGGTCTCATTGGTAAACACTGAGAAAACCAGTCAACCTCCGGATCCGGTACCCATACTTTGAAAGCGTCCGAGTGGTGAGTGAACTTCGAGAAAGTCCAGCACGCTAATCAATGTTATTTTCTCTTCTCTTATCTCCGTCTCTCCCCTCTTTTCTTACATACATTTGGGGGGTGGAGTGTAGAAGGTCCCAAAAAAGTATAAGGCAAAAGCAAAAAATAAGGAATGTCCCTTGTGTAAAAAGCCTTTAAAAACATCCTGGAGTAAAAGACTGTTTCAAAAGTGTATCTACAAGACAGTGGCGGAGGAAACACCCTCCTTTACGGAGAGCCTAAGATCTCTGATCCAGTCAGAGGTATCTAGGTCTGTAAAAGCGTTACAGACAGTCGACACAGATGCCAGATCTAGGCACAGATCCAGCCCCTCTGTAGCATCCCAGAGGGATTCCTCGGAGTCAGAGGAAGACTCAGATACAGCTCGTTGCTCAGATAGTAGCTCAGAGGAGGAAGATGCATTTCCAGCGGAGGCTACAGATAAGCTTATAAAAGCTGTTAGCTCTACCATGGGGCTGGTAGACGAGAAGGCAAAAAAGACAGCCCAAGAACTAATGTTCAGTGGTCTGCAAAAGAAAAAACGGAGGTCATTCCCTATTAATTAACAGCTACAAGAACTGATTAAGAGGGAATGACAAAAACCAGAGAAAATATCCCAAATAGTCAACTCTCTAAAGAGAAGATATCCTTTTGAGGAGGAAGCGTCCTCATCTTGGGATAGAGCCCCAAAAATTGATGTGGCAATTCCAAAAGTTGCCAGAAAATCCTCCCTGCCATTTGAGGATTTAGGTTCTCTAAAAGAACCTCTGGATAGAAAAAGTAGACGGTTCCCTGAAAACCGCATGGGAAGTCTCAGCAGGGGCACTAAGGCCAGCTATCGCAGCCACTTGTGTAGCCAGATCCCTAAAAATCTGGATAGACAACCTGGAGGAACAGGTAGAACAAAAAGTTCCCAGAGAAACTATCCTAGAGGCAATACCAACCATGAGAGCAGCGGCAGTGTTTCTAGCTGAAGCATCAGCAGACTCGGCTAGACTGGCAGCAAAGTCAGCAGCTTTAGCCAACACAGGACGCCGTGCGGTATGGCTTAAATGCTGGCCAGGAGATACACAGGCAAAGATGAAACTTTGCTCTTTGCCATGTGAGGGGAACTTCCTGTTTGGTCCGGCATTAGACGAGGTGTTGGAAAAAGCCGGTGACAAAAAGAAAAATTTTCCAAAGCAGCCATTTCAGCCCTTTCGGCGCTCCTTTCAGAGAGGCCGAAAATTCCGAAGGCAGCAGTTTAGAGACCGAGACAGGAGCAACTTGGACAAGCGATCCAGGGGAGGAAAAGGATTCTATTTTGGCAAGTCCCCCAGGGACACCAAGAAACCCTCCCAGTGACGGTCCTTCTCAGGTGGGAGGGAGGCTCTTCCACTTCCTTACAGCCTGGGTGAGGATCTCCTCCAGCGTATGGATCCGACAGATTATAGGATCAGGCCTAAAATTAAAATTCCACCACTGGCCTCCAAGAAGATACATGCAGACCCCGGTACAGTCCTCCCACGAGAAACAAGACCGTCTGGAAGGGAGGTAACATCACTCCTAGACAAGCACATCTTGGAAGAAGTTCCTATAGAGGAAAAGATGGAAGGATTTTATTCCCCCCTTTTTCTCATAAAAAAAACGGACAATTCTTGGAGGACAATAATAAATTTAAAAGGCCTCAACAAATACCTAATTATTCAATCTTTCAAAATGGAAACAATAAAATCAGCAGTGAAGCTCCTATATCCTCGATGTTAAATGGCGGTCCTAGACCTAAAGGACGCTTATTACCACGTCCCAATTAGACAACAAGATCGCCAGTTTCTCAGAGTGGCAGTTCAGATGGGGTCCCAGTTGCATCACTTTCAGTACAGGGCTCTGCCCTTTGGGAAAGCAACCGCCCCACGGGTATTTACAAAACTGATTGCAGAGGTCACAGCACATCTCAGAGGAAAAGACACTCTGATAATACCCTACTTAGATGACTTCCTGATAGTGGGGAAAAACTCTTCTCACTATCAGGAGCAGGTCAGAATAGTAATGGACACTCTACAGACACTAGGATGTCAAGTGAACCTCAAAAAATCCAAACTAGAGCCAGCAATGGTCCAGAATTTTTTAGGGATAACGGTAGACTCCGTGGCGCAGGAGTGTCTCCTCCCAGAGGAAAAAGAGGAAAAAATCAAACAAATCATTATGACAACCTTAAAATAAAACAGAGATGACTTTAAGAAGAGCCATGTCGATATTGGAGTCCCTTAGCTCCTGCATACCGGCAGTAAAATGGGCCCAGTTCCATGCAAGAGAACTGCAATGGTGTGTGCTGCGGAACGACCTTAAACTTCAGGGGCAGCTAGAGCAGAAGCTCAATCTCCCAGTCTCTGTACTCCAGTCACTCAGATGGTGGTTACAGATAGTCATCTCTGAGAGGAGTTCCCTGGACATACACAGCCTCCAAAGTAATCACAACGGATGCCAGTCCATGGGGATGGGGAGCTCACTCAGACACACTATGGGTCCAAGACCCCTGGGCTCAAGAGGAGAAAAATCTATCCTCAAACAAGTGGGAACTCCTAGCAATCGAAAAAGCACTAAGGAGGTTAGATCCACACTTGACAGGGCATCATGTGAGAGTCCTATCAGACAACCGAACAGTGGTCGCATACGTGAACCACCAGGGGGGCACCCGTTCTCGGTCACTGATGCACATAACCAAAAGACTCATGACTCTATACGAAAGGCATATCCTCTTATTATCGGCCCTGCATATTCGAGGTGTGGACAACATAAAGGCAGACTTTCTAAGCAGGAACTACTTAAGGCAAGGGGAATGGTCCCTAAAAAATTCCATTTTTCAACAGATAGTGCACATGTGGGGAAGATCCAGTGTAGACCTCTTTGCCTCAAAAGCCAACAAAAAAGTTCAAAAGTTCTGCTCCCTGAACCCAGCAGACAGGCCGTTGGCAGTAGACGCCTTCAGCATAGAATGGACGTCAGGACTCTTGTATGCCTTCCCACCGATTTGTCTAATTCCAGCAGTTGTGAAGAGGATCAGGGAGGACAAGGCCATAGTGATCGTAATAGGTCCCTTCTGGCCGAAAAGACCATGATTTTACTGGCTGAGAGTGATGTCGGTGACGAACCCGTTGGTACTCACAGAGGACCAGGACCTTCTAACACAGGGTCCCTTCAGCCACCCGCAGAATTCCGGGCTACATTTGACAGCCTGGCATTTGAACGGTCGTTGTTAGAGAAAGAAGGGTTCTCAGCTGGTTTAATATCCACCTTGCTCAGTAGCAGAAAACCAGTAACGACCAAGATCTATGGGAGAATATGGAAGAAATTCCTCTCCAGCTCAGGGCCAATACGGGAAGGGGAGGTCCCGACAGTGGCAATACTGGAGTTCCTGCAAAAGGGCTTAGATCTGGGATTAGCTGTTAGTACCTTCAAAGTACACATTTCAGCTTTAGCAGCCTTATTCAACTGTGGCCTGGCAAGCAATAGGTGGGTGGTGAGGTTTATCTGAGCCTGTAGTAGTTCTGATTCTGTTCCATCCCCTACTCCTCCACCATGGGATCTAAATTTAGTATTGACAGCTTTGACAGAAAGCCCCTTTGAGCCGTTAAATACAACTTCTGATGAAGTACTAACATTAAAAACAGCTTTGTTAGTGGCACTTACATCGGCCCGTAGGGTTGGGGACTTACACGCGTTGTCAGCTGACCCCCCTCACAAATTATGGACGTTAGGGTTGTATTAAAATTAGATCCGGCATATCTCCCCAAAGTGGTGTCGAGATTCCATAGGGCTCAGGATATCATCCTACCCTATTTCTGTTCCAATCCTATTAACAAGAAAGAGGAGAGACTCCATTGCCTAGATGTCAGGAGATGTATCTTACAGCATTTAGAGATGACAAAATCCTGGAGGAAACAGAGGGCTTTATTTGTTTCGTTCCAGGGGTCTAGGAAGGGCCTTAAAGCCTCAAAACAAACTATCGCTAGATGAGTGAGAGAGGCCATTATTCTAGTGTATAGTAGTGCAGGCAGGGTTGTTCCACAGGGTCTGAAAGCCCACTCCACGAGGGCCATGGCAACGTCGTGGGCAGAGAGCAGATGCTACCATCGACCAAATCTGTAAGGCAGCCACTTGGTCCTCTCCGTCTACATTTTTAAACATTATAGGCTAGACCTATCTGCTACCTCTGATCTCACATTTGGGAGAAGAATGTTACAAGCATTGATCCCTCCCTAAAACAGAATACAAATCTCTGTAACTCTCTCGTGGTGCCGTCATGTATGATGGAAAAACACGGGTATTACATACCTGGTAATGTGTTTTTTCATGAGACATGACGGCACCCTTATATTCCCACCCTATTGATCACGTCATTAGTTGGGTGCATTATTAGCGTTATTTGTATTATACACTCCCTCGTGTGTCGGTGAATAGAACCGTATAGGATGTATTATTTATGTGTTTACTAACCGGCGGAGTTCCTCTCGTACTCTGTAAAACAACTGATGTGGAGAGAGGAGCTGCCCTTTTAGCTTGAAGGTTTCCTGTCCTCTCGTGGTGCCGCCATGTCTCATGAAAAAACACATTACCAGGTATGTAATACCCGTGTTTTCACCATAAACAGTCCACGAGGCCAAGATACACTGCATGTCACTCCAAAAACATCATACTATCAGTTTGGTGGTTGGAACATCATGGTGTGGGGCTTTTTTCAGCATTCAGCACTGGCGAACTTCATAATTAAAGAAGGATGAATGGACAAATGTACAGAGACATTTAATAAAAAAAAAAAAAAAAAATCTGTTGCCATCTACCAAGATGATTATAAAATGAGGGTGGACATTTCAGCAAGACAATGATCCCAAACACACAGCCATGGACACTCTCAATTTGTTTGAGAAAGAAAATTAAGCTGTTAGAATGGGAAAGCTAATCACCTGACCTGAATCCAGTAAAAAAATTTAGGTAAGGAGCTAAAGTGAAAATTTCATTGGAGCCCACAGAATCTCCAGGATTTGAAGAGTGTTTGCGTGGAAGAATGAGCCAAAATCACACCTGAGCAATGCATGTAATAGTGTCTCAATACAGGAGGCATCTTGAAGCTATCATCACTAACAAAGGCTTCTGTACAAAGTATTAAATTTCACTAAGCGTTTTCAATACTTTTTCCCTGTGGCACTTCTCATTATTACACAACTTAATTTATGGACAACTAAGGTTTGATTTATTTGACTGTGTGGATTGGTTGGATTATTACCGACTTCTGCTGAGAATTTCAGATAAATAGCACCTTTAGAAATAAATTTACTTAGAAAATTGGTGATGCGTTCAATACTTATTTCACCTGCTGTATATCATTTGGGCTCATACAGGTACAAAAACTGTACTGTGTAATTAGCACAACGTTCATATTCATCATGGAGCAATAAATCACATGCTCATGATGGATATATACATTATATAATGTTATTGGTAAAAAAAATTCATGGTTTGAGAATTGCAGATTATTCAAAGTGTTTTGCAGATTTCAATTATTTTCATAAATGGACAAAACAGTACTATGAAAAATTACCACTGTGCATGAACAAATTGACTCTGAGTCACTAGTGTTGGAGGAAACATTTCGGAGTTAGGCTGGGTTCACATTGCGTTAATGGCAATGCGCTGACGGCATCCGTTACATAACTGCAGTAACGCTATGTAACGGATGCGTTAGCGCACCCATTAACTGCCATTATGTAGCGCATCGCTAACACATGTCATAATCGGCATGCGTTAGCGATGTGCCGTCATTCTGTGACGGACCCTCGGACGCAGTCTGCAGCGTTTTCGGGATAGAGCATCTGCGCTAGCGTGATCGCATAAATGCGATCTTTTTCGCCACTTGGGTTAACGCAGTCCTTTTAACGTATGCGTTGAACGGACTGCACTAACGCAATGTGAACCTAGCCTCGTCACCAAATGTCACTTCTGAAAAAGGGTAATTCCATATCAAGTGATCCAAATATGAAATACTTTTTTACCTAACACCTTTAGATTTTTTTTAATTTTTTTTTATGAAGTACAACTTTAGTTAGTTATAAATTAAAAGTTTTGAATTTTTTGGTTCATCAGTTAATTTTTTACAGACTTCTAAAGTTTTGAAAAAGCTAAAATTTTGGCCTGGTATGGCATTTTTTTTTTATCATATCTGAAGCTAGAATTAAAGGGAACCTGTCACCCCGTTTTTTGAGATTGAGCTATAAATACTGTTAAATAGGGCCTGCGCTGTGTGTTCCTATAGTGTATGTAGTGTACCCCGATTCCCCATGTATGCTGAGAAATAACTTACCAAAGTCGCCGATTTCGCCTGTCAATCAGGCTGGTCAGGTCGGGAGGGCGTGGTGACATCGCTGGTTCTTCCTCAGCTTTACGTTGGTGGCGTAGTGGCGTAGTGGTGAACAAGCAGCGCGCGATCTGCGCTGTCATCCCTTTCGTCGGTGGGGGCGGCCATCTTCCTGGGGCCGCGCGTGCGCAGATCGAGTGCTCTGCTGCACGGGGCTTCAGGAAAATGGCCGCGGGATGCCGCGCGTGCGCATTAGAGATCGCGGCGGCCATTTTCCCAAAGCCGAGATGCAAACTCGGCTTTGGGAAAATGGCCGCCGCGATCTCTAATGCGCACGCGCAGCATCCCGCGGCCATTTTCCTGAAGCCCCGTGCAGCAGAGCACTCGATCTGCGCACGCGCGGCCCCAGGAAGATGGCCGCCCCCACCGACGAAAGGGATGACAGCGCAGATCGCGCGCTGCTTGTTCACCACTACGCCACCAACGTAAAGCTGAGGAAGAACCAGCGATGTCACCACGCCCTCCCGACCTGACCAGCCTGATTGACAGGCGAAAACGGCGACTTTGGTAAGTTATTTCTCAGCATAGGTGGGGAATCGGGGTACACTACATACACTATAGGAACACACAGCGCAGGCCCTATTTAACAGTATTTATAGCTCAATCTCAAAAAACGGGGTGACAGGTTCCCTTTAAGATAAAAAGATGGGAGAGGTATAATTTTTATCAGAATGGTACCGGCTTTCATTTGATATGTCACAAGACTATGTTTCTTTATATTTTGTTTTGGAGAAATCAAATTCAAAATTTTGATGCACAATGGTTTAAAATTGTGAAAAAATGCGTTCTTGTTTATATTTGTACAGAGATTCAACTTGGGACCTATAATTTTTTTTTAAGCCTTGAATCATTTGATTTTATATTTGTGAGTTTCTTCCTTTTTTCTTTTCAAATTACAACTTATTGAATTCAACATTTATATGCAACAATAAAGAAACACAAAAAACAAATACAGAAAGTGCCATCCTAATCATCATAACTCAACTTGCTCAGCATTTTCAACCTGAATGCATTGAACAAACCAAAAGAAAAAAGGTGATCATAGGGTGATTTTCTAAATACTGTCTCATCCTATGTTATAAACAAGATTAAAAGAACCAATATTTTTGCCACCTATTTAAACATGTAACAGTTTTTTTCTATTATATCACCAAACATGTCATTTTTGAAGTGTTTAAGAAGAATAGTATAGTAGTTAAATTCTCGTTCTATAAAATATGAACTAATGAAACAATTAGGCTGTGTGCACACGTAGCAGATTTATCGCATTTTTTCGCGGTTTTTCGTTATAAAACGCTAGAAAATAACTCTCACGTTAAGCATCCTATTTAATAGAATGCAATCCGCATTTTTTGTGCACATGCTGCGTTGTTTTCCTGAGCGGAATCGCATACCCCAAAAAAATGCAGCATGTTCATTAAATTTGCGGAATCGCGGGGATTCCGCACACATAGGAATGCATTGATCCACTTACTTCTTGCATGTGGCTATGCCCACCATGCGGGAAGTAAGCAGATCATGTGCAGTTGGTACCTAGGGTGGAGGAGAGAAGACTCTCCTCCGCGGACTGGGCACCATATAATTGTAAAAAAAAAAAAAAAGAATTAAAATAAAAAATAGTGATATACTCAACTTCTTATGGCCCTACCCCGGAGTCCTCCCACATCTCAGCGGTGCACGCGGCCGTTTACGTTCCCATGGATGCTTTGTGTGAAGGACCTGCGATGACGTCACGTGGCCGTGACATCATCGCAGGTCCTGCACACAAACCATCTATAGGAACGGAAGCTGCTGCGTCCATCGCTGAGGAGATTGGCTGCCATCGGAAGGTGAGAATAACCATTTTTTTTATTTTTATTTTTTTATTATTTTTAACATATCTTTTTACTATTGATGAATGCATAGGCAGCATCAATAGTAAAAGTTGGTTACACTTGTCAAACATATAGCCTTAAGGCTATGTGCCCACGTTGCAGATTAGCCTCAGGAATTTCTTGTACGGATTCTGCATCTCTTGGCAGCAAACGCAGGTGCGGATTTGGCACGTTTTTTGCGCGGATTTTGTGCGGATTTACTGCGTTTTTTACCTCTGCAGATTTCTAGAATGGAATTGGTATAAAAACGCTGCAGATCCGCAAAAAAGAAGTGACATGTTACTTCTTTTAATCCGCAGCGTTTCCGCATGGAATTTTCCGCACCATTAGCACAGCATTTTATTTTCCTATTGGTTTACATTGTACTGTAAATCACTTGCGGTTCTAAAGCGTTTCTTCAGGGCAAAAAAACGCTGCGGATCCGCAGGAAATCTGCAACGTGTGCACATACCCTTATAGTACGTTTTTAAACTGGCCTTTTATCATCAGTGTCACTTCTAGTGGGTGAAATGTAATCTTGTCCATAAGCGCTCATATCTGATTTTTGTTCACTTTTAAAATGTCTGGTTTTCTTGGATACACAATGGATGATGCTGGACCACAAAAAAAGCCAATTCTACTTCTTCATTTTCACAATCTTTGGAGAGTACATTAGCTAGCCACCAGCGCAAATCATATTCACAGGTCACATAACCAGTTATGTCATCCATTGCCAATCTTGTGCCGCCTTTTACCACTTCATGCACTTCACTGTCTTTGCTGAATGAAAAATTCCTTGTTTTTATTTGATCTTCACTACATGGGATGACAGTGCGGTATTGCTGAGTCCCCTTTCTGCTTCCTGTAACCGATGTTTTCACAAACTCTCCTCCTTCATAGTCCTGGTTTGTACAATACATGAACTGGATGTTAACCTTCGTCAGGCTGCATAATTTTACAACGTTAACAGGCTGCAGAGGTACAATTGTACCTTCATATATAGCTCCACTGTGATATTTGGCCAATATATTCTGGACCAAAACTGCAGAGATGTCATGAAATTTCAGCCCTCTACGGCTTTTCGAAAAAAAGTTATTGCAATTTTAAAATGGAATAGTTGCAATTGTACCTAGTCAGCTGGACAAGGGTGAAGAATACTTTTCTCACTACAGTTGAAAAGTTGCATGGGTGTTAGGATTTGGTCTGAATATGGCCTCTGGAGGCTACCGTCACTGTCTACCCCTGGTCATTCTCAGCCCTAACAAAGCTTTCTCCTCTGTCCTCTCCTGCTTCTAAGCTGTAGCATAAAAAATACTACAGTAATATCTAAAGATCATGGATTGTTTGCTAAATATAGACCCAACACTTTTAGACCAGAGGCTGAACTGATCTGGATTCAAGATTTTCGAATTGACACAAGTCTTATTTTTTAAATATGACCCCATCATGATCCCAATTTGTATTTTACATGATGAACAGATGTGGCTAGGAGCATAGTAAGCAGATGTGCAGCTCTTGAAATTTTTAAATTAAACATTTTTTTATTTTTCCGGAAATGCCTTTTAAAATTTTGCATTTGCATGGGTAAAATATTATCAAAGATACTCCTGTCACATATCTGGTGAATGCTTGTATTTTTCTGAGCAGGATGGTGTTTATTATGTCGCTCTATCTTTTTTCTGGCCTGAGTTATAAGGAGAAATGTAAAGGCAGGCAACACCGAAATTCCCACTTTTTTCGAACTTTGAAAATCAATAAAAAAAAAATATCTAGAATTCTTTTTTTCACATTTTGCATTCTCTGACACAATATTACCAAATAACAAAATCTCAAAAGAATTAAAAATATAGAGGTAAAAATCATTGGTTCACTTGACATGGAATGACCCCAAATTAGGCTTTGTCTGGAATGTCAACATTTGCTGCAAAATGAGGGAGGCTAAACAAGATGTGGCTGAATTGCAATACTTCTCCAGATTGTCCAGGTGAAAGGTCTGCTTTTATTTTTTGCTTCTTTCGGGGCAATATGCAATGTTTTTATATCATTCACAACTTTGTCTTGTTTTTCAGGTATTCCCCTAATGAACTCCGGTACTTGCCATTAAACACTGCTTTATATGAGCCGCCACTAGATCCTCTAGACCCTGAACTGCTGGCCCTTGACAGTGATGGAGATTCCGATGAGGTTGATGAAGGACGTGAAAAGAAGAAGATCAAATCTTCAGTAATAAAGTGTTTCTTGAATTATGAATTGCATAGTTGAAACAAGGCACAAGTCCTGATGTTTTATTCTGCTTGGAAGGAGGAAATATATTTTACTAGATGGTAGCCCGATTCTAACGCATCGGGTATTCTAGAATATGTGTGTAGTTTATTTATTAAGAATTTACAATAATACATTGAATACACAGGATTCGGCCGGCCGCGACCAATTAGCGAAGCGTGGTTCAAATCCCGTGCCAATTCGCAGCCGGACTGTGCCTGTTGCTAATTGTTCGCAGCCGGCCACGTAGTATATAGCACAGCCACATAGTATATAACAGCCCACGTAGTATATATAGCACAGCCATGTAGTATATAGCACAGCCACGTAGTATATAGCACAGCCACGGAGTATATAACAGCCCACGGAGTATATAGCACAGCCACGTAGTATAGAGCACAGCCCACGTAGTGTATAACACAGCCCACGTAGTGTATAACGCAGGCCACGTAGTGTATAACGCAGGCCACGTAGTGTATAACGCGGGCCACATAGCGTATAACACGGGCCACGTAGCGTATAACACAGGCCACGTAGTGTATAGCACAGCTCACTTAGTGTATAGCACAGCCCACCTAGTATATTGCACAGCCCACCTAGTATATTGCACAGCCCACGCAGTATATTGCACAGCCCACGCAGTATATTGCACAGCCCACGCAGTATATTGCACAGCCCACGCAGTATATTGCACAGCCCACGCAGTATATTGCGCAGCCCACGCAGTATATTGCGCAGCCCACGCAGTATATTGCACAGCCCACGCAGTATATTGCACAGCCCACATAGTATAGTGCACAGCCCATGCAGTATATTGTGGATAGCACAGCCCACGTAGTGTATTGCACAGCCCACTTTTTATATTGCACAGCCCACGTAGTATATAGCAATGTTGGCATCCTATCCCTATTTAAAAAAAAAAAAGAATTTAAATAAAAAATAGTTATATACTCACCTTCCGTTGGCCCCCGAATCGAAGTGGTTACCGACGCTCCTCATGCGCTCCGGTCTGAAGAGTGCATTGCGGTCAAGCGAGATGATGACGTAGCGGTCTCGCGAGACCGCCACGTCATCATGTCGCGAGATCGCAATGCATGGACCGGTCACCGGAGCGTCGCGAGGAGCGGGAAAGGCCTGTTCTGGATCCGAGGGGCCGACGGACGGTGAGTATATAACGATTTTTTATTTTTATTATTTTTAACATTAGATCTTTTTACTATTGATGCTGCATAGGCAGCATCAATAGTAAAAAGTTGGTCACACAGGGTTAATAGCTGCATTACGGGAGTGCATTACACCGCGCTCCGGTAACGGCATTAACCCTGTGTGAGGGCTGACTGGAGGGGAGTATGGAGCGGGCACTGACTGTGGGGAGGAAAGAGCGGCCATTTTGCCGCCGGACTGTGCCCGTCGCTGATTGGTCATGGCAATGGTCGTGGGCGTTTTGCCACGACCACTCAGCAACTTGTATTTCCATGACAGACAGAGGCCGCGACCAATGAATATCCGTAACAGACAGACAGAAGGACAGACAGAAAGAAGGAAGTGATTGACCCTTAGACAATTATATAGTAGATAAGTGAGCATTGGCAAAATCATTAGCATTATGGACATTCTGATGGTCTTGATCGTTGGCAGATGGGTGCACATTGATACGCAATTATGTAAAGTGACATATTAATCACCACAATAACATTCTGCAAGGGTGGAGATTTTCAATATGGCAGTAATGCAAATTCACACATTGAGGTGTGAGATTTGAAGCATTGAAAATTCATCATAAAAATATTAACACTTTTCTTCATAGTAAGTAACAACATTTGTCAACTTAATTTTAATTGTGTGGTGTACAAACCTCAGTATATGGAAGCATTCACACATCCTTGTGCTGTTTTATTTTTCTGACAGCACTCTGACCCATAGCGTTACATTGATCCATACACACATCTGTATTAAAAACAGATTTGTGTGTTTGGTCTTTGCGACACAGAGCATGTCTAAAGGTACCGTCTTACTCAGCAACTTTGCAACGAGAACGACAACAATCCGTGACGTTGCAGCGTCCTGGATAGCGATCTCGTTGTGTTTGACACGCAGCAGCGATCTGGATCCCGCTGTTATATCGCTGGTCGGAGCAGAAAGTCCAGAACTTTATTTGGTCGCTAGATCGGCGTGTATCGTCATGTTTGACATCAAAAGCAACGACGCCAGCAACGTTTTACATGGAGCGAGAACGATAAGTGCGTCGCCGTTACGTCACTGGATCGCTCCTGCATCATTCTGTTAGACGTCTCTACAGCGACCTATACAGCGATGCTCCTGTGATCTAGTTTAGGTCGGATCGTTGTCTATCTCGCTGCAGCGTCGCTGAGTGTGACGGTACCTTTATTCTCCTCCGTTTTGCAAGTACCGTAAGACTCCGCCATTAAAGTGTATGGCGATTTGGTTTTGTCATTTTAATGCTAGTCCCTGGCAGCCCTGACAATGCTCGGCTATCTAATTCATGTTCAGTGCTGCCGTACCTTACGCCAGAAATCTTACTTCAGCATGTGTCTGCAGTAAGACTTCTGGCTATCCGCACACCACTTGTACGATGCTTTTGATTCATTAAGAGACGTGCCTGGTAATGAATCGGGTGTCTATTAGGCTACTTTCACACTAGCGTCGGAATCTCCCCGTCGCTCGACGGATGCGACGTGTGGCAATCCATCGCAAATGCGTCGTCAATGCAAGTCTATGGGGAAAAAACGCATCCTGCAAGCACTTTTGCAGGATGCGTTTTTTCTGCAAAACGACGCATTGTGACGGATTGCAGAAAACGCTAGTGTGAAAGTAGCCTTACACCTCCATAGCTCCTCATTAAGACTGGCGTGTACAACTCTAGTCTTAATAAATTGTGGCAATAGTTATTTTTATTTGTGTTCATTTATTTTTGATCCTTACAAGATATAATTTTTCTTTCAGGATAGTTCCTCTGCTAATGTGTCTGATGGTGAAAATGCACATGATACCCAGGAGGAATCATTTCAGGCAAAACCGAAAGCCAAAGAAAAATCGACCCCCAAAAAGGATGGCACCAAACGTTCTGTAGGGTCCAAATCAGCTGGGTACAAGGTAGAAGAAAAAAGCCCCTGACTTGGCTTCTTTACTGACAAGCCTTTCTACCTGAATTGCTCTTGCTTTTTTCATTTTTTCCCCCCCATTTTCAAACACTGACTTAATTTTTATTCCTTTTCATTATTCACATTAATATCTTATTTATTTTTGCTCCCAAGCATATCTTTATCTTATTTTGTTCTTCTTTTTCTCTTTAGTGTTGCTCTTCCTATAACCCTATCTGTTTTGTTTCACTTGGGGGCTTTCAATAACCTTTACTTTGGAGTGGCTATTGAACTAATTGGGCTTCCCAAGACTGTTGCAACATCCAAATTTTAAGTTTTAACATCCTTTATATTTCTTCTAGACTGATCTTAATGCTGGAAAGCAGTTGTGGAATTTTTACATACATTGGGAAAAACTGTATACATGTGATGTATAAGTGGAGCTTGCCTTATTCCTCGGTCATAATTCTCTTTTTGATATTGAGTTCTATTTAGGCAAGGCATAGTTCCAACTTTCTTATTCTTTCCTAAACATCAAGCATGAAGTGCAACTGCAAGTCCTGTTTTTATAGTGTGAACTAAAAAATGTGTACACATGTATTTGTACTTGTTAAATATGTTTTATGGCACACATGTGAAGAGTTAATGTAGACATCTTATTTATTTGAGGGTAAATAAGTCTCCAGATGTAGAGGTTCTTCCATCTTGGACATAATTTTTAAGATATGTCCAACCATTTAGTGTTTTATCCTTAGCTATTCAATATGGTTTTTAGGTTAACAAGCACCTTTTTCCCCGGGCTGATGGCACAATGATTATCTCTGTAGTGTGAAAAAAATGAATAATCTATAAGAATTATTTGGTTATCTTTTAGGCACAACTTGAACCAAGCATTTATTCTTTCAGTGGCGCCACACGCTACTGTGTCCTTGTATGGACGACTTTCCATTTAATAGGTGTTATTCTCCCTTGAGTAGCAGAAGCAGATGCCAGAGAGTGCAGCATAATATAGTGCAATTGTAACATTGCTGTATAATCTACCTTGCCCCTCACCTCTTGGTAAAGGCCCATACGCTTGGCTTGAAAAGACCATGTCACGGGTAAAGGAAGTTATTTATAGAAAAAGGGAAATTTCCAGCTCACCCGGGCTCTGGGCCTGTAGAAGCACGGAATCAAAAGGTCCACTTGTAACACAAATGTAGAAAAAATCCAGCGTCTTAAAATTGTGAAAATTTTTTTGAAAAATAGATAAGAAATCAATGTATAGTATTTACATATCCAGCAACGCGTTTCAAACGCACAGTGTTTTGTCAGAGCATATACTGTATAATATGTGTGTAAAGCAAGTTATTGCCTTGTAAAGAGTAGTGATGGGTAACACGTGTATCTCGGCTTCTGAGAATACTTTCGGGGCAATTCATCAAGAGAGAGGGGGCTTTATACCCCAGTCTTATTCAAAAGTCCGATGGAGTGAAGCGAAACAAATTCTTTAAGAAGTGCACTACACTAAAATAATTTTGCTCATCTTTTGAGATGCCTGCCAGAAAATGTACTTCATAAGGTGAAGTAGATTTCTGTTCTAATTCACACTACTTAGTGGTAAAATATACTGAATCTGTAGGCTTGCAGAAGGCCATGCCCCTTCTGTTAAGCTCCATTTTTCAGAAAAAAATAAGAGATCCGATGTAAAATTGGCAAGTCACAACATTTTTCCATTTTTACATAACTGAGTGTTATAAAACAATTACCGTATTTTTCGGATTATAAGATGCTTTATTTTTCCAAATTTGGGAGGAAAATGGGGGTGCATCTTACAAACCCAAATGAACTTACCGGGGTGGGAGGGGGGGCGTTGGAGCAGGGTCACATGAGGTGGGGTGTTGCGGCTTCAGGAGGCCAGCAGCATTAGCGTGGCGATGCATGGGCTCTCAGAAGATGTTGGTACCGATGAGCGGAGTATCCTTTACGTTCTGTGGGCTTCTGGAAAATGGCCTTGTCTCCTGAAATCTGTCTGCACATGGGTTGCTTCCGGTGGCCATTTTCCCGAATGCCAACGCAGGGAAATGATTGAGAAAGGGGATTCCACTCAAGGGCACCGACATCTTCTGAGAACCTAGACAACGCAGCATTTCCCCACTCCTGTGACCACGGGCCTCCTGAAGCATCGCCTCTGCCTCCTTTGAACCCACTCCACCACAGTCGCCCCCCCAAGTATGCTACCATTAAAACCGACTATAAGACACCCCCATTTTATTTATAAAAAAAAAAAAGTCCTTGTTTTCCACCCCAAAATCTTATCCATAAAATACGGTAATTGCAATTTTTATATGGCAGTTTTCTGGCATATAATGAATGATTCATCCCCACTGTGTATCTTCAAGTGCTCATAGTGCAATCTCCTGTCCATCTCTGTGGCAGATTTTGTCGGCATCTTTGGAAAGGACACTGCCTTTTTGTGTTCTTCTTAAAATGTTAATACTGCTCAACATTTTTTTTTACCTTTCTGGTATCTGTTACTAATAGAATCTGCTTATTAAATGTCTCATTGACATTTTTGATGAATATATGGAATTCTCTTGCATGCTTTTTAATTTAGGCTGTTTGTAGAGGACACAATTAGAGGTGTCTATTTTTTTTTTCCCTTGGATCAGAAAACTATGACCATTTTCATTTAGGGCATGTACACATAAGACATTCCCTTTGAATGTACAGTGGTAAATATTATTCTGAAAATGGTGCAGTGAAGCTTGACACATCGGTGGTATAACATGTAAAATCTGCTGCGCCGGTTTATTATCAGCAGTGTGTGCATGAGATCTTCTACTGTGTATAAATCCCTGGTGCACAATACCTTAAATGAGTGCTACACTTGCCCACATGTTGGGTGCAGTATTGCTGCTCGGCCTCTTTCATTTGACGCCTATAGCGTTTCATTGGCATACATACACATCTTTTTTTTCAGAATGATACACATACACGAGTCATTGTGTAAAAAAATAAATAAAAAGTTCAGACAATCTTTCTGATTCAGTGGGGTAAAAAAAAAAACAAATTGAGAAAATCCCAATCACCACCTCCTTCCACACCCGAAGAAACTTAATATATGACACATGGGAAGAAAATGGTTCCTTTTCACTCAGATGGTGATGCTTACATGGATGTCTGAATGTAGCCTTAAAGGGAAAAATGTAGTTTGTAAGCCAGCTTAACAGAAGACACAATAGCAGCTATGCTCAGTCGCACATGTTTGTATGTTGTAAGATTATTTTTAGGCCATGTAATAGATAAGGGCTCACTCACACATAACATGACCGAGTGCTATCCAATAGAGATGGGGCGGACACCTGGATGTTGGGGTCCTGCGGGTTCGGCCGAGCAGTAACAAAAAGTTCGGGTTCGGTTACCAGAGCAGTACCCGGACCCCATTCACTTGAGTGGGGGGCCTGAACATCCAGTGTTTGCTGCGCTGTAATGTGCAAGACAGCATGGCAAACACCGCTTCTGATCGGCGGTGAAATCATCCCCGCTGGTCAGAGATCTGCGGTTCCCACGCTGTGAAAAGACAGCGTGATTGGAGGTATAAACTCTCACACTGCAAAAAGGGATCTCGCCGAGGTCACTGCAGTTCAGCCTGGCTGGGAACGGAGCCTCAGTGACCGGACATAACCTCAACGACGTCACCACCAGTCACTGAGGCTGTCCTCGTGGTGGCCAGAAAAATGCCCACACGGAAAATTGCCAATTGCAGCATCACAAAGTTTCAGATCTATGATATTTGAGGTGCAAGGTGAAAAATGCCCACAGAAAATTACCCACAGACTGAATTAACCCCTCTGTGACCTTAGACGTACTATCCCGTCGAGGTGCCCTGGGCTTATCTGACCCTGGACGGGATAGTACGTCATAGCCGATCGCGGCCGGGTGTCAGCTGCTTATCGCAGCTGACATCCGGCACTATGTGCCAGGAGCGGTCACGGACCGCCCCCGGCACATTAACCCCTGGCACACCGCGATCAAAGATGATCGCGATGTGCCGGCGGTGCAGGGAAGCACCGCGCAGGGAGGGGGCTCCCTGCGGGCTTCCCTGAGACCCCCGGAGCAACGCGATGTGATCGCGTTGCTGCGAGGGTCTCACCTCCCTCCCTGCTCCCTCCAGCCCCGGATCCAAGATGGCCGCGGATCCGGGTCCTGCAGGGAGGGAGGTGGCTTCACAGAGCCTGCTCAGAGCAGGCACTGTGAAGCCTGCAGCGCTGCATGTCAGATCAGTGATCTGACAGAGTGCTGTGCAAACTGTCAGATCACTGATCTGTGATGTCCCCCCCTGGGACAAAGTAAAAAAGTAAAAAAAAAATTTTCCAAATGTGTAAAAAAAATAAAAAAAAATATTCCAAAATAATGAAAAAAAAAAAAAAATATTATTCCCATAAATACATTTCTTCATCGAAATAAAAAAAAAAAAACCAATAAAAGTACACATATTTAGTATCGCCGCGTCCGTAACGACCCGACCTATAAAACTGTCCCACTAGTTAACTCCTTCAGTAAACACCGTAAGAAAAAAAAAAAAAAACGAGGCAAAAAACAACGCTTTATTATCATACCGCCGAACAAAAAGTGGAATAACACGCGATCAAAAGGACAGATATAAATAACCATGACACCGCTGAAAGCGTCATATTGTCCCGCAAAAAAAGAGCCGCCATACAGCATCATCAGCAAAAAAATAAAAAAGTTATAGTCCTGAGAATAAAGCGATGCAAAAATAATTATTTTTTCTGTAAAATAGTTTTTATCGTATAAAAGCACCAAACCATAAAAAAATGATATAAATGAGGTATCGCTGTAATCGTACTGACCCGAAGAATAAAACTGATTTATCAATTTTACCAAACACGGAACGGTATAAACGCCTCCCCCAATAGAAATTCATGAATAGCTGGCTTTTGGTCATTCTTCCTCACAAAAATCGGAATAAAAAGCGATAAAAAAATGTCACGTGCCCAAAAATGTTTTCAATAAAAACGTCAACTCGTCCCGCAAAAAACAAGACCTCACATGACTCTGTGGACCAAAATATGGAAAAATTATAGCTCTCAAAATGTGGTATTGCAAAAAATATTTTTTGCAATAAAAAGGGTCTTTCAGTGTGTGACGGCTGCCAATCATAAAAATCCGCTAAAAAACTCGCTATAAAAGTAAATCAAACCCCCCTTCATCACCCCCTCAGTTAGGGAAAAATAAAAAAAAAATGTATTTATTTCCATTTTCCCATTAGGGCTAGGGTTAGGGCTAGGGTTAGGGCTAGGGCTAGGGTTAGGGCTAGGGTTAGGGTTAGGGCTAGGGTTAGGGCTAGGGTTAGGGCTAGGGCTAGGGTTAGGGCTAGGGTTAGGGTTAGGGCTAGGCTTAGGGCTAGGGTTAGGGTTAGGGTTGGGGCTACAGTTAGGGTTGGGGCTAAAGTTAGGGTTAGGGTTTAGATTACATTTACAGTTGGGAATAGGGTTGGGATTAGGGTTAGGGGTGTGTCAGGGTTAGAGGTGTGGTTAGGGTTACCGTTGGAATTAGGGTTAGGGGTGTGTTTAGATTAGGGTTTCAGTTATAATTGGGGGGTTTCCACTGTTTCGGCACATCAGGGGCTCTCCAAACACGACATGGCGTCCGATCTCAATTCCAGCCAATTCTGCGTTGAAAAAGTAAAACAGTGCTCCTTCCCTTCCGAGCTCTCCTGTGTGCCCAAACAGGGGTTTACCCCAACATATGGGGTATCAGCGTACTCAGGACAAATTGGACAACAACTTTTGTGGACCAATTTCTCCTGTTACCCTTGGGAAAATACAAAACTGGGGGCTAAAAAATAATTTTTGTGGGAAAACAAAAAGATTTTTTATTTTCACGGCTCTGCGTTATAAACTGTAGTGAAACACTTGGGGGTTCAAAGTTCTCACAACACATCTAGATAAGTTCATTGAGGGGTCTAGTTTCCAATATGGGGTCACTTGTGGGGGGTTTCTACTGTTTAGGTACATTAGGGGCTCTGCAAACGCAATGTGACGCCTGCAGACCAATCCATCTAAGTCTGCATTCCAAATGATGCTCCTTCCCTTCCGAGCCCTCCCATGCGCCCAAACGGTGGTTCCCCCCCACATATCGGGTATCAGCGTACTCAGGACAAATTGGACAACAACATTTAGGGTCCAATTTCTCCTGCTAACCTTGGAAAAATACAAAACTGGGGGCTAAAATATAATTTTTGTGGAAAAAAAAATATTTTTTATTTGCATGGCTCTGCGTTATAAACTGTAGTGAAATACTTGGGGGTTCAAAGCTCTCACAACACATCAAGATGAGTTCCTTAGGGGGTCTACTTTCCAAAATGGTGTCACTTGTGGGGGGTTTCTACTGTTTAGGTACATTAGGGGCTCTGCAAACGCAATGTGACGCCTGCAGACCATTCCATCTAAGTCTGCATTCCAAATGGCGCTCCTTCCCTTCCGAACCCTCCCATGCGCCCAAACGGTGGTTCCCCCCCACATATGGGGTATCAGCGTACTCAGGACAAATTGGACAACAACATTTAGGGTCCAATTTCTCCTGCTAACCTTGGAAAAATACAAAACTGGGGGCTAAAATATAATTTTTGTGGAAAAAAAAAATATTTTTTATTTGCATGGCTCTGCGTTATAAACTGTAGTGAAATACTTGGGGGTTCAAAGCTCTCACAACACATCAAGATGAGTTCCTTAGGGGGTCTACTTTCCAAAATGGTGTCACTTGTGGGGGGTTTCTACTGTTTAGGTACATTAGGGGCTCTGCAAACGCAATGTGACGCCTGCAGACCATTCCATCTAAGTCTGCATTCCAAATGGCGCTCCTTCCCTTCCGAACCCTCCCATGCGCCCAAACGGTGGTTCCCCCCCACATATGGGGTATCAGCGTACTCAGGACAAATTGGACAACAACTTTTGGGGTCCAATTTCTCCTGTTACCCTAGGGAAAATACAAAACTGGGGGCTAAAAAATAATTTTTGTGGGAAAAAAATTTTGTTTTATTTTTATGGCTCTGCATTATAAACTTCTGTGAAGCCCTTGGTGGGTCAAAGTGCTCACCACACATCCAGATAAGTTCCTTAGGGGGTCTACTTTCCAAAATGGTGTCACTTGTGGGGGGTTTCAATGTTTAGGCACATCAGTGGCTCTCCAAACGCAACATGGCGTCCCATCTCAATTCCTGTCAATTTTGCATTGAAAAGTCAAACGGCGCTCCTTCCCTTCCGAGCTCTCCCATGCGCCCAAACAGTGGTTTACTGCCACATATGGGGTATCAGCGTACTCGGGACAAATTGGACAACAACTTTTGAGGTCCAATTTCTTCTCTTACCCTTGGAAAAATAAAAAATTGGGGGCAAAAATATAATTTTTGTGAAAAAATATGATTTTTTATTTTTACGGTTCTGCATTATAAACTTCTGTGAAGCACTTGGTGGGTCAAAGTGCTCACCACACCTCTAGATAAGTTCCTTAGGGGGTCTACTTTCCAAAATGGTGTCACTTGTGGGGGGTTTCAATGTTTAGGCACATCAGTGGCTCTCCAAACGCAACATGGCGTCCCATCTCAATTTCTGTCAATTTTGCATTGAAAAGTCAAACTGCGCTCCTTCCCTTCCGAGCTCTCCCATGCGCCCAAACAGTGGTTTACTGCCACATATGGGGTATCAGCGTACTCAGGACAAATTGGACAACAACTTTTTGGGTCCAATTTCTCCTGTTACCCTTGGTAAAATAAAACAAATTGGAGCTGAAGTAAATTTTTTGTGTAAAAAAGTTAAATGTTCATTTTTATTTAAACATTCCAAAAATTCCTATTAAACACCTGAAGGGTTAATAAACTTCTTGAACGTGGTTTTGAGCACCTTGAGGGGTGCAGTTTTTAGAATGGTGTCACACTTGGGCATTTTCTATCATATAGACCCCTCAAAATGACTTCAAATGAGACGTGGTCCCTAAAAAAAAATGGTGTTGTAAAAATGAGAAATTGCTGGTCAACTTTTAACCCTTATAACTCCCTAACAAAAAAAAAAATTGGTTCCAAAATTATGCTGATGTAAAGGAGACATGTGGGAAATGTTACTTATTAAGTATTTTGTGTGACATATCTCTGTGATTTAATTGCATAAAAATTCAAAGTTTGAAAATTGCGAAATTTTCAAAATTTTCGCCAAATTTCCGTTTTTTTCACAAATAAACGCAGGTACTATCAAAGAAATTTTACCACTATCATGAAGTACAATATGTCACGAGAAAACAATGTCAGAATCACCAGGATCCGTTGAAGCGTTTCGGAGTTATAACCTCATAAAGGGACAGTGGTCAGAATTGTAAAAATTGGCCTGGTCATTAACGTGCAAACCACCCTTGGGGGTAAAGGGGTTAAAGGTTACATGCTCTGCAGGACAGGGGGGTAGTATATGCATGTATTCAAGAGATGCTCTGCAGGGCGGAAGAATAATATATAATTATAGGTGAGATGCTCTGCAGGACAGAGAGTAGCGAATATCTATAGGTTAAATGCTCTGCAGGACGGGATAGTATGCAGGTATACGTGAGATGCTCTGCAGGGCAGAAGAATAATATCGAATTATTGGTGAGTTGCTCTGCAGGACAGATAATAGCAAAGATCTATAGGTTTAATGCTCTGCAGGACAGGGGTATAGTATGCAGGTATATGTGAGATGCTTTGCAGGGCAGAAGAATAATATAGAATTATAGTTGAGATGCTCTGCAGGTCAGGAGAATAGTACAGAGTTATAGGTGAGATGCTCTGCAGGACAGAGAATAGTATAGAATTATAGGTGAGATGCCCTGCAGGATAGAGAATAGCATAGATCAATAGGTTAAATGCTCTGCAGGACAGGGGGATAGTATGCAGGTATACGTGAGATGCACTGCAGAGCAGAAGAACAATATATACTTATAGGTGAGATGCTCTTCAGGACAGAGAATAGTATAGAATTATAGGTGAGATGCTCTGCAGCACAGGGGGATACTATGCAGGTATACATGAGATGCTCTGCAGGGCAGAATAATATATAGTTATAGGTGAGTGCTCTGCAGGACAGAGAATAGTATAGAATTATAGGTGAGATGCTCTGCAGCACAGAAGAATGTCGGCGAAAATTTCCCACACAGAAAACTACCCACAAGTTTATTAAGAACAGTTTATTTAGGAGTTCTAATAACAACAATAACATACGTTTATTAAACAATCATTGCACACCTGCAAATAATTAGCTGCCGATTGATAGTCCTTGACTTCCATGGGCTCCATTGAAATACAAGACAGCAAAACACAGGCAGCAAAAAAAATGCAGAATGGATTTCAACAAAGATCTCTGGGCCCAGTTTACTTCTCCAGGTTCTACATGTTCGGTTCACTCATCCATTGTCCCAGAGTACAGATTCTGTTCTTAGGAGTTGTAATTCCACTCTCACTGTGGTGTGTCTGGGCCTAGAGACCCTTATTCCACTCTGTGTGGTGTGTCTGGGCATAAAGACCCTTATTTCACTCTGTGTGGTGTGTCTGGGCATAAAGACCCTTATTCCACTCTCATTGTGGTGTATGTGGGCCTAGAGACCCTTATTCCACTCTGTGTGGTGTGTCTGGGCATAAAGACCCTTATTTCACTCTGTGTGGTGTGTCTGGGCATAAAGACCCTTATTCCACTCTCATTGTGGTGTATGTGGGCCTAGAGACCCTTATTCCACTCTGTGTGGTGTGTCTGGGCCTAGAGATCCTTATTCCACTCTCAATGTGGTGTGTCTTGGCCTAGAGAACCTTATTCCACTCTGTGTGGTGTGTCTGGGCATAAAGACCCTTATTCCACTCTCATTGTGGTGTGTGTGGGCCTAGAGACCCTTATTCCACTCTGTGTGGTGTGTGTGGGCCTAGAGACCCTTATTCCACTCTGTGTGGTATGTCTGGGCCTAGAGATCCTTATTCCACTCTGTGTGGTATGTCTGGGCCTAGAGATCCTTATTCCACTCTCAATGTGGTGTGTCTTGGCCTAGAGAACCTTATTCCACTCTGTGTGGTGTGTCTGGGCCTAGAGATCCTTATTCCACTCTCAATGTGGTGTGTCTTGGCCTAGAGAACCTTATTCCACTCTGTGTGGTGTGTCTGGGCATAAAGACCCTTATTCCACTCTCATTGTGGTGTGTGTGGGCCTAGAGACCCTTATTCCACTCTGTGTGGTATGTCTGGGCCTAGAGATCCTTATTCCACTCTGTGTGGTATGTCTGGGCCTAGAGATCCTTATTCCACTCTCAATGTGGTGTGTCTTGGCCTAGAGAACCTTATTCCACTCTGTGTGGTGTGTCTGGGCCTAGAGATCCTTATTCCACTCTCAATGTGGTGTGTCTTGGCCTAGAGAACCTTATTCCACTCTGTGTGGTGTGTCTGGGCATAAAGACCCTTATTCCACTCTCATTGTGGTGTGTGTGGGCCTAGAGACCCTTATTCCACTCTGTGTGGTATGTCTGGGCCTAGAGATCCTTATTCCACTCTGTGTGGTATGTCTGGGCCTAGAGATCCTTATTCCACTCTCAATGTGGTGTGTCTTGGCCTAGAGAACCTTATTCCACTCTGTGTGGTGTGTCTGGGCATAAAGACCCTTATTCCACTCTCATTGTGGTGTATGTGGGCCTAGAGACCCTTATTCCACTATGTGTGGTATGTCTGGGCCTAGAGATCCTCATTCCACTCTGTGTGGTGTGTCTGGGCCTAGAGATCCTTATTCCACTCTCAATGTGGTGTGTCTTGGCCTAGAGAACCTTATTCCACTCTGTGTGGTGTGTCTGGGCATAAAGACCCTTATTCCACTCTCATTGTGGTGTATGTGGGCCTAGAGACCCTTATTCCACTCTGTGTGGTATGTCTGGGCCTAGAGATCCTTATTCCACTCTGTGTGGTGTGTCTGGGCCTAGAGATCCTTATTCCACTCTCAATGTGGTGTGTCTTGGCCTAGAGAACCTTATTCCACTCTGTGTGGTGTGTCTGGGCATAAAGACCCTTATTCCACTCTCATTGTGGTGTGTGTGGGCCTAGAGACCCTTATTCCACTCTGTGTGGTGTGTCTGGGCCTAGAGACCCTTATTCCACTCTGTGTGGTGTGTCTGGGCCTAGAGACCCTTAAGGTACCGTCACACATAACGATTTCGTTAACGATATCGTTGCTTTTTGTGACGTAGCAACGATATCGTTAACGAAATCGTTATGCGTGACAGCGACCAACGATCAGGCCCCTGCTGGGAGATCGTTGGTCGCTGGGGAAAGATCAGAACTTTATTTCGTCGCTGATCTCCCGCTGACATGAGACCCTTATTCCACTCTGTGTGGTGTGTCTGGGCCTAGAGACCTTTATTCCACGCTCAGTGTGGTGTGTTAGGGCCTAGAGACCCTTATTCCACTCTGTGTGGTGTGTCTGGGCCTAGAGACCTTTATTCCACGCTCAGTGTGGTGTGTCTGGGCCTAGAGACCCTTATTCCACGCTCAGTGTGGTGTGTCTGGGCCGCATCTTGGCACCATCCAGGTTGAAAACTGTTTATCCCCCAGGCATGGATTACGGTGTGGGACAGAACGACAGACAGATTATTGTTTTTTGTTCTTTTTATTTTAGTTTTATTACAAGAGATCGAAGGCTTCGGTGGAATTAGGCGAGGTCGTAAGTATGGTTTAATTAAGATTATTAAAGGACTATGTTTCTTTCAATGAAATGACTTTATTCTAGCTGTGTTATTCTAGGTTTACCCTACTATATATCTTTATTCTAGCTGTGTCTTTTATTTACCATATAACTATAGTATTAGTAATGGAGAGGTGTCTTTTTAGACGCATCTCCATTACTAAGCCGTGGGCTTGATAACACCTGACAATACAAAGGTGACATCAATCCCACAAATATTACCCTACTTTCCACGGCTACAGGGCAAGTGGGATGAGCCAAGCAAAGCACCAGAATTGGCGCATCGAATAGAGGTGCCTTTTCTGAGCAGCTGCGGGCTGCTATTTTTAGGCTGGGGGGGGGCACTATCCATGTTCCCTTACCAGCCTGAGAATACCGGCCCCCAGCTGTGTCTGCTTAGCAAGGTTGGTTGTTGGTTGTCAAAAATAGGCGGACTCCAGCCATTTTTTATTTCCATTCTTGATAACTAGCCTTGCTGAAGCTGACAGCTGAGGGTTTCAGCCCCCAACTGTGAATTTTGCCTGGCTGGTTATAGAAAATACAGGGGAACCCACGCCGGGGTTTTTTTTAAATTATTTATTTAACTGACACCAGTGACCGGAGGTAAACTATATACCTCCGATCAGAGCTGAGCGCTCACGCTGTCTTTGACAGCGTGGGAACTGCTGCTCTCTGACCGGCGGGGAAATCATCAGAAGCGGTGTTTGCTGTGCTGCCATGCACATGACCGTGCGACAAACACTCGATGTTCGGGCAGCTGAACCTGAACAGCAACAAGGACTTCCTGGTGAAGTCCGTGTTCGGTGTCTGTGCCCCATCAGTAGATGTTCGGTACGGACGCCGAACTTTACTGTTCGGGTTCGACCATCTCTACTATCTAATGTTATAACGCATAGCACAGATCTGCGATTATTTTCTTATGCCTATTTGGCATGAGAAAGCAATCACAGCATGTTGCGAGTGCATCCGAGAATCTAATCCGGCACAGCCATACATGTCTATGGGTGCGTGTAAAACATTGGACTGCATTCCGATGTCAGTATCAAATATAAATAGTAAAGCCGCACCCTATAATGGCAATGTCTCTATGGACAGCAGAGTGCACGTCCTCACCAGGGGATCCATCCCAGTAGGTAAATCCAGAAGCACATGAAGAAAAGGACAGCACCACAGCAATTGTGAAAAGACAGCTCCAAAGTTTATTCTGCCATCTGCAACGTTTCGGTCCGTGGACCTTTTTCAAGCATAGTGAAAAGACAATGCAACCACCATTATATACCCTTAGGCCAAACCCATTAATTAACAAGCAACCAATGGTGTGGCTCCATATACCTGGAAAAAATACATCATAGTGCAACATACATATATACATATAAAAACAGTCCCACATTGCCAGCCCCCTATATATACTAGCCGCTAACATAGTCCAACTACCTCTGATCGCTCGCCACTATTGTGTGACACTCGTAAATCCCCAATAAGTCCCCAAAGTCCACAATGTAAACAAATATCACTCGCACCAATCCGGGTACTGCATCCACGATCGTCATGGCATTGTGGGCGTGTTCAGAACAAGAGCAGTCCAATCAGCTCCTCAATCTTAAATCATGTGATCGACATATGCCCAGCATGCAGCGCTCCTCACCGCACTAGTTCATAGGCTGCTGGACCACATGTCAGTGGTAAACAAACACCGCCCACTTTTGTCCAATGGTGCACATTGTATTGCGCATGTCCGTGACATTATCCCTGTCCGTAGCTCATATGCGCATGTCGCAGTCCCGGACTCCAGTACAAACAGCACACTGAGTCCATATAGTCAGCGACTGCGTATGACAAAGGAATTCTCCATAAATCTCTTCATGACAGATGGTTCCAGTGAGCGGTCCCATAGCGCTATAATGACGGAATCCAGCATAGTCAGCACACTTAGTCTATTTAATCGGCAACTGCAAAGTAATGCTCCATAGACTTCTTCATAATAGTTGACTCCAGTGAGCGGTCACATAGCGCTACAATCAGCGCGCAAAAGTACATCCAGGCTCATAGCTAGGTATAGTATTTTTTCACTCCAGGTCCATAGTATACAACGGTATACAATATAACATTTCTCCAATGGACACCTTATATATTTATCCCCAATATCGACTATTCATATATTATGTGATCCGTCATTTTAAATATTTACATCTATTCATACGGGCCTGTAATGAAAAACGACATACAGGTCCTTCTCAAAAAATTAGCATATAGTGTTAAATTTCATTATTTACCATAATGTAATGATTACAATTAAACTTTCATATATTATAGATTCATTATCCACCAACTGAAATTTGTCAGGTCTTTTATTGTTTTAATACTGATGATTTTGGCATACACCTCCTGATAACCCAAAAAACCTGTCTCAATAAATTAGCATATTTCACCCATCCAATCAAATAAAAGTGTTTTTTAATAACAAACAAAAAAACCATCAAATAATAATGTTCAGTTATGCACTCAATACTTGGTCGGGAATCCTTTGGCAGAAATGACTGCTTCAATGCGGCGTGGTATGGAGGCAATCAGCCTGTGACACTGCTGAGATGTTATGGAGGCCCAGGATGCTTCAATAGCGGCCTTAAGCTCATCCAGAGTGTTGGGTCTTGCGTCTCTCAACTTTCTCTTCACAATATCCCACAGATTCTCTATGGGGTTCAGGTCAGGAGAGTTGGCAGGCCAATTGAGCACAGTAATACCATGGTCAGTAAACCATTTACCAGTGGTTTTGGCACTGTGAGCAGGTGCCAGGTCAGCATGAAGTGCTCCAAAATCTCCTGATAGCTAGCTGCATTGACCCTGCCCTTGATGAAACACAGTGGACCAACACCAGCAGCTGACATGGCACCCCACACCATCACTGACTGTGGGTACTTGACACTGGACTTCAGGCATTTTGGCATTTCCTTCTCCCCAGTCTTCCTCCAGACTCTGGCACCTTGATTTCCGAATGACATGCAAAATTTGCTTTCATCAGAAAAAAGTACTTGGGACCACTTAGCAACAGTCCAGTGCTGCTTCTCTGTAGCCCAGGTCAGGCGCCTCTGCCGCTGTTTATGGTTCAAAAGTGGCTTTACCTGGGGAATGCGGCACCTGTAGCCCATTTCCTGCACACACCTGTGCACGGTGGCTCTGGATGTTTCCACACCAGACTCAGTCCACTGCTTCCTCAGGTTCCCCAAGGTCTGGAATCGGTCCTTCTCCACAATCTTCCTCAGGGTCCGGTCTCCTCTTCTCGTTGTACAGCGTTTTCTGCCACATTGTTTCCTTCCAACAGACTTACCATTGAGGTGCCTTGATACAGCACTCTGGGAACAGCCTATTTGTTGAGAAATTTCTTTCTGGGTCTTACCCTCTTGCTTGAGGGTGTCAATGATAGCCTTCTTGACATCTGTCAGGTCGCTAGTCTTACCCATGATGGGGGTTTTGAGTAATGAACCAGGCAGGGAGTTTATAAAAGCCTCAGGTATCTTTTGCATGTGTTTAGAGTTAATTAGTTGATTCAGAAGATTAGGGTAATAGGTCGTTTAGAGAACCTTTTCTTGATATGCTAATTTATTGAGACAGGTTTTTTGGGTTATCAGGAGTTGTATGCCAAAATCATCAGTATTAAAACAATAAAAGACCTGACAAATTTCAGTTGGTGGATAATGAATCTATAATATATGAAAGTTTAATTGTAATCATTACATTATGGTAAATAATGAAATTTAACACTATATGCTAATTTTTTGAGAAGGACCTGTATACCGAAAAAACAACCATCATAATAGCTTAAACTCAGTCCGTATAAAACTCCTTGCAAGGACATACATAGATCACAAACACCTTTGGTACCAGGGATTCCCAGCCAGTCTCCCATGTTGGTAATTGCCCAGCCTCAAGCTGCTTAGCATTTGCGATCTGACGAGAGCAGGCACATTAACTCCATAGACATCTATATTTTTTTATCCTGGAAAAACTACATCCAAGCATAAAAAGGGAAAAAGGAGGGGAAAAAAACACAATATATAAAAAAACGGATTAAGGTAGATATCAGGGATTCCCATCCCGTCTCCCATGTTGGTAATTGCCCAGCCTCAAGCTGCTTAGCATTTGTGATCTGACGAGAGCAGGCACATTAACTCCATAGACATCTATATTTTTTTATCCTGGAAAAACTACATCCAAGCATAAAAAGGGAAAAAGGAGGGGAAAAAAACACAATATATAAAAAACGGATTAAGGTAGATATCAGGGATTCCCAGCCCATCTCCCATGTTGGTAATTGCCCAGCCTCAAGCTGCTTAGCATTTGTGATCTGACGAGAGCAGGCACATTAACTCCATAGACATCTATATTTTTTTATCCTGGAAAAAATACATCCAAGCATAAAAAGGGAAAAAGGAGGGGAAAAAAACACAATATATAAAAAAACGGATTAAGGTAGATATCAGGCAAATAGCCACACTCTCCTCAGATCAAATTGATCAAGAGGCTACATTTCTATTTATAGGACAGATCTAAAAAGCAACTGTTAATGAGACCACCCCTAACAAAAATAAACAGTATATAATAGAATTAAAAACAATAGTACACCGATAAGGTACCACAAATGACCAAAAGGACCTTACAGGAGACAACTTTGTTGATAATCAATATTTAAGCCTTTTGGAGAGAGAGTATCAAGCTCATAGATCCATTTCAATTCTTTTCTCTTCAGAAGAGAGACCCGATCGCCACCCCGTCTTGGCATAGGTACATCATCAATGACTCGGTATCTGAGCTGATTAACCGAGTGCCCGAACTCATGGAAGTGCCTAGGTACTGGAAGGTCAATCAAATTCGTTCTAATAGTACTCTTATGCTTTGAAATTCTCGCTTTGACCTCCATTGTGGTCTCCCCTACATAGTAGAGACCACACGGGCAGCTAAGGATGTAGACCACAAAACTACTTCTGCATGTATATCGTTTCCGTATCGTATACTTTTTTCCAGTGTGGGGATGATAAAAACATGCCCCTTTGATTAAATTATTGCAGCTTGCACATCCGAGACAGGGAAAATTACCCAGGCTCGGACGGCTTAAAGTAGTCTGCGGATTCCTCCTTGAGCTGCCCACATCAGACACCACCAACTCGTCCTTCAGATTTCTTTTTCTCCTATATGAGAATAATGGGGGCGACTGAAACTCACTCACATTGTCATGTCCCCTCCCCAAAAGTGACCAGTGCCTTCGAATCACATCCGAGATCTGGCCACTCAAACCATTAAATGCTGTCACAAATGGTATCCTCTTATCAGATTCTATAGCAACCTTGGGAGTAAGGAGCTCATCTCTTCCTTTAGACAATGCTTTAGTTTTGAATTTATCCAAGTCCTCCTTAGGATATCCTCTCGCCAGAAATTTTTGGCACATCTCATTAAGCCTCAAATCTATAAGAGAGTCACTCGAGACAATCCTCCTGACTCTTAGGAGTTGGCTCCATGGGAGGGACTCCACCATTCTCCGTGGATGTTCACTGGAAAAATGTAAAACATTATTCCTGTCTGTCTTTTTGACAAACAGGTCCGTATATAAAAAACCTTCACTCTTATAGACGCATGTATCCTGAAATTGCATCCTGGTCTGAGAGCACTCCATCGTGAAACCCAACCCAGGGTAGATATTATTCAAAAAAAGGTGGAATTGTACAAGCTCATCATAGTCACCATCCCAAACCAGGAAGATGTCGTCGATGTAGCGCCCTCCCATGGAGCCAACTCCTAAGAGTCAGGAGGATTGTCTCGAGTGACTCTCTTATAGATTTGAGGCTTAATGAGATGTGCCAAAAATTTCTGGCGAGAGGATATCCTAAGGAGGACCTGGATACATTCAAAATTAAAGCATTGTCTAAAGGAAGAGATGAGCTCCTTACTCCCAAGGTTGCTATAGAATCTAATAAGAGGATACCATTTGTGACAGCATTTAATGGTTTGAGTGGCCAGATCTCGGATGTGATTCGAAGGCACTGGTCACTTCTGGGTAGGGGACATGACAATGTGAGTGAGTTTCAGTCGCCCCCACTATTCTCATATAGGAGAAATAGAAATCTGAAGGACGAGCTGGTGGTGTCTGATGTAGGCAGCTCAAGGAGGGATCCGCAGACTACTTTAAGCCGTCCGAGCCTGGGTAATTTTCCCTGTCTCGGATGTGCAAGCTGCAATAACTTAATTAAAGGGGCATGTTTTTATCATCCCCACACTGAAAATAGTATATGATACGGAAACGGTATACATGCAGAAGTAGTTTTGTGGTCTACATCCTTAGCTGCCCGTGTGGTCTCTACTATGTAGGGGAGACCACAATGGAGGTCAAAGCGAGAATTTCAAAGCATAAGAGTACTATTAGAACGAATTTGATTGACCTTCCAGTACCTAGGCACTTCCATGAGTTCGGGCACTCGGTTAATCAGCTCAGATACCGAGTCATTGATGATGTACCTATGCCAAGACGGGGTGGCGATCGGGTCTCTCTTCTGAAGAGAAAAGAATTGAAATGGATCTATGAGCTTGATACTCTCTCTCCAAAAGGCTTAAATATTGATTATCAACAAAGTTGTCTCCTGTAAGGTCCTTTTGGTCATTTGTGGTACCTTATCGGTGTACTATTGTTTTTAATTCTATTATATACTGTTTATTTTTGTTAGGGGTGGTCTCATTAACAGTTGCTTTTTAGATCTGTCCTATATATAGAAATGTAGCCTCTTGATCAATTTGATCTGAGGAGAGTGTGGCTATTTGCCTGATATCTACCTTAATCCGTTTTTTTATATATTGTGTTTTTTTCCCCTCCTTTTTCCCTTTTTATGCTTGGATGTATTTTTTCCAGGATAAAAAAATATAGATGTCTATGGAGTTAATGTGCCTGCTCTCGTCAGATCACAAATGCTAAGCAGCTTGAGGCTGGGCAATTACCAACATGGGAGACGGGCTGGGAATCCCTGATATCTACCTTAATCCGTTTTTTATATATTGTGTTTTTTTCCCCTCCTTTTTCCCTTTTTATGCTTGGATGTATTTTTTCCAGGATAAAAAAATATAGATGTCTATGGAGTTAATGTGCCTGCTCTCGTCAGATCGCAAATGCTAAGCAGCTTGAGGCTGGGCAATTACCAACATGGGAGACTGGCTGGGAATCCCTGGTACCAAAGGTGTTTGTGATCTATGTATGTCCTTGCAAGGAGTTTTATACGGACTGAGTTTAAGCTATTATGATGGTTGTTTTTTCGGTATATGTCGTTTTTCATTACAGGCCCGTATGAATAGATGTAAATATTTAAAATGACGGATCACATAATATATGAATAGTCGATATTGGGGATAAATATATAAGGTGTCCAGTGGGGAAATGTCATATTGTATACCGTTGTATACTATGGACCTGGAGTGAAAAAATACTATACCTAGCTATGAGCCTGGATGTACTTTTGCGCGCTGATTGTAGCGCTATGTGACCGCTCACTGGAGTCAACTATTATGAAGAAGTCTATGGAGCATTACTTTGCAGTTGCCGATTAAATAGACTAAGTGTGCTGACTATGCTGGATTCCGTCATTATAGCGCTATGGGACCGCTCACTGGAACCATCTGTCATGAAGAGATTTATGGAGAATTCCTTTGTCATACGCAGTCGCTGACTATATGGACTCAGTGTGCTGTTTGTACTGAAGTCCGGGACTGCGACATGCGCATATGAGCTACGGACAGGGATAATGTCACGGACATGCGCAATACAATGTGCACCATTGGACAAAAGTGGGCGGTGTTTGTTTACCACTGACATGTGGTCCAGCAGCCTATGAACTAGTGCGGTGAGGAGCACTGCATGCTGGGCATATGTCGATCACATGATTTAAGATTGAGGAGCTGATTGGACTGCTCTTGTTCTGAACACGCCCACAATGCCATGACGATCGTGGATGCAGTACCCGGATTGGTGCGAGTGATATTTGTTTACATTGTGGACTTTGGGGACTTATTGGGGATTTACGAGTGTCACACAATAGTGGCGAGCGATCAGAGGTAGTTGGACTATGTTAGCGGCTAGTATATATAGGGGGCTGGCAATGTGGGACTGTTTTTATATGTATGTTGCACTATGATGTATTTTTTCCAGGTATATGTAGCCACACCATTGGTTGCTTGTTAATTAATGGGTTTGGCCTAAGGGTATATAATGGTGGTTGTATTGTCTTTTCACTATGCTTGAAAAAGGTCCACGGACCGAAACGTTGCAGATGGCAGAATAAATACGGGAGCTGTCTTTTCACAATTGCTGTGGTGCATTCCGATGTCATCCTAGTGCAGTCTGATTACTATGGTCACCGGCAATCGATGAGATGGAGATATTACTTTTTCCATCTATTTCGCACCTCTGCCCCGATTCTCTCATGCGTAAGAATTGGAACACAGTAGTGTGACACAGCTAAAATGTTGGCAGAGATTGGGCTAAGGGTTATTTGCATATTCTGCCATTTTCTCTCCCATGAGAGAACATACACCAGTGCGACCCTGGCTCAAACAGGATGAAATGGGAAATGATTACAGGATAACTTCTAATAACCAGCACTCATAATGGGCAGGTGAAGTGCTGACATTTTTTCCTAGCAATATTTCTCATGGCTCAGTACAACACTAAGGCTGGAGTAACACAATGTATAAAAAATCGGTCCGTTTTACACGCACGAGAATCTCAGAAATGTTCCCTGAACAGTGATCTGTATGTCATCCGTGTGCAGTGTGAGGATGCGATTTTCTCACATCCAAGCATCCATGTGGCATCCGTATTACATCGGTATGGTGAGACTTTCTCGACGGCTTGCAAAATGGACATACAATGGATCCATGGGCTCAAATATTCGTGAAAACACACACACACACACATATATATATATATATATATATATATATGTATATATTTATATTTATTGTGTGTGTGTGTGTATATATATATATATATATATATATATATATATATATATATATATATATATATACAGTGGGGCAAAAAAGTATTTAGTCAGTCAGCAATAGTGCAAGTTCCACCACTTAAAAAGATGAGAGGCGTCTGTAATTTACATCATAGGTAGACCTCAACTATGGGAGACAAACTGAGAAAAAAAAATCCAGAAAATCACATTGTCAGTTTTTTTAACATTTTATTTGCATATTATGGTGGAAAATAAGTATTTGGTCAGAAACAAAATTTCATCTCAATACTTTGTAATATATCCTTTGTTGGCAATGACAGAGGTCAAACGTTTTCTGTAAGTCTTCACATGGTTGCCACACACTGTTGTTGGTATGTTGGCCCATTCATCCATGCAGATCTCCTCTAGAGCAGTGATGTTTTTGGCTTTTCGCTTGGCAACACGGACTTTCAACTCCCTCCAAAGGTTTTCTATAGGGTTGAGATCTGGAGACTGGCTAGGCCACTCCAGAACCTTGAAATGCTTCTTACGAAGCCACTCCTTCGTTGCCCTGGCGGTGTGCTTTGGATCATTGTCATGTTGAAAGACCCAGCCACGTTTCATCTTCAATGCCCTTGCTGATGGAAGGAGGTTTGCACTCAAAATCTCACGATACATGGTCCCATTCATTCTTTCATGTACCCGGATCAGTCGTCCTGGCCCCTTTGCAGAGAAACAGCCCCAAAGCATGATGTTTCCACCACCATGCTTTACAGTAGGTATGGTGTTTGATGGATGCAACTCAGTATTCTTTTTCCTCCAAACACGACAAGTTGTGTTTCTACCAAACAGTTCCAGTTTGGTTTCATCAGGCCATAGGACATTCTCCCAAAACTCCTCTGGATCATTCAAATGCTCTCTAGCAAACTTCAGACGGGCCCGGACATGTACTGGCTTAAGCAGTGGGACACTGCAGGATCTGAGTCCATGGTGGCGTAGTGTGTTACTTATGGTAGGCCTTGTTACATTGGTCCCAGCTCTCTGCAGTTCATTCACTAGGTCCCCCCGCGTGGTTCTGGGCTTTTTGCTCACCGTTCTTGTGATCATTCTGACCCCACGGGGTGGGATTTTGCGTGGAGCCCCAGATCGAGGGAGATTATCAGTGGTCTTGTATGTCTTCCATTTTCTAATTATTGCTCCCACTGTTGATTTCTTCACTCCAAGCTGGTTGGCTATTGCAGATTCAGTCTTCCCAGCCTGGTGCAGGGCTACAATTTTGTTTCTGGTGTCCTTTGACAGCTCTTTGGTCTTCACCATAGTGGAGTTTGGAGTCAGACTGTTTGAAGGTGTGCACAGGTGTCTTTTTATACTGATAACAAGTTTAAACAGGTGCCATTACTACAGGTAATGAGTGGAGGAAAGAGGAGACTCTTAAAGAAGAAGTTACAGGTCTGTGAGAGCCAGAAATCTTGATTGTTTGTTTCTGACCAAATACTTATTTTCCACCATAATATGCAAATAAAATGTTAAAAAAACAGACAATGTGATTTTCTGGATTTTTTTTTCTCAGTTTGTGTCCCATAGTTGAGGTCTACCTATGATGTAAATTACAGACGCCTCTCATCTTTTTAAATGGTGGAACTTGCACTATTGCTGACTGACTAAATACTTTTTTGCCCCACTGTATATATATATATATATATATATATATATATACATATACACACATATACAGTACAGACTAAAGGTTTGGACACACCTCATGTAAAGATTTTTCTATATTTTCATGACTATGAAAATTGTACATTCACACTGAAGGCATAAGAACTATGAATTAACACATGTGGAATTATATACTTAACAAAAAGTGTGAAACAACTGAGATTATGTCTTATATTCTAGGTTCTTCAAAGTAGCCACCTTTTGCTTTGATGACTGCTTTGCACACTCTTGGCATTCTCTTGATGAGCTTCAAGAGGTAGTCACCGGGAATGGTCTTCCAACAATGTTGAAGGAGTTCCCAGAGATGCTTAGCACTTGTTGGCCCTTTTTTGCCTTCATTCTGCGGTCCAGTTCACCCCAAACCATCTCAATTGGGTTCAGGTCTGGTGACTGTGGAGGCTAGGTCATCTGGCGTAGCACCCCATCACTCTCCTTCTTGGTCAAATAGCCTGGAGGTGTATTTGGGGTCATAGTCCTGTTGAAAAATAAATGATGGTCCAACTAAACGCAAACCGGATGGAATAGCATGCCGCTGCAAGATGCTGTGGTAGCCATGCTGGTTCAGTATGCCTTCAATTTTGAATAAATCCACAACAGTGTCACCAGCAAAGCACCCCCACACCATCATACCTCCTCCTCCATGCTTCACGGTGGGAACCAGGCATGTAGAGTCCATCAGTTCACCTTTTCTGCATCGCACAAAGACACGCTGGTTGGAACCAAAGATCTCAAATTTGTACTCATCAGACCAAAGCACAGATTTCCACTGGTCTGTTGTTCATTCCTTGTGTTCTTTAGCCCAAACAAGTCTCTTCTGCTTGTTGCCTGTCCTTGCAGTGGTTTCCTAGCAGCTGTTTTACCATCAAGGCCTGCTGCACAAAGTCTCCTCTTAACAGTTTTTGTAGAGATGTGTCTGCTGCTAGAACTCTGTGTGGCATTGACCTGGTCTCTAATCTGAGCTGCTGTTAACTTGCGATTTCTGAGGCTGGTGACTCAGATAAACTTCTCCTCAGAAGCAGAGGTGACTCTTGGTCTTCCTTTCCTGGGGCGGTCCTCATGTGAGCCTGTTTCTTTGTAGCGCTTGATTGTTTTAGCCACTGCACTTAGGGACACTTTCAAAGTTTGCCCAATTTTTCGGACTGACTGACCTTCAGTTCTTAAAGGTAACCTGTCACCCCCAAAATGGAAGTTGAGCTAAGCCTACCGGCATCAGGGGCTTATCTACAGCATTCTGGAATGCTGTAGATCAGCCCCCGATGTATCCTGAAAGATGAGAAAAAGAGGTTAGATTATACTCACCCAGGGGGCGTTCCTGCTGCGGTCCGGGGCCTCCCATCTTCATAGGATGACGTCCTTTTCTTGTCTTCACGCTGCGGCTCCGATGCAGGCGTGCTTTGTACAAAGTGCTGCAGTGCGCAGGCGCCGGGCCTCTCTGACCTTTCCCGTAGCCTGCACACAGCAGTACTTTGCTCTGCCCTCAACAGGACAGACAAAGTACATCTGCGCAAGAGCCGCAGCATGAAGAGCAGAAGAGGACGTCATCGTAAGAAGATGGGAGGCCCTGGACCGGACCACGATGCCCATCGGACCGGACCGCAGCGAGAATGCCCCTGGGTGAGTATAATCTAACCTCTTTTTCTCATCTTTCAGGTTACATCTGGGCTTATCTACAACATTCCAGAATGCTGTAGATAAGCCCCTGATGATGGTGGGCTTAGCTCAACTTCCATTTTGGGGGTGACAGGTTCCCTTTAAAGAAATGATGGACACTCGATTTTCTTTACTTAGAATTTGTATTATGGCAAGAAAAAAGCAGCTAACAGTCTATTCAGTAGGACTATCAGCTGTGTATCCACCAGACTTTTGCACAACACAACTGATGGTCCCAACCCCATTTCTAAGGCAAGAAATTCCACTTATTAAACCTGACAGGGCACACCTGTGAAGTGAAAACCATTCCAGGTGACTACCTCTTGAAGCTCATCAAGAGAATGCAAAGAGTGTGCAAAGCAGTCATCAAAGCAAAAGGTGGCTACTTTGAAGAACCCTGGAATATAAGACCTAATTTCAGTTGTTTCACACTTTTTTGTTAAATATATAATTCCACGTGTTAATTCATAGTTTTGATGCCTTCAGTGTGAATGTACAATTTTCATAGTCATGAAAATACAGAAAAATCTTTAAATGACAAGGTGTGTCCAAACTTTTGGTCTGTACCGTGTGTGTGTGTGTGTGTGTGTGTGTGTGTGTGTGTGTGTGTGTGTGCATATGTATGTATGTATATATATATAATTTTTTTTTTTTTTTTTTTTTTCATATAGAGCTAGATAGCAGAATAGCCGATATTTCAACTGTCGGCATTTGTTAAATCATTGGCGAACTTGACAGAATAAGAGACATGGTTTACATACAGTAAGCTATTGCATATCCGTTACATTTTTATTTATCCCTCCCTAATAATGTTAGTTGTGTGTGTGTGTGTGTGTAAAATTTTGGAGCTGTAGGTGGTAAATTAAAGGATTAATTCACGGAAAAAACTGGTGTGGGCTCCCGCGCAATTTTCTCCACCAGAGAGGGAAAGCTAGTGAGTGAGGGCAGATATTAATAGCCTAGAGAGGGACCATGGCTATTGGCCCCCCCCCCTCTTGGCTAGAAACATCTGCCCTCAGCCACCCCAGAAAAGGCACATCTGTAAGATGTGCCTATTCCAGCACTTAGCCTCTCTCTTCCCACTGCACTGTAGCATTGGCATTTCGGGTAATGAGGGGTTAATGTCACCTTGCTATTGTTAGATGACATTAAGCCTGGTTAATAATGGAGAGATGTCAATAAGAAGCCTATCCAGTATTAATCCAATAGTCTGAAAGGGTTAAAATACACACACACGCACACACACACATTAAGAATAAAGTATTTTACTGAAATAATTAAACACACAGGTTTTAACATCTTTATTGCACTCTCAATCCAAGGGAAGCCCTCGTTCTTCTGTAAAAAAAAAAAATCCAAAATAAAAAAGCAACAATATACCATACATGTCCATCATACAGTCAAGTCACACGCATATCTGAGGGCATTTACATTTTACAACTGGGAGCGCTGCTAATGCACCGCTCTCGGCTGTAAATGACTGGGGAATGAATGAAATGCAGGGAGCGGAGCTTCAGTGACTAGCGTTGCCATCACCAAAGCTGTGCCCCCTGGCGGCATGAACTCAAATTAACTCTTCAGCGTGGTGAAGATCAGTGTATGTATGTATGTATATATATATATACATATACACACACACACACACACACACACCTATACTATGTGTAGAGATTTATTTAATTTATTCTATTCTAACCTGTCGGTGTGATTTTACTGTACACCGCACAGAATTGCCGGCTTTTCTATAGGACGCCAGTGCATATTTCTCGCACACTGATGATCCGTGTGGTGTGCGAGTTTTTCTTGCACCCATAGACTTTCATTGGCGATTCTCGGATGATATACGCGCCCGAGAAAACAACGGATGATAGGAGCTGCCCCATAGATTAACATTGGTCCAAGTGCTATGAGATTTTTTTATCGCATAGCACTTGTCCGTATTACGGTCTAGTGTGACTCCGGCCTTATAGTGAGAAAATGTTTACATGTCAGCTGCCCGAATGAATAAGTTTTAGTTATGAAGTGCATTTCCTATAAAGAGTTTTGCATTCAGCTCTTCCTTATTTTAAAGGGATTGTCCAGGGTGGACAATAAGGATTAGCTTTTTTTCCCCCCCAGAAATAGTGATAGGTGTGTTTCAAGGTCTTGTTTGTTGTTGCAACAAATATCCATTCCATTCATGATGGTCAACTGCAGTACCAGACAAAGCATGTGAAATGACTTGGTGACTCGAGTATAAGCCTAAGGTAGGAAATGCAGCAGCTACCGGTTAATTTCAAAAATAAAAATAAATGCTCCATACCGTTCATTATTGCCCCATAAGATGCTCCATGTAAAGCTGTGCCACATATAATGCTGCATACTGTTCATTATTGCCCCATAGATGCTCCATATAAAGCTGTGCCACATATAATGCTCTGCACCGTTCATTATGGCCCCATAGATGCTCCATATAAAGCTGTGCCACATATAATGCTCCATACTGTTCATTATTGCCCCATAGATGCTCCATATAAAGCTGTGCCACATATATAATGCTCTGCACCGTTCATTTTGGCCCCATAGATGCTCCATATAAAGCTGTGCCATGCTCTGCACCGTTCATTATGGCCCCATAGATGCTCCATATAAAGCTGTGCCACATATATAATGCTCTGCACCGTTCATTATTGCCCCATAGATGCTCCATATAAAGCTGTGCCACATATAATGCTCTGCACCGTTCATTATGGCCCCATATAAAGCTGTGCCACATATAATGCTCCATACTGTTCATTATGGCCCCATAGATGCTCCATATAAAGCTGTGCCACATATATAATGCTCTGCACCGTTCATTATGGCCCCATAGATGCTCCATATAAAGCTGTGCCATGCTCTGCACTGTTGATTATGGCCCCATAGATGCTCCTTATAAAGCTGTGCCATATACAGGGTGGAGCGCGGTAATTTGCTGATTTGGGAATGAAATAAAAAAATTATGATCATTAGCTTTTTTGCACTGCATGCTGTGGCGGCACTGTCGGTCTTGCAATAACAAGAAATATCACATACTCACCTCTCTTCGCTCAGGACGCCGGCGCTTTCAATATTTACCTGCTCCTCGTGCGGCTCCGTCTCCAGCACTGACGCTCAGCAGAGGGCGCGCACTGACTACGTCACCGCGCCCTCTGACCTGAGCGTCACAGCCAGAGGACGCTGGAGACGGAGCTGCACCGGAACGAGGAGCAGGTAAATATCGCTCCCCTCCCCGTATACTTACCTGCTCCTGGCGCGGTCCCTGCTTCTTCCACCGCTGCATCTTCCTGTATTGAGCGGTCACAGTTACCGATCATTACAGTAATGCATATGCGGCTCCACCTCTATGGGAGGTGGAACCGCATATTCATTACTGTAATGAGCGGTACCATGTGACCGCTCAGTACAGGAAGAATCTGCAGCGCTGGAAGAAGCAGGGACCGTGCCGGGAGTGGGTGAGTATAATTAAATAGCCCCCACTCCCCCTCCCCTGCCGACCCCAGGGTATGACTCTAGTATAAGCCGAGAGGGGGACTTTCAGCCCCAAAAAATAGGCTGAAAATCTCAGCTTATACTCGAGTATATACGGTATTTATTATGGATAAACTCTTTAGCACAGACCTCATTTAATGATGTAAAAATACATTGTTTGAGCCTTCAGCTGCCTTTTCGGATT
Source organism: Ranitomeya imitator (assembly GCF_032444005.1). Taxonomy (NCBI): domain Eukaryota; kingdom Metazoa; phylum Chordata; class Amphibia; order Anura; family Dendrobatidae; genus Ranitomeya; species Ranitomeya imitator. The sequence continues at coordinate 171,645,998 of NC_091286.1, forward strand.
ATATTGCAGTGTAGACGTTAATATTTACTTTGTGAAAACTGTATTTGTTAGTCGTCCATTTTTGAAGGTGAAGCATGAATCGCTCTGTTGGTTTCTAGTTATATGGTTGATTTGGTTTGTAGTTTTGAAAGTTTACCATACAAAATGATACCCTGGGTTGTAGCCCATAAGATATGGCGGGGATTTTTTCAGATTTAGTGAACACCAGTTTCTGCAGAGCTACAACACCTTTTAATAATGTCAGTTTATAATTTGTTTTCTACAGTTTTTTTAACTGCAAAGTTTTATCATAGATTTATGTATTTTTTTAATAAAATTAGTAAAAACAAACACAGAATGATTGTTTTTTTGTATGATATTGAGGTGTAAAAACCTAAGGGACGGTGCATGCATGTTGTTATGAAATTAGCTTACAATATGCTATGCAGATAATTTGGGAGGATTTGGGGTTCGCCATCCTTACCTTATTAATGATTTAGCAAGCAGATTTACTCTTAAGAATCAAAATCCGCTTGTGTGTGGACTCGTATTCTAATTCTACTAGTAAATGTGTTCTATGGGTGAATAAACCTATCTAATGCATAAATATCAATCTAACAAACATTGGAGGTTTAGGCTACTTTCACACATCAGATTTTTTGTTTCAGGCACAATCCGGCAAGTTTTTAAAAAAACGGATTTCTTTTTGCGCCTGATCCCTTTTTTTCTCAGAGTTGTATTAGCCCCGGATTGTGCCTGATGGCCAGACGTTTCATCCATTTTTTCCGGATCCGTCCAAATAGTCGTTTCCGGCGGACGGAGAAAACGTCCAGATGAACGTTTTTTCGTCCGGCAAAAAAAGCGCACAGTGACGGAATCGGCCAAAAACGTGTGAAACGGAGGTGTGAAAAGATGAATCTGGCCTCCGAATCCGGTTTTCCATTGAAATCATGCAGATTTCCGTTCTGAGGTCTCTTTCTTTCTTTCTTTCTTTCTTTCTCTTTCTCTCTCTTTCTCTTTTCCAGGAAGTCAATGTAAAACTCCATATTAAAAATAAAAGCCGGATCCGGCTACCGGGGATAGGTGAGACCCCAGAGAACATGATTCGGGTTGGTTTTTACAGACCCCGATGTTGCAATCGCCGTTAAGGGGAGAGAGAAATAGTGTTTCCCGGTCCCCGATCAATCCCCCCCCCCCCCCCCCTGTACCTCCTGGAGTCCAGGAATCCCCTCCGTGATGTCCCCCGGGCCGCCGGCGCCTTCTTCTGCGAGAAAATGGCATGCGCAGTGCGCCTGCTGAGACCTGCCAGCCGGCACCCGCCAACAATAGGAAAATTGTCCTATTGGTTCATTTTGATCACTGTGATAGACCCTATCACAGTGATCAAATAAAAAAAAAATTAGTAAATAAAGCACCATTTTATCACCCCCTTAGATAGGGAAAAATAATTAAATGGTCGTTTAGGGTTGGAGTTAGAATTGGGGGTTTCCACTGTTTAGGCACATCAGGGGGTTGCCAAACGTGACATAGCACCACCATTGATTCCAGCCAATTTTGCGTTCAAAAGACAAATGGTTCTCCCTCCCTTCTGAGTCTTGCCATGCGCCCAAACAGTGCCTTTACCCCACATATGGGGTATCGGTGTACTCAGGAGAAATTGCACAACAAGTTTTGTGGTCCATTTTCTTCTGGTATTCTTGTGAAAGTAAAAAAAAAAATTAGTTCCAAAATAATTATTTTGTGAAAAAAGTAGAATGTTCCTTTTTTCCTTCCACATTGCTTTAGTTCTCGTGAAGCACCTGAAGGGTTAATAAACTTATTGAGTGTGGTTTTGCGTACCTTGAGGGGTGCAGTTTTTAAAATGATGTTTGGGTATTTTTTGTCATATAGACCCCAAAGTCACTTCAAATGTGATGTGGTCCGTAAAAAAAAAAAAGTGGTTTTCTAAATTTTGCTGGAAAAATGAGAAATTGCTGGTAAACTTTTAATCCTTATAACGTCCCAACAAAAAAAAAGTTGTTTCCAAACTTGAGCTTATGTAAAGTAGACATGTGGGAAATGTTATTTATTAACTACTCGTATTTTGTGTGACAAATCTCTCTGATTAAAGGCATAAAAATTCAGAGTTTGAAAATTGCAAAGTATTCACCATATTTCCGTTTTTCTTCATAAGTAAACACAAATGAAGTACAATATGTCATGAAAAAACTCTCAGAATTACCGGGATTCCTTGAAGCGTTCCAGAGTTATTGCCACATGTAAAGTGACTTTGGTCAGAATTTTAAATATTGGCCCGGTCATTAAGCAGCAAATTGGCTCCGTCACTAAGGGGTTAAATTCATCATTCGTCAGGAGACATTTGTGAAGCCTTACTACAAATTATACAGTCTCTTGAACCCATTAGAATTGGTTGGATCATTTAAGTTTAACGCCTTAAGCCCCGAGGATGTTTTGCACGTTAATGACCAGGCCAATTTTTCCAATTCTGACCACTGTCCCTTTATGAGGTTATAACTCTGGAACGCTTCGACGGATCTTGGTGATTCTGACACTGTTTTCTCGTGACATATTGTACTTCATGATGGTGGTAAAATTTCTTCGATATAACTTGCGTTTATTCGTGAAAAAAAAACGGAAATTTGGGAAAATCTTGAAAATTTTGTAATTTTCCAACTTTGAATTTTTATGCCCTTTAATCACAGAGAAATGTCATGTAAAATAATTAATAAGTAACATTTCCCACATGTCTACTTTACATCAGTACAATTTTGGAACCCCAAATTTTTTTTGTTAGGCAGTTATAAGGGTTAAAAGTTGACCAGCAATTTCTCATTTTTACAACACCATTTTTTTTTTAGGGACCACATCTCATTTGAAGTCATTTTGAGGGGTCTACATGATAGAAAATAACCAAGTGTGACACCATTCTAAAAACTGCACCCCTCAAGGTGCCCAAAACCACATTCAAGAAGTTTATTAACCCTTCAGGTGTTTTACAGGAATTTTTGGAATGTTTAAACAAAATGAGCATTTAACTTTTTTTCATAAAAAAATTACTTCAGCTCCAATTTGTTTTAATTTCCCAAGGCTAAGAGAAGAAATTGGACCCGAAAAGTTGTGGTGCCATTTGTTCTGAGTACGCCGATACCCCACATGTGGGGGTAAACCACTGTTTGGGCGCATGACAGAGCTCGGAAGGGAAGGAGCACCATTTGGAATGCAGACTTAGATGGATTGGTCTGCAGGCGTCACGTTGCATTTGCAGAGCCTCTCATGCACCTAAACAGTAGAAACCCCCCACAAGTGACACCATTTTGGAAACTAGACCCCCAAAAAAACTTACCTAGATGAGTTTTGACAGCTTTGAACCCCCAGGTGTTTCACTACAGTTTATAACGCAGAATCGTGAAAATAAAAATTAATTTTTTTCCCACAAAAATGTTTTTTTAGCCCCCCAATTTTTTATTTTCCCAAGGGTAACAAGAGAAATTGGGCCCCAATAGTTGTTGTCCAATTTGTCCTGAGTATGCTGATACCCCATATGTTGGGGTAAACCCCTGTTTGGGCGCACGGGAGAGCTCGGAAGGGAGGGACCACTGTTTTACTTTTTCAACGCAGAATTGGCTGGAATTGAGATCGGACGCCATATCGCATTTGGAGAGCCCCCGATGTGCCTAAACAGTGGAAACCCCCAATTCTAACTGAAACCCTATCACAAACACACCCCTAATCCCAATCCATAACCCTAACCACACCCCTAATCCCAACCGTAAATGTAATCCAACCCTAACTTTAGCCCCAACCCTAACCCTAACTTTAGCCCCAACCCTAACCCTAACTTTAGCCCCAACCCTAACTTTAGCCACAACCCTAACTTTAGCCCCAACCCTAACCCTAACTTTAGCCCCAACCCTAACTTTAGCCCCAACCCTAACTTTAGCCCCAACCCTAACTTTAGCCCCTAACCCTAACTTTAGCCCCTAACCCTAACTTTAGCCCCTAACCCTAACTTTAGCCCCAACCCTAACCCTAACTTTAGCCCCAACCCTAGCCCTAACCCTAATGAGAAAATGGAAATAAATACATTTTTTGTTTCCCTAACTAACGGGGTGATGAAGAGGGGTTTGATTTACTTTTATAGTGGGTTTTCTAGCGGATTTTTATGATTGGCAGCCGTCACACACTAAAAGACACTTTTTATTGCAAAAAATATTTTTTGCGTTACCACATTTTGAGACCTATAATTTTTCCATATTTTGGTTCACAGAGTCATGTGAGGTCTTGTTTTTTGCGGGACGAGTTGCCTTTTTTATTGGTAACATTTTCAGGCACGTGACATTTTTTGATCGTGACCAAAAACCAGCTATTCATGAATTTCTTTTGGGGGAGGCGTTTATACCATTCCGCGTTTAATAAAATGGATGAAGCAGTTTTATTCTTCGTGTCAGTACAATTACAGCGATACCTCATTTATACCTCATATCATTTTTTTGTGTTTTGGTGCTTTTTATACGATAAAAACTATTTTATAGAAAAAATAATTATTTTTGCATCGTTCTTTTCTGAGGACTGTAACTTTTTTATTTTTTCGCTGATGATGCTGTATGGTGGCTCGTTTTTTGCGGGACAAGATGACGTTTTCAGCGGTACCATGGTTATTTATATCCGTCTTTTTGATCATGTGTTATTCCACTTTTTCTTCGGCAGTATGATAATAAAGCGTTGTTTTTCACCTCTTTTTTTTTTTTACGTTCACTGAAGGGGTTAACTAGTGGGACAGTTTTATGGGTCGGGTTGCTACGGACGCGGCGATACTAAATGTGTACTTTTATTTATTTTTTTATTTAGATAAAGAAATGCATTTATGGGAACAATATTTTATTTTATTTTTCTTTATTTAGGACTAGCTGAAGAGCCCGGCGTTGCCTGGGCATAGTAAATATCTGTGGTTAGTTATAGCACCTCACTTCTCTTATTTTCCCATCTCGCCTCTCATTTTCCCAATCACATCTTTAATTTTCCCCCTCACATCTCTCATTTTCTCCCTCACACCTCTCATTTTCTCTCTCACTCCTCTCATTCCCCCCTAACACTTGTCATTTCGACTTCACTTCTGTCATTTTCCGATCACTCCACTATTTTCCCTCGCTCCTCTCATTTTGCACTCACACCTTTTCATTTTCACCTCACACCCCTCATTTTCACCTCAGTATATACATGTTTGCATCTCCCTTATATATAGTATACACCTGTATGTAATCTCCTGTATATAGTATATACCTGTATGTCATCTCCCCTGTATATAGTATATACCTGCTGTGTCATCTCCCCTGTATATAGTATATACCTGTATGTCATCTACTTCTATATATAGTATATACCTGTATGTCATCTCCTCCTGTATATAGTATATATCTGTGTCATCTCCTCCTGTATATAGTATATACCTGTATGTCATCTCCTCCTGTATATAGTACATACTTGTAGGTCATCTGCTCCTGTATATAGTATATACAAGTGTCATCTCCTCCTGTATATAGTTTATACCTGTATGTCATCTCCTCCTGTATATAATATGTACCTGTATGTCATCTCCTCCTCTATATAGTATATACCTGTGTGTCATCTCCCCTGTATATAGTATATACCTGTGTGTCATCTCCTCCTGTACATAGTATATATCTGTCTGTCATCTCCTCTTGTATTAGACCGCGTTCATACGTTATTTGGTCAGTATTTTTACCTCCGTATTTGTAAGCTAAATTGGCAGCCTGATAAATCCCCATCCAACAGGAAGCCCTCCCCCCTGGCAGTATATATTAGCTCACACACACACATAATAGACAGGTCATGTGACTGACAGCTGCCATATTTCCTATATGGTACATTTGTTGCTCTTGTAGTTTGTCTGCTTATTAATCAGATTTTTATTTTTGAAGGATAATACCAGACTTTTTTGTGTTTTAGGGCGAGTTTCATTTGTCAAGTTGTGTGTGTCAAGTTGTGTGTGTTGAGTTGCGTGTGGCGACATGCATGTAGCGACTTTTGTGAGATGAGTTTTGTGTGGCAACATGCGTGTAGCAACTTTTTGTGTGTCGAGTTGCATGTGACAGGTTAGTATATATCCGAAAGAAAGGGAAGTACCAACCAAAAAATAAAATATAAATATTTTATTGATATCAATTTAAAAAATATGATGCAAAGAAATACACTGTATAATAAGGGAATGGGAACATGGCAGAGTAACCCTCAAGCAATCCAGGTAAAAATTAAGTAACTAAATATACATGTATCAAATGAATCATGTTAAATGATTAATAACAGTATACACATCAGCAGGTACAAATTTCATAATGATTAGTGTAGTATTGTAAAATAGAGGTCCATATATCTACATATGTATATTGGTATTGCTCAAAAAAGGTGCATACATCAATAGTCCCTTAGATAATAAGAGCCTCACAAAGTCAATAAAGTGTGCTGAAAACAACACTACAAGAAAGAGAGACTGCTAAAGTGTCAGTGCAAAAGGTGCCAATGCATGTGCAAATATAAGGCTAGTGCAGCGTTTTCCCACCCTCCAGCGATCCCTTCATCTGCAGGTATCTACATTCTGTGTCCCACTGTATCTAGAGCTCGCTTCGGTGCCCCGCATTCTGCTGCATTAGTCTTACATTGCACATATATTGGCACCTTGTACTAACTTTAGTTAATTGTATGCTGCTACATTCTATGTCCCATTATACCTGGAGCTTGCCTTGGTGCCCCGCATTCCGCTGCACTAGCCTTATATTTGCACATGCATTGGCACCTTTTGCACTGACACTTTAGCAGTCTCTCTTTCTTGTAGTGTTGTTTTCAGCACACTTTATTGACTTTGTGAGGCTCTTATTATCTACGGGACTATTGATCTATGCACCTTTTTTGAGCAATACCAATATACATATGTAGATACAGTGGGGCAAAAAAGTATTTAGTCAGTCAGCAATAGTGCAAGTTCCACCACTTAAAAAGATGAGAGGCGTCTGTAATTTACATCATAGGGAGACCTCAACTATGGGAGACAAACTGAGAAAAAAAAATCCAGAAAATCACATTGTCTGTTTTTTTTAACATTTTATTTGCATATTATGGTGGAAAATAAGTATTTGGTCAGAAACAAAATTTCATCTCAATACTTTGTAATATATCCTTTGTTGGCAATGACAGAGGTCAAACGTTTTCTGTAAGTCTTCACAAGGTTGCCACACACTGTTGTTGGTATGTTGGCCCATTCCTCCATGCAGATCTCCTCTAGAGCAGTGATGTTTTTGGCTTTTCGCTTGGCAACATGGACTTTCAACTCCCTCCAAAGGTTTTCTATAGGGTTGAGATCTGGAGACTGGCTAGGCCACTCCAGGACCTTGAAATGCTTCTTACGAAGCCACTCCTTCGTTGCTCTGGCAGTGTGCTTTGGATCATTGTCATGTTGAAAGACCCAGCCACGTTTCATCTTCAATGCCCTTGCTGATGGAAGGAGGTTTGCACTCAAAATCTCACAATACATGGCCCCATTCATTCTTTCATGTACCCGGATCAGTCGTCCTGGCCCCTTTGCAGAGAAACAGCCCCAAAGCATGGTGTTTCCACCACCATGCTTTACAGTAGGTATGGTGTTTGATGGATGCAACTCGGTATTCTTTTTCCTCCAAACACGACAAGTTGTGTTTCTACCAAACAGTTCCAGTTTGGTTTCATCAGACCATAGGACATTCTCCCAAAACTCCTCTGGATCATCCAAATGCTCTCTAGCAAACTTCAGACGGGCCCGGACATGTACTGGCTTAAGCAGTGGGACACGTCTGGCACTGCAGGATCTGAGTCCATGGTGGCGTAGTGTGTTACTTATGGTAGGCCTTGTTACATTGGTTCCAGCTCTCTGCAGTTCATTCACTAGGTCCCCCCGCATGGTTCTGGGATTTTTGCTCACCGTTCTTGTGATCATTCTGACCCCACGGGGTGGGATTTTGCGTGGAGCCCCAGATCGAGGGAGATTATCAGTGGTCTTGTATGTCTTCCATTTTCTAATTATTGCTCCCACTGTTGATTTTTTCACTCCAAGCTGGTTGGCTATTGCAGATTCAGTCTTCCCAGCCTGGTGCAGGGCTACAATTTTGTTTCTGGTGTACTTTGACAGCTCTTTGGTCTTCACCATAGTGGAGTTTGGAGTCAGACTGTTTGAGGGTGTGCACAGGTGTCTTTTTATACTGATAACAAGTTTAAACAGGTGCCATTACTACAGGTAATGAGTGGAGGAAAGAGGAGACTCTTAAAGAAGAAGTTACAGGTCTGTGAGAGCCTGAAATCTTGATTGTTTGTTTCTGACCAAATACTTATTTTCCACCATAATATGCAAATAAAATGTTAAAAAAAACAGACAATGTGATTTTCTGGATTTTTTATTCTCAGTTTGTCTCCCATAGTTGAGGTCTACCTATGATGTAAATTACAGATGCCTCTCATCTTTTTAAGTGGTGGAACTTGCACTATTGCTGGCTGACTAAATACTTTTTTGCCCCACTGTATATGGACCTCTATTTTACAATACTACACTAATCATTATGAAATTTGTACCTGCTGATGTGTATACTGTTATTAATCATTTAACATGATTCATTTGATACATGTATATTTAGTTACTTAATTTTTACCTGGATTGCTTGAGGGTTACTCTGCCTTGTTCCCATTCCCTTATTATACAGTGTATTTCTTTGCATCATATTTTTTAAATTGATATCAATAAAATATTTATATTTTATTTTTTGGTTGGTACTTCCCTTTCTTTCGGATATATGTAAATCTTTTGGTGGTACACCATATGTATTTATTGGTCTAATTTTTGGGTAAAATGTGACAGGTTAGTGTAGCAAGTTGTGTGCAGCAAGTTTTGCACATGGCGAGTTTTGCGCATGGCGAGTTTTAGATGTGGTGCCTTTTGAGTATGTGCAAGTTTTGTGTGAGGCAACTTTTGCATGTGTTGCAACTTTTGTGCATGTGGCAATTTTTCCGCGTGTGCAAGTTTTGCGTGTGGCGAGTTTTCCATGAGGTGAGTTTTGCACTTGTGGCGAGTTTTGCGTGAGCCTAGTTTTTGCATGTGGCGAGTTTTGCGCGTGGCGAGTTTTGAGTCGCGACTTTTGTTTTTCGACTTTTATGTGGCGAGGTTGGTGTATGTGTGGTGTATGTGTGGTATATGTGTTCAAGCACGTGGTAGTGTGTGGCCCATTTTGTGTGTGTGTTCATATCCCCGCGTGTGGTGAGTATCCCATGTCGGGGCCCCACCTTAGCAACTGTATGGTATATACTCTTTGGCGCCATCGCTCTTGTTCACATCTGGCAGCTGTCAATTTGCCTCCAACACTTTTCCTTTCACTTTTCCCCATTATGTAGATAGGGGCAAAATTGTTTGGTGAATTGGAAAGCGCGGGGTTAAAATTTCACCTCACAACATAGCCTATGACGCTCTCAGGGTCCGGACGTGTGACTGTGCAAAATTTTGTGGGTGTAGCTGCGACGCCTCCAACACTTTTCCTTTCACTTTTTTCCCCATTATGTAGATAGGGGCAAAATTGTTTGGTGAATTGGAACGCGCGGGGTTAAAATTTCGCCTCACAACATAGCCTATGACGCTCTCCGGGTCCAGACATGTGACTGTGCAAAATTTTGTGGCTGTAGCTGCGACGGTGCAGATGCCAATCCCGGACATACATATACACACACACACACACACACACATTCAGCTTTATATATTAGATTTTTTATTTTTTTTTTACACATCTAAAAAAAATTTTTTTTACTTTGTCCCAGGGGGGACATCACTGTATAGTGACAGATCGCTGATCTGACACTTTGCAGAGCAGTCTGTCAGATCAACGATCTGGCGTGCCCTGCTCCTTGCTTACCAGCGGCTGCTCTGGACCCGGAAGTAGTCCCTGCAGGACCCTGAAGTAGCCCAGCGGCCATTTTGGATCCGGGGCCTGCAGGGAGGAGACGCTCGGTACAAGGTGAGCACATCGCCTTGTACCGATCGTCTCAGGGAAGCACGCAGGGAGCCCCCTACCTGCGCGATGCTTCCCTATGCCCCCGGAACACTGCGATCATGTTTGATTGCGGTGTGCTGGGGGTTAATGTGCCGGGAGCGGTCCGTGACTGCTCCTGGCACATAGTGCCGGATGTCAGCTGACACCTGGCTGTGATCGGCCGCGTTCCCCCTGTGAGCGCGGCCGATCACATATGACGTACTACCCCGTCACTGGGAATTAAGTCCCAGGTCACCTAGACGGGATAGTACGTCATATGGGATTAAGGGATTAATGTAACTTCATTTTTTTTCCTGTCCTATAGCGAAGCCTAAGGGAAAACTCCAGAAAACTTCTTTGCCTAGAGCAAATAATAATAATAAATAATACAAAACCGCACTAAGGCTACCCAAAAAATCCACACATGATCAAAAATGTGACCATTTTGTAAGAGTATGCTCACATTTAATTCCACAAAGGCTGCACATTTCAATTTTGGTTAGGTTATTGTCCAATATTTATTAACCCCTTAGTGACCGGCCAATTTTTTTTAAATCTGATCAGTGTCTATTTATGTGGTAATAACTCTTGAATGTGATCGCGTTGCTGCGAGGGTCTCTTACCTCCTCCTCCTCCCTGCAGGCCCGGATCCAAGATGGCCGCGGCATCCGGGTCCTGCAGGGAGGGAGGTGGCTTCACAGCGCCTGCTCAGAGCAGGCACTGTGAAGCCCGAAGCTGTGCATGTCAGATCGCCCCCCCGACAATGTTATAGTGTAAAAAAAAAATTACAAAAAAATATATATATTGTTCTTATAAATACATTTATCTAAATAAAAAAAACAAACAATAAAAGTACACATATTTAGTATCGCCGCGTCCGTAACAACCCCACCTATAAAACTATCACTAGTTAACCCCTTCAGTGAACACAAAAAAAAAAAGGAGGCAAAAAACAACGCTTTATTCTCATACCGCCAAACAAAAAGTGGAATAACACGCGATCAAAAAGACGGATATAAATAACCATGGTACCGCTGAAAACATCATCGTGTCCCGCAAAAAAGTTATAGTCCTCAGAATAAATCGATGCAAAAATAATTATTTTTTCTGTAATATAGTTTTTATCGTATAAAAGCGCCAAAACATAAAAAAATGGTATAAATGAGGTATCGCTGTAATCATACTGACACGAAGAATAAAACTGCTTTATCAATTTTACCAAACACAGAACAGTATAAACAATCCCCCCAAAATAAAAAATTCATGAATAACTGGTTTTTGGTCATTCTGCCTCACAAAAATCGGAATAAAAAGCGATCAAAAAATGTCACATGCCCGAAAAAGTTACCAATAAAAACGTCAACTCGTCCCGCAAAAAACAAGACCTCACATGACTCTGTGGACCCAAATATGGAAAAATTATAGCTCTCAAAATGTGGTAACGCAAAAAAATATTTTTTGCAATAAAAAGCGTCTTTCAGTGTGTGACGGCTGCCAATCATAAAAATCGGCTAAAAAAACCCGCTCTAAAAGTAAATCAAACCCCCCTTCATCACCCCTTAGTTAGGGAAAAAAAAAAAAAGTATTTCCTTTTTCCCATTAGGGTTAGGGCTAGGGTTAGGTTTGGGGCTAGGGTTGGGGCTAAAGTTAGGGTTTGGATTACATTTACGGTTGGGAATAGGGTTGGGATTAGAGTTAGGGGTGTGTCAGGGTTAGGGGTGTGGTTAGGGTTACCGTTGGGATGAGAGTTAGGGGTGTGTTTGGATTAGGGTTTCAGTTATAATTGGGGGGTTTCCACTGTTTAGGCACATCAGCGGCTCTCCAAACGCGACATGGCGTCCAAGCTCAATTCCAGCCAATTCTGCATTGAAAAAGTAAAACAGTGCTCCTTCTGTTCCGATCTCTCCCGTGCATCTAAACAAGGGTTTACCCCAACATATTGGGTATCAGCGTACTCTGGACACATTGGACATCAACCTTTGGGGTCCAATTTCTCCTGTTACCCTTGGGAAAATACAAAACTGGGGGATAAAAAATAATTTTTGTGGGAAAAAATTTTTTTCACGGCTCTTCGTTATAAACTGTAGTGACTATAAACATAAGGATGAATGACCTCAGGGAGATCAAAACATCCAACACCGCAGAGACACCATCACGTGTTTCTCAACGCAGTGATCCAGAACACTGCCCCCATCCCTTATGTTATAAGTCCTTTTACCAGGCACTGCTCCTAATAACCAGTTTCCTACTCCATACTGATGAGGGGCAAATACCTCGAAACAGCTGTCTGTGGATGGATACCATGTTTTGGCATAGGTGGTTTTCCTTTTGGATGCTGCCCTTCCCGTGGTTGTTCCTTCCCGGTGAAAGACCTGGCTATTTATTGCTTGCGTTGAGAAACACGTGATGGTGTCTCCGCGGCTTTTCTGCATGCATAAACTGTAGTGAAACACTTGGGGGTTCAAAGTTCTCACAACACATCTAGATGAGTTCCTTGGGGGGTCTAGTTTCCAATATGGGGTCATTAGTGGGTGGTTTCTACTGTTTAGGTACATTAGGGGCTCTGCAAACGCAATGTGACGCATGCAGACCAATCCATCTAAGTCTGCATTCCAAATGACGCTCCTTCCCTTCCGAGCTCTGCGCTCAAATGGTGGTTCCCACCCACATATGGGGTATCAGCGTACTCAGGACAAATTGGACAACAACTTTTGGGGTCCAATTTCAACTGTTACCCTTGGAAAAACACAAAACTGGGGGCTAAAAAATAATTTTTGTGGAAAAAAAAAATATTTTTTAGTTGCACGGCTCTGCGTTATAAACTGTAGTGAAACACTTGGGGGTTCAAAGCTCTCACAACACATCTAGATGAGTTCCTTAGGGGGTCACTTGTGGGGGGTTTCAATGTTTAGGCACATCAGTGGCTCTCTAAACGCAACATGGTGTCACATCTCAATTCCAGTAAATTTTGCATTGAAAAGTCAAATGGCGCTCCTTCCCTTCCGAGCTCTGCCATGCGCCCAAACAGTGGTTTACCCCCACATATGGGGTATCATCGTACTCAGGACAAATTGTACAACAACTTTTGGGGTCCAATTTCTTCTCTTACCCTTGGGAAAATAAAAAATTGGGGGCAAAAAGATCATTTTTGTGAAAAATTTGATTTATTTTTACGGCTCTGCATTATAAACTTCTGTGAATCAGAATGGGTCAAAGTGCTCACCACACATTTACACTGTGTTCCAAATTATTATGCAAATAATATTTCCTCATATTTTCTCTAAATCTGAATTGCAGGCATTGTTATTTTCCAGTCATCTACTATTCTAGTATGATTGCAATGTTTTGGAACAAACTGCCTATAAAAACAGTATCTTAAAAAAAAAAAAAAAAACACTCAAAATGCATGTTTCAAATTATTATGCACAGAAGAGTTTTTAACCTTTTTTATTTAATTTTGAGCAAAAAAATGGTCAATTGTGAAGTTATAAGCATTATCAGCTTATTACAAAATGAAATCAAACAGTTTTCAAGTGAAAACTTTATTCTAGGTGATGTTACATTTGCACATAGGACCCCTTGTTCGAAAGAAGCTTCTGAACTCTCTCGTCCTTTGAATTTGTCAGTTTTTGGATGGTTTCTGCTTCAATTTCTTTGCATGTGGACAGAATACCCTCCCAGAGCTGTTGCTTAGATGTGAACTGCCTCCCTCCATCATAGACACTCCTTTTGATGATGCTCCAGAGGTTCTCAATGGGGTTGAGGTCAGGGGAAGATGGTGGCCGCACCATAAGTTTGTCCTCTTTTATGCCCTTAGCAGCCAGAGATGCAGAAGTGTTTTTTGCAGCATGAGATGATGCATTATCATGCATGAAAATGATCTTGCTGCGGAAAGCACGGTTCTTCCTCTTGAACCATGGCAGGAAGTGTTGTTTTAGAAACTCCACATAGATTATGGAGTTCATCTTTACCCCTTCAGGGATCATAAAGGGGCCGACAATCTCTCTCCCCATGATTCCAGCCCAAAACATTACTCCACCTCCTCCTTGTTGGCGCCTTAGCCGTGTTTTCATGGGGTGTCAATCAACCAGCCATCCTCCACTCCATCCATCTGCACCATCGAGCGTTGCACGGCACTCATCGGTGAAAAAAACAGTTTGGAAGTCAGTCTTCATGTATCGTTTGGCCCACTGGAGCCGTTTCTGCTTGTGTGCAGTGGATAGAGGTGGTAGACAGGATGGCTTACGCACAGCTGCAAACCTCTGAAGGACCCTGCATCTTGTTGTTCTGGGGACGTTGGAGGCACCAGCAGCTTCAAAAACTTGTCTGCTGCTATGACAAGGCATTTTTGCAGCTGCTCTTTTAACCTTGCGCAATTGCCTGTTGGAAAGAGTCCTCAATTTTTCTTTATTAGCACGCTCACGTGTGTGCTGGGAATCCGCTACATACTTCTTGATTGTGCGATGATCACGATGAAGTGTCTTGGCAATGTATCAATGTAGTCATGCCTTGACCTAAATACTCCACAATTTGTTGCTTCTCAGCAGCCGACACATCCTTTTTCTTTCCCATTTTGGCCAAAAATGTAGGCTGCTTAATAATGTGGAACAGCCTTCTTAAGTAGTCTTGCCGTTTTTTTTTGGACACACCTGCCAAACTAATTTGCACAGCTATCTGCAATTGCTTTCAGCGATATAAAGAGCCCTGACACATATCACCATCAATGAGTTTAAATGACAAACAAAAAAATTCTAACCTTATCACTCCTAAACTTTGTGCATAATAATTTGGAACACAGTGTAGATAAGTTCCTTAGGGGGTCTACGTTCCAAAATGGTGTCACTTGTGGGGGGTTTCAATGTATAGGCACATCAGGGGCTCTCCAAACGCAACATGGCGTCCCATCTCAATTCCAGTCAATTTTGCATTGAAAAGTCAAATGGCACTCCTTCGCTTCCGAGCTCTGCCATGCGCCCAAACAGTGCTTTACCCCCACATATGGGGTATCGGCGTACTCAGGACAAATTGTACAACAAGTTTTAGGGTCCATTTTCTCCTGTTACCCTTGGTAAAATAATACAAATTGGAGCTGACGTAAATTTTTGGTGGAAAAAAGTTAAATGTTCATTTTTATTTAATACAAAGAATAGCAGGTTTACCCAGAACCCTTTGCAGTAGGCGGAGCTATGCAAATCATCTTTCCACCCCAGTCTAATCCACAGCGCTTGGAACCGCCAAGCGTGCAATGCTGCGGATTAGTTTCTAAATTTACACAGCCAACCAATTCCTACCTGTGGACACGTGTTTCGGGCTTTAGGCCCTCATCAGCACAGGGCTGGAATTGGTTGGCTGTGTAAATTTAGAAACTAATCCGCAGCATTGCACGCTTGGCGGTTCCAAGCGCTGTGGATTAGACTGGGGTGGAAAGAGATGATTTACATAGCTCCGCCTACTGCAAAGGGTTCTGGGTAAACCTTCTATTCTTTGTATAGCCAACCAATTCCAGCCCTGTGCTGATGAGGGCCTAAAGCCCGAAACACGTGTCCACAGGTAGGAATTGGTTGGCTGTGTAAATTTAGAAACTAATCCGCAGCATTGCACACTTGGCGGTTCCAAGCGCTGTGGATTAGACTGGGGTGGAAAGAGATGATTTGCATAGCTCCGCCTACTGCAAAGGGTTCTAGGTAAACCTGCTATTCTTTGTATTATGCTGCTTGCAAGTACTTTCCGTTTCAGGAAAGCATCCACTATGTATTTCCTTTAAGTAGAGGGTTTTTCTGTCTCTTTCTTCCCGCTACATTTAGCCCAACTTGGGTCTCTCCCTAAGGTGGCTAGCATATATGTATCATTTTTATTTAAACATTCCAAAAATTCCTGTGAAACACCTGAAGGGTTAATAAACTTCTTAAATGTGGTTTTGAGCACCTTGAGGGGTGCAGTTTTTAGAATGGTGTCACACTTCGGTATTTTCTATCATATAGACCCCTCAAAATGACTTCAAATGAGATGTGGTCCCTAAAAAAAAAAATGGTGTTGTAAAAATGAGAAATTGCTGGTCAACTTTTAACCCTTATAACTCCCTAACGAAAAAAATTTTGGTTCCAAAATTGTGCTGATGTAAAGTAGACATGTGGGAAATGTTACTTATTAATTATTTTACATGACATATCTCTGTGATTTAATTGCATAAAAATTCAAAGTTGGAAAATTGTGAAATTTTCAAAATTTTTGCCACATTTCTATTTTTTTCACAAATAAACGCAGGTAATATCAAAGAAATTTTACCATTGTCATGAAGTACAATATGTCACGAGAAAACAATGTCAGAATCACCGGGATCCGTTGAAGCGTTCCAGAGTTATAACCTCATAAAGGGAAAGTGGTCAGAATTGTAAAAATTGGCCTGGTCATTAACGTGCAAGCCACCCTTGGGGGTAAAAGGGTTAAGTAACATTAAAAATGCTCCAAAAGGTACATGACTGGAAAAACCTCTTAAAGCACACATTTAGAACTCTGTTCTTTTTAAATGAATACATTTTTTTTTTATTTTAACATACCGTATTTTACAACAAAGTGAGATTAAAATACATAAGGTGGTGGGATAAATAAGTTTCTTGGATAAGGATAAGGGTTTGCTGTAATTACTAAAGGTGCAGAAATGTCAGTAAAAAACAGGTTAAACAACAACCATACTTGGAAGTTTTGACTAAAGGTACCGTCACATTAAGTGACGCTGCAGTGATATAGACAACGATGCCGATCGCTGCAACGTCGCTGTTTAGTCGTTGTGTGGTCGCTGGAGAGCTGTCACACAGAAGCCGCAGTCCCCGGGTAACAAGGGTAAACATCGGGTTACTAAGCGCAGAGCCGTGCTTAGTAACCCGATGTTTTCCCTGGTTATCATCGTAAATGTAAAAAAAGCAGGGAAGCTGACGCCGGGGGACGCGACACACCGGAATGTAAGTATGTAGTGTTTTTTTTTTTTTTTTTTTACATTTACAATGGTAACCAGGGTAAATATCAGGTTACTAAGTGCGGC
Source organism: Ranitomeya imitator (assembly GCF_032444005.1). NCBI lineage: Eukaryota > Metazoa > Chordata > Amphibia > Anura > Dendrobatidae > Ranitomeya > Ranitomeya imitator. The sequence goes on from NC_091286.1 coordinate 171,663,071, forward strand.
CCTGCGCTTAGTAACCCGATGTTTACCCTGGTTACAAGTGAACACATCGCTGGATCGGCGTCACACACGCCGATTCAGCGATGTCAGCGGGTGATCCAGCGATGAAATAAAGTTCTGGACTTTCAGCAACGACCAGCGATGTCACAGCAGGATCCAGATCGCTGCTGCGTGTCAAACACAACGATATCGCTATCCAGGACGCTGCAACGTCACGGATCGCTATCGTTCTAAAGTTGCTCAGTGTGAAGGTACCTTAATAACTAGGGATAAGCCAATTTAGATAACTTTAGATAACTCCTTATCCGAATAGCTCTAGCGCTTGCCTCGGGAACCCGGATACCTGGAGCGTCCCTGATGGTCAGCTATTCGGCGCCGCAGCTGCATGTGTCTCGGCTGTGTGATAGTCACAGCACATAAATGAAGAGCCTGTTTGTTGGGCTCTGCATACATGTGTTGTGATTGTCACACAACTTAAAGGGAATCTGTCACCCCATTTTAGGCCTATAAGCTAAGGCCACCGCAATCAGGGGCTTATCTACAGCATTCTGTAATGATGTATATAAGCCCCCGATATAACCTGCAAGAGAAGAAAAACAAGTTATATATTATACTCGCCCAGGGGCGGTCCCGATGCGATCTGGGTCCGGCGCCTCCCATCTTCATACAATGACGTCTTCTTTGCTTCCTGTCGTGGCTCCTGTGCAGGCGTAATTTGTCTGCCCTGTTGAAGGCAGAGCAAAAGTGCTGCAGTGCGCAGGCGCTGGGCCTCTCTGACCTTTCCTGGCACCTGAGCACTGCAGTACATTGCTCTGCCCTTAACAGGGCAGACAAAGTACGCCTGCATCGGAGCTATGAACGGAAGCAAGGAATAGGATGTCATCGTATGAAGATGGGAGGTGCTGGATCCGGACTGCGACGCCTATCGGATCGGACCGCACCGGGACCGCCCCTGGGTGAGTATAATCTAACTTGTTAATCTTATCTTTCAGGTTACATCGGGGGATTATCCTACAACATTACAGAACTAGGTTATTTTTCATAATTTGGTAATAGTCAAGAATATTTGCACAGTGATCACTCTCCTTCTTGTAGGCACTGATTGGAGGCTTAATAACAGTAAGGCTAAGGAGGGTGAGTGTGATATTCTAACATGGATAAGGTATGAAATCAGTCAGATAACGAAGGCCCAAGTGTCGTTTGAACTAGACACAGTTCCACAGGATGTGTAGCAAAGTGGCCTTATTACCACAGCCACGCCAGCACAGATGAGAAGTATCAGGGAACATGTGTTTGAGTTTAATAGGAGTGTAGTACCAACGCAGTGTGGTTTTCATGTAGATTGTGTAATATGCGACACAAGTGAAAGTGTGGTTGACAAATTGTAAAGGTGCTTTACCATTTCAATGCAATGATTAAATGGGTTTTAAACCCTTTTTTTTGGTAAGTCATTGAGTTCTAGACGTTGTCTGAAGGAGATGCATACTTACTTTAAGATGGGAGAAAGTTACTTTTTGTAGGAAATGTTTTATACAAAGATTTGTAAAATTTGTGTCTTGGAATACCTTTGAATGGCTAAGTGAAAAGATGGTAACAAATTGCAAGCTTTCGAGACTACTCCGGTCACTTCATCAGGCATAGACTAATAGAAATTCTGAAGAATCACATTTATGCACAACATAGCTCAGAATTAGAAATTTGTGGTGGAGATGCTCAAAAGTGTGTGTGTGAGGCCAGTCTCACACGTCCAGATAATTCCGGTACCGGAATTATCTGTGTCCGTGTGCCGGTGCGTTTCTGTGGCACATCAGTGTGGCACACGTGTGCCGCCCGTGTGCCCACTGGGTACCACACGCACCGTGCCGGAGACAGCGCTAAAGTTTAGCGCTGTCTGCGGCATCGTGCTGAAGCCCCATTCATATCTTCCCTGCAGCAGCGTTTGCTGTAGAGAGAAGATATGAATAATAGTGTGTAAGATCCAGATCCCCGCTGTGATTAAAATACTCACCTAGCTTCCGGCTTCCTCGCAGCATCCTGTCCTGGCCGCACCATGTACTGTATGAGCGGTCACAGGGGGCGGGAGGGGGTTGAAGACCTGGAACTGGATTTTACACACTATTATTCATGTCTTCTCTACAGCAAACGCTGCTGCAGGGAAGATATGAATGGCGGATTCAGCACCAGTGGGGGGGACAGCGCTTAATGTAGCGCTGTCTCCTGCACGGCACACGGACCCATTGACTTTAATGGGTCCGTGTAATCCGTGCGCTCCCACGAACACTGACATGTCTCCGTGTTTGGCACACGGAGACACCGTCCGCAAAAAAATCAATGATATCTGCACAGATGCATTGATTTTAATGTGTGTACGTGTGTCAGTGGCTCTGGTACGTGAGGAAACTCACCTCACGTACCGGAGCCACTGACGTGTGAAACCGGCCTGAGGGTGGAGTCAGTCAGGAGGGTTTTTATCAGCTTTGTGCCATGTGTTTTCCATTATTGCAGGTCTAAGGCTGCTTTCAGACATCAGTTTTTTGCCGTCAGGCACAATCCGGCGAATTTAGAAAAAAATGGATCCCGCAAAAGTTGCCACCGGATCTGTTTTTTTTTTTTTCTCATAGACTTGCATTAGTGACGGATGGCTTCACGTTTCATCGTTTTTCGCTGGATCCATCGAAAATTAGTTTTCCAGCCGCCGGAGAAAACGGACATAGTAATGTTTTTTCTGTCCGTTGAAAAAACGGACAGCGCCGGATCCGTCGCCGTCCGTAGTTTTCTATAATGGAACCCTATGGCGCCGGATCCGTCAAATGATGGAATCCGATTCAGTTTTTTTTAGACAAATCATGCATTTTCCATTCTGGGGTCTCTCTCTCTCTCTCTCTCTCTCTCTCTCTCTCTCTCTCTACTCTCTCTCTCTTCTCCGGATCAGCTAGTCGGATCCGGCGAAAAAAGGGATCCGTCGCATCAGTTTTTCACAATTTATGACGATTCGTGTTTTTCAAAATACAACGGATTGAGCCTGACGGCAAAAAAAACTGATGTGTGAAAGTAGCCAAGGCTACGTTCACATTAGCGTTGCGTCGGGCGCAGCTGCGGCGACACATGCGTCATGCGCCCCTATATTTAACATGGGGGGGCGCATGGACATGCGTTGCTCTTGCGTTTTGTGATGCATGCGTTACTGTGGCGCAACTGTCAGGGTGCAGAGGACGCTGCATGATGCAGTTTTTTCTGTGCCAAAAACCATGAAAAAATGAACGCATGCGTCACAAAATGCTGCGTTGTGCATGCGTTCACATTTGCGTTGTGCGTTGCGTCGCCGACGCTGCACCGCACAACGCAAATGTGAACGTAGCCTAAGTCAGGCATTAGGAACTCCAGGGTCTCTATTGGCTCTAGAATCAAAACTGGGACAGAGGGCGAAAATCATTTTTAATGTTAGTCTCCAGCTAGAAATGGTGGAAATCATGGAGGACAGAGCAGAGTACAAACTTAATATAGAGATTGGATATGCACAAAGGAGGGCTTTAACGGCTTCGCGACCACCCACAATAGATAAATGTCAGCACTTGCAGTGCTTTGTGCAGTGCCAATGTTGTTGTTTCTGATCAAGACCCCCACATACCTTATAACGTGGGAATTGTAGTGCAGACTGCTTGCTGTGACCCCAGTTTTTATCGAGACCTGATTGGTTCAGGTCCTGATGACATCAGCATCATGCCAGCTAATGAGAGCAATCACTGGGAAAGTTTGTTGTAGTAACAATTGTCCCTGGTGATTTGCCTCATAAAATGCTCTTTCTCCTCTGATCTGTCAGTGAGAGATCAGAGGAGAAACAGTGTGACAAGTGCTGCTGCTAACAGCTGTGTCAGTCAGTGATCTTGTCACATAGTAAAAAAAAAAAGAGCAGAAAAAGCGATCGCTTAAAGCTAAGGTTAGGCTTTAAACTGTCACCAGAAACAACGCTGATAACTTGCAGACATGCGCTTAATCTGCAGGTTAACTGTGTTATTATGCTGTCTGGCGCTTGCACACATCTGAATGCAGCGAGGAGAAAATTGGTTTTGAGTCATAGGGGTGGAGCGGCGCCGGTTCAGTCACGCTCTGAGGATACAGAGCGGCTTCTGTAACCGCGCCCTGGCCCTCACTGACAGCCGGCCTCAATGTAGAGCCAGTGTCAGTCAGGGCCGGGGGCGTGGTTACAGAAGCCGTTCTGTATTCTCAGAGAGGTGACTGAGCCAGTACCGCCCCCGCCCTTATGACTAAATACCGAATGCTGGTAGGGAAAATACAGATCATTTTCTCCCCGCTGCATTAAGCTGCGTGCAGGTGCCGGACAGCATCATAACTCTGTTAGCCTGCATATTAACCCCATATCTGCAAGTTAACAGCAATATTCCTGGTGACGGGTTCCTTTTAAAGTTAAGGTTAGGCTTGAACGCAATTGTTTTACCAATAATTTATTAGTAGTCACGCTAATTAGTCGTGTCAGGCACATTCATTTGTTTTATTTTATAGTATATTTGATTACATAGTATTGTCACGACCCAGCTCTCGGGTGACCCCGGAACAGGGGCTTCTTCCTCGTCCCTACCATTAGGGGGCACCCTAGCTCGCCCTATATCCCGGTATACTTCCGAAGTTGAAGATGCCGGGGCCGCCACCCTTGCGTTATCTCCTGAATCAGCCCTCCGTCTGTTCTCTTCCCCCACTCAGGGAAGAGAGGCACTACTGTGCACTGCAGTACAGCAACCCAACGAACAAGGCAACCCAAACAAGGGTAAACTAAAAACACCAAGTTCTTACAAATATTCACTCACATATTACAGAGGAATGCTTTGGGGAGTGGAGGACGGGGGAATAACCAAAGTAAGAAAAAGGAAGGGAATTATCACACTTAAAAACCACATGACAGTTACAGATAACTTGTCCAAAACTCTTTCTCATATAAACACCTCTCCACCAAGCCATGCAGCAAAAGCTAGTTCTGACATCGGTTTGAATCTGGACCCATATTATGAAGGGGATGGCAGTGGCTAACCGATCTCTGCTGAGAGCTCATATTTCCAGAGATTCCAACATGGCCAATTAACCCCTGGTCTGCCAAAAGAAATAAACACCAGTTAAAAAGAAGTGCTTTTTTTCAGCAATGGAGTAGGAACAATCACATGCTGACGTCTTATGGCTCATCTCTGTGGCGGTAACCCCATGACAAGTATGCTATATACATAATTTCATACGAATGTAGTTTGTGCTAAAATGTAACTAATACTGTTGATTGTAACATTAGTTCAGGAATTATATAGGTTTATATACAGTTGCGCTCAAAAGTTTACATATCACGGCAGAATTTTTGCTTTCTTGGTCTTTTTTCCGAGAATATGAATGATAACACCAAAACCTTTTCTGCACTCATGGTTAGTTGTTGGGTGAAGCCATTTATTGTCAGACTACTGTGTTTTCTCTTTTTTTTAAAAATCTATGTAAGCAAGCATTTACTGTATGGCTTAGGAGGAGAGGAGTTCATATGAGAAGTTCTGGAGGAGTTATATCTGACTGTTGTTTGTGGTTTGTAAGGCTAGGTTCCCATTGCGTTAGGGCAATCCGTTAAGCACATAGCGCTAGCGGATTGCGCTAACGCAATGTTTATTTAGGGGCCGCGTTCGCCGTCCTCGCTAGCGCAGATCCCCGGAGGCAAGCAGCGTCCAAGGCGCGTCACAAAAGAACGGCACATCGCTAGCGCGTGCTGAAAATGGCACGCGCTAGCGATGCGCTACAAAAACAAATAACATTGCTGTCAATGGGTGCGCTAACGTTAGCGCTGTCCCATTCACGCAATGGGAACCTAGCCTAAGTGTGGTAATTTCCTTCCCTACTTTGGTTTTTCCCCATCCTCCACTCCCACATGCATTCCTCTGTTATATGTGAGTGAACATTTTGTATGCCTGGTGTTTTCTGTTAACCCTAGTTTGTGTTGCCTTTTTTGTCGGGTTGGTGTACTGCGGAGCACAGTAGCACGGTAGCGCCCCTCTTCCCTGGATGGGGGAAGAGAACAGAAGGCTGATTCAGGAAATAAGGCAAAGGTGGCGGCCCCGGCATCTTCACCTTCAGAAGTATCCCGGGGAATAGGGCGAGGTTGGGCGCCCCCTAATGTCTCCAAATAAGAGAACAATGCCTAGTACTAGTGAATAGGCGCATACCAATGTACAAGGGGCTTTGCCATTTGATGTAGCATTTCCCAAATGGGATGCTTCAGAATCGGCTACTCCATTCATCTCTGCTTTTAATGCCATTCCTTGTATAAATGTGGAGGTGAAAGATTTTGGACCAGTTTTTTTTATTTTTTTTTTATTTGATTTGTTAAACAAATGTATACGCTTCCCAATTTATCAGCCAGAATTCACAATCTTATTATGCTTGGTCAAATTTATGGATGCCATCTAAACTTATAGAAATTAAATTTTTTTTAGGACTTACATTTACCAATAGTGCTTGATTAAAAAAAACAAGCATTCTGCCCTACTGGTCCAACTGCCCTGTTCAAGCCACTCCTATGTTTTCTGTCATTCTTCCTAGGACCCACATGAGATTTTGACATTTTAATGACAATAGTCATTGTCTGACTAAAAATGCCCCAGAACATGACAGACTACATAAAATTAGACCCATCATCGAAGACTTAAAAGAAAAGGTCTTAAGGCTCTGCACCCCAGTACAAAACATTTCTATTGATGAGTCCCTTTCATAATTCAATGGAAGACTGCACCTCAAGAAAGTTACCGTATTTTTCGAACTATAAGATGCACTTTCTTCCCCAGAGGCCACCACATCACAGCAATGGATGTGCGGAGCCTCCTGGCTTTCACAAAATGCCGGCGCAGCCCCTGCACCACAGAACACCGCCGAACCTGCTGCACCAGTTTGGGATGGAAGTCATACTGCTGGACCACCGAACACCCCTGCTGCCGATTTCCACCCCCCGTAAGCTGAATTCAGACTGTTAAGACGAACCACCATTTCACACATTAATTTTTTTTCATATTTTCCTTCTGAAATTATGGGGTTCGTCTTATAGTACGGTGCACCTTATAGTCCGAAACATACAGTATTCCATCTAAGAGGGCAAGGTTTGGAATCAAACCGTTTAAAAAGAGGTGTGTTGCCGGCGCTTCTATGGTTATCTCAGCTGAGATTGAAATATACCTGGGTGTAGGCTGGACACCAGACAACTGAGGGAATCCAGGTGCACACCAAAAAAATAAATCACTTATAGTCCAAAAACAGAAAAAAAAAAAATATGGCTCTCACTGTCCGGTAAAACATTCCTTTATTTAGTCCATACCATGGGTACAGTGAGAGAGGAGCGGATACCGTCTGTAGATGGCAACCATTTCGCTCTAGCTGCGCTTCAACGGGTCTTTTCTCATCGCACCGATAGCTACTACTGCGCAGGTGTTGCAGGTGCCATTTTCAAATAGATTTTTTTTTGCTCAATAACATATAGAATAGTTATTACTAGGGACACAAATGTGCAATTATTCTGCAGCACAGGTGCCACGGCTAGCACCTGCCTCCAGAAGGCTTTTTTTTTTCTTCAGTATGTACAGGTATTTCTTATGCAAACTAGGGGGCAGGTCACTGAGAGATCAGTGACGTGTCAGAAGCCATCAGTATGAATACCTAATCAGAGCACATGAAGACCCCCTCACAGATACCTAGAGGTAGTAAGCTATAATTCAATCTGCGCCCAGTGGCAGGAAGTCTCCTCATCCCACCCTCCTCCCCACTATGACCTGACATGGTCCAAATGGGATTCTATATTGCAGTCCTACAGGTTTGGAGGGCCTAGTTCTACTAATGTTTTGGGTTTCCTCAGTAGGAGACTGGAGAAGCGAAGTTGTGTCCCCCTCCAGATAAGTGTTTAAGATTTTGGTGGGCTTTCTTGAAACAGGATTGTGGGAGAAGGATTGATATAGTACGGAATAGGTAGAGGAATTTGTAAAGAGAAAACATTTGAAATGCGCAATACTCGCAACCCATGATACATCATATTTAGAGATATTGGACACTTCTTTCTTAATTAACCCCTTTATGTCCAATGACTGACATAGCACATCATGAGTGGAAGTCCGTTCCCGCACAATGACGTGCTATGCCAGTCATCAGTGCTCACAGCTGAGCGTCACGGGAAGCAGTGTGGGGACCCATGCTGTCTGTCACAGAGGGCTGTGATCGGTCAATCTGACTGAACGATCACAGCATGATCGTGGAGGAGGTGCTGAAATATCGGCACCTACTTCCCGATCAGAGCAGGAGCTCAAGCGCTGCTAGTGGCCTAGCTCTTGCACTAACAACCAGGGACGGTGCCAGGACCGCCCCTGGCTACTTAACTCGCCATATGCTGCGATCCTGAACGATCGCAACATTTTAGAGGCAGGCAGTCGGACAGGAGCTCAAAGCATGGTCTCTGAAACTTTCTGTACAGGTATAATGCATTGCAATGCTGGTGCTGTATTTGTTAACAAAAGTGAAAGTCCCATGGATGGACTAAGTAAAAAAAAAAAAATACATTTTTTTAAAATTGCAAAATAATAAAAAATATTACACTAATAAATACAAATTTTTATGTAAAAAAAAATAAACAAACAAAAAAGTACCTCTATTTGGTATTGCCGCGTTCCAAACCCGATTTATAAAAGTGTCACACTAGTTAACCATTTCAGTGAACGCCTAAAAAAATTAGGAAATCACTGCAAATACACTACCATTCAAACGTTTAGGGTCACCCAGACAATTTTGTGTTTTCCATGAAAACTCATACTTTTATTAATCAAAGGAGTTGCCAAATGAATTGAAAATCTAGTCCAGACATTGACAAGGTTCGAAAAAAAGATTTTTATTTGGAATAATTTTCTCCTTCAAACTTTGCTTTCGTCAAAGAATGCTCCCTTTTCAGCAATTACAGCATTGCAGACCTTTGGCATTCTAGCAGTTAATTTGCTGAGGTAATCTGGAGAAGTTTCACCCCATGCTTCCAGAAGCCCCTCCCACAAGTTGGCTTGGTTTGAAGGGCATTTTTTGCGTACCATATGGTCAAGCTGCTCCCACAACAGCTCAATGGGGTTGAGATCTGGTGACTGCGCTGACCACTCCATTACAGATAGAATACCAGCTGCCAGCTTCTTCCCTAAATAGTTCTTGCATAATTTGTAGGTGTGCTTTGGGTCATTGTCCTGTTGTAGGATGAAATTGGCTCCAATCAATGGCTTAGCGTTGCAAAATGGAGTGATAGCCTTCCTTATTCAAAATCCCTTTTACCTTGTTCAAGTCTCCCACTTTACCAGCACTAAAGTAACTCCAGACTATCACATTACTTCCACCATGCTTGACAGATGGCGTCAGGCACACTTCCAGCATCTTTTCAGTTGTTTCTGCGTCTCACAAAGGTTCTTCTGTGTGAACACCTCAAATGTGGATTTGTCCATAACACTTTTTTCTAATCTCCCTCTGTCCAGTGTTTGTGTTCTTTTGCCCATATAATTTTTTTTCCTTTTATTAGTCAGTCTCAGATATGGTTTTTTCTTTGCCACTCTGCCCTGAAGGCCAGCATCCCGGAGTCGCCTCTTCACTGTAGACATGGACACTGGTGTTTTGTGTGTACTATTTAATGAAGCTGACAGTTGAGGACCGGTGAGGCGTCAATTTCTCAAACTATAGACTCTAATGTACTTGTCTTGTTGCTTACTTGTGCAGCGGGGCCTCCCACTTCTCTTTCTACTCTGGTTAGAGCCTGTTTGTGCTCTGCTCTCAAGGGAGTCGTACACACCGTTGTAGGAAATCTTCAGTTTCTTGGCAATTTCTCGCATGGAATAGCCTGTCGAGTTTCTCATGAAAGTTCTTTTTTTCTGGCCATTTTGAGAGTTTAATGGAACCAACAAATGTAATGCTCCAGATTCTCAACTAGCTCTAAGGAAGGTCAGGTTTATAGGTTCTCTAATCAGCCAAACTGTTTTCAGCTGTGCTAATATACTTGTACAAGGGTTTTCAAGGGTATTCTAACCATCCATTAGCCTTCTTACACAGCAAACAAAAAGTACCATAAGAACACTGTAGTGATGGCTGTTGGAAATGGGCCTCTATACACCTATGAAGATATTGCATTACAAACCAGACGTCTGCAGCTAGAATAGTCATTTACCAAATTAAAAATGCATATAGTGTATTTCTGAATCATTTAGTGTTAGCTTCATTGGAAAAAGAACTGTGCTTTTCTTTCAAAAATAAGGAAATTTCTAAGTGACCCTAAACTTTTGAAAGGCAGTGTATGCCTCCACATGTACATATCCTTAAACTGTTTTTTACTTGCAAAATTTGAAAAATATGCTGAACAAACCTGTTGGTATTTCAGTATCCAAAATACCACTTTATAAGGACCATTCCGTTAATAGTAACATAGTTATTAAGGTTGAAGGAAGACTTTAAGTCCATCTAGTTCAACCCGTAGCCTAACCTAACATGCCCTAAAATGTTGATCCAGAGGAAGGCAAAAAAAAAACATGGCAAACGGTAAGCTCCACATTGGGGGGGAAAAATTCCTTCTCGACTCCACATACGGCAATCAGACTTGTTCCCTGGATCAACGCCCTATCAGGGAATCTAGTACTTATAACCTGTAACATTCTACTTTTCAAGAAAGGCATCCAGTCCCCTCTTAAATTTTGCTGCAGTTTATGCCTAGTGATGTAGAAATAAAATGTGTGCGCTTATTTAGGACTGTATGTAATTGAATGACACCCATGTGCATAGATAATTTTATATAGTTTGGCTTTTTAAAAATAAGCTACATATTAACATGGAAAATGCATTAAAAAAACTGACGGAATGGATTTATATCAGTTTCACACTCCCAATAGGAGAAGGGCAGCACCCCAGATAAATAGAGCATACAAGAAAAGTGAGTACTGTGCCCCAGGAGAGGGTAACACTAGAATGACAACCATGATGGTAATAAAAAATGCATTTTATTGAACAATATTAAAAATTAATGGTATGCAAGTTATAATGAGTAGATGGTGAAGACGCAAAGAGAATGTAATCATAGGTACTAATACGAATACCTACCATACATACGTTTTTAGGATGTATGTACCAATGTTGCATGCAATAGCGCTTTTACTGATATTTCGCTTGCAGAACACATTTGTCTGAATGGCACCACCAGAGCTTATGATTTTGATGTCCAAGAAATCAATTTCACTGTTAGCAATTTTATACGTGAGTTTAATATTGCGGTTGTTCTGGTTCAATGTACAGATGGTTGCGGCCTCACTGTGACCTCATGAAGGTTTGCCCATACTTGGTCCCTTTTTAAGAATGGACACCACAATGAGCACATGCACGTCGGATCCCCGCTCCTCCCACATTTCCAAAGAAAGTCAAACTGTAGTGCAGGCCGCTGATGTCACATGAAACTTTATCTTTGACCCGCACTGTCACCGGGAGGGCCGGTAATGATGTGACCGCTGCCATGTGTCCGTCCCCCAAGTGCTCACTACATTTCGGTGGTAGTTTTATTCACCTGAGGAAGGGGTATAGCGCACATTAACCCACTCAGCCCCCAAGAAAGCTGAAATGCGAAGCGTGTGTCGAGAGGATGTACGTACATACGTACACCTGGTTATTATTCCCACAAGGCTAAGCACATTGCACTTTAGCACGCTGTACAGTAAGCCTTCTAATCCTTTTACACAGCCTGTGTCTCTAACTTTACACTTGAACTAGTTTGTGAGTACATCATTCTGTACTTCTATGCCACTTACTGGCTGGATTACACTAACTGTCCATTGCTGTTTAGTTATATTTCTCCTAAAATTATGATTTTTTAAACACTAGGCTTGTGTCTTTATACAAATTTACGGATTTGCTTTTTTGTCCTTTTTAAGTGTGCTAGATATACCTATTAGTACCTATGGCGACGTTCTTTGTGTCTTCACAATTTACCCATTATAGCTTAGGCTTTGTTCACATTGCGTTAATGGATTAACGCTAGCGGACTCCGTTACATGGCGAAATTGTCGCAATTAACGCCATGCAACGGATCCGTTAGCGCCCCCATTGACTGCAATGTGCTAATGGATCTCTAGTGCATGCCATTTTCGGCACGCGCTAGCGATGTCCCGTTAGTTTCTGACGGACCGCGGACGCTGCTTGCAGCATCCGAGGTTCCTCCCTCGCTAGCGCAGATCGGGTATCTGCGCTAGCGGGATCGCCAAACGCGATCCCTTTTGGGACATTGCGTTAGCGCAGTCCGTAGCGCTATGCGCTAAATGGACTGCCCTAACGCAATGTGGACCTAGCCTTACTACCATTGATTGTGTTATATTGTTAAATAAAGTGTATTTGTTTACTATCATCGTTGTCATTCTAGTGTTACCCTCTCCTGGAGTAGAGTGCTCCACTAAGGCTCCTTTCACACTAAAGTCGGAATCTCCCCGTCGCAATGCGTCGGGGAGAGATTCCGACGCTAGCGTTTGCTGCATTGCACAATGGGTGCAGCAGATGCATTTTTCCGGCGCATCCGCTGCCCCATCGTAAGGTGCGGGGAGGTGGGGCGGAGTTCCGGCCGTGCATGCGCGGTCGGAAAAAGCGGTCCGTCAGGAGAAAAAAACGTTACATGTAGCGTTTTTTCTCCCGACGGTCCGCAAAAGCACGACGCATCCGACGCTAGCGTTTGCTGCATTGCACAATGGGTGCAGCGGATGCATTTTTCCGGCGCATCCGCTGCCCCATCGTAAGGTGCGGGGAGGTGGGGCGGAGTTCCAGCCGTGCATGCGCGGTCGGAAAAAGCGGTCCGTCAGGAGCAAAAAAACGTTACATGTAGCGTTTTTTCTCCCGACGGTCCGCAAAAGCACGACGCATCCGTCGCTCGACGGATGCGACGTGTGGCAATCTGTCGCAAATGCGTCGTCCATACAAGTCTATGGGGAAAAAACGCATCCTGCAAGCACTTTTGCAGGATGCGTTTTTTCTGCAAAACGACGCATTGTGACGGATTGCAGAAACCGCTAGTGTGAAAGTAGCCTTAAGCATGGAAAATGGTAGCAGATTGCTTGACGGTGGAGTAAGATTGAAAGTGTATGCATATACTTAAAAGGTGGATGATGGGAAATACATAGTTACGCCAATAGGGTGTTGTCTTTCAATAAAATTATTTTGACAGTATTAGTTTCTTACACATTATTCAGTCACGAATGTGATTTTTATGGGAACTGTAAAAATGTGGCTTTGTGCCTTAGTTCATTTGTGAAGTTTTGTATAATTGAATTCCTGTTTAGTTCAGGATTGCACAGATTAACATAAAACACCAAACGTTTGTTATTCAAGTTACGGAAGAAATAGATAAAGGATACGAAAATTGTTTAGAAGCGAGAAAAGTGTACAGGTTTTTTTTTCTGCTTAAATGTGTTGAGATTTATTTTTCTTTTATTTATTTTCTAGCTGTTGACTTTTACGACTGTTTCACACATTTTCCTTTTACTGTGTAAAAAAAAAAAAAAAAAAAGCTGAAATGCTTTATTTTTAAATAAATAGCATTAATGTCATTCTGATTTGCTTCTGTCATCTTTTCAGATTTCACAGAGATGCTCCTCACTATATGACAGCTTTTCAAAAGAAGAGTATTTGCTTAGTATAGAAATATGAGGTCATGATGGGCAAAACCTGCTCTGCTGGCATCTTCAGGAATTTATTTTTTAATATTTTCTACACATTTGCAAAAATCCTTTAGAAAAAGCTTACAAAATTATTACAATATAAAATGTTACTTCAAATGAATAGAAATTGCATACAAAAAAAGTAGGCTATTGTTTTTTTTAAAGCAGATTTGTCACAAGATTTCAAATTCCAAATTGTATACATTATTAAATAGATCTCTTAGATCTCAGGAGGCTGTTGTATGAACTCTGACATTTCAAGACCTAACTACTATAAAATCCTGATAATACAATTTTGAGTCCAGTTGTAGCATGGGAGAAACTCCACCTACCTAATCTGACTGACAGCCACAGCTTGTACTGAGCAGTGTGAGATCTCAGCAACAGGATGGCAGCACCTCATTTATAGTTAAATTCCCCATTGTAAAATCTAATAAAAAACATGTACTTGCTCATCGGACATACGCCATTCCAGTTATGTCATACTTCCTATCTGATAGAATACTTAAAGACTTCAAGGATCAGCGGCCACTGATTCACAGCCACTGTACACATGACATTGCCATCAGGAAACTGCTTTGACATTGGAGGAATGGCGCAAGCCTAGGAGATGAATATAAGTTTTGGGTTTGATTTTTTTTTGCCTTCTAATTTTAGGATGGGCAGTTTGGCCATTAAGAAGCCATTGGTCATTAGTGGACAACACATTTAAATTTTAAAAAGTGACTGTATTGCTAGTCAGACATAGATTTTGAAGGAAAGGGGAGAAAACATGTTGCTTCCTAGCCAATAACTTAGTTGGATCCCCAGACTATTGGAAACCCACTTCAGAACTGCATGCATGGGGAAACTGGCTACTAAGAGAAAGAAGGCGTCCCCATGCCTTCATATCCTACTTCTCCTTAACACCCAGCCTTCTCATGCTCCGATATCTTTCCTTCCCACAGCACCCATCTTTTTCAGGCTCTGATTTCCCTCTTTCCCGCTCTACAGTATCTGTGTACCTAGTTGACATGGTAATCAGTCAGGGACCAAGCTCTCTTCTACATTTGAAAGGTTTCCCCTCATTCAGTAACTATGAGCCAGTGCAATTCTAATCATATGACCTTAACTGTCCGTTCACAGCTGTTCCCAACCCTATCTCATAGTTTACCATTTATCACCTTTTATTATTTTCATTGTCATGTATCCTTATCTTTTATGTCTATTTTTACTGTAACTTGTGGTTTTTCTTCACACTTTTTATAGTAATTTTGTATGGTCCAACTTTTAAATGTCAGGGGTCCTCGCCCTTAAACTTCCTGTTGTCCCAAAGCATATATTGCAACCATGTTCCTTCGTGCCTGATGAAGATGCAGGTCCAGCCTTAAAATGAGTTGCCTTTCTGTATTTTCTTTTTACTTTTTTAAGTACCGTAACTTGAACAATAAAATACCTACTTGGCCTACATGCTTTTGGATACACTCTTCATTCCATCTGGACTTCCTCAATCAGTATCTCCTAAAACTCCGTATTTTCCTCCAGACTTTATCTTGACACAGATTTTCACATTAAGTTTAGCAGTTTCATCAGGTATAAGAGACCTGATTAACAATGTATGCAGTTTGAATTGTGAAATCTGACAAATCTGCCTTTTTTCCCGTTCAGAGTTAATATAGTATTATAACTAGAGATGAGTGGTCACTACAGTCAATGGGAGTAGAAATTACCGAATATTTTCAGAACCGATCATAAGACTTACATTCAGCCCAAAAATCCGAACAAATTCGCTCATCTCTAATTACAACGTCCACTTAAATTAGGTACCCCATGCAAATTGTATGGTTTTACATGTCAGGACATAGTAATATTTAAAGAAAAAAACTTTCTGGTCCTTAAAATAAAAATTGGGTTGAAGGCAACCGCAATTGAACAACACGACCAATTACTCCATGTTAGTTAACCAAAAACAAAACAAAAATTTAGAAGCAGTGTGTGAAAAATGAAGTGCACGTCAATATCTCGTAGATCCACCTTTTAGCAGTAAGAAATTGAGGTAATTTTTTTCAGAATTACTTTCTCTCACTTTTTTCTGAATTTTGTCCCACACTTCACAACATCGCTGCTTCAGTTCATTGAGGATTTGGGTATTCATTTATGCATAGCACTTTAAAGTTTGTCCCACAACAACATTTCAGTTGTGTTGGGATCTGGACGACCTTCCTTCATTTGTTTTTCACTTACCTTTAGGTAAATTTGTTTGGGTGCATGTGGAACATTGTCCTGTTGTATAACCCGGTTTGGCCAAGTTTTAGCTTTTTGATAGATGTCTTCATATTTGACTCCAGTACTTTGATACCAGAGTTTGTGGTTGACTCAATGACTGCAAGGTGCTGAGGCTCTGTGGCTACAAAGCAAACCAAAACCATCACACCCCACCACTACCACTTAGCTGCTTGACGGTTTTTGATATATTTCAGCTGATCTACTGTCTTTTGGCCATAGTGCCCTGCACTACAAAATCAATGTTTTCGAAGTCTTGTGGATTGTTCAGGTGCAACTTTGCAAACTTCAGCCGTGCTGCCATGTTGTTTTTAGAAAGAGGTTTTCTGGTATGAATTTATCTATTAGTTTGTAGTAAACCTATTTAATGCTAAAGAATTTTCCCACATCGGTGTGCACCACCAAAAGAAGAAGGGAGATGAGACTGCTAGAATGTGGAATAAAATATAACTGTTGGTGAATTTTAAAATAATGTGATTAAAATCAGAATGACTGCAGGGGCACTACATGTTCAAATAGTGAACTTAACGCTGGGAGCGTCACTCTGTCCGAAGCCTTTATAGACTGCGCAAGCGCCGGCGCAGTCTGGGCCTCACAGAGTGACGCTCCCAGGAGATCGCGGTATGCGTAAACACTGAACGCACACCGCGATCTCCACCGGAGAGTCAGGGACCGCCAGGAGGGTAAGTATATTCACCTGTCCCCCGTTCCAGCGCTGCGTGCGGCTCCGTCTCCCGGGTCCTCTGCTGTGACGTTCCCAGTTCAGAGGGCGCGATGACGCGCTTAATGCACGCAGCGCTGGAACGGGACAGACAGGTGAGTATAGCAAGTGCTGGGGGCCTGAGCTAGCGGTGACTCCGGCACCTGACCCCCACAGCGCGCCGGTGTCCCCGCCTGCTCAGGCACCCAGCGACGATAGGTGAGTATGGTATATATATATATACATATATATATATATATAGCAGCAGCATACGGGGCATATATAATGGAGCATCTTATGGGGGGCATATAATACAATGGTGGCGCAGGATGGCAGCAGCACATGACAGAACGGGCGCAGGATGGCAGCAGCACATGACAGAACGGGCGCAGGATGGCAGCAGCACATGACAGAACGGGCGCAGGATGGCAGGAGCACATGACAGAACGGGCGCAGGATGGCAGCAGCACATGACAGAATGGGCGCAGGATGGCAGCAGCACATGACAGAACGGGCGCAGGATGGTAGCAGCACATGACTGAACCGGGGCGCAGGATGGGAGCAGCACATGACAGAACAGGGGCGCAGGATGGCAGCAGCACATGACAGAATGGGGGCGCAAGATGGGAGCAGCACATGACAGAACAGGGGTGCAGGATGGGAGCAGCACATGACAGAATGGGGGCGCAAGATGGGAGCAGCACATGACAGAACAGGGGTGCAGGATGGGAGCAGCACATGACAGAATGGGGGCGCAAGATGGGAGCAGCATATGACAGAACGGGGGCACAGGATGACAGCAGCACATGACAGAACGGGCGCAGGATGGGAGCAGCACATGACAGAACAGGGGCGCAGGATGGGAGCAGCACATGGCAGAACGGGGGCGCAGGATGGCAGCAGCACATGACAGAACGGGGGCGCAGGATGGCAGCAGCACATGACAGAACGGGGGCGCAGGATGGCAGCAGCACGACAGAACGGGGGCGCAGGATGGCAGCAGCACATGACAGAACGGGGGCGCAGGATGGGAGCAGCACATGACAGAACGGGGGCGCAGGATGGCAGCAGCACATGACAGAACGGGGGCGCAGGATGGGAGCAGCACATGACAGAACGGGGGCGCAGGATGGGAGCAGCACATGACAGAACGGGAGCGCAGGATGGGAGCAGCACATGACAGAATGGGGGCGCAAGATGGGAGCATCACATGACAGAACGGGGGCACAGGATGGAAGCAGCACATGACAGAACGGGCGCAGGATGGAAGCAGCACATGACAGAATGGGGGTGCAGGATGGGTGCAACACATGACAGAATGGGGGCGCAAGATGGGTGCAACACATGGCAGGATGGGTGCAGCACATGACAGGATGGGGACGCAGGATGGAGCAGCTCATGACAGGATGGGGACGCAGGATGGAGCAGCACATACCAGGATGGAGACCATATACCAATATAGATGCTAGCCACCCGGGCGTAGAACGGGTTCAATAGCTAGTACAGTATATTCAACTACTATTGTGTGTCATAGGTTTCCCACAGAAGTGGTCCAAAGTAGTTTGCCGATGTAGAATAGTACCAAATGATATCCTGTGTTATGTTTATCGATAGATATTTCATATAATTTTTTTATATTTGATGAAGGTAGCAAAAATATCAGAAAATAAAGGGAGCCCCCATAATAATAATCCTTTTGTACTCAATGGGCAGAGGTTTGATTTTAAATTGACTGATCACCTGTCATAAAAATGGTAATGTCCAAGCAGGATACAATATAAATATTGGATATGATAGATTAATAGTTAGTGGTCTAATCCATTTGCATATCTGAATTTTATTTAATCCTTTATAGTATTCTCAAAATGAAATTTTTTTTTAGTGAAATGACTCCTTTAAAGGCAATCTGTCAGCGGGTTTAGCTACCTTATCTGAGAGCAGCATGATATAGGCAGATAGAAGCCAAATCCAACAATCTATCACTTCTATTACTGGGTTCAGCAGACACAAGCACAGCTTTTAGATATATAATGAAGCAGGGCTGAGAAAGCTAACCTCACCCACACCAGGCTCTACATGTAAAATTCCATAGACAGGTGCTTGTCACAGGAGGGGGCTTTGCAGGACTAGTCCAGAAATGTTAATCTCTTAGTGATAAATACTTCACAGTTAGTAAACAGCAGGCACTTTGGCAAGTGACACATTTCTGAATTCTGTCTTTCAGGCTCTATCTCCTGCTGACATTCCCTTTACTCATTTTCTCTTTAGAATATATTGTAACAATTAATGATGAGCGAGCACTGAAATGCTCTGGTGCTCGTTGCTCGGGATGAGCAGATTGGAGTAGGGTTGAGCGAAACGGGTCGGCAATTTTCAGAAGTCGCCGACTTTTGGCAAAGTCGGGTTTCATGAAACCCGACCCCTGTGTGGGGTCGGCCATGAAGTCGGCGATCTTCTGAATCTGGAATCGGAATTCCGATACCGATTCCCGATATGTTTAAGATATCGGGAATTGGTATCGGAATTCAGATTTAAGTGTAAAATAAAGAATAAAAATAAAAAATATCGCTATACTTACCCTCTGACGCGCCCTGGTACTAACCGGGAACCTTCCTTCCTTCGAATCAGCGCTTCCAGGACCTTGCGGTGACGTCGCGGCTTGTGATTGGTTGCGCGACGCCCATGTGACCGCTCGCGCGACCAATCAGAAGCCGTGACGTCACCGCAACGTCACCGAAGGTCCTGGAAGCGCTGATTCTTAGGAAGGAAGGCTGCCGGAAAGAAGCAGGGCGCGTCCGAGGCTTCTTTCCAGCAGCCTTCCTTCCTAAGAATCAGCGCTTCCAGGACCTTCGGTGACGACACGGCTTCTGATTGGTCGCGCGAGCGGTCACATGGGCGTCGCGCGACCAATCACAAGCCGCGACGTCACTGCAAGGTCCTGGAAGCGCTGATTCGAAGGAAGGAAGGTTCCCGGTTAGTACCAGGGCGCGTCAGAGGTTAAGTATAGCGATATTTTTTTATTTTTATTCTTTATTTTACACTTAAATATGGATCACAGGGCCTGAAGGAGAGTTTCCGCTCCTTCAGACCCTGAGAACCATTGGAAACCCAATCCACTGCATTGGGTTTCGAGTTTCGGCCCGACTTTTATAGGATCGGCCGATTTCACTCGACCCGACTTTTGAAATAGTCGGGTTTCGTGAAACCCGACCCGATCCTATAAAAGTAAAAGTCGCTCAACACTAGATTGGAGTACTCGGCCAGAACAACGAGCCCAATGTAAGTCTATGGGAGACCCCAGTATTTTTACCGCGATCCCCCCGGGGGGTCCCTTTAAGGTCTGAAAATGATGGAAACACTGCTCAAATCACA
Source organism: Ranitomeya imitator (assembly GCF_032444005.1). Taxonomy (NCBI): domain Eukaryota; kingdom Metazoa; phylum Chordata; class Amphibia; order Anura; family Dendrobatidae; genus Ranitomeya; species Ranitomeya imitator. Next base: position 171,683,117 of record NC_091286.1, read on the forward strand.
AAGTAACCTCATGGGGATCGCCCCTGGAAGCATTCCTGACTCCTAGTTCACAGCTTTAATCAATTTTTTTTTCCGAGATTCATGCCATTTTTCCCGATGCCACAAAAAAACACATTAGGCTTAGGAATTTTTGGTGCGGATTCTGCATCTCTTGGCAGAAAACGCAGGTGCGGATTTGATGTGTTTTTTTGTGCGGATTTACTGTGGATTTACTATGTTTTTTACCCCTGTGGATTTCTATAATGGAATGGGTACAAAAACGTTGCAGATCCGCAAAAAAGAAGTGACATGCTACTTCTTTTAATCCACAGCGTTTCCGCACCATTAGCACAGCGGTTTTTTCTCTCATTGATTTACATTGTACTGTAAATCACGTGCGGATCTGCAGCGTTTCTGCACCGCAAAAAACGCTGCGGATCCGCAGGAAATCTGCAACGTGTGCACATACCCTTAAACTAAACCAAAACGGGTTTTGCTGGGAAATATGTAAAGTTACATCCTTTTCAGGTTAATGACTTGCCTGTAAGGCCAAATATTTAACCCGACCGAAAATTTAGTTCAGACGCAGCGTTTTTGAAGCTTTTTTCAACATTGCTTTCAACCACTACAAATGCATTCACTGGGAAATGTCATTGTAACATGTAACAACCCTAGCTGGCCATGTGGTGTGTGACACATAAGCAGACCCATCTTGTTTCATTTATGAAGGAGGGACTCTTAAGGTCACAGAGCCTATTTTTACTGGTGCATCAGGCGGCATTAATCTTCTTAAAGGGCCATTATTAAACTGTGGGTCTCCTAAGCTGTTGTAGCCTAGGCTGTGAGTGGATGGGCTGCCAAGAATTACGACGCACCGCAATACCCCTTTCATAAGATGTCCAGGGGGGACTCCTGAAAAAGTGTTGTATTGAATTCAAGACCTGTCCTGCTCACAATTCATATGCACCCCATTACGCCTTTGAACCCACATACTGAATGGGCCCAGGAAAATCCACTTCACAATATGCATTTTGTACTCCCATACTCCTTTGTTTTACACATTGGCAGCAAGGCCAGCCCTGCTGCATTGTCATATGCACCCCATTACGCCTTGGAACCCACATACTGGATGGGCCCATGAAAATCCACTCTTATTTTTTAATGGTATGATGGTTCCCTCTTTGCAGAATTATTTACAGGAGAATTTGGCAATTTTATTTGCCATGTTTTTAACACGAAGGTTCAAATACGGCTTTAAAAAGGCTAATACTTGCAACACAACGAAATTTTATTGTAAACTACAAAATAAAAGGAATAGTATGATTGAATAGTGTGAGTGCTTACACCTTTGTATATGTTAACATACAAAGGTTAATAAGTACATATAAGGATTAAATAAATATAGGGATTACATATATATGAATATTAACTACATACCGTATACTTAGAACATCACCAAGAGGCTTTTAAACATCACCAAGAGGCTTTTAAACATCATCCGTCTGGAATATCAGAGAATCAACACCAAGACCGAGAACCCCTGGGAGATTACCTACACTGCATGAGCGTCCCCAATTATGCAGTTATCAGCACCCTGTACATGTACAGGTATCCCAGTTTTGGCATCTGTCTTAATCATGTTTCTCTGGTCTTATATAGTGATTTACACTATGTAGTAAATCTAGTTTCACCCAGACCTTCAAGTGGCCACTTTTCAAGGTTGGATGAAACTGAGATATCATGGAGTCATCAGACGAGGGGTCATTATCCCTCAAGGATTTAGATCAAACCACCACAGCAGGGGCGGACATATCATTGGTGCAACCTGTGGACACGCACAGGGGCCCAAAAGGTAAGGGCGCCCATTTCTGCACCCAAAGCAGGTGCAATTTTGCATTTTTAGGAGCTTTTGGGCTGCAAAGGGCCTGTAAGACTCATGCTGGTGTGGTAGTTGGAGGCAGATATATATCGCCCAGGTGTTTGTCCTATGTGAATTAGGCCACTCAGTATCTTCAGGGTGCTAATGGGTTAATGATTGCAGGAATAAAAGATGACCAGCTGGGTGTTTCCAGTGTCTGCCTGGGGCACACCGATTGCCTGCCTGTGTGGGACAAACGTGAGTGAAGAGCTCTGCTCAAGAATTGTGTGATGTTAGCTGGGTGGGAGAAGCCCCCCCAGTTGTTGAGATAGCAATGTATTTGTTTAGTTAGTGCCGGACAGGCTAGGATTTATTTTTATGTTTTGTTTTTTGTGTTGCTTTCACGTTAATAAATCTGACCTGAGGTCAGCCTGCTCAGAAACCTGCTGTACGCCTCAGATTCAATGCACAAACCACGTGTCCTTTGACCCCAGCAAAGGCGATCCCAGAGTGTTTTGTCACATTGTGGTGGAGAACGCGGGCATACCGTGGCACAGGCGACAGCATGGAAGACGTGGTGAAAGCCTTAGTACAGTCCACTGCCGTACTGCAGAAGGCCACTGCCGCACAGCACGAAGCTAATCGCTTGATGGCCGCACAGCTGAAGGAGTTACTGGACATGACGGTTGCAGACCGCCAACTTCTCCAACAGGTGGCGCAGCGCCTGGTGAGCATGCCTGACGCTGACCCGGAAGCAGAGTCCAGAAGGATCCATGTGAGTCGATACTGGCAAAAGCTGACTGCAGAAGATGACGTCGAGGCATACCTGACAACGTTTGAGCGGACGGCATTGAGAGAGAAGTGGCCGAAGGCACGATGGGCCGATTTGATTGCCCCGTTTCTCTCCGGCGAGGCCAAAAAAGCTTACCATGATTTGGACCCGGAGGTCGCTCAGGACTTTGAGAAGCTGAAAGCTGAGATCCTGGCCCGGCTGGGTGTGACGACGGCTGTCCGTGCACAGAGGGTACATCAGTGGACATACCAGCAAGATAAACCGGCGCGGTCTCAGATGTTCGACCTGATCTACTTGACAAAGAAATGGCTGCAACCCGAGGTACTGACAATACCGGAAGAAAGGGAAGAAAAACATTAGACTTGAACAAAGAAGACCCAGGAAAACATACTCAGATGGGAGGTAAGAACATTTCTAAAGCAATCCACAGCGAGGAGATTGGAACAAAACAAAATCCTCTAAACTGCATGCTCGCAAACGCCAGAAGCCTGACAAACAAGATGGAAGAACTAGAAGCAGAAATATCTACAGGTAACTTTGACATAGTGGGAATAACCGAGACATGGTTAGATGAAAGCTATGACTGGGCAGTTAACTTACAGGGTTACAGTCTGCTTAGAAAGGATCGTAAAAATCGGAGAGGAGGAGGGGTTTGTCTCTATGTAAAGTCTTGTCTAAAGTCCACTTTAAGGGAGGATATTAGCGAAGGAAATGAGGATGTCGAGTCCATATGGGTCGAAATTCATGGAGGGAAAAATGGTAACAAAATTCTCATTGGGGTCTGTTACAAACCCCCAAATATAACAGAAACCATGGAAAGTCTACTTCTAAAGCAGATAGATGAAGCTGCAACCCATAATGAGGTCCTGGTTATGGGGGACTTTAACTACCCGGATATTAACTGGGAAAGTGAAACCTGTGAAACCCATAAAGGCAACAGGTTTCTGCTAATAACCAAGAAAAATTATCTTTCACAATTGGTGCAGAATCCAACCAGAGGAGCAGCACTTTTAGACCTAATACTATCTAATAGACCTGACAGAATAACAAATCTGCAGGTGGTTGGGCATCTAGGAAATAGCGACCACAATATTGTACAGTTTCACCTGTCTTTCACTAGGGGGACTTGTCAGGGAGTCACAAAAACACTGAACTAAGTAATGTAATAGATAAACCATTATTTCTTATTTTTAGGGACTCTATAGCGACAGGATCTGTTCCGCAGGACTGGCGCATAGCAAATGTGGTGCCAATATTCAAAAAGGGCTCTAAAAGTGAACCTGGAAATTATAGGCCAGTAAGTCTAACCTCTATTGTTGGTAAAATATTTGAAGGGTTTCTGAGGGATGTTATTCTGGATTATCTCAATGAGATAACTGTTTAACTCCATATCAGCATGGGTTTATGAGAAATCGCTCCTGTCAAACCAATCTAATCAGTTTTTATGAAGAGGTAAGCTATAGGCTGGACCACGGTGAGTCATTGGACGTGGTATATCTCGATTTTTCCAAAGCGTTTGATACCGTGCCGCACAAGAGGTTGGTACACAAAATGAGAATGCTTGGTCTGGGGGAAAATGTGTGTAAATGGGTTAGTAACTGGCTTAGTGATAGAAAGCAGAGGGTGGTTATAAATGGTATAGTCCCTAACTGGGTCGCTGTGACCAGTGGGGTACCGCAGGGGTCAGTATTGGGACCTGTTCTCTTCAACATATTCATTAATGATCTGGTAGAAGGTTTACACAGTAAAATATCGATATTTGCAGATGATACAAAACTATGTAAAGCAGTTAATACAAGAGAAGATAGTATTCTGCTACAGATGGATCTGGATAAGTTGGAAACTTGGGCTGAAAGGTGGCAGATGAGGTTTAACAATGATAAATGTAAGGTTATACACATGGGAAGAAGGAATCAATATCACCATTACACACTGAATGGGAAACCACTGGGTACATCTGACAGGGAGAAGGACTTGGGGATCCTAGTTAATGATAAACTTACCTGGAGCAGCCAGTGCCAGGCAGCAGCTGCCAAGGCAAACAGGATCATGGGGTGCATTAAAAGAGGTCTGGATACACATGATGAGAGCATTATACTGCCTCTGTACAAATCCCTAGTTAGACCGCACATGGAGTACTGTGTCCAGTTTTGGGCACCGGTGCTCATGAAGGATATAATGGAACTAGAGAGAGTACAAAGGAGGGCAACAAAATTAATAAAGGGGATGGGAGAACTACAATACCCAGATAGATTAGCGAAATTAGGATTATTTAGTCTAGAAAAAAGACGACTGAGGGGCGATCTAATAACCATGTATAAGTATATAAGGGGACAATACAAATATCTCGCTGAGGATCTGTTTATACCAAGGAAGGTGACGGGCACAAGGGGGCATTCTTTGCGTCTGGAGGAGAGAATGTTTTTCCACCAACATAGAAGAGGATTCTTTACTGTTAGGGCAGTGAGAATCTGGAATTGCTTGCCTGAGGAGGTGGTGATGGCGAACTCAGTCGAGGGGTTCAAGAGAGGCCTGGATGTCTTCCTGGGGCAGAACAATATTGTATCATACAATTATTAGGTTCTGTAGAAGGACGTAGATCTGGGGATTTATTATGATGGAATATAGGCTGAACTGGATGGACAGATGTCTTTTTTCGGCCTTACTAACTATGTTACTATGTTACCCGAAATAATCCAGCGGGTTGTCCTGGACAAGTACCTGAGAGTACTACCCCCAGCGCTGAAAAGGTGGGTAAGCCAAGGAAATCCCACGACAGCGGATCAACTTGTGGAGTTGGTCGAGTGTTATTCCGTGGCAGAAGGACTTCCCGACGACACCGCCAACCCCCGGTCTGTGCCTCCTCCTCGTGGAACCGGTAAGACTGTTCCAGGGACCACGAGTGAAGGAAAATCGCTTAAAACTGTGGGGGAGGAGTCCGGGACTGGTCGCACTCCGAGACCAAGAGTATTGGACGGTGGTCTCAGTAGGGGACCTGTTAGGTGTTTCCGCTGCCATGAGAAGGGTCATGTTTCTGCGAACTGTCCTGTTACCGCTGAACCCATGCAGTGCGACGTTATAGACTCTAGAAAACGCATGTCTTTGGTTACACAGCTAGTGAGTGTGAATGCGGGTCAAAATGATACAGTGAAACACCTGTGTGAATTATCTGTTGATGGGAAAAATCTTGTGGCATTACTAGACTCTGGAAGTGTGGTGACTCTGGTGAAAGCTAGTCTGGTGGCACTTCCGTCTGGTCCGTCTGACAAGTTTTCTGTGACGTGTGTGCATGGTGACACCCGCTCGTACTTAACAGCGGTCATATGGATTTCTACTCCCTATGGGTCAGTGCAGCACAAAGTGGGACTCGTCCCCGCATTGTTACAGGATGTAATCCTGGGCAGGGATTTTCCCTATTTCTGGCAGTTGTGGGAGAATCAGTTGCTCCTTCACGGTAGCTGTACCCGTGAATCTTCTCCCATGCCATCTGGAGGTCCCGAGTCCCTAGAGGAGACCCCACAGGAAGATGTTGCTGGGGAGGTTGGTGAATCTAACCTTCAGTACCCCTTCTCCGTCATAGCGGGGGAAACAGAGGTAACTGAGGAACCTCAGCGAGAGGCGGAGGCAGACAGCCATCCGGCACCCTGCCTGCCAGATTTGGGAGTCCAGGCGGATGACTTCCACAGCGAGCAAATGAAAGATCCTACCCTAACTCCGGCTAGGAAAAATGTAAAAATGATAGATGGGGTACCCGTAGAACCTGACACTAGGCTAGCGTACCCGTATATGGTTCTTGAAAATGATTTGCTCTACCAGGTAGAAAAAAAAGGGGAAGACACAGTGCAACGGTTAGTGGTACCCAAACCTTATCGGCGGAAGGTACTGGATTTGGCCCACGGACATATAATGGGGGGACATCTGGGGGTACAGAAAACCACAGAAAGGATATTGCATTGTTTTGTGTGGCCTGGAATACATTGTGATGTGCGTAACTATTGTGAGTCCTGTCCAGAGTGCCAAATCGCGGCCCCTAAATCTCAGTTCCGTAGCCCTTTGGTACCCCTTCCTATCATCGGGGTCCCTTTTGAGAGAATTGGGATGGATTTGATTGGGCCCCTTCCCCGATCCGCACGTGGGCACCAACATATCCTCGTCATCATGGACTATGCCACTCGTTACCCGGAAGCCGTCCCTTTGCGTAACACAGCTACCAAGACGATCGCCAAGGAATTGGTACAAGTGTTTAGTCGGGTGGGAATTCCAAAACAGATACTCACCGACCAGGGGACTCCCTTTATGTTGAGGGTAATGAAGGAGCTCTGCAGGCTCTTACAAATAGACCCGTTGCGTACGTCTGTCTATCACCCTCAAACAGATGGCCTGGTTGAGCGCTTCAACAAAACCTTAAAACAGATGCTCCGGAAGGCGATAGACAAAGATGGGAAGAACTGGGATTACTTGTTACCCTATTTGCTGTTTGCCATTAGGGAAGTTCCCCAGTCTTCCACAGGGTTTTCGCCTTTCGAACTGTTGTACGCCCGTCGTCCCCGGGGACTGCTGGACGTCGCAAAAGAAACCTGGGAAGGTCAAGTCACTCCCTTTAAAACGGTGATCGACCATGTAACACAAATGCAGGATCGCATTGCCGCTGTCATGCCCATTGTTAGGGACCATATGTTACAGGCCCAGGGAGCCCAGAGGCAAAGTTATGATAGAGGCGCTAAGGTCCGTACATTTGCACCTGGCAATAGGGTGTTGGTCCTAATCCCTACGGTGGATAGTAAATTCCTGGCGAAATGGCAGGGCCCATTTAAGGTCCGAGAAAGAGTTGGTGAAGTGAACTATAAAGTGTACCAGCCGGGTAAGAGAAAACCGGAACAGATTTATCATGTGAATCTGATAAAATCCTGGAAAGACCGCTCTGCCCCGTCCGGTTTGTTCACCTACTGTACCTACTGTGCAGGTTGCTGAGACTCTCTCAGAACGACAAAAATCTGAGGTTAAGCAATTTTTGTTACAGAACCGACAGTTTTTCTCCGAAAAACCTGGCCGGACTAAGTTGGTGAAACATGAGATTGTCACAGAGCCTGGCGTCACTGTTCATGTGAAGCCCTACCGGATTCCGGAAGCCCGCCGTGAAGCCGTCTCCCGGGAAGTGATGGCAATGTTGGACTTAGGAGTCATTGAGGAGTCACACAGTGCCTGGTCCAGTCCAATTATGTTGATACCTAAACCGGATGGCTCCATCCGGTTTTGTAATGACTTTAGGAAACTGAATGCAGTTTCTAAATTTGATGCGTACCCTATGCCCCGGGTCGATGAGTTGATCGACCGGCTTGGTAAAGCCCGATACATTACGACCCTGGATTTAACAAAGGGGTACTGGCAGATTCCTCTGGCCGAGGCGGCCAGAGAGAAGACGGCCTTTGCTACACCGGAAGGTCTATTCCAGTATGTCTATATGCCGTTTGGACTTCACGGAGCTCCCGCAACGTTCCAGAGATTGATGGATCGAGTCTTGAGGCCTCACAGATAGTACGCTTCTGCCTACCTGGATGACATCGTAATTTACAGCATGGACTGGGAAACTCATCTCCAGAAGGTACAAGCGGTGATTGATGACCTGCGAGATGCAGGTTTAACGGCAAACCCCAAGAAATGCCACATCGGGCTTGAAGAAGCCCGATACTTGGGCTACGTGATTGGCCGAGGAGTGGTTAAACCCCAGATCGACAAAATACAGGCAATTCAGGGCTGGCCACAACCAGTGAACAAGAAACAAGTGCAGGCTTTCCTGGGGATTGCCGGCTATTGTCGCCAGTTCATACCCAATTTTGCAGCCATGGCTACTCCCTTGACGGATCTTACCAAGGGGAAGGGTTCCGTCATGGTAAAATGGACCTCAGCTGCTGAAGAGGCCTTTCACAGCCTGAAACGGGCTTTGTGCTCTCAGCCCGTACTAGTGACTCCTGATTTCAGCAGCGAGTTTGTGGTACAAACTGATGCCTCTGATACTGGTGTCGGAGCTGTACTTTCCCAGGTGAGGGACGGAGTCGAACACCCGGTCCTCTACCTCAGTCGGAAACCGAATGTACATGAGCAGAGGTATGCGGTGGTTGAAAAAGAGTGCCTAGCCATTAAGTGGGCTCTCGACTCCCTCAAGTATTACCTAGCCGGTAGGAAGTTTAGGCTGGTCACAGACCATGCCCCTCTCAAGTGGATGCACCTCCACAAAGACCGTAATAGTCGGGTAACCCGGTGGTTCCTTGCCCTGCAGGCTTACTCTTTTACGGTGGAGCACCGACCTGGGGTGCAGATGGGGAACGCCGATGCCCTATCCCGAGTGCACTGTTTCAAAAGTGTTCTTGCTCGACCGGAGTGGTCTGAGCAAGGGGGGGATATGTAAGACTCATGCTGGTGTGGTAGTTGGAGGCAGATATATATCGCCCAGGTGTTTGTCCTATGTGAATTAGGCCACTCAGTATCTTCAGGGTGCTAATGGGTTAATGATTGCAGGAATAAAAGATGACCAGCTGGGTGTTTCCAGTGTCTGCCTGGGGCACACAGATTGCCTGCCTGTGTGGGACAAACGTGAGTGAAGAGCTCTGCTCAAGAATTGTGTGATGTTAGCTGGGTGGGAGAAGCCCCCCAGTTGTTGAGATAGCAACGTATTTGTTTAGTTAGTGCCGGACAGGCTAGGATTTATTTTTATGTTTTGTTTTTTGTGTTGCTTTCACGTTAATAAATCTGACCTGAGGTCAGCCTGCTCAGAAACCTGCTGTACGCCTCAGATTCAATGCACAAACCACGTGTCCTTTGACCCCAGCAAAGGCGATCCCAGAGTGTTTTGTCACAGGCCCCTATATTATTCTTGTACAGGGACCCTCTTCTTCCTGTGTCCGCCAGTGCACCACAGGCGTAGTTTCAGTAAACCTTAAGGTACCTTCACACTGAGCAACTTTAGAACGATAACGATAGCGATCCGTGATGTTGCAGCGTCCTGGATAGCGATATCGTTGTGTTTGACACGCAGCAGCGATCAGGATCCTGCTGTGACATCGCTGGACGGAGCTGAAAGTCTGGAACTTTATTTTGTCGCTGGATCACCCGCTGACATTGCTGAATCGGCGTGTATGACGCCGATCCAGCGATGTGTTCACTTGTAACCAGGGTACACATCAGGTTACTAAGCGCAGTGCCGCGCTTAGTAACCCAATATTTACCCTGGTTACCATTGTAAATGTAAAAAAAAAAAACTACATACTTACATTCCGGTGTCTGTCGCGTCCCCCGGCGTCAGCTTCCCTGCACTGTGTCAGCGCCGGCCGGCCGTAAAGCAGAACACAGCGGTGACGTCAACGCTCTGCTTTACGGCCGGCGCTTACACAGTGCAGGGAAGCTGACGCCGGGGGACGCGACAGACACCGGAATGTAAGTATGTAGTTTTTTTTTTTTTTTTTTTTTTTACATTTACAATGGTAACCAGGGTAAATATTGGGTTACTAAGCGCTGCCCTGCACTTAGTAACCCGATGTTTACCCTGGTTACCCGGGGACTTCGGAATCGTTAGTCGCTGGAGAGCTGTCTGTGTGACAGCTCTCCAGTGACCACACAACGACTAAACAGCGACGCTGCAGCGATCGGCATCGTTGTCTATATCGCTGCAGCGTCGCTTAATGTGACGGTACCTTTAATGTTTTAAAATGACAAACCGCAAACATATAAAGGCTTAGGCCATGTTCACACAGTGCGTTTTTTACTGCGGAACCGCAGCGGTTTTGCCGCTGCGGTTCCGCAGCTGTTTTCCATGCAGGGTACATAACAATGTAACCCTATGGAAAACAGTCACTGCTGTGCACATGATCCGTAATTTCGTTTAAAAAGCCGCGCAGAATAGCTGCGGCAAAAAAGAAGGAGCATGTCACTTCTTTTTCCTGAACCGCAGCGGTTCTGCACCCATAGACCTCCATTGTGAGGTCAAAATCGCAGTAAAACCCGCAGATCAAAAATATATCTGCGGGTTTTACTGCGATTTGATGTGCAGAACCGCTGCAGCAGGAAGTGCGGGGGAGCGGGCGGAAGTGCGTGGGCGGAGTGTGGCTGCCCCCCCCGTGCTCCGATGCCCCCCCCCCGTGCTCCGATGCCCCCCCCCAGTGCTCCGATGCCCCCCCCCCCCGTGCCCTAATCTCCCCCCCTTATACTTACCCGGCGTCCCGGTGTCCGTCCGGCCGTCTTCTCCCTGGGCGCCGCCATCTTGCAAAATGGCGGGCGCATGCGCAGTGCGCCCGCCGAATCTGCCGGCTGGCAGATTCGCTCCAAAGTGCATTTTGATCACTGAGATATAACCTATCTCAGTGATCAAAATAAAAAAATAGTAAATGACACCCCCCCCACTTTGTCACCCCCATTGGTAGGGACAATAAAAAAATTAAGAATTTTTTTTTTTTTTCACTAAGGTTAGAATAGGGGTAGGGGTAGGGTTAGGGGTAGGGTTAGGGGTAGGGTTAGGGGTAGGGTTAGGGTATTTTCAGCCATTTTAGCCCTAAAAAGCTTCCTAGGAAACACAGTCTCTGCATAGAAAACTGAATAAAAAAAGGATAAAAAAACGCATCAAAAAACGCATCAAAAAAGGACCAAAAAAAGGACCTGCGTTTTCTGCCAAGAGCTGCAGTTTTTTAAAAAAACTGTCCTGAAAAAAAAAGGATGGAAATCCTGAACGTGTGAACATACCCTTAGGACAGTTTGTGAAGTGAGTAAACAAACATTTATCAAGATTGTGTCACTATGAGCATTGTCTGTCACATCTGTAAATGTTTTACAAGAAAAGCAGCTATGTGATTTTCTGAATGCATTCGGTATACAGAATTTTAATTTTGTTTACAAATCACCATTTCTATATTCGCCATTTTTATATTTGAGGCAGCCAAAGTAATGGCTCTCAAGGAGAGAAACTAATATAGTGAACAAAGCTATATTTTAATGAACTACTTAGCCAAACTAACAGCATTGCGTTATCAAATTTATACGAAGTGTATTGTGTCCAATGTGAGCAACCAGGCAACCCAAAAAGGAGCCTTTCAAGTGAGCTCTTTAAGGTACACAAATGTTATGAAGTCTTTGCCAACAAGGATGTGGTTTCACCAATGTGGGGTACCTTTTTTAAAAATATTCTATTGCCAACACAACCCCCCTTGCCCAAACTTCACCGGCCTATAACAGTACAAAGCACGTTCACCCTGGTGATCTAGTTACAGGTAAACGACACATTGCAGAAGACACACTTAAGAAGTAGGCCCAATGTAATGTAATGCCCAATTCCCCAATGTGAGGTCCTGGGTTTACTAAATAAAATAGTGCCAACATGGCCCCCGTACCCAAAATTCACCGTACAGAGCAATTTCACCCTGGTAATCTAGTGGCAGTTAAAGAAGAGACATTGCAAGAGACAGAATGAAGAAGTAGGCCCAATATAGTGGTGTGAGTCACTGAGACTTAAAACGGAGTGCATGAGCTGCCAAACAATTACCCAATGGGGGTACTTTTTTATAAAATATACTAGTGCCATCGCAGGCCCCTTGCCCAACATTCACCGGCCTATAACAGTACTGAGCACATTCACCCTGGTCATCTAGTGGCAGTTAAAGGACACATTGCAGGAGACAAAATGAAGAAGTAGGCCCAATGTAATGTCATGCCCAATTCCCCAATGTGGTTCTTGTTTTTACTAAATAAAATAGTGCCTTCACAGCCCCCGTTCCCAAAATTCACCTGCCTATAACAGTACAGAGCACATTTACCCTGGTCATCTAGTGGTTCTGGATGATGAGGATAAGGAGGAGGATAACAACAAACAGACCAAATCTGGAAGCGTATACCCATGTGTGGTTGTGAAGAGGTGCATGAGAATACACCTCCCCAAAAGAGAGAATGTATTTGAGGTTATGTTTTGCTGTTTTCACTTGGTGTGTACAGAAGTCTTTCCCAATCCAGCCCTTGTTCATTTTTTTAAGAGTCAGCCTGTCATCATTTTCAGTTGACAGGCAGATGCGCTTATGTTATAATTCCACCAGTGGCACTAAAAACCCGCTCTGACAGAACGCTAGCAGCAGGGCAGGCCAAGACCTCCAAGGCGTAGAGAACCAGTTCATGCCACGTGTCCAGCTTTGGATACCCAATAATTAAAATACACAGAGGAATCATTTGTACTATATGCAAGGTAGTTCCTCACCATCTCCACAAACATTGCACTTCTTGTGACAGCACCCCCTGCCTATGTGCCGTCACGATGGGAGGGTCTGAGAAAACTGTCCCAGAACTTTGCCATTGTTCCCCTGCCTGAGCTGGATTGCACTTCTGTCTCTCTCGCTTGGGCTCCTTGGTTGTACAACAAACTCTGATGTCTGCTGCCGGCGTTCTCACATGGGAATTTTCTAAGTAATTCCGCTACAAGGGCCCTCTGGTACTACAACATTTTAGTACACCTCTCTGCCTCTGGTAGAAGAGATTGAAAGTTCTCCTTGTAGCGTGGGTCTAGAAGTGTCTCCCAACCAGTAATGAGTATCACCCAAAATTTTTATAATGCGAGGGTCACGTGAAACGCAGCGCAACATAAAATCAGCCATGCATGCCAGACTGCTAACAGGCAAGACTTCCGTGTCCTCACCAACAAGATGACTGACCATGCTGTCCTCCTCATCCTCCTCCTGTCCTCAGGCCATCCCCGCTGAACAGACGGTATGACAGCTGTGTTTGTAGTACTGTCTATAGCGCATGAAAGTAGCTCCTGTTCTTCCTCCTCCTCATTGACTACCAATCCACGATGAGAAGATATGAGGCTGGGCTGAGTGTAATCCCCCTGTACTGTTCCTTGCTCCATGTCCTTGTGCTCTGCCTGCAATGCATCCTCTTTAATTGTGAGCAGAGAAGTTTTCAGAATGCTGAGAAGCTGGATGGTGACGCTAATTATGGCGTCATCGCTGCTCACCATCTTGGTGCAGTCCTCAAAGTTTTGTAGGATGGTACATATGTCGGACATCCATGTCCACTCCTGAGGTTTTATGTGTGGAGTCTGAACTGAATATCGATGACCTTGTTGATGTTGGTAGTCAACAACTGCCCTCTTCTGCTCACAAAGCCTTTCCAACATAAGCAGCATAGAGTTCCAGCGCGTGGGGACATCACACACCAGGCGGTGAACTGGAAGCTGCAAACACTGCTGAAGCACAGCAAGGGTGGCTGAAGCTGTAGCTGACTTTCTAAAATGGGCAGACAGATGGCGTACTTTCACTAGCAGATCGGCAGCTCCGGATAGCTTTTCAGAAAATGTTGAACCACGAGGTTAAGCACATGAGCCAAGCAAGGTACGTGTGTGAGCTCACCTTGCCTCAGAGCCGCCACTAGGTTACGGCCATTGTCACACAACCATGCCTGGCTGTAGGTTCAGCGGTGTCCAACAAACATCTGACTGCTCATTCAGCGCTGTCCACAACTCTTCTGCATTGTGCGGTTTGTCACCTGTGCAGATTAGTTTTAGCACAGCTTGTTGCCACTCGGCTGAGGCAGTGCTGCAGTGCTTCCAGCTTCTGACTGATGTGTTGATTTCAGAGATGGAGGATGAAGAGGAGGTGCAGGAGCTGTAGACTGTGGGGGCAACCCTGATTGACGTAGGGCCAGCAATCCTTGGCGTGGGGAGGATATGTTCCATCCCAAGGTCCAACTGGGTCCCGGTTTGCACTATGTTAACCCAGTGTGCCGTCAGTGAGATGTACCATCCCTGCTCACAAGCTCTTGTCGACGTGTCCGTGGTTAGGTGGACTTTCCCTGTAAGATCTTTGTTGTGGGACACATGCAGGTGTAATGCCGATACGGCACACTGTGAGAAATAGTGGCGACTGGGGACCGAGTACCTTGGGACAGCTTCCGCCATCAGGTTCCGGAAAGCTTCCGTCTCAACAAGCCTAAAAGGCAGCATTTCTAGCGCAAGCAGAAGAGAAATATTAGAATTTAGGACTGTGGCCTGTGGGGCGTTGGCGGGGTATTTCCGCTTGCATTCCAAAAACTGGGTTATAGACAACTGAAGGCTGTGCTGGGACAAGGACATAGACGGGTTTGATGATGGTGCTGCTTGACTGTGGGCCACAACAGGTGCAGGGCTAGAGGCATCTTCACATGCACGGTGTACAACAGTGGAAGAAGCAGTGGTGTGATCTGCAGGCAGTGGTCCTGGAGCCTGGGGTTCGGCCCACAAAGTCGGGTGCTTTGCTGCAATGTGCCTGATCATGCTGGTGGTGGCCAGGCTGGTTATTTTGCTACTCCTGCTGATGCCTGCATGGCAGATGCTGCAAATGGCCTGTTTGGGGTTATCAGCCGTGTCTTTAAAAAAATAACCAGACTCTGGAAGATCTAACAGTTGGAATGGCTACTTCCCTCATGTTGGTGTTACGGGGAACAGATGCACCCCTTCTGTCTGTGGCCACCACACTGCTTCTCCCTGCCTGTTGTGGTGATATGCCTCCTTCCCCATGTGTGCTGCTGCCCTCGCTCTGCATGTCCTCCTGCCAGGTTGGGTCAGTCACTGTCATCCACCACCTTGTCTTCCACATCCGCACCCTGCTCCTCCTCCTGACTTTCTTGCAATTGTGTCTCATCATCGTCCACCTCTTCTGACACTTTCCCACCATCGCCTTCGCGTGACCAGGGCTGGTCAAAGCTTTGGGCATCTGTACATGCAATCTCATCTGTCCCCACTTCAAGTTGACCGGCCTAGAGTTCAGAATCTTCTAATGAAAAAAACTGAACAGCTCTTCAGAGTGTCCAAGTGTGGGATGAGTTGTCTCAGGGCACTCTGCATGGTGAGAGGAAGGAGGATCAGGGTGAGGAATATCCTGGCCACACTCAAGGCTACTCAGACTTGACCGCGTGGAAGACATGATGGTGGTGTGGTGGCTAAGTGACTTTAAGCATTATCTGCTATCCAACCAACAACCGTTTCACACCGCTCCGGCTTCAATAGTGGTGTGCTGTGGTCACCTACAAACTGGGAATGGAATATGTGGGTTTTTGTTGTTGCCCACTTTCACCTTCATCATTTTGCAGATGACACTAAACTCTGCAGGGTAATCAATACAGAGGAGGACAATTTTATATTACAGGATGATTTATGTAAACTAGAAGTTTGGGCTGATAAATGGCAAATGAGCTTTAATGGGGATAAATGGAAGGTCATGCACTTGGGTAGAAGTAATAAGATGTATAACTATGTGCTTAATTCTAAAACTCTGGGCAAAACAGTCAATGAAAAAGACCTGGGTGTATGGGTGGATGACAAACTCATATTCAGTGGCCAGTGTCAGGCAGCTGCTACAAAGGCAAATAAAATAATGGGATGCATTAAAAGAGGCATAGATGCACATGAGGAGAACATTATTTTACCTCTATACAAGTCACTAGTTCGACCACACTTAGAATACTGTGTACAGTTCTGGTCTCCGGTGTATAAGAAAGACATAGCTGAACTAGAGCGGGTGCAGAGAAGAGCGACCAAGGTTTTTAGAGGACTGGGGGGTCTGCAATACCAAGATATGTTATTACACTTGGGGCTATTTAGTTTGGAAAAAAGAAGACTAAGGGATGATCTTATTTTAATGTATAAATACAGTTATATGAAAAAGTTTGGGCACCCCTATTAATCTTAAGCTTAATGTTTTATTAAATAAAATTTTTTTGCAACAGCTATTTCAGTTTCATATATCTAATAACTGTTGGACATAGTAATGTTTCTGCCTTGAAATGAGGTTTATTGTACTAACAGAAAATGTGCAATCTGCATTCAAACAAAATTTGACAGGTGCATAAGTATAGGCACCCTACCTGAAAAGTGACATTAATATTTAGTAGATCCTCCTTTTGCAAAAATAACAGCCTCTAGTCACTTCCTGTAGCTTTTAATGAGTTCCTGGATCCTGGATGAAGGTGTTTTTGACCATTCCTCTTTACAAAACAATTCCAGTTCAGTTAAGTTTGGTCGCCGAGCATGGACAGCCCTCTTCAAATGATCCCACAGATGTTCAATGATATTCAGGTCTGGGGACTGGGATGGCCATTCCAGAACAGTGTAATTGTTCCTCTGCATGAATGTCTGAGTAGATTTGGAGCGGTGTTTTGGATCATTGTCTTGCTGAAAGATCCATCCCCTGCGTAACTTCAAATTTGTCACTGATTAATGAACATTATTGTCAAGAATCTGCTGATTCTGAGAGGAATCCATGCGTCCCTTAACTTTAACAAGATTCCGGGTGCCGGCATTGGCCACACAGCCCCAAAGCATGATGGAACCTCCACCAAGTTTTACTGTGGGTAGCAAGTGTTTTTCTTGGAATGCTGTGTTTTTTGGCCGTTATGCATAACGCCTTTTAATATGACCAAACAACTCAATCTTGGTTTCATCAGTCCACAGGACCTTCTTCCAAAAAGAAATTGGCTTCTCCAAAAGTGCTTTTGCATACCTCAGCCGACTCTGTGGCGTGCTTGCAGAAACGGCTTCTTTCGCATCACTCTCCCATACAGCTTCTCCTTGTGCAAAGTGCGTTGTATAGTTGACCGATGCACAGTGACACCATCTGCAGAAAGTTGATGCTGCAGCTCTCTGGAGGTGGTCTGAGGATTGTCCTTGACTGATCTCACCATTCTTCTTCTTCTGCCTTTCTGATGTTTTTCTTGACCTGCCACTTGTGGCCTTAACAAGAACTGTACCTGTGTTCTTCCATTTCCTTACTATGTTCCTCACAGTGGAAATTGACAGGTTAAATCTCTGAGACAGCTTTTTGTATCCTTCCCCTGAACAACTATGTTGAATAATCTTTGTTTTCAGATCATTATGCAGTTGTTTTGAGGAGCCCATGATGCCAGTCTTCAGAGGAGATTCAAACAGGAGAACAACTTGAAAGTGGCCACTTTAAGTAGCTTTTCTCATGACTGCATACACCTGGCTATGAAGTTCAAAGCTCAATGAGGTTAGAAAACCAAAAAAAAGTGCTTTAGTAAGTCAGTAAAAAGTAGGTAGGAGTATTTAAAACAAGAAAATAAGGGTGCCCATACTTATGCACCTGTCAAATTTTGTTTGAATGCAGATTGCACATTTTCTGTTAGTACAATAAACCTCATTTCAAGGCAGAAACATTACTGTGTCCAACAGTTATTAGATATATGAAACTGAAATAGCTGTTGCAAAAAAAACAATTTTTATACAACATTAAGCTTAAGATTAATAGGGGTGCCCAAACTTTTTCATATAACTGTATATGAGGGAACAGTACAAAGACCTTTCTGATGATCTTTTTAATCATAGACCTGAGACAGGGACAAGGGGGCAACCTCTACGTCTGAAGGAAAGAAGGTTTAGGCATAATAACAGACGCGGGTTCTTTACTGTAAGGGCAGTGAGACTATGAAACTCTCTGCCGTATGATGTTGTAATGAGTGATTCATTACTTAAATTTAAGAGGGGATTGGATACCTTTCTGGAAAAGTATAATGTTACAGGGTATATACACTAGATTCCTTGATGGGGCGTTGATCCAGGGAACTAGTCTGATTGCCGTATGTGGAGTCGGGAAGGAATTTTTTTCCCCAAAGTGGAGCTTACTATTTGCCACATGGTTTTTTTTTTGCCTTCCTCTGGATCAACATGTTAGGGCATGTTAGGTTAGGCTATGGGTTGAACTAGATGGACTTAGTCTTCCTTCAACCTTAATAACTATGTTACCCTGGCCACGGCCTCGTCCTCTGCATGCACCATCATCATGTCCAATTCCCTGCCCCTTGCCTTGCCCATTTTAAATGGACTACTGCACTATTTCAAATGCTCAACACAAATATATTTATTAGTAGGGAGATAATATCTGATCAGTATGCCTACAAATCTACGATTTTTAAAACCCAAACACCAGGCAGGCCTCAGCCTGATATAACACTACTGTATTACATTTTTGGGGGCTTTTTTGTGAAGTAAATTTATGCTAAATAGTGCTGTATAGAATTATCAGTAAAAAAAAAAAAAGGGGGTCCACCGGCCTACAATGACCAAACTTGGAGCACACAGTTATGAGGGCTGTCATGGAAATACCACACTGGCAAAAATGTGGCCTGTTTTTTTTTTTTTTAAATGCAAGATAGTGCTGTATACAATTAGAGTATCAGACAGCAAAAAACGGGTCCACTGGCCTACATTGCCCAAAGTTGGAGCATGCAGATATGAGGCCTTTTTCGGTGAATTTAAAACGCACACAAAAAAAAAGTGGCGCAAGGCTAGCACACATAACTATGCTACTTACAGTACAGACCAAATGTTTGGACACACCTTCTCATTTAAAGATTTTTCTGTATTTTCATGACTAGGAAAATTGTACATTCACACTGAAGGCATCAAAACTATGAATTAACACGTGGAATTATATACTTAAAGGGAACCGGTCACCCCGTTTTTTCAGATTGAGATAAAAATAATGTTAAATAGGGCCTGCGCTGTGCGTTATAATAGTGTATGTAGTGTACCCTGATACCCCACCTATGCTGCGAAATACATTACCAAAGTCGCCGTTTGCATCTCTGCTTCAGGAAAATGTCCGCCGCGATCTCCATCTGCGCACGCGTGGCATCCCGCGGCCATTTTCCTGAAGCCCCGTGCAGCAGAGCACTCCATCTGCGCACGCACGGCCTCAGGAAGATGGCCGCCCCCACCGATGACAAGGGTAATAGCACAGATCGCGCGCTTTTACTTCACCTGCGCGCAGTGGATTCGGCACTTGGACATGCGCACACCACTACGCCACCAACGGAAAGCTGGGGAAGAAACAGCGATGTCACCACGCCCACCTGACCAGCCTGATTGACAGGCAAAAACGGCGACTTTGGTAATGTATTTCGCAGCATAGGTGGGGAATCAGGGTACACTACATACACTATTGTAACGCACAGCGCAGGCCCTATTTAACAGTATATTTATCTCAGTCTGAAAAAACGGGGGTGACAGGTTCCCTTTAACAAAAAAGTGTGAAACAACTGAAATTATGTCTTATATTCTAGGTCCTTCAAAGTAGCCACCTTTTGCTTTAATGACTGCTTTGCACACTCTTGGCATTCTGTTGATGAGCTTCAAGATGTAGTCATCGGGAATTGTCTTCCAACAATCTTGAAGGTGTTCCCAGAGATACTAAGCACTTGTTGGCCCTTTTACCTTCACTCTGCAGTCCAGCTCACCCCAAACCATCTCGATTGGGTTCAGGTCTGGTGACTGGAGGCCAGGTCATATGGTGTAGCACCCCATCACTCTCCTTCTTGGTCAAATAGCCCTTACACAGCCTGGAGGTGTGTTTGGGGTCATTGTCCTGTTGAAAAATAAACGCTGGTCCAACTAAACGCAAACCTGATGGAATAGCATGCCGCTG
Organism: Ranitomeya imitator; assembly: GCF_032444005.1. Classification (NCBI taxonomy): domain Eukaryota; kingdom Metazoa; phylum Chordata; class Amphibia; order Anura; family Dendrobatidae; genus Ranitomeya; species Ranitomeya imitator. The sequence continues at coordinate 171,703,191 of NC_091286.1, forward strand.
CAAGATGCTGTGGTAGCCATTCTGGTTCAGTATGCCTTCAATTTTGAATAAATCCCCAACAGTGTCACCAGCAAAGCACCCCCACACGATCACATCTCCTCCTCCATGCTTCATGGTGGGAACCAGGCATGTTGAGTCCATCCGTTCACCTTTTCTGCATCGCACAAAGACACGCTGGTTGGAACCAAAGATGTCAAATTTGTACTCATCAGACCAAAGCACAGATTTCCACTGGTCTAATGTCCATTCCTTGTGTTCTTTAGCCCAAACAAGTCTCTTCTGCTTGTTGCCTGTCCTTAGCAGTGGTTTCCTAGCAGCTATTTTACCATGAAGGCCTGCTGCACAAAGTCTCCTCTTAACAGTTGTTGTAGAGATGTCTGCTGCTAGAACTCTGCGTGGCATTGACCTGTCCCTAATCTGAGCTGCTGTTAACCTGCAATTTCTGAGGCTGGTGACTTATCCCCAGAAGCAGAGGTGACTCTTGGTCTTTCTTTCCTGGGGCGGGGCGGTCCTCATATGAGCCAGTTTCTTTGTAGCGCTTGTTGGTTTTTGCCACTGCACTTGGGGACACTTTCAAAGTTTTCCCAATTTTTCGGACTGACTGACCTTCATTTCTTAAAGTAATGATGGCCACTCGATTTTCTTAGCTGCTTTTTTCTTACCATAATACTAATTCTAACAGTCTATTTAGTAGGATTATCAGCTGTGTATCCACCAGACTTCTGCACAACACAACTGATGGTCCCAACCCCATTTATAAGTCAAGAATTCCCACTTATTAAATCTGACAGGGCACACCTGTGAAGTGAAGACCATTCCCGGTGACTATCTCTTGAAGCTCATCAAGAGAATGCCAAGAGTGTGCAAAGCAGTCATCAAAGCAAAAGATGGCTACTTTGAAGAACCTAGAATATAAGACATAATTTCAGTTGTTTCACACTTTTTTGCTAAGTATATGCTTCCACATGTTTTAATTCATAGTTTTGATGCCTTCGGTGTGAATGTACAATTTTCATAGTCAGGAAAATACAGAAAAATCTTTAAATGAGAAGATGTATCCAAAGTTTTGGTCTGTACTGTATGCCTGACAAATTATGATTTTTAAACAGGCCTCAGTGGGACAGAACAGACTGTATTTTTTTTTTGAGGGGGGGTGAATTTTTTGAAAAAAAATGCAACTAGGTATATAGTAAAGAAGCTGGATCAGCAGACAGTTATGGAGCTTTGGGAAGGATGCAGTGGGATCAATGGACGCACATACAGTGCCTGCAGGCCTTGCACAGAAGTGGATATGCTATGCTCTGCCTACCTAGCGCTGCAATATCGAGACCCACGAATTAGCCCTAAAAAGGACTTTTGGTTTCTGAGGAGTTGTGGATTTAAGAGTTGCAGACCTACACTAAAAACCACGATTCTGACCCTATCTCGGCATCAGCTCTCCCTACTCTCGCTTATTCAGGAACAGAATGTGGCAAGCAGGGCGGCGCCAGGTCTCTTATACTCAGGATGATGCTGTGCGGCCAAACCAGTCACTGCACGACCACAACAAAGATGGCAGCGGCGTTTCATGACCTGGCAGACAATCCCTTCAGCTTGATTGGGTCTCTAAAGTCCGCCAAAAACGCTGGGTGGAGACACCAGTTACCGCCGAATAATCCCAGAAATGCTCGGTGCTCACCGAGTACACCGAGCATAGTGATACTCAGGCGAGTAACGAGTAGTGGCGAGCACGTTCGCTCATTACTAGTAATAATAATAATTTTTTATAATAATAATAATAATTTTTATTTATATAGCGCCAACATATTCCGCAGCGCTTTACAAATTATAGAGGGGACTTGTACAGACAATAGACATTACAGCATAACAGAAATCACAGTTCAAAATAGATACCAAGAGGAGTGAGGGCCCTGCTCGCAAGCTTACAAACTATGGGGAAAAGGGGAGACACGAGAGGTGGATGGTAACAATTGCTTTAGTTATTCGGACCAGCTATAGTGTAAGGCTCAGGTGTTCATGTAAAGCTGCATGAACCAGTTACCTGCCTAAGTATGTAGCAGTACAGACACAGAGGGCTAATACTGCATAAAGTGTATGAGAACATGATGCGAGGAACTTTTTTTTTTTTTTTTTTTTATTATAAATAGGCCACACAGGGATCGTTAGGTTAATGCATTGAGGCGGTAGGCCAGTCTGAACAAATGAGTTTTTAGGGCACGCTTAAAACTGTGGGGATTGGGGATTAATCGTATTAACCTAGGTAGTGCATTCCAAAAAATCGGCGCAGCACGTGTAAAGTCTTGGAGACGGGAGTGGGAGGTTCTGATTATTGAGGATGCTAACCTGAGGTCATTAGCGGAGCGGAGGGCACGGGTAGGGTGGTAGACTGATACCAGGGAGGAGATGTAGGGTGGTGCTGAGCCATGGAGTGCTTTGTGGATGAGGGTAGTAGTTTTGTACTGGATTCTGGAGTGGATGGGTAGCCAGTGTAATGACTGGCACAGGGTAGAGGCATCGGTGTAACGGTTGGTGAGGAATATGATCCTGGCTGCAGCATTCAGGACAGATTGGAGCGGGGAGAGTTTTGCAAGAGGGAGGCCGATTAGTAGAGAGTTACAATAGTCCAGACGAGAATGAATAAGTGAAACAGTCAGAGTTTTTGCAGAGTTGAAAGTAAGAAAAGGGCGAATTCTAGAAATGTTTTTGAGATGCAGGTAAGAAGAGCGAGCCAGTGATCGGATGTAGGGGGTGAATGAAAGGTCAGAATCAAGGATGACCCCAAGGCAGCGGGCATGTTGCTTTGGAGTAATGGTGGAACCGCATACGGAGATGGCAATGTCAGGCAAAGGTAGCTTAGTAGAGGGAGAGAACACGAGGAGTTCAGTTTTTGACAGGTTTAGTTTCAGATAGAGGGAGGACATGATGTTAGAGACAGCGGTAAGACAATCACTGGTGTTTTCTAAAAAGGTCAGTGTGATATCAGGAGAAGAAGTGTATAATTGGGTGTCGTCAGCATAGAGATGGTACTGGAAACCAAATCTACTGATTGTTTGTCCAATAGGAGCAGTATACAACGAGAAGAGTAGGGGGCCTAGGACTGATCCTTGAGGAACCCCAACAGTAAGGGGAAGGTGAGAGGAGGAGGAACCAGCAAAACATACAGTGAAGGATCGGTCAGAGAGATAGGAGGAGAACCAGGAGAGAACGGTGTCCTTGAGGCCGATGGAGCGGAGCATAGTGAGGAGGAGCTGATGATCCACAGTGTCGAATGCTGCAGAGAGATCCAAGAGAATTAGCATGGAGTAGTGACCATTAGATTTAGCTGTTAGTAGGTCATTAGAGACTTTAGTGAGGGCAGTTTCAGTAGAGTGTAAAGAGCGGAAGCCAGATTGAAGAGGGTCGAGAAGAGAGTTATCTGAGAGATAGCGGGTAAGACGGGAGTGGACCAGGAGTTCGAGGAGTTTAGAGATGAAGGGAAGATTAGAGACAGGTCTATAATTAGCGGCACAGTTTTGATCGAGGGATGGTTTTTTAAGTAATGGATGTATGATGGCATGCTTAAATGAGGAGGGAAAAATACCGGAAGTGAGGGAAAGGTTGAATATTTTTGTTAGGTGAGAGGTGACAGCCGGGGAAAGGGACTGGAGGAGATGTGATGGAATGGGGTCACTGGTGCAAGCGGTCGGGCGAGAAGATGCAAGGAGCCTGCTTACTTCTTCTTCTGTAACTGCTTCAAAGTCAGAGAGTGAACTAGATGCAGTGGGGGTGGGAGGACAGTGCATGGTATGAAGAAATTGGGAGATGATTTCCTGTCGAATGTGGTCAATTTTTTCTTTGAAGTAATTGGCCAGATCGTCAGCACGGAGATCCGTGGTTGGGGCCTGCTCTCTTGGGTTGAGTAGGGACTGGAACGTGTCAAAGAGACGTTTAGGGTTATTGGACAGGGAGGTGATGAGGGTGTTGAAGTAGGTTTGTTTGGAGAGGTGAAGGGCAGAATTGTATGTCTTTAGCATGAACTTATAATGGATGAAATCTTCGGGTAGATTAGATTTTCTCCACAGACGTTCTGCGCACCTGGAGCACCGCTGCAGGAAACGTGTTTGCAGCGTGTGCCACGGTTGTTGCCGTCTGTGCCGAGTTGTTTTATGTATAGGAGGAGCAGCTTCATCCAGAGCACTTTGCAGGGTTTCATTGTAATGCTTCAATGCAGAATCAGGACATGAGATGGAGGAGATAGGGGCCATTGAGGACTGCAAGTTCTTCATAAGTTTCTGGGTGTTAATGGCCTGTATGTTTCTATTAGTGTGGAAAGTGGGGGTGACCTGAGCAGGATGGCAGTTCTTGATAGAGAATGAAAGAAGGTTGTGGTCAGAGAGCGGGAGAGGGGAGTTTGTGAAATCATCCACTGAGCAAAGTCGGGAGAAGACCAATGCTAACAATGATATTGTCTACATAAGGAACATTTAATGGTTAATTCATCTATCAATCACTGTACTGTGCATAAATAAACTTAGAAAAAGCAGACACTGTCGGCAAAACGTACGTCATGGACTCTCTCATTGTCCTGGTCTATAGCTTAGTGATAATCAGCCTAACCAAAAGAGGGTAAGCCTCAGAATAGTTTATTCTGACACTGACCTGCCCTACTATTTTCAGCATTAGGAGACACACACAGTGTTTCCACAACCACTTGGAACGCTGTTCTTAGGGTATGTGTCCACGTTCAGGATTTGGTCAGGATTTTCCATCAGTTTTTGTAAGCCAAAACCAGGAGTGGATGATAAATACAGAAGTTGTGCATATGTTTCTATTCCGCTAATTGTTCCACTCCTGGTTTTGGCTTACAAATACTGATGAAAAATCCTGACCAAATCCTGATGCAATCCTGAACGTGGACACATACCCTTAGACTGACAGTCTGACTCCATGCCTGTGATGCATTACCGGACTTTACATCTGACACAGCAGCGCAATACTGAGATTGGTGCCGTGTCTATTCATTCACTGACAGGATGATCAGGGCATTGTATGATTGCTAATGTGGAACACAATTGAGACGCACTCTTATACATATGAGCCCCACAATTGATTACTCTGCTTAACATTGGCTGCATTAATTTATGAATAACATTTAAATATCACATCAGGCACTGATTGCATATTTATCCCAGAACAAACATATGATTACCAGGTGTATATAATATTACTCCATACTAGCTTGTTTAATTTTTGAATTATATAATACATTGGTTGTGATACACCATCATATATACCCGTATTTTTCAGACCATAAGACGCACTTTTTTCCCCAATTTTTTTTTGGGGGAAATGGGGGTGCGTCTTATGGTCGCAAAATACTAACAAATCTTGCGGGTGTGGCGGGGCTCTGTGGTGTGGTGGTGGTGGGCTGTGCTTCAGGACAGTGGTAGCGACTATTTGTGCTCCGTGGGGGGGCTCCACTGGGATTTTGTCAAAGCCCGAAGGCCCCCGCACATCTGTTGCTGCCATGTTGCGGCGTTGGCCTCCGGGAAGATGGCCGCCGGTCCGAGGGCGATGCATGCTCAGATTCAGATCTCATCACAAGATCTCGGGACGAGATCTCGTTGCCGATATTTGAATCTGAGCATGCGCCGCCCCTGGCCCGGAGGCCATGTTCCTGGAGGCCACCGCAACATGGCAGCAACGGATGTGCTGGGGTCTCCGGGCTTTGACGAAATGCCGGCGGAGCCCCCCATGGAGCAGAGAGCCGCTGCCACTGCCCCAGAGCACAGCCCGCCACCAACACACCACAGGGTCATGTTCCCGGAGGCCACCGCAACATGGCAGCAATGGATGTGCAGGAGCCTCCGGGCTTTGACGAAATGCCGATAGAGCCCCTCACGGAGCAAAGAGAGCCGCTGCCACTGCACCTAAGCACAGACCCCCTGCCCCAGCACAGAGCCACCACGCCTGTCCCAGCACAGAGCCACTACACCAGCTTGGGATGGGATTTCCCGGAGGCAACCACACCAGCTTGGACCACCGAATGACCCCTATGACCACTCCTCCACCTGTGCCGATCCCTTCCCTGGTAAGCTGAGTTCGGACTGTAAGACGAACCACCATTTGTCCATCTGACCCATTATTTTCTTTCCTTATTTTCCTTCTGAAAATTTGGGGTGCTTCTTATGGTTCCGGTGCGTCTTATAGTCCGAAAAATACGGTACTTGCCCAACAAATCCATTACAGTGGGCTAATTGTCCATGTGGAATTAATGGCCATCTAATTAAGAGACATTGGCCAGAAGCCTATTTAAACATAAATAAATTATAATCTCATGTCACTACACATTGGGACCTAATTTGGACCACTTCTGTGTGATACTTACCTATGATACACATTAGTTGTTCAGTATATGTTCACTCTTTAAACAGATTAGTGCCACTGCAGTAATTCTGATTTTAATCACATTATTTTAAAATTTACCAATAAAGATTATATTTTCGTGTCCTCTTGTCTCCCTTCCCTTTGGGAACCAGAATTTGCAATCCACTCCTGAGAAGATTGTCAACTGCATTGAATGTTTTCCTTTTGTGTATAATCTTTATCATTTTAGAATAGTGGCCTCCAGATTTTTTGGAAATAGCCTCATAACCCTTTCAGTTGGATTGCCAAAAACAATTTCTCTTCTAAGATCATTGCTCATGTCTTCATTCTTTTGCATTGTCTACACATGCCCAAATGCTCCAGACTAGCAAGCTGCCAACACATCTGCTATTATGAACTTCTGCTGATGAACAGTTACTCAAGGGCATTTGATTAGAAGCACCTAGCCTCTTAACTTCTATAGATGTACGGTACTTTTATTTTTCACAAACTGCTTCTGCATTTTAGCCTAGTTTTTGATAAATGACACGGTGTAATTTGCCATGTGTTGGTCCGAGTTTGTTTACCTAATTTTAGGTGAAGATCAGATTTTCAAATTCGAATACATGTTTTGAGACACACATGGTTCAATTTTCTGTACTTCTACTTTATTTGGCTAGTTTAGGAATGGCTGGATATGGTGCATGGAAACTTAACATTTATCCTACTTAGAAATTTCACAAATATTTTGCATTGCTTCGTTTACAATTCAGAGCTTTAAAAAGCCTTAAACAAATTCTTCAATACTCTACTCCAGCTTCTAGATCAGAAGTGTCAAACTGCTTTCCTCAAGGGCCGCAAACAGGTCATGTTTTCAGGATTTCCTTGTATTGCACAAGGTGCTGGAATCATTATGTGCAGGTGACTAAATTATCACCTGTGCAATACAAGGAAATCCTGAAAACGTGACCTGTTTGCGGCCCTTGAGGAATGCAGTTTGACACCTCTGGTCTAGATTTTTAAGCACTAAGTGCATTTTGTGTATAATGAGTACAATTTCCATTATTAGGCACAATACTAAGAGGAATGTAGTGAGCAGAAACAGTAATTTCCTTTAGTTTCACTTGTGGTTTTAGTAGTTTAAGTTTCTTGGATGTTCAATGTCTATGACAGAAGTGGACTCAGCTTTTGCCTTACTAGTATACTGTTTTGTGCATTAGTATTGGTGACATTTATTTAGCATTGAAGTACTGTAATAATTCTGGGCTCTAAAATGCTTTTGAGGTTTTGTTATATTGTCGTATCACATAAATGCTTGTGTGAAGTACTCTGGATAACCTAGTATACGATTGTTTCTAGAACATTCATTTTTATGTTATCGTTGTCTCAAAAAGTGTATTGTAGTTATAATCTAATGTTAAATTATGTTTTAAGTGAGTCCTAGATAGTGTTATCCTTTACTGTTTGCCCGCAGAAAAAAATGATGTAACACTGTCTTGTAACAGAGCCCTCATATCAGCTGTTTAGGGTTGGGCAACATAGAGATGGATATTGTGATTCCAAAATAAATTGCAATAATTTCATCCATTTTTAGGGTATGTGCACACGTTGCAGATTTCCTGCAGATATGCAGCTTTTTTTCCGCGCAGAAACGCTGCAGATCTGCAAGTGATTTACAGTACAATGTAAGTCAATGGCAAAAAAAAATGCTGTGCTGATGGTGCAGAAAATCTGCACGGAAAACGCAGCAGATTCAAAAAAGGACCATGTCACTTCTTTTGTGCAGATCTGCTGCGTTTCTGCACCCATTCCATAATAGAAATCTACAGGGCTAAAAAAAAAGGAAGAAATCTGCACAAAAATCTGCCACGTGTGCACATACCAAAAAAAGGCGCATATTCTGACCTGCGTTTTCTGCCAAGAAATGCAAAATCTGCACAGAAAATTCCACAGTCAAATCTGCAACGTGTGCACATAGCCTAAAGGAAAGATGTAGAGATGGGCTAACCTGGCCAGAAATGTTCAGCATTTGTACCAGACAGCCACTGTCCAGGACAGGATGCCGAACATGGACTTTGTCTTTAAGTCCATCGCAGTGTTCGGAGCCCTGGGGTAAGTCCGTGGTGGCGTGGCCTGGAGGACAGAGCGTTTTATTAAATTTTAGCAAAATGTTGCCAGTAGGATCATCCCTCCCTCCTAATCCATCTTTATGGGCATGTACATCTTAGAAAGTTGAATAAAATTGTACCATGGTATCTGCGATCCAATGTCTTATTCCAGAAATACACTTTTACTTAATATGTAAATGCACTATTACGATCTATTTGCGGGACATAAATCACCAGTAGAATCGGCCTCCAGAGCTTAGGCATGTAATAACTGACAGGTTGCTTTCCTCTCACACAGGTATCTCCTCTTTCATTTAAAATAAGATTTGGGGGCAGATTCCCCAGGAAATCTATGTCCGGTCCATAGATCTTAACAGCTCATTTACATATTAAAGAAAACGTGGACTTTCTCTGGAATAATATCACAGATCTCAAAGTATCATTTTTTTTGTGTAAATATATTTTTATTAAAGAGAAGAGAATTTTACAAGAAAAACAGTAGTTAAAAACTACAACAATGAGCAAAGTACTTTTCCTTATAATATACAATTCGAGAAGAGTAACACAAAAAACACTCATTCACAAACCTTGCATAAATCTTACATAAAAGAGAGAAAAGGAAAAAAAAATAGAGGGAGTAAACCCTCCAGAATGAGTATGGTAACTTTAACTTATAAGCAAAAACTCCTTGCCCCCGCAACAGGCGAGGACTTTCAAAACCGTAAATAAAAGAAAGCATACCTAAAATCAGATCGCCCATGTCCCCAAGAGCGAGACATGTACGCAAATAGTATTATTATAATTATAAAAGTAACTGGTAAATCATGGTACAGACCTATCACACCGAACTGGTGGAAGGAGAATAGCTCACTCAGGGGGGAGATAGAAAGAGGAGGAAATAGAGGGGGGAGCCCAAGTAGGTGGGGCTCAAGAAAAGAAATATAAAATGAGAATATGAAAAGAAAAGAAAAATAGCTTAGTAATCAACTGTAGAATAGACAGGCATATCAGGTAAACAGGTCAGGGAAACGAGCAGAATCTTTAAATAAAATCCATTCAGTCCAGATACCTAAAAAGGAGACCCTTGTCTGTGAAATGTCTGCATCAATTTCCTCCAACCTAAAGATGGTTTAAAATTCTGAAAACCACTCAACAACATCGGGGGGAACCGGGTCTCGCCATCGGCGGGGGATCATCGTCCTAGCAGCCGCTAGGCAAAACTTAAGGATATCCTTTTTTTGGGATCCCACCGAACCGGGAATCATGGAGAGCAATGCTATCTCCGGAGTACCGGTGATGTGCTTGCCTGTGATCAAACAATAATTTCGGAACACTTGGTCCCAGAATGTTCTAATCAAGGGTCAGTCCCACCAGATATGCAAAAGGGAGCCAATGCCATTTCCACACCTCCAGCAGCAGTTTGAAATTGAGGGAGAAAATTTGTGTAACCTGTCAGGAGTGAGGTACCACCTATATTGCAGTTTATACCCCTTCTCCGAGGCCTCACTGGAACTCGGGAGTTTATGGTTCATCAGGAAGCAACGCTCCCATTCCTCATCCGACAAAGTCCGCCCCAAATCATTCTCCCAAGCAGACTGGAAATAGAGCCTTGTGTCAGAGTCAGGTGTTGAAAGAATTGAGTAGAGGGAAGAGATTCCCCTGCTCGGGGCGTCTCCACCGGCAAACAACAGTTCCAAGGGAGAGAATCTACAGTGCGAACCCCCTGGCAAATTCAAAGAGGCCAGGAAGGACCGGACCTGCAAGTACTCCCACCAAAGAAGTTTAGTGGAGGGAGATCGGGCTTGGAGGGAACAGAGGGTGGGAATCTCGCCACGCTGTAAGATATCACCAACCCGTATGTCATCCTCGTATTTCCAACCCATGAAGGCTTTCCTGTGAATGCCCGGAGGAAATGCCGGGTTGCAAAAAATAGGTGTAAGAAGGCTGGCCCCAGAAGGAGCAGACCCCCTCACACCACTGCAGTGCCATGCCCTCATAGCCTCTGAGGTTAAGAAAGAAAATCTCCCCCGTTGAAGAGCATATTGCTTTAGGATCCACTGAAGATAATGAAGAGGCAAATCGGACCATTCTTGTTCCAACTCTACACATTTTTTTAAATTTAATTTTATATTTCCAGTCCAAGAGGCGAACTAATATGGCCGCCCTGCAATAGCTTCGGAGGTTGGGAAGACCCACCCCACCAAACTGACGTGGCCTAGATAAAACCTTGTAACTCACCCTCGGTGTTTTCCCCTTCCAGATAAAACGGGAAATCAAGGACTGTATTTTAATAAAAAAACGATTTATGTGGCCAAATGGGAATCGCCTGAAAGATATAAAGAAATCTCGGCAGGATATCCATCTTAACAACCTGAATCCTACCGAGCCACGGTAGCCTCAATGGGCCGTAAGACTCCAGAAGGGATCCCACCTTTTTCAAAATGACCTGATGGTTCAAATAAAATAATTGAAGAGGATCCGAGGTGAGGTTCACCCCGAGATATGAAATCTGATCACGTTGCCATCTGAAGGGGAAGGTCCGCTTCAAGGAATCCACCACGGAAGAAGATAGAGAAATGTTTAGGACCTTAGATTTGGAGTAATTAATCTTGAAGTTACTTAAATCCCCGAAGGATTCGAACTCCTTCATAAGCACTGGAAAAGAGAGGACTGGGTCAGAGACGAAGAGGAGGATGTCGTCGGCAAAGAGGGCCGTTTTATGGTTAGAGTTTCCAACCTGAATCCCTGAGATACTGTCATTAACTCGGATAGCCTTAGCCAAATGCTCACTAACTAAAACATATAATAGGGGCGACAACGGGCAGCCTTGTCTAGTACCGTTCTGAATATAAAAACGGTCGGACAAAGATCCATTGACTAACACGAGCTGAGGGTTTTGAATATAATGACATAATTTTCCCCAGGAAATTGGATTGTAAGCCAATGTGGGTTAGGGTTTCCCGTAGAAAGTCCCAATGGACTCTATCAAAGGCCTTTTCCGCGTCAATCGACAGAAGACAAAGAGCGGACTTTTGCATCTTGGTCCTCTCAATAAGGAGAAGAGACCTGATATTGCTGTCCCGCGCCTCCCGGCCCTTGACAAAGCCCACCTGATCAAGGTCGATAATAGATGGGAGAAGTCCCGACAATCTGTCAGCCAATACCTTAGCAAATAATTTTACATCGACGTTGATCAGGGAGATTGGCCTATAACTCCCGGCCAGCAGGGGATCTTTATTAGGCTTTGGCAGAACAGAAATATGAGCCTCTAGAGACTGGGGGGTAAAACTATTCTCAGAAATCGCATTAAAGGTGAGGACCATTTGGGGAAGCAAGTCAGATAGAAGGGATTTATAGAATAAGGGAGTGAACCCATCCGGCCCAGGACATTTAGAGGTGGACGTGGATTTAACAGCTTCTGCCAGCTCCTCAGGGGTTACGTCCTTTTCCAGGACCGCCAAATCCGCCTCAGAGAGGGACGGGACCTTGATCCTATTCATATAAGATTTAATTTTATTTTTCAACGTGGTGGGATCCAAATCAGCGAACCTGCCCTTAATGTTGTACAGGGATTTATAGAACTTTTGGAAGACCTCCAGGATCTCCTCATTACTATGGACCAGTTGGCCCTTATCATTTTTAAGTGATGAGATAAGGGTGGGACCCGATCTGGGATGAAGCAGTCGTGCTAGAGGGCGACCACAAACATTAGCTCTTTTGTAGAAAAACCCTTTAGTTCTTTCCTTGTCACCCATAAACCGTCTATCCAGCAGGCCTTTAAGTTCAAGCCTTTTTGTAGTGAGCTCGACCAAAGTCTGAGGACCTCGAATTCTTATGCCTGCTTTCCAGGGTCTGAATTTGTGACCGCAAAGCGTCTATTTCCTCAGTCTGAGGTTTTTTGATTCTAGCCCCATGTTTGATTAAGGTGCCTCTCATGACGCACTTCAGTGCTTCCCATTTAATTGCCTGAGGTTTGGGATCTGATGCATGAGTATGGGCAAAGGCTGCAATGTCAGATTTCAAATCACTAAAACAAGTGGTGTCTCGTAAAAGGTTGCCATTCAATTTCCATGAGAATTTTTTCACAGCCAGCCCGGGTATCTCCAAGGATAGAAAAATAGGGCAATGATCCGACTGAACCATATTACCAATCTTGGCATCAAGCTTCCAAGATAAGACCCCCCTGCAGACCAGAAAAAGGTCAATTCTGCTGTAGGAGTTGTGTGGAGAAGAGAAGAAAGTATAATCCTTACCTCTAGGATTGAGGATTCTCCAAACATCTATCAGATGTAGTTTAAGTAGGAATTTTTGTAGGGCTCTCACCTTTCTCGATGGGTCCGCCCCCCGACCAGAGGAGGTATCTAGTTTGAGATCAAAGACAAAGTTAAAATCACCACCTATTACAACCTGGCCCTCCGCAAATGAAGACAGTTTCAACAATAGGGACTTGCAGACCTTAGGCTGTTCCCGGTTCGGGAGATACCAGTTAACTATGGTCAGGATCCGATCAGCAACTTTAACTTTCATAAAAATATAGTGTTCCCCTTCATCTATGACCTTGTCTAACAATATGATATTTAAATTCTTACAAAAGGCTATTGAGACACCTTTCGTCCTCGATTCGGGGTTGGAACTATGGGACCATCTATCATAAAGTTTACCCCCCGACAACAGGTATCCGGTCAGCTCTAAAATGAGTTTCTTGAAGAAAAAGTATCTGAACCCCTAGCTTGTGCATATCTGAAAGTACATGGCTTCATTTTTGGGGAGTATTGAATCCCCGTAAATTTAGGAAACCAAATTTTAAGGAACCCATTTTTCAATAGAACGTTGAATACCCAACCGTTAGGCCCCAAACAGGAGCTATCCTGCCACCTGAGATAAGAGCAGAAAACAAGGCACAGCAAATTAGAAGAAAAAGAGGAGAAAAAGAGTAGGCAAAAATAGAAAAAAAGGGAATATAGCAGTAAATTGTACCCTGGGGGAGCTGAAAATTAAAAACTCTTACTTAAGATATGGGGTATAGTCGTTTCACGAATATCACGGTTTGGACCAACCGTATAACCCCTTAACGGGTCGTGTCCTTTCCACTGAAGAAAGGAAGAAAGTCAAAACAATATATAACAAAATAAATCGTATACCGACGATAAACAATATTGCTGTATAACACCATGCTCCCCGGCGAACTTCCCGGAGACAAAAAAAATACACAAAATTACCCAGTACAACCGAACCACCAGAGGGGGAGTGAAAGGGAGAAGAAAAAAAAAAGGGGGGGTGGGGAAGGGGTAATCAAAGGAGAGGGAGGGAGAAAAATAAGAAGGGGGAAGGAAGAGAAAGGAATAGTGGAGAGGGAAAGGAAAATGACCAAGGGAAAAGAGCAAAGCATATATCATCAACACGGCCATTACTGCCTAAAGCTAGACCAAAGACCTAAGGGTCTACAACCGACTGAACCAAGAATACTGGACGCTTGCATATCAGCCGTCTTCAGGTACATCATTACAGTTCTGTCCTCTACCACGAGATTCAAAGTATCATTTTATTCAACTTACTAAGTACCTACATGCCGATATAGAAGGCTTGGGAGGGTTGGTTCAACTGACAGATTCCCATTAACTGTCATTGCAAAATCTTTGACTTTTTTTTTGCCTTGCAAAAGTTCAGGTCTTAGTTTTACATTAGTCTTGTATGTAAAGGTTGTAATTTTTTTTATTAATGTTGAATATTGGCATCAAGAGCCCTATTTGGGTTGGTATGAGGTGACATTACTACCCTTTTCTACTGTTCCAGCCTAAGTCCATCCCAAATGCTATTTGTGGAATTTGTCTGAAGGGTAAGGACGTCACCAAGAAGGGAAAATCTGAAAGACTGATACACTGCTCACAGTGCGATAACAGTGGTAAGTCGTGTATGATATATCTCTTGTAGATGTTGTCTGTGAAACATTTTTTTACATTTAACTGTACATTATCCTTAAGGGGTTTAGTACTAAAATATGCTACAAATTATTAGTATGCTTAGTGTTAGGACTCTTACCGATATTCAGAATAAAGGGGCTGCAGCAGAAGTCTTCTCCTTCTTTCAATTGCTCAGTTTATTTTATTCTCTCTTTATTGACTACTTTTAATTGAAAATGTGGCTGCTGTTTTCATACAGCCATTTCAGATGTAAAAGTTTCTTGACATTACGCTACTGCTCTCCACTGCAATAACTGGCATAGATCTCCATAGGATTCTATTGTAAAGAAAGGAATCCTAAACAATTATATATTTTATACTGTATCCAGTTCATTAAAATGATAAATAAAAGTATATATACACACTAAAAAAGGTGAATATACACCCGCGCTACGTCCTACGTTGCTACCAGGAAATAACACTACTTGTATAATAATTATTATTACCTGCTTTAACAGATGGAATGGGGCGGATAGTTTTGATAGTGTCGCAGATCAGATTTGAAAAAATGATGCGGATATTTTCGCTCTTCCTTTTGCCTCTAATACAGAGTCCACAGGGCTTATGTAGTAACTATGCCTGTATAGTATAGCTCAGAAAAGTCAGAGGTCTCAGACAGCGCTGAGAAAATAGATGCTGGAACAATAATGAGTCAGAGCAAAGGTACTTAGCTGGCGGATTCCTACTGATTCCTTGAGTTGTTGTGAGTAGAATATCTTCTGCGCGCGCTGTCCCGGCCGGTGACAGACGTGCGCGTTACTCCACGAGTCTTCACCGGAAGTAGAGAAGGACCTTCGGAAAAGATCACAAAGGATCTACGCTGGGAGTGAAAATAACAGGGATTAAAGTGGTTAAAAAAGACTGGCGGAATGGTGATTTTATTAAGCGCATGTCACGTGAAGAAACTCGCATGATCTTTGAATTAGATACTTTGAGACCGAAAGGTTTGAACAATGAGGTGGAGCTATTTGCCTTCGAATAAATTATACTAATTAGCATACATGTATTTAAGCATGACCAGCGCGTGGGGGAGCCAACCCTGATGAAGGAATCCGTAGGAATTCCGAAACGCGTTGGTTTTCTGGCTCCCACCACGCTCCGTACTTTCTGAAGGAAGCATCACGTGACTGATCATCACGTGATCTGGTTACCGGGATACCAAAGGTCTTTTCCGAAGGTCCTTCTCTACTTCCGGTGAAGACTCGTGGAGTAACGCGCACGTCTGTCACCGGCCGGGACAGCGCGCGCAGAAGATATTCTACTCACAACAACTCAAGGAATCAGTAGGAATCCGCCAGCTAAGTACCTTTGCTCTGACTCATTATTGTTCCAGCATCTATTTTCTCAGCGCTGTCTGAGACCTCTGACTTTTCTGAGCTATACTATACAGGCATAGTTACTACATAAGCCCTGTGGACTCTGTATTAGAGGCAAAAGGAAGAGCGAAAATATCCGCATCATTTTTTCAAATCTGATCTGCGACACTATCAAAACTATCCGCCCCATTCCATCTGTTAAAGCAGGTAATAATAATTATTATACAAGTAGTGTTATTTCCTGGTAGCAACGTAGGACGTAGCGCGGGTGTATATTCACCTTTTTTAGTGTGTATATATACTTTTATTTATTATTTGCTGTTTACCCTAATCGTGATATAGGGCCTTCACCCGCTGCAGTCCATTTTTTCCACAAGTAACAGCGCCGCTACTCTTTACTCTTTTTAGTTCTTTAAAATGACTTACATAAATATATACCAGCAACATGGGAGCTAAAATGACAATCCTATGACCTCTGTTGAGTTAATGAAGCTCTGTAGTTATGCTTAACAAGTAGATCAGGACCTTTCCCATGCAATCATACTTGGTGCAGGTGAACTTGGTTATACTTGCAAAGCGCTATGTTTTCTTTAGTATGCTTTGTATGCAGGGTCATTTAAAGGGACTCTGCACCTCAATTTGGAGGGAACAATTTTCAGCCATAGAGGCGGGGTTTTGGGTGTTTGATTCACCCTTTCCGTACCCGCTGGCTGCATGCTGGCTGCAATATTGGATTGAAGTTCATTCTCTGTCCTCTGTAGTACATGCCTGCACAAGGTACTCGAGTGGTTTAATGGGAAATGTATAAATGTTTGAGTGGCCTAGTCAAAGCCCAGACCTTAATCCAATTCAGAATCTGTGGTCAGACTTGAAGATTACTGCTCATCAGAGGGAACCATTAACTTGAAGGAGCTGGAGCTGTTTCACCTTGAGGAATGGAGCAAAAATCCCAGTTGCAAGATGCGAAAAGCTCAGAGCGACTTGGACCTGTAATTGCAGCAAAAGAAGGCTCTACAAAAATACTGACTTTAGGGGGTTGAATAGTTATGTACACTGAAGTTTTTTTTCCTATTTGTTGTTTGCTTCACAACAACAACAAAAAATGTTCACAGTTGTAGGCATGTTCTTTACATGAACTGATGCAAACCCTCAAAAAAACTGTGAAATTCCAGGTTGAGATTTAGTAAAACACGAAAATTGTTCAAGGGGGGGTGAATACTTTTGTAAGCCACTGTACATAATAGAAAAGCTAGGAACACTTAGCAGGAAGGGACAAATACAAACAGATTTTTTACCATCTATTCAACTTTCTGATGAATAATAATTTATGTGCTTTGAAAGACAAACTAACAATACCAACACTACTCAGATATTAATAGAAACATCGGTGGTAAATTGTACAATAATATTAGATGTGGAGACATGAAGGTCGGTGGGTGCTCTCGTACGCTGGCCTGAGTTTAGAAATATCACATGAACCAAGGTTTATCCCACTGAATGCCCGTACTCCTTTTCAGTAGGCAGAATACCACTCAGACAACACAGGTTGAGGGTATTGTGGCAATACTTTGATGGTGGTTCAATATAGTACAGCCCCATTAAGTATATAAGATTATGCAAATTACAGAGTCTCACCCTTTCGCTGGCTCTCCAGGAATTAGAACATCTGCTACTTTAGTGCTTTCAGGGTCAAATACCCTCACGAGTGGCATCTCAAATTTGGTGGACACCCACCATAGAGAGAAGGTAACGACAAACTTAGGAAGCTGACAGTCCATTGAGGTATGTGGCCAGGTGACTAGATTCTCCCAACCTGGATACTCAAAACATCTATCAGGGTTAAGTGTTGGTCAATGGAGCAGATTTGTATTTCTCCAGCTGGTGCTGTGGTCCCTTAAGCTGGCATCTTGTAGAGTGTCTCAAATCTGTTTTCCTCCGGTTGGAGCCAAGGTGCCTTGGCTACTGTCATGTAGAATAACTCACATATTCCTTTGTGAAAAGATATATCCCAAAGGAAAAACGAAGTGAAAAGAAGAAGGTATTCTTAAAAATTATTATGTTTATTAACAATAAATAAAAGCTTAACAATCAAGTACACCAAGTGGTGTACCCCCCCACTGGTAGAAGCTACGGCGAAACAGCGCTTGTCAGGCGCCGGGGATCCGCACCTGCCTCCTGCCACGTGTTAGGCACCTCTGCACCTTCATCCACACCGCAGGTAATTAACCCTTTGACCATCTCTATGAGTCTCCTTTTTCCCCTTTAGTAGGAACTTTTCCTCCTCTGTTTTCTTATAGGGAAATTTATTCTCCAGCTTGTTAGCAAAACTCCTTGCACTACTGGATATATTTGTAGATTTTCTGTGTCAGTTTATAAGGAGAATACTCTTTACAGTGGCCATATATCGGTTAATTTTCGACTGCTAGGAGCAATTCATTAATATTGTGCGCCTTTCTGTGCTGCCTGGGTAACATATATTGGTGTCACCACTAATTATATCACATGTGACACTTTGGGTTTAAATTTCATTATATTTAACCTGTGGTGGCATGGAGTGGGTTCGTCTCCCCAGATTTTGTCTGGTGGTAAACATTCCCCCTGTCGTTTTGTCCCCACTTGGTGTACTTGATTGTTAAGCTTTTAATTATTGTTAATAAACATAATAATTTTTTAACAATACCTTCTTCTCTTCACTTCGTTTTTCCTTTGGGATATATCTTTTCACAAAGGAATATGTGAGTTATTGATGTTTGAAGTGACTTCAGCCTGTCTGAAATAGGACTATGAGAATCATACTGTCATGTAGGGTCTCTCTAAAAACAGAGGCATATCCCCTTTTATAATTCACAGCTATCCTTCAGGCCATTTTCCACAGGTTTGGGGGGGGGGGATGAGGTCATCTCTCATTGAGTAATCAATCAACCTGCATAGATTGTCTTTCATTGCTTGCAGATCAACAAGCTGCATGGACTGATACAATGGGTAATTAACATATCAGCAAACATTGAATATTCAATTACCCTGTGCCTTTGACCTCCAAGGATAGCCAAATAATAGGCTGCAACATCAATGCAAGAGTCAAGTTCTGGCTCATATGAACTATGGCATATGTTTCTTGACCTACTGTCAAATATTAAATCCATTTCAAAAACCTGACCGGCACATCCAAACATAGAATAAGTGTGAACAGGTGCTGAACCTAGAGTCGCCAACTCGTATATAGCCAAGTAAATAAGGCAGCACACTGCAGCGCTAAAACATGCAAACTTGAAATACGAAATTTGAACTGCATTACTGCACTAGAAATATGAAAAATGAGAGCGTTTAGCGCATAAAAATGGCCAATTTTATGTGTACCTGGTAGCCACTTTACAGCATCTCTCTTATACCAGGTCCTACACTTGCCCTACCTCGCTGAGAATAAACGTCTCTATCTGAATGGGTACATGTGAAACCTCTTCTTAGACTAAAATTCTCTCTCTCTGTGGAGGGGTATTAAATCCAAACCCTGGTATAAAATTTTCCCAGAGAACTGAAAAGATCCATTATAATATAATTATATTTTTATTAACTGTTTTTAAAATAAAAAACAGAGCGATAAAAAAAGCAGAGTGCCTCACAGAAGAGCTACCACTAAAGATTTAGAGGTGTCCACTCTGTGAGGCACTCTGCTTATCTCCATGATTTTTATTTTATAAACTGTTAATAAAAATATAATTTTATTGTAATGGATCTCTTAATTACTCTGGGGAAATTTTGTACCAGGATTTGGATTTAATATTTATGCGAACTGCCATTGACTAATGTTATACGTATATCCTTTGGTAGTTAATCTACTGGAAAATATGTCTGGCATAATTAAGAATAAATGCTGTGTCATCACTAGTGTTGAGCGATACCTTCCGATATTCGGAAGTATCGGTATCGGATTGGATCGGCCGATATCGACAAAATATTGGATATCCCCGATACCAATGCAAGTCAATGGGACAAAAATATCGGAAATTAAAATAAACCCTTTCTTTCCTTGTGGTTAATTCCACATGAAGGAAAACAACAAAGAATAACGTAGAATGTATCGGGGGAGGTGGAGGAGACATTAAAGGCATAGAGGTTTAGCCCAAATTAAATGGAAGAGCAGGAATTATTTTTTTTTTTAAGACGTTCGGAGTTACAAAGATATTGACTATGTTTAGATTTTTTATATTTTGTCAGATATTTTTCACTACTTCCATACTCTGCACCTTTTTTTTTTACTTCTCCCACACTTTCCTCTTCATCATCCTCATCAGCAGCATCTATTTCATCATCTTCACCTTATTCATCTTCTTCACTTTCTTCCTATTATTCTTTTTGTAGAAATTCTCCATATTCTTCTTATTCAACTCTTATTCTTCTTCATATTCTACTTCTTCATCTTCTTCATAATAATCTTATTTGTGACAAGCATTCCTGTAGTTATCTATAAAAGTTTGAAGATTACACCTTCTGTTCTGCCTGTCACAAAAGATTTACAACAGTATTTGTCCGCGTTCAGTTTTGTTTGCAGCAGCAGGTATTTTCCAGGGGCACCACGAGGACGAACGGACTCACCCCCAAACACTGCTTAGTCTTCTTCTGCTAATAATTTAGATAATATCTTTTGCTCTGATTTTTAGTCTTATGCTTAATGTTCTTCTGCTTTTTGTTCTGCAGCTTCTTGTTCTTCTGCTTCTCTGTCTTCAGGGTCGTCATCTTTAGGGTCTTGAACTTGGAAATGTAGCAGAAGGTACAAGAGCAAAAGACCCTGCCGAGAACCAGCTGACGGTACTGGAACCCGGATGGCTAGCCGAAGGTACAAGAGCCAATGGGACAACCGAGAACCAGCTGACGTTACTGGAACCCGGTTACTAAGCAGGAGGTACCCGTGCCAGAAAGCACTACCAAGGACCACCTGACGTTGGTGGAACTCTTAATACCCAGAAGGAGGCACCTAAGCCAAAGGCTCTGCCCGGAACCAGCTGACGGTACTGGAACCAGGATGGGGAGCAGAAGGTAGAAGAGCCAATGGCATGACCGAGGACCAGCTGACGGTACTAGAAACCGGTTACTAAGCAGGAGGTACCTGTGCCTGAAAGCACTACCAAGGACCACCTGACGTTGGCGGAACTCGGATACCCAGAAGGAGGCACCTAAGCCAAAGGCTCTGCCTGGAACCAGCTGACTGTGCTGGAACCAGGGAGACCTAGTCAAGATTGTCTTCCCAAGAACCAGCTAACGGTGCTGGAACTCAGATAGGCAGCAGAAGGTCCACAGGAAAAGAAACAATAGCTAGGCCGCGAGCTGGCCGTAGTTACCAAAAAACCACAGTCCTACAGGGGGAGCTTGTTCTATTGGCACTACGGAACCAGCCTTGATTGCCACAGCCCACATAGGAAGCACCTAAACTGCAGGCACCATGGAGTCGGCTAACCTGACCGCAACACGACAGGACAACGTTTTGGAGTCTAAGTGACCTTGACACTACCCGGAAACAGCAGGCGTGCTGGAACCAGGCTGGGCAGGAGCGAGTACCCGTGCCAAAGACACTTCTGAGCAGCAACTGGCGGTGTTGGAGCCCAGGGTCATATCTAGAAACTGACTGTAATAATTGCCACACACACAGCTGGGGATCAGCTACTGAACCCCAATAACAGAGGAGCAGCTGTTAACTGTGCAGACAGCACTTCCGATCACGAACTGGCGGTGTAAGTGTCCAGGGACAGCAGGAGGAACAGAGTGTAGGCCAAAGTCTGCACTAGAGGGAGTTTAATATGTGATGTTATGCCAGCGTGGCGGTCGCATGACACATTGCCGGATACACAGCTGGGGTTCAGCTGACGCTACTGAACCCCAATAACACGGCGGCAAGTGTTGACTGTGCAGACAGCACTTCCGAGCACGAACTGGCGGTGTAAGTGCCCAGGGTCAGCAGGAGGAGCAGAGTGTAGGCCAAAGCCTGCACTGGAGGGAGTTTAATATCTGATGTTGTGCCAGCGTAGCGGTCGCAGAACACGTTGCTGGCTACACAGCAGGGGAACAGCTGGCGTTACCGACCCCCACTGACTCATGAGCGAGTGTTTTTCTCTGTGCAGACCGCACTTCCAGGCACCAACTGGCGGTATTGGAGCCCTGGGAATCATGGAGGAGCAGAATGGAGGCCAAGGCCTGCACTAGAGGCAGTTTAATGTCTGTAGTGTCTGCGTGGCGGTCGCAGGACACGTTGCTGGCTACACAGCAGGGAAACAGCTGGGGTTACCGAACCCCACTGACACATGAGCGAGTGTTTTTCTCTGTGCAGCCTGCACTTCCGAGCACCAACTGGCGGTATTGAAGCCCAGGGAATCTAGGAGGAGCAGAGTGTAGGCCGAAGCCTGCACTGGAGGCAGGTTAATGTATGTTATTGTGCCAGCGTGGCGGTTGCTGGACACGTTGCCGGATACACAACAGGGGAGCAGCTGGCGTTGCTGAACCCCAGTAACACTGGGTCATGTGTTGACTGTGCATTCGGCACTTTTGAGCAGCAACTGGATGTGTTGGAGCCCAGGGATTAAAGTTCAAGTGGTAGAAACATGAACACAACCGCTCCAACATATGTATCGTTGAATTCCACCTGGTGGGTAGGTCACATATGATGCGATGTTCCAGAAGGCGGAATTGGCGCTGTAGAGTTGCAATGTGTGATCTTGCCATGCTGGAACGCCGCAAGTGAGCACACTCTAGGCGGACCTTGTGCAGCAGTGCATCAAGATCCGGATTGTCCCTCAAAAAACTCTGAACGACGAAGTTGAGCACATGTGCCAGACATGGGATGTGAGTGAGGTTGCCTAGGCCCAGACCTGCCACCAGATTTCGGCCATTGTCACACACTACCATGCCTGGCTGGAGATTCGCTGGCACAAACCACACATCGCGCTCCTGCGCTGTATGGCTTTGTTTCCCAAAAAAAATTTCAATACGGCCTGTTGACGTTTGGCCACGGCTGTGCTCATATCTGTCGGATCAGGGAAGCGTTCACGGGTCCATGTGGAGGTGAACCGTTATGGCTCCTGCAGCGATGATTCTGAGGAACTGGAGTATGAAGAGGAGTCAATGTGCACAGACTGGATTCCTGCAATCCTAGGAGTTGGCAGAACACGTAGAGCGCCACTCTCACGATCTGTACCCGGCTCCACAACATTAACCCAATGGGCGGTGAGGGAAAGGTATAGTCCCTGTCCATGGTGACTGGTCCACGCGTCGGTGGTAAGGTGGATCTTGCTACTGACGGCGTTTAGTAGCGCATGTTTAATGTTTCCCTCCACATGTTTTTGCAGGGCAGGGACGGCTTGCCTGCTGAAATAAAAGCGGCTGGGCACGTTGTATTGTGGGACTGCCAATGCCATGAAGTTACGGAAGGTGTCAGTCTCCACCAGCCTGAATGATAGCATTTCAAGGGACAGTAGATTTGCAATGCCAGCATTCAGAGCCTGTGCTCATGGGTAGTTTGCCGAGAATGGCCGCCTTTTCTCCCAATCCTGTGCTACCGATGGCTGTAGAGTCTCTTCCTCAGAGCTGCTCCCACCACCTTCCTGTACCTCACGCCATGATGGGTCAAGGACCTCATCATCTACGCTAACCTCTTCCACCAAGTGCTTCTCCTGGGTAGTCTCGGCAGCAGAGTACACACCAGAAATTGGCACCTGAGTCTCATCATCAGATGCGTACTGAGGTGTAAAGACCGGAGGCACTGTCCCACCTGCCTCTTCAGATTCAGAGAGACAAAGCTGTTGGGCATCACTGCATACTGCCTCTTCACATTCTAGAATGCTGCTTGGCTGGCCCCTTATTTCCAAGCCAAGAGATTCAGAATAGAAGTAGAGATGGCTCCTGTACTGGGCTCTGACTGCCTGGGCAATTTGGCAGGTGGTGAAGAGACAGATGGTTGCTCTTCAGTCCTCTGTGCCTGAGAGGATGTGGCACTAATTGAAGTCGATGCGTTAGCTGCCATCCATCCGACAACGGCTTCAATTTGTTCGTCCCGCAGCAGCGGGGTACGGCGAGCTCCTACAAAGCTGCGCATGAAGGTCTGTTCCCTGCTAAAACTGGGGGATGATGCCCGCAGCAGGCACAGAATCCCCACGTTCTCTCCCTGCTCCACGACCACGTGCCTTATTCCCTGCCTTCTTCATCTTGGTAGACTGATAAAGATAGGCAGAAAAGTACTAAGGGCTTAGTGTGCTTATTCCTGAACAGCTGCTAACAGGTATAAGAAACACTAATTTTATAAAGTGTGGACTACACTTTAATATGAGCTAATGTGGCCTACACAACTGTAAAGTGGTGTGTTTGGTGAACTTTATTATTTTTTTTTTTTTGCAGAACAGACACTACAGAATGAGCTGCACTCAGACAGACCGTGCAGACAGCCGTGAACGGCGCTGCAAGGCCAAAACAGGCTCCTCTATGTAATCCTATATAGTGTTTTTCCACAATCTAGCTGGATACGGAGGGAAAGCCACTAATAGGATAAATTTGAAAAAATGTGCAGCAGGCTGCACTAATTGACAAACGGACAATGGAACGGTATGAGGCAGTGACGCACCCTGAGCTGACTACAACCGGCTGTGGCAGTAGAACAGACTACAGAGCGAGCTGCACTCACAGACAGACCGTGCAGACAGCCGTGAATGGCGCTGCAAGGCCAAAACAAGCTCCTTTATGTAATCCTATATAGTGTTTTTCCACAATCTAGCAGGATACGGAGGGAAAGCCACTAATAGGATAAATTTGAAAAAATGTGCAGCAGGCTGCACTAATTGCAAAAAAGGACAATGGATTGAGCAGTATGAGGCAGTGACGCACCCTGAGCTGACCACGACCGGCTGTGGCTGTAGACAGACTACATAGTGAGCTGCACTCACACACCGAGACCTTGCAGACAGCTGTGTACAGCGCTGCAAGGCAAAAGCAAGGTTCTCACACAGCGGTTGCTAAATTAGCCTGGGTAAAGTACAATGAAGCAAATCGCTATCTCAAAACTGGCCCTCAGTCAGAACATAGTGTCCTGTCCCTAACTGAATTCACAGCAGAGTGAACCCAAAATGGCGGCGGCGACTTTTATAGGGCATCGTGACATCATTTCAGCAGCAAATCACAGCCATGCCAGTAGTTACATGCCCACCATGCAGAACAGGATGTGCCCACACTTGTAATCATTCCTCATTGGCTGAATTAAATAAAACCGGGACTTGGCATTATGGGAACATCCGATTCCGGTATCCAATCTACTAAAAGTATCGGAACTCGGTATCGGAATTCCGATACCGCGAATATCGGCCGATACCAGATACTTGCGGTATCAGAATGCTCAACACTAGTAATCACATTAGGGCGCTCAGCATCAAGGAAAATACCAACTGTAGGAAACATAATTTTTGGACTTGCTCTTTCACCCCCAAGCCTGTTTTCAATTTCCCAACCTGGCCAAGTTTTAAAAACTGCACCCTTAAAAATGCTCAAAACCACATTCAGGAGTTAAAGCAATGTGGAAGGAAAAATCGAATATTTACATTTTTCCCCCCAAAATGTTGCTTTAGCCCCAGATTTTTCATTTTCACAAGGATAACAGGAGAAAATGGACTGTACAATTTGTTGTACAATTTCTCCTAAATACTCATATACCCCATATGTGGTGTAAAACTATTTGGGCACACTTTTGACTCTAATAGCGGATGATATGTCACATTTAAAGAGCCCCTGACATGCGAAAAACGCAAACACCCACAAGCAGGGCCGGTTTTAGGCAAAGTGGGGCCCTAGACAAAGTTTAAAATGGGGCCCCAAATGCTAACATATTGCACATCACACAGAAGCATTTCGGTTGTATTTACATATGCTGAGTTCAGGCCGCTAAATAAGTGTCATCGACAATATTGAAATTGTTCAATTCTTGTTTCCCGTCCTCTTTCCACCCTCTGAGAAAGAATGATGGGGACAGAATGATCACTAACAGATCACCATACAGTATCATATTATCAGTAGCACATCTACAGTTTACATTGGCGATGTGCTGATTAGAAAAATTATTTTTGTTCCGGCATAAACATTCCAATCACTCAATGAATATTCAGCATTTTGTTTGTTTAGTATAATACACCCCATAGTCCTCCATATATTATAATATGCACAACAGTCCTCAAAATTGTAAAATGCACACCACATAGTCCTCCATATAATATAATATGCCCCATAGTCCTCCATATAGTATAATATGCTCCTCAGTCCTCCATATAGTGTTATACACTTCCCATAGTCCTCCATATAGTATAATACACTCCTCATACACTTCTCATAGTCCTCCATATATTAAAATACACTGCTCAGTCCTCCACATAGTATAATACACTCATAGTGCTCCATATAGTATAATGCACCGCCATAGTCTTCCATGTAGTACAATACACTTTCCATAGTATAATGCACCCCATAGTTCTTCATATAGTATAATGTATTCCCCATAGTACTCGATACAGTATAATGCAGCCCACATATAGTATAATGCAGCCACCCCACCGAGTATAATGTAACCCCATAGAATATAATGCAACCCCCCTCATATAGTATAATGTAGCCCCCTCATGGAGCATGATACAATCACCCCTCATTATATAAATACAATACAGACCCCCCATAGAATATAATGTAGCCCCGAATAGATTATAATACAGCCCACCTCTCCATAGAATATAATGTAGCCCATCAAAGAATATGATGCAATCCTCCCTCTTAAAATCTAATACTACCCCCATAGAATATAGCGTAGCCCTTCATAGAATATAATACAGCCCACCTCCCCATAGTATATAACACAGCCTCCCCCATAGAATATAATACAGCCCCATAGTATATAGCTCAGCCCGCGTGGTATATAACACAACCCGCATAGTATATAGCACATCCCGCGTAGTATATAGCACAGCCCACATTTCTCCCCCAACTCCACCACCCGACCCCACCCACCCCCCGAGAATGGTCCCACAGTCCAGTACTCTCTGTTCTAGTTAAAAAACAAAACAAAAACACAATCCTCACCTCGTGCCCGCGCTGCTCCCTGATCCTGACTCAGTGGTTGCACTGCCTGGCGCACTGTGAGTGAGCGATGATGTCATTGCGCACCCACTGTGTCAGAGGCAGAGCGTCAGCTGACGGTCTCTCCTCCATCATTGCTTTTAACTGTACTGGCAGACACTGGTATAGTTCAATGCAGCGGCAGGGGAGTCTGCGCTGGTGGCAGGCGGGCCCCCCTGCCTCACAGGGGCCCCATTGTGGCTGCGTGATGTGCCACTAGCTGGGGGTGCGGGGGCCCTAGGCAGCTGTCTGGTCTGCCTGCCCCAACGTTGGCCCTGCCCACAAGTGACCCTATTATGGAAACTAACGCTTGAGGAATTCATCTAGGAGGGTGTATTGAGCATCAGGCAATTCACAGAATAGTATAACATTGGCCAGAGTGAATGGAAAATTACCATAGTTTCCACTAAAATGTTGATTTGATCTCACGTTTTCAATTTTCAAAAGGGATAACAGGAGAAATGAACAGTACTATTTGATACGCAATTTTTCCTGAGTACTGATGTGGTGAAAAACTACTTTTGAGTCAGAGTGCATAACTTGGATGGGAAGATGCGCTATATTGGAGTTCAAATTTTGCTGGAGTTGTTTGAGAGTGCCATGTCACATTGTGCCGTGTCACATTGGCAGAATCTCTCTAAAAGTGACCCCATTTTCCAAACTACACCCCTAACCCCACCCTCCCCCATAAATCCATCTAGGGGTGCAGTGAGCATTTTCACACCATGTGCCTCACAGAATGTTAGACAATTGAGCAATGAAGAAAGAATAATTACATTTTTATCACTAAAATGTTTTTGGCCCAAGTTTTTAATTTGTATAAAGGCTAATGGGAAAAAGTGGACCTCACAGTTTGTTGTGCAATTTCTACTGAGTGCATTAATAGCCTACATCAGGGATGCACAACTCCAGTCCTCAAGTGCCACCAGCAGTACATGTTTTCAGGATTTCCCTAGCACAAGGTCAGTTCCTTCATCATGACTTACTATGTCCGTCATGGATTAAAACTCACTGTGAGAAAACACAGTGACCATTCTGTGCCAACAGCTTTCACTGACAGTTGAGCGGCATGGCCTGTGATGCAGCGACCCATTTCAGCTGTCCCCGCTCTGATTGCTGCAGTTGGTCAGTGACAGCATGTGGGAGCTCGGAACAGTTGACATGAGCTCCTGGAGCAACAGCAAGGGCCGGTACCTGCACCGCCCCTGGCTGATTTAAACCTTCAAATGCCACAATCTATGGTGATTGTGGCATGGGAAGGTTGTGAGTGGGCTCCCTCTCTCACTCCAACCAGCAGCCCTGCAACAAAATCACAAGGAGCTGATGTTTGTCATGGCAGCCAGAAGTCAAACATTGACCTGGTTCGCCCGGTACGATGGCCTGTTAGACCCAGCCATAGGCAGGACATAACAGGCGATCTGTCTCATAATGATGTAATCTCATAGGTCTCATACATTTCAGTGCTTGCAATGCATGAGACAAGTGATAGAGATGGCCTAACACCTGAATGTTGGGGTCCGGCTGAACAGTTACAAAACGTTTTGGTACCAGAACATTACCCGGACCCCATTCCCTTGAATGGGGTTCCGAACATCCAGTGTTTACCACGCTGTCATGTGCATGACAGCGCGGCAAACACCACTTCTGAGAGATGCGGTTCCCACACTGTCAAAAGACAGCAGGAGCGCTCAGCTGTGATCAGAGGTATAAAGTTTACGTCCAATCACTGGTGTCCGCTAATGGTACTACCGCTCCCATCATCAAACATCTGCTGCCGCTAATAACAGCGAATGCAGGAGCTGTGGTTGGGAGTATTCATCTGCCGCTCCTGTGCTGTAAATAAAAAAAAAAAAAAAAAAAAAAAAGCATGGGTTTCCCTGTATTTTTGATAACAAGCCAGGCAAAACTCACAGCTGGGGGCTGCAACCGTCAGCTTCAGCAAGGCTGGTTATTAAAAATAGAGTGGTCCCCATGCCTAATTTTTTTAAATTATTTAAATAAATAATGTAAAAAAAAAAAAGGCGTGGGGCCTCCCCCATTTTTGACAACCAGCCTAGCTAAAGCAGACACCTGGGGGCTGGTGTTCTCAGGCTGGTAAGGGGCCATGGATATTGTTCCCCCAGACGAAAAATAGCCCAGAGCCGCCAAGAAGAGACACATCTATTAGATGCGCCAATTCTGGCACTTTGCTCAGCTCTTCCGACTTGGCCTGTAGCGGTAGCAAGTGGCCAATATTTGTGGGGTTGATGTCACCTTTGTATTGTCAGGTGACATCAACCCCACGGCTTAGTAATGGAGAGGCGTCTATATGACACCTAACCATTACTAATCCTACATTTGTAGGGTAAATTAACAAACAGCAAGAATAAAGTCCTTTATTGGAAATAAATCAAAACTTTTACTTTATTTTTTAAAAATACCAAACACAGTTATACCTAATGCCTAGTCCACTGAAGCCCTCATTGTCCTGTGTTAAGACTAAAATAAAAAAAACATCAATATGCCATACATATGTCGTTCTTCCCCACGTCCTAATCCATGCCTGGGGGACAATTAGTTTTCAACCTGGACGGTGCAAAGATGTGACAGTCTAGGTTGAGAACCACTGGTGACTGAGTGGCTGCAAGAGCAGCATCGGTGACCGATGGTGATGTCATCGAGGGTAACCTCCGGTCTCAGATGTTCCATTCCCAGCCGGGCTGAAATGCTGTGACCTCGATGAGATCCCCACTAGTACCGTGAGAAAAACTCTCACGCTGCTAGCAGGGATCTCACCGAGGTCACCTCAGTTCAGCCCAGCTGAGAAAGAAACCTCAGTGACCATAGGTAACCTGTAAGGCCTCTTTTCACACTTCGTCTTTTTCCGTCACAATGCGTAATTTTGTGAAAAAAACGGATCCAGCAAATGTTTCTGTTGGGTGCCTTTTTTTCTTATAGACTTGTATTAGCGACGGATTGTGACTGATGGCCTTCCGTTTCATCCATCGTGTGCTGGATCCATCGTAAAATTGCTGTTCGTCGCGTGGAGACAACGCACATAGAAACTTTTTTGTGGACGTCAGAAAATCGCTCAGCGACAGTGACTGTCAAAAGCAGGAATCCAGCGACGGATGCCATCTTTTGAAACTGAACATGCGCGGAAGAATTTCCAGTCAGGGAAATTCTCTCTCGCGCTCTCTTTTTACTATTGATGCGGCCTATGCAGCATCAATAGTAAAAAGATATAATGTTAAAAATGATAAAAAATATAAAAAATCGTGATATTCTTACCTTCCGGCGTCCCCTGCAGCCTTCCTTGCTTGGCGTAGTTTGTGGTACCACGTAACTTTGGCAGAACCTTTAAGGTGTCAGGACAACAGTAACCCCGATAAGTGACCCCATTTTACAAATTACACCTCTTAATCAAATCATTGAGGGGAGTAATGAGCAATTGATACCACATGTTTTTTCACAACATTTTTTACCATTGAGTGGTGAAGAAAAAAAAAAAACATTTTTACCACAACAATGTTGTCTACTCCCAGATTTTACATTCTCACGAGGGAAGATTAATGGACAAGAATGACCATATAATTTATTACACAATTTCTCGTGAATAAACGTGGGAAGGAGCACTTAAAGATTTGGCCACCTAAGGATGCACCGAGCCCCTCTGCTTGGTTTGAAAAGAAATTATTTTTTATTTGGCGTCCCTTCACTCCGGTCACTCCTTGGAGCATTTTTAAGTGTGCCTGTACATTGATGCATTTTTTGTGACTTTTTGTGCCTAAAGTTGCAAAAACAGTGTAAGACAAGAAAAAAGTTAATTTTTGGCTGCACCAAATTACAGTGCGCCGTTTTGATTAATTTGTTGCCAAAAAAACAAATTTAAATTTGAAAAAATGCAAATGATGAATTTAGGCCCTTGTATTGTTTTACTGCAAATTTCTGTGGTATTAATGGGTTTCACCTTTGCTTGCCCCTAATCTGCAGTTAATGTGTGTGGTTCTTTCCACATAGGGGTTCTTGTTGTGCAGCAACACACTCTACACTCTACCCAAGATGGTGCACCATCACATTATGGGTGTCAGGTCTGAGCATTCCTACATGAACAGCTTCCTTGAAAGTGGATTGGTTGTCGTGGGCTAGTTGAATGGCCACCAAGATCTCCCGATCTGAACCCCTTAGACTTTTATCTTTGGGGTCATCTGAAAGCAATTGTTTATGCTGTGAAGATACGAGATGTGCAACATCTGAAACTGATACTGCAAGCCTGTGCTAGCATTTCTTCTGCGGTGTTGCTATCAGTGTGTGAAGAGTGGGAGAAGAGGGTTGCATTGACAATCCAAGACAATGGGCAGCACTTTGAACACATTTTATAAGTGGTCATAAACTTGTAAATAACTCATGAAAGAATAAAGTTATGTTAAAACCAAGCACACCATTCTTTTTTGTGTGTGAAATTCTCAATAAGTTTGTCACATGACCCTCTTCTCATTGAAAAAAATAAAGTTCGATCCAAAATGGCCGAATTCAAAATGGCCGCCATGGTCACCACCCATCTTGTAAAGTTTTCCCCCTCCCTTATATCTTAATGTGCCACAAACAGGAAGTTGATATCACCAACCATTCCCATTTTATTTAGGTGTATCCATATACAGTGCATTGCGAAAGTATTCAGCTCCCTGGAACTTTTCAACCTTTTCCCACATGTCATGCTTCAAACATAAAGATACCAAATATAAATTTTTGGTGAAGAATCAACAACAAATGGAACACAATTGTGAAGTTAAATGACATTTATTGGTTATTTTAAATTTTTGTGGAAAATGAGAAACTGAACAGTGGGGCATGCCATATTATTAGGCCCCTTTTTAACTTAACTTTGTTGCGCCACCTTTTGCTGTGATTACAGCTGCAAGTCGCTTGGGGTATGTCTCTCTGTTTTGTGTAGCGAGAGACAAATTCTTGCCCATTCTTCCTTGGCAATCAGCTCAAGCTAAGTGAGGTTTGATGGAGATCGTTTGTGAACAGCAGTTTTCAGCTCTTTCCACAGATTATCGATTGGATTGAGGTCTGGACTTTGACTTGGCCATTCTAACACCTGAATACATTTATTTGTGAACCATTCCATTGTAGATTTTGCTTTGTTTGGGATCATTCTTGTTGGAAGACAAATCTCCGTCTCAGGTCTAATGCAGACTCCAACAGGTTTTCTTCAAGAATCGTCCTGTATTTGGCTCTATCCATCTTCCCATCAATTTTAACTATCTTCCCTGTCCCTGGTGAAGAAAAGCAGGCCCAAACCATGATGCTGACACCACGTTTGACAGTGGGGATGGTGTGTTCAGGGGGATGAGCTATGTTGCCTTTACGCCAAACATATTGTTTGGCATTGTTGCAAAAAGTTTGATTCTGGTTTCATCTGACCAGGGCAGCGTCTTCCACATGATTGGTGTGTCTCCCAGGTGGCTTGTTACAAACTTTAAACGACACTTTTTATGGATATCTTTGAGAAATGGCTTTCTTCATGCCACTCTTCCATAAAGGCCAGATTTGT
Source organism: Ranitomeya imitator (assembly GCF_032444005.1). Classification (NCBI taxonomy): domain Eukaryota; kingdom Metazoa; phylum Chordata; class Amphibia; order Anura; family Dendrobatidae; genus Ranitomeya; species Ranitomeya imitator. The sequence continues at coordinate 171,735,586 of NC_091286.1, forward strand.
GCAGTGTACGACTGATTGTTGTCCTATGGACAGACTGTCCCACCTCGGCTGTAGATCTCTGCAGTTCATCCAGAGTGATCATGGGCCTCTTTGCTGCATCTCTGATCAGTCTTTTCCTTGTTTAAGATGAAAGTTTAGAGGAACTGCCGGGTCTTGGTAGATTTGCAGTGGTATGATACTCCTTCCATTTCAATATGATCGCTTACACAGTGCTCTTTGGGATGTTTAAAGTTTTGGAAATCATTTTGTATCCAAATCCGGCATTAAACTTCTTTACAACAGTATCACGGACCTGCCTGTTGTGTTCCTTTGTCTTCGTGATGCTCTCTGTGCTTCAAACAGAACCCTGAGATTATCACAAAGCAGGTGCATTTAGGCTATGTGCACATGTTGCCTTTTTTTGTGCGGTTCCGCAGCGTTTTTTGTGCGTTTATGCTGCGGTTTTCTTGCGGATTTGCTGCGTTTTTTATCCCTGCGGTTTTCTATAATGGAATGGGTGCAAAAACGCTGCAGATTCACAAAAAAAGTAGTGACATGCTACTTCTTTTAATCTGCAGCGTTTCCACAGCGGATTTTCCGCAAAGTGTACACAGTATTTTTTTTCTCATTGATTTACACTGTACTGTAAATCAATTGCGGATCTGCAGCATTTCTGCACTGCAAAAAACGCTGCGGATCCGCAGAGAATCCGCAACGTGTGCACATACCCTAATATGGATACTTGATTACACACAGGTGGATTATATTTATCATCATTAGGCTTTTAGGACAAAATTGGATCATTCGGAGATCCACAATGAACTTCTGGAGTGAGTTTGCTGCACTGAAAGTAAAGGGGCCGAATAATATTGCACGCCCCACTTTTCAGTTTTGGTATTTCCACAAAATTTTAAAATAAAATTTCGTTCAACTTCACAATTGTGTTCCACTTGTTGTTGATTCTTCACCCAAAATTTACATTTGGTATCTTTATCTTTGAAGCATGATGTGTGGGAAAAGGTTGAAAGGTTCTAGGAAGCCGAATACTTTTGCAAGGCACTGTAAATGGCCCACCCTGTAGAAAGGAGTGTTAATGGGGGTTGCCTTTTATCTCTGTTTTTGGATGCATAAGAATTTTTTAGGTTTTTTTTTTTTTTTTTGGGGGGGGGGGGGGGTTTCCAAAATAAGTTTTTGTGCTATATAGGTGGCTAATGCTAAGTTGTGGTTTTCTTCTCATAGGTCATCCTTCATGCTTGGATATGTCACCCGACCTGGTTGCTGTAATAAAGAAATATCCTTGGCAATGTATGGAGTGTAAAACATGTATTATATGTGGACAGCCTCACCATGAAGAGGAAATGATGTTCTGTGACCACTGTGACCGTGGCTACCATACTTTTTGTGTTGGTCTTGGTGCTCTTCCCTCAGGTATGTTTCTTTTTGTATTTTATATTTAACCCCTTTCTGTCATTGGACGTACTATTCCGTCCATGTGGGGTGGGCCTTACTTCCCAAGGACGGAATAGTACGTCCAGCGCGAACGGCCGCGCTCACGGGGGGAGCGCGGCCGGGTGTCAGCTGCCTATCGCAGCTGACATCCGGCACTATGTGCCAGGAGCGGTCACAGACCGTCCCCAGCACATTAACCCCTGGCACACCGCAATCAAACATGATCGCGGTGTGCCGGCGGTATAGGGAAGCATCGCGCAGGGAGGGGGCTTCCCTGAGACCCCCGCAGCAACGCGATGTGATTGCGTTGCCCTGAGGGTCTCCTACCTCCTTCCTCGCTGCAGGCCCCGGATCCAAGATGGCTGCGGCATCCGGGTCCTGCAGGGAGGGAGGTGGCTTACCAAGTGCCTGCTCAGAGCAGGCGCTTAGTAAGCCTGCAGTGCTCTAAGTCAGATCGCTGATCTGACAGAGTGCTGTGCAATCTGTCAGATCAACGATCTGTGATGTCCCCCCATGGGACAAAGTAAAAAAGTTATAAAAAAAATTTCCACGTGTAAAAAAATAAATAAATAAAAATAATACCTAAATAAAGAAAAAAAAATATTATTCCCATAAAAAAATTTCTTTATCTAAATAAAAAAACAAAAAACAAAAGTACACATATTTAGTATTGCCTCATCCGTAACGACCCAACCTATAAAACTGTCCCACTAGTTAACCACTTCAGTAAACACCGTAAAAAAAGAGGTAAAAAACAATTATACCGCTAAACAAAAAGTGGAATAACACGCGATCAAAAAGACAGATATAAATAACCATGGTACCGCTGAAAACATCATCTTGTCCCGCAAAAAACGCGCTGCCATACAGCATCATCAGCAAAAAAATAAAAAAGTTATAGTCCTCAGAATAAAGCGATGCAAAAATAATTTTTTTTTTCTATAAAATAAAGCGCCAAAACATAAAAAAATGATATAAATGAGGTATCGCTGTAATCGTACTGACCCGAAGAATAAAACTGCTTTATCAGTTTTACCAAACGCGGAACGGTATAAACGCCTCCCCCAAAAGAAATTCATGAATAGCTGGTTTTTGGTCATTCTGCCTCACAATAATCGGAATAAAAAGCGATCAAAAAATGTCACGTGCCCGAAAATGTTACCAATAAAAACGTCAACTCGTCCCGCAAAAAACAAGACCTCACATGACTCTGTGGACTCAAATATGAAAAAATTATAGCTCTCAAAATGTGGTAACGCTAAAAATATTTTTTGCAATAAAAAGCGTCTTTCAGTGTGTGACGGCTGCCAATCATAAAAATCCGCTAAAAAAACCCGCTATAAAAGTAAATCAAACCCCCCCTTCATCACCCCCCTAGTTAGGGAAAAATTAAAAAATTAAAAACATTTATTTATTTCCATTTTCCCATTAGGGTTAGGGCTAGGGTTAGGGTTGGAGCTAGGGTTAAGGCTACAGTTAGGGTTGGGGCTAAAGTTAGGGTTTGGATTACATTTACGGTTGGGATTAGGGTTAGGAGTGTGTCTGGGTTAGAGGTGTGATTAGGGTTAGGGGTGTGTTTGGATTAGGGTTTCAGTTAAAATTGGGGGGTTTCCACTGTTTAGACACATCAGGGGCTCTCCAAACGCGACTTGGCGTCCGATCTCAATTCCAGCCAATTCTGCGTTGAAAAAGTAAAACCGTGCTCCTTCCCTTCCGAGCTCTCCCGTGTGCCCAAACAGGGGTTTACCCCAACATATGGGGTATCAGCGTACTCAGGACAAATTGAAGAACAACTTTTGGGGTCCAATTTTTCTTGTTACCCTTGGGAAAATACAAAACTGGGGGCTAAAAAATAATTTTTGTGGAAAAACAAATTTTTTATTTTCACGGCTCTGCGTTATAAACTGTAGTGAAACACTTGGGGGTTCAAAGCTCTCACAACACATCTAGATAAGCTCCTTGGGTGGTCTAGTTTCCAATATGGGGTCACTTGTGGGGGGTTTCTACTGTTTAGGTACATTAGGGGCTCTGCAAACACAATGTGACCATATAATGAGAAGAAAAATGATGCAGCACTCACCCTTGCGCTTCTTCCAAGTGTGCTCTTTATTCAGCAAAACATACTATGCATAGTATGAACCGGCATACGCAGTGATCTGTGAGGGAGCGGGAGTGAGGAGAGACCGGACGACGGCCGTTTCGCGCTACGGCGCTTCTACGGGTTTCGCGCTACGGCCGTTTCGCGCTACGGCGCTTCTACGGGTTTCCTTCTGAAACAGATCGTTTAAGCGAATCTCCAATTGCGCTATAGTGAAGCTCTGTGCCGATCATCTTTCTGTTTCTTGGTATAACGAAGTTGTTCAAACACAATGTGACGCCTGCAGACCATTCCATCTAAGTCTGCATTCCAAATGGCGCTCCTTCCCTTCCGAGCCCTCCCATATGCCCAAACGGTGGTTCCCCCCCACATATGGGGTATCAGCGCACTCAGGACAAATTGGACAACAACTTTTGGGGTCCAATTTCTCCTGTTACCCTCGGGAAATACAAAACTGGGCGCTAAAAAATAATTTTTGTGGGAAAAAATTTTTGTTTTATTTTTACGGCTCTGCATTATAAACTTCTGTGAAGCACTTGGTGGGTCAAAGTGCTCACCACACCTCTAGATAAGTTCCTTAGGGGATCTTCTTTCCAAAATAGTGTCACTTGTGGGGGGTTTCAATGTTAGGCACATCAGTGGCTCTCCAAACGCAACATGGCGTCCCATCTCAATTCCAGTCAATATTGCATTGAAAATTCAAATGGCGCTCCTTCGCTTCCGAGCCCTGTCATGCGCCCAAACAGTGGTTTACCCCCACATATGGGGTATCTGCGTACTCAGGACAAATTGTAAAACAACTTTTGGGGTCCATTTTCTCCTGTTACCCTTGGTAAAATAAAACAAATTGGAACTGAAGTAACTTTTTTGTGAAAAAAAGTTAAATGTTCATTTTTATTTAAAGGGCCACTGTCACCCCACTCCAGCCGTTATAAACTAAGAGCCACCTTGTGCAGCAGTAATGCTGCATTCTAACAAGGTGGCTCTTTTAGTTTTAGGTTCAAGTATACCCCAAATAAAGCGTTTTTATACTTAGCCACAATTCCTGTCTCTAGCCAGGGATGCGGGTCCTCACTCCCCAGCTCTAACCGCTCTTCTGCCGTCACTCCAATCTTCCTGCGCTTTTGGCACCGCCCCCTCAGCGCTGTGTACGTTTCAAAACCGGCGCCTGCGCAGTGTACTGCGCCTGCGCAGTGTACTGCGCCGACGCAGTAAGCTCTGGCCGTCTGACGTCCCAGCCAGGCTTGCAGACGCTTTATTTGGGGTATACTTGAACCTGAAACTAAAAGAGCCACCTTGTTAGAATGCAGCATTTCTGCTGCACAAGGTGGCTCTTTTAGTTTATAACGGCTGGAGGGGGGTGACAGTGTCAGATTTTCTCTGTGGTCTCAGTTGCCGGGGGTTGCCGAGACCCCAGAGAACATGATTTGATCGCCGGTAATTAACAGTTTACCGGTGGCCGCAAAAAAAGCGATTTCCCATTTAATTTCTCTGTCCTCCGATGTGATTGCACCTCAGAGGACAAAGAAATGGGGTCCCCGATCTCCCCCCCCCCCCCCAATACTTACCTGTGTCCCCCAGTGCTCCTTGTGGCTCCCGATGGGTGCCGCCATCTTCCAGGAAAAAAATGGCAGGCGCAGTGTGCCCGCCGGCATCCGGCAGATATTTGGGGTCTCAGCTGCCGGGAGTAGCCGAGACTCCAAAGAACATGATCGGGGTCGGTTTTTACCGACCCAGTTTTGCGATCGCCAGTAATTAACCATTTACCGGCGACCTCTGATTTGATCGCACATCAGAAGTCAGAGAAATAGGGGGATTGGGGACCCTGTTATTCTTACCGGTGTCCCTGGGTCCTCCTGCGTTCCCTCCTGGCCGCCGGCTTCTTTCTCCTGTAAGAAAACGGCAGGCGCAGTGCTCCCGCCGTGATCTGTCGGCCGGCAGAGGGAGATTCTTCTTTGGTCGCTGTGAGATCCTATCATAGTGATCAAAATAGAAAAAAATAAATAACCTCCCCTTTATTTCCATTTTCCTATTAGGATTAGGGTTGGGGCTAAAGTTAGAGTTGGGATTAGGGTTAGTATTAGGGTTAGGTTTGGGATTACAGTTAAAGTTGGGGTTGGTATTAGGGTTAGGAGTGTATTGGGATTAGGGTTGAGATTATGATTAGGGGTGTAGTGGGCTTAGGGTTTTGATTTGGGTTGGGATTAATGTTAGGGGTGTTTTGGGGTTATGGTTGTGATTAGGGTTATGGATCGGGTTGGGATTAGGGTTAGGGGTGTGTTGGGGTTAGGGTTGGAGTTAGAATTGGGAGGTTTCCACTGTTTAGGTACATCAGGGGGTCTCCAAACGCGACAGCCAATTTTGCGTTCAAAAATTCAAATGGTGCTCCCTCCCTACTGAGCTCTGCCATGCGCCCAAACTGGTTTACCCCCACATATGGGGCTTTAGCATACTCAGGACTAATTGGACAACAACTTTTGGGGTCCATTTTTTCCTGTTACCCTTGCGAAAATAAAAAAAATTGGGGGCTAAAAAATCATTTTGAGGAAAAAATGATTTTTTATTTTCACGGCTCTGCGTCAAACTTCCGTGAAGCACTTGGGCGTTCAAAATGCTCAGCACATATCTAGGTAAGTTCCTTGGGGGGTCTAGTTTCCAAAATGTAGTCACTTGTGCGGGGTTTCTTCTGTTTAGGTTCATCAGGGGCTCTGCAAACGCAACATAACACCCGCAGACCATTCTATCAAAGTCTGCATTCCAAAATGGCGCTCCTTCCCTTCCGAGCTCTCCCATGTGCCCACACAGTGGTCCCCCCACATATGGGGTATTGGCGTACTCCGGATAAGTTGCACAATAAATTTTGGGGTCCAATTTTTCCGGTTACACTTGTGAAAATACAAATTTGGGGACGAAAAGAACATTTTTGTAGAAAAAATGTGATTTTTTATTTTTTTTATTTTCACGGCTCTACGTTATAAACTTCTTTGAAGCACCTGGGGGTTTAAAGTGCTCACCACCATCTAGGCAAGTTCCTTAAAAGGTCTAGTTTCCAAGATGGTGTCACTTGTGGGGGGTTTCCACTGTTTAGGCACATCAGGGGCTCTCCAAACACGACATGGCGTCCGATCTCAATTCCAGCCAATTCTGCATTGAAAAAGTCAAACTGTGGTCCTTCTCTTCCAAGCCCTGCTGTGCGCCCAAACAGTGGTTTGCCCCCACATATGGGGTATCGGCGTATTCAGGAGAAATTGCACACAAAATTTATGGTTCATTTTCTCTTTTTACACTTATGAAAATAAAATAAATCGGTTCTGAAGTAAAATGTTTGCAAACAAAAGTTAAATGTTCATTTCCAGGTCATCCACCTGACAGCACCACGGAGGTCATCCTTCTTATCCATAGTGTGACAGGAAACCACAAGAGTACAAAAGGACCCTCCCCCTACCACCCATTAGTGTTTTTTCTGTCCCACTGTGGATAAGAACGACGAGTGTAACGCCGGCAGGCTCCGTTCGGAGGGTGTGGATCGGAGGTTTCAGCCATTGTTACCCTTCCCACCTCAAGACCTCCGGATGCTGAAACCCGACACAGGGTCCCTCAGCTTACCCAGTGCAGCGCTGCTCCTGGGATAACCGGTCGCTTCCTCCTTAGGGGGGCTCTCGATTAGGCACACCGCCCGGGGTCTCCACTGTTTCATGTGGTCCCGGAGTGAAGTCTGGACAGCAGCGGCCATTACTGAGAACGCACTTCCAGGTTGCGGTCATCGGTGGGCGGGGCGACGTCTCCTCCGCACTACAGCTGTTTCCAGGGCATGTTGATGAGCGCGGCTGAAGCGCTCCAACGCTATGGATATAAGGTAAAGGGGATTTAGGGTGCGACGTCTCCGCTGAGTAGGGCGCATTCCGGGCATGGAGGATACCGCCAGATTGGAGACGGAGAGCCAAGTGCATGTGAGTACCCTGCGAAGGGATTATCACTTAATTCCCACCACCCACCCACCAGTGTGCAGCTTTCTAAGACAGAGTCACTTCTGTTTTATAGGGCACCTCTACTTCTACGGATAAAAAAAGAAGTTAAAAAGTCGGGGAAATATAGGAAGTGTCCTATTTGCTCTATAAGGTTGAAAGACTCATGGCAAAAAACCCTTTGTGAGACATATTATCAAAGAGGAGGTGCAGGCGTCAGTTTCTGGCCTTGTTGTTCCTCAGCCTACGCAGCCTGAAAGTCTATCTAGGAAAAGGATGAGAGATTCGGACTCCTCTTCTGAAGGAGCTTTGTCCGAGTCTGATCTGGAGGAGGATGAGTATAGAGATCCTCCAGAAAGAGGGAAGAGGTATTTATTCTCTTTTGTGGACACGGACGAGTTACTAGGTGCAGTAAGACGCACCATGCAGATTGAGGAACCTCCATTTTGTTCAGTTCAGGATGAAATGTTTTGGCAGGTTACGAACTCAGACCTCAAAAGTTTTCCCTGTGAACTCTCATATGCGTCTATGATTCTAGAAGAGTGGGAGGAGGTAGAGAAACGTCTGACTATTCCCAAAGACTTTAAACTTCGTCTTCCTTTTTATTCAGAAGAGGTTAAAGACTGGGAGGACATTCCCAAAATAGACATTCCTTTAGCCAGAGTGTCCAAGAGAACTGCCATTCCTTTTGAAGACTCTACTAACCTAAAGGAACCTATGGATAGGAAGGCAGATGGTCTCTTAAAAAGAACATGGGAGAGTTCAGGGGCTGTGATTCGTGCAAATATAGCGGCAACATAAGTGGCGCGATCTATGCACTTGTGGATAGATGATTTGGTAGATGAACTATCATCCAAAACCCCTAGAGAGACTATATTGAAATCCCTACCCCTTCTAAAAATGACAACAGATTTTCTTGCAGATGCCTCTGCAGAGTCAGTTATGTTCACGGCCAGGAGTCAATCCTTATCAAACACAGCCAGAAGAGCCATCTGGCTCAAAAACTGGTCGGGGGATATGTATTCTAAAAATAAGCTTTTCAGGTTCGACTTCGGGATACCACAGGAAATGATGCCACAGGAGTAGGGGGGCACCTAACCAGGTTCCTGGGTGGTTGGCATGACATTACCACAAGCCCGTGGGTCCTACAACTGATCTCTCAGGGATACAGAATAGAGTTCTCCTTGTCTCCCCCACAAAAGTTCCTAATATCCAGCTCCCACCTCGTCTCAACCTCTCCCATGTGGGTAGACATTCAGGATCTTGTAAAAACAGCTGCAATCATTCCAGTGCCTCCCCAAGAAATAGGACAAGGGTTTTATTTGAGTCTATTTTCCATAATAAAGCCCTCCGGAGAATCAAGGACAATCATAAATCTCAAACATCTAAACAAATGGGTAAAATACAAGTGATTCAAAATGGTCTATAAAATCCACGATTCCCCTCTAAGGGAAAGGAGTGGTAATGTGCACTCTAGATTTAAAGAGTGCATACTATCATGTCCCAATTTACCCAGGCCACCAGAAATATCTCAGGTTTGCAATAGAAAAAGAAGGCATGATCTTCCACTTTCAGTTTTGCTGCCTACCGTTCAGCCTAGCCTCAGCCCCAAGGGTCTTTACAAAAATTATGATAGAGGTAGTGGCCTACCTAAGGAATCAGGACATAATAGTTGTCCCTTATTTGGACGACTCCCTAGTAATAGCAGACATGGTAAATCAGCTCAGGACCGACTGTCAGTCTTTGATCTCCACACTGCAGAATTTTGGATGGATTGTAAATTGGTCAAAATCTGATCTAGATCTAAACAGAGAATAAAATTTCTCGGAGTCATACTAGACTCAAGTGTAAGAATGTCTTTTTTACCAGAAGGGAAATTATCCGGCATAATAAACAGAGTTCGTCAGTTCACGAAGAACAGAGTATCCATCAGGGAAGCCATGAAGGTCCTGGGGCTGATGACTGCCTGCATACCTTGCGTAAATTGGAGTCCATTTCACTGTCGACGTCTTCAGCAAGCGATTCTCGCTTCCTGGGACAGAAGACAGGGGTCATTGGACAAGGTGTTTCATCTGTCACCTTGAGTAAAGACCTCCTTACGCTGGTGGACAAATCCCAAAAATCTGCAAAAAGGAGTTGCTTGGATTCATTCGCCCGAAGTTGTAATTACCACGGACGCAAGCCAGCAAGGCTGGGGAGGACATATGCAGGAAAAGTATTACCAGGGTCTGTGGAGTCTGAAAGACAGCAGGGAGTCCTCGAATTACAGGGAGCTACTCGCAGTCTGGAAAGTTCTATCCTCTGCCCAGCCCTGGGTGAAAAACAAACATGTGAAAGTACTATCGGACAACACAACAGCAGTAGCTTTTCTTTGTCATCAAGGTGGTCCGAGACACTTGGCTCTGCAGGAGCTGGCAGAGCAAATCATCGAATGGGCAGAGAAGAGAGTACTCAGTTTCGGCAGTACATCTAGAAGGTACCAGAAACCAGATGGAGGACTTCCTAAGCAGGAAGACAGTCTTGTTGACCGAATGGGAATTAAACGACGAAGTATTCACAGACGTATGCCATCGTTGGGGAAATCCAGACATAGACCTCTTTGCAACCAGACAGAATGCAAAGGTCAACATCTTTTACTCACTGAACCCTCAAGAAAACCCGGCTGGGTTATATGCCTTTTCCCACTCATGGAGCAGAGGCCTGTTATACGCGTTCCCTCCTCTGGCGTTAGTACCGAAAATTCTCAAGAAAATTGTAGAAGACAAAGCCAGAGTTCTTCTTGTAGTACCGTTCTGGCCAAGGAGAAGTTGGTTCCCCTTATTAAAGATGTCAATGGAAAAACCCATTTTTCTTCCCCGGAGGAGAGACCTTCTTTATCAGGGACCTATTTTCCACCAGAATCTCTTCGATTGTCGGCCTGGATCCTGAACGCCAGGTTCTGAAAGCAAAAGGCTTGTCGGATGAAGTTATTTCCATACTACAAGCAAGTAAGAAGCCGGTAACTTCTTCCATCTATACTAAAATTTGGAAAAAATTCTGCAGCTATTGTGGAGAGGCGACTTTTAGTGTCTTCTACGACTCTACATTATTGTCCCATCCCTGGATAAGTCGGTTTTCCAGAGCGGTTGCGAGGTTAAAACCATTGATAAGTAAAACTGTCCCACCGTGGGACCTAAATTTAGTCCTTAAAGTACTGTGTAAACACCTGTATGATTTAGGGAGTGAACTAGATATTAGTAAATTGTCCCTAAAAACGGTTTTCCGTGTAGCCATCACTTCGGCGAAGAGACTGGGTGAGCTTCAGGCTCTTTCTATCCAGGATCCTTATTTCCAGGTCTTTAACGACAGGTTGGTTTTGAAACTTGATCCAGCCTTCCTCCCGAAAGTGATCTCAGAGTCAAATATGATTCTGGAGGTCATACTTCCTCTTTTTTCCAGTTGTCTAAAAATCAAAAAGAAACTTTCTACCATAACCTAGATGTTAGAGAAACAGTCCTTAAATATCTACAAGTGACTGGACCCTGGAGACAGGATAATCTTTTTGTTCAATTCAGAAGGTAGAAAAGCGTCTAAATCTACTATTGCAAGATGGATTAGATCCACAATTATTTCGGCCTATAAAGCTCAGGGAAAGAATCCCCCAGGCAGTATCAAAGCACATTCGTCTAGATCAATGGCAGCGGGGGAGGGGGAAAGCTTCAGCAGATCAAATTTGCAACGCCGCGTCCTGGTCTAATCTCAGTTCCTTTTCCAAATATTATAAACTAGATGTAATATCGACACAACTAGGGTTTAGCAGGAAGGTACTCCAGGCAGTAGTCCCACCCCAAGAACCAATCAACTTTGGTACTTCTCCATGGTGCTGTCAGGTGGATGACCTGGAAAACTGTAATTAGACCTACCGGTAATTGTATTTCCAGGAATCCATCCTAACAACACTATTAGTTTCCCTCCCTATGCTAAATCACTAAAAACTAATGTGATGTAACATTTGTATCTTGTTTTGTTATTTAACCCCTTCAAGTCGCGGCCCTTTTTCATTTTTGCGTTTTCATTTTTCACTTCCCTCCTTCCCAGAGCCATAACTTTTTTATTTTTCCGTCAATATGGTCATGTGAGGGCTTATTTTTTGCGGGACGAGTTGTACTTTTGAACGACACCATTGGTTTTACCGTGTCTTTTACTAAAAAACGGGAAAAAAATTCCAAGTGCGGTGAAATTGCAAAAAAAAAAGTGCAATCCCACACTTGTTGTTTGGCTTTTTTGCTAGGTAGGTTCATTAAATGGTAAAACTAACCTGCCATTGTGATTCTATAGGTCATCACGAGTTCATAGACATCTAGCATGTCTACGTTATTTTTTTATCCAAGTGGTGAAAAAAATTCAAAACTTTGCTTAAAAAAAAAAAAAAGTGCCATTTTCCGATACCCGAAGCGTCTCCATTTTTCGTGATCTGAGGTCGGGTGAGGGCTTATTTTTTGCGTGCCGAGCTGACGTTTTTAATGATACCATTTCGGTGCAGATGCGTTCTTTTGATCGCCCGTTATTGCATTTTAATGCAATGTCAGGGCGACCAAAAAACGTAATTCTGGCGTTTCGGATTTTTTTCTTGCTACGCTGTTTAGCGATCAGGTTATTGCTTTTTTTTTGATAGATCGGGCGATTCTGAACGTGGCGATACCAAATACGTGTAGGTTTTTTTTTTAATTGTTTTATTTAGGATGGGGCGAAAGGGGGGTGATTTAAACTTTTATATTTTTTATATTTTTTTCATATTTTTTAAAACATTTTTTTTTGCTTGTGCCATGCTTCAATAGCCTCCATAGGAGGCTATAAGCTGGCATAGCCTGATCGGCTCTGCTACATAGCAGCGATCATCAGATCGCTGCTATGTAGCTGAAATGCAGGTGTGCTGTGAGCGCCGACCACAGGGGGGCGCTCACAGCAGGCCTGCATCAGTAACCATAGAGGTCTTATGGACCTTTTGTACTCTCGTGGTTTCCTGTCCCACTATGGATAAGGACGACCTCCATGGTGCTGTCGGGATGGATTCCTGGAAATACAATCACCGGTAGGTCTAATTACCGTTTTTTTCCTTCCACATTGTTTCAGTTCCTGTGAAGCATGTAAAGGGTTAATAAACTTCTTGAATGTGGTTTTGAGCACCTTGAGGGGTGTAGTTTTTAGAATGGTGTCAAGTTTGGGTATTTTCTGTCATGTACACCTCTCAAAGTGACTTTAAATGTGAGATGGTCCCTAAAAAATGTGGTAATCAAACCCACTTTAAGAACATTTACAAGTGGGAGGGCTAGCTTCATAAGGGCTCACTCTTTTGATGAGTCTGAACATGAGTTGCTACTTATTTGTCTGATGTTGATGTCCAATGACCTCTGTAACACAACGAGCATTAATACAAAAAAGTACGCCTTTTCCTTCAGAGAAATAGTTTCTCAAATCACTTTCTTGGCTACCATACTTGCATACTAAGTCTTTGTAGAACAGACACCATCTTTAGAGCCTGGAACTTAGAAGCTCTCATTGTTTAGACAAGTCTAAATCATGGATAAGGTCGTTTAGATCTACTTGGGTAAGCAAGGTTCTGATGTACAACTTACTAACTTATTATGCATTTATACATTTGAAATCCAAATTTCCCAAAGTTAGTGATGTAGGATCACTTCTCACATTGCTATATGCTTTATCTTCAGTGTGAGGAGGGTCAGAGTCAGAACTGTCTCAAAATCTGATCATTTATGTACAGTAAGCTCTTCACAATGTAAGGCCTCATTGCCGATGGCAAATTGCTGTAATTAACTGTTTTAGATCTGATTCCTTTAATGTGCATTAAAAAGAAATAGCAATTTTTGAAATGGTCCTTTTGTTCCCTCCAAACAAAATCAAAATGGTATATGATGTGATCTATTTTTCCAGTAAGATGCCTAACTCAAGATAAACTGCGTATGTGCTGCCTAGTACCTTTTGAGTTCACCAACTTTACACCTGAAAAAAAGCTTATAACACTCCTTTTTACGTGTTTTTTTTTTTCTCTTCACCATACACAACAGAAATTGTTTGGAGGATTTAAACATTTTCTTGGCATTGTTGAAAAATGTATAACAACTAATGCGAAACGAGCAAAGCACTTTAGATCAACAGTTGAACAAACACTTGTGCTAACAGACTACTGACTCTCTGCTTAAGGTACCGTCACACTTAGCGACGCTGCAGCGATACCGACAACGATCCGGATCGCTGCAGCGTCGCTGTTTGGTCGCTGGAGAGCTGTAACACAGACAGCTCTCCAGCGACCAACGATGCTGGTATCCAGGGTAAACATCGGGTAACTAAGCGCAGGGCCGCGCTTAGTAACCCGATGTTTACCCTGGTTACCATCCTAAAAGTAAAAAAAAACAAACACTACATACTTACCTACAGCCGTCTGTCCTCCAGCGCTGTGCTCTGCACTCCTCCTGTACTGGCTGTGAGCACAGCGGCCGGAAAGCAGAGCGGTGACGTCACCGCTCTGCTTTCCGGCTGACCGACGCTCACAGCCAGAGCAGGAGGAGTGCAGAGCACAGCGCTGGGGACAGACAGCGGTAGGTAAGTATGTAGTGTTTGTTTTTTTTTACTTTTAGGATGGTAACCAGGGTAAACATCGGGTTACTAAGCGCGGCCCTGCACTTAGTTACCCGATGTTTACCCTGGTTACCAGTGAAGACATCGCTGAATCGGTGTCACACATGCCGATTCAGCGATGTCTGCGGGGAGTCCAGCGACCAAATAAAGTTCTGGACTTTCTTCCCCGACCAGCGACAGCACAGCAGGGGCCTGATCGCTGCTGCCTGTCACACTGGACGATATTGCTAGCCAGGACGCTGCAACGTCACGGATCGCTAGCGATATCGTCTAGTGTGACGGTACCTTTAGAAAAGATGCAATATGTGAACCTGCATAATCGTGTTACTTTCTATTCTAACGTAACAGAACACCTCATTTTTCTGACCATATACTTACTGGTTAGAATAATAAATAAATTAGCTAAACCAGCTAATGACAAACCATAAAAAAAACTACTAGACATTCAATGTTCTTGTGGGAAAAAAAAACATGTTTATCAATGTATCTATTCGTTTATGCAGGAGACTATAGAGGAAACGAAAAATCATACAGGAAACGCAGATGATTTTCTTCAGTTTGTACTTTACATTAGTGTGCAATCAGTTTTTATACATCTACATTAAAATATGCACACTATCGAATACAGTTTCCTGGGCATATAATATAAATATTTCCATAAATATCAATTGACAATTGGATGTTTAATGTGGGATCAGTTTTTTTTTTTATTTAATGCATCTGCATCTATGAACTTTAATAGGAAAGTCTCATCCGAGGCTCGGAAGACAGTGGCGCTTGCTGCGACATGTTCGAGTAGAGAGAAAAATCAATCTGAACAGTCCTATTGAATAACATGAGTCAGTGTGTGGTCCGTTAAACACATTGACTGCTGACATCATTATCCAGGGCAGCCCGCATGCAGCTAGATGGCCAATCAGCGACTATCTGCTGTAGACATTACTGAGACGCTAAGCCCATAGGATGCTAATATTATTCATATAATGCCACATAATTTTGATTCATTGGGGTACGTATGTATCAGTAGGCAGCGCTGAAAGAAAAAACTCAGCTACTCGTATGTAAGTGGGCAGTGGTCAATGTGTTAAAAAAATCTGATAGCACATGTGCAACTATAGTTGCAGACAATCATATGTGGAATTCTACTTGAATAAAAATCCATATTTTTCATTGTAGGTCGATGGATATGTGACTGTTGTCAGAATGTCCCAGCAACACCAAAGAAAGGAGCAAAAAGAGGCAAAAACAGTAAAGAAGGATAAACAAATGAATTCCTACATGCTGGATAATTGCACAAGCCTTTCAAAATGGTGCTAGAGAACAATTCTATTCTTGTGTGGTCTCTGAAAGATCACATATGTACCACTTTTTAACGTTTTTACACCAAATAAACTATTTTGAAAATGTACTCAATTTTCCTGGCATGCTAGGACTTGAAATGAATGCAACCGGGTATAGATTATTTTTTTTTAAATGAAAGAAAAACATACCTCATACCAATAGGTGTAAAATTAGAAGAACTTGGGTGCGTAGATGCCATTTAGCCTTCACACCGCTCTTACGAAATTCCAGGATTGTCACTATTCTTGGCAGATAATGATGCTTTAAAGTTTGATTGAGCTCATTGCACACCAGATCTAAAATCGTGACCATTTGTTTTTTATACCTTTTGACAATCGACACACATACATTAAGATGAAAATAGTTGCAAGTACTGAGTTTTATTTTTTATTTTCTTCCATTAAAAAATAACTTTAGCCAAAACCTCAAAAGCTGCTTAAAGCCCAGAATTCACCAACTGTGCTATAAATGTAATTTGTGGTTTAAGGTTTTAAAATGCCAATTGGGACCACTTTTTAACATAATGGATCATGCTGCTTGGAAATGACTGAAATGATTTTAAAATAACTAAAAATACTGTCACATTTTGAAGAGATTTGTGTTTTGTTTCCAAAGTGCATAGAGCTGTAATACCTACAAGCTGTCAAAGTCGCTGCACAGTGAAGTTTTCTAGGCTTATTCAACCTTGCTGTTTCAGTATTGCCTTTGGCCATGTTCACATGTTCAGTATTTATTTGGTCAGTTATTTACATCAGTATTTGCCAAATCCACTAATGGAACAATAAGAGGAAAAGTATAATAGAAACACATCACCACTTCTACATTTATCACCCACTCCTGGTTTTAATTAACAAATACTGATGTAAAATACTTAACCTGCGAACGTCGCCTTAAACTGTGTTCGGTGCTGGTTGCAAACTCAAATTTGCCAGAAGTCTTTACATGAAAACATTGGGACTCCTCTTGGGGAAGTAATGGTAGCTAATGATTGATTTTTTTTCTAAGCCATGTCCATGCAAAAAGTTGCCCCATTCTGATTTACATAAAGTACATTGTGAATGAAAAAAAAAATCCATACACAGGTAAACCAGAGACTTCTATTCAAGCAGGGAAAAAAATCCAGCAAGTGGTGAAGGTGACAAAAATTAACTTTTATTACTCATAAGTAAAACAAACCAACAAATGGCATCCAGCATTTAGACACTAGCAGAAAAAAACAGTGATCAACGCGTTTTGACTTTGTCTTATTCATGATCATGAATAAGACGAAAAGTCGAAACGCATTGATCACTGTTTTTTTCTGCTAGTGTGTCTAAATGCTGGATGCAATATGTGGATTTTTTTCCCTGCTTGGATTTTGTTGTGGCCGTCTCACCCTCATCTGTGCGAGGCGGCTGTGTGCAAACAGGAGGTCTAAAAAAAACAAAAAAGGGTCTGGTAAGCTGACTTTTTTTCTATTTTACTTAGAAACTTATATTGGTATTAAAGTCTGTATTACCACTCCAGAAAGTTCTAGTAGCTGTAGAATTATATTACCTATGAAGAGATCTATTTTGATCAATATTGGCACTGCCTGTACAAACATTAACATCCACTATGGCAGTTTAGCTAAAAGCATAACACTTGACATTCTGTTTAGATATTGCTATACTAGTGAGATTTAGGGTGGAGGTGTGCTGGCCCATAATTAATATTTCTTATAAACATGATAAATGGATGATTGCTAGCTCCTTTAATGCTCTTTTTGAGAATGTGGGTCCCAAATTTCCCTGTGTGATAGGTGGAGGTTGCAATGGCTGTTATTTTGCTCTGGCAGTAAGGTGAGTGCTTAATAGTCCTGCTTTTCACCATTTATACCACACCCTGTATTGGTAATGTGATATTATGCTCAAATTAACTCTTTAGAACATGGTTTACATTTTTTTACCTGATTCATGTAAAGTACAAAAAAAAAAAAAAAAGCTGCTGATGTGTATTTGATTTTTTGGACTTTGTCCTTTATTTATAGAGGATTCCATTTCTCATGTATAAATTTTTAATATTTTTTATAGAATTAAAATAGCACCTAGAAAAAATAGAATAGCACCTAGAAAAGTATCTCTAGAACAATCTTGAGAATTCCTATTAATATAGTCCGCAGCATAGATTCCTCTTCTTGAGATGCATCCTGGGGGGCTTGTTTTTGTGGTTTGTTACTTGCCTCGAGGTGTTCAGGGTCATAAGAAGCTTCGGCAAATGGATCCTCTCGAATAGTTCTATCATAATAAACTTTCAATTCAAATTCACTTTCAAGATAAAATGGATGCCCATAGATTCCGATTCCCACAGGGCGGCTGAAATGGTCTGGGACAATTAGTACATCCAGGCCACAAGTTGTAGATTGGAGCTCGTATTCATCAAAAGTGGGACTAAGGATTGAAGAAGAAACATAAATATCTGCATCACCTTTCAAGCTCTTCATCTTCAGTATTATCCTTCCTTCATGGTTAAGTCTCAGGTAACTGTAGTTTCCACCAAGTATCTGTCCCTGGACCACATGGAGGAGCATCCACTCATTTGGTATTTCATCATCTGTGAAACATTCAACGTAGGCTAAAGTACTCAATGCAAACAGTGTCAGAAGACTTTTTTCCAAGTGGCCCACCATCGCTCTATTGAACTTGATAGAAACAGATTAAAAGGAAATAAGGGGAAAAAAATTACTGTCTAGATTTATAGCTCCCAAAAATAACATCTATAATAACAAATAAAAACATATATGATTGATGCGTTATTAAACTGCCAGCACTGCGGGGAGAAAATTAACTAAAAGTTTCAGTCACAGGGATGGTGCCGGCGGATGTTCAGTTACTGATTTGAGTATACAGAGCAGCGACTAACTGTGACCCTGGCCGCGATGCAGAGCTAGTGTCAGTCAGGGCCGGGTGGTGCGATTACAGCAGCTGCGATTTATACTTAGCGGTGACTGAACCTGGAAAGCTGCAAGGGGAGAATAAAGTTAATTTTCTCCCAGCAGCGTTCAGCTAAGTGCAGGTGCTATAAAATGCTATTAACCTGCAGATTAACTCCATATTTGCAGGTTAATACAAGTTTCTCTAATGACAAGTTCCCTTTTAAGCTAAAACCAATTGCATTTATAATGCTATAGTGAAAGGATATGACAAATGTTTGATGCATGCAGGACCCAGATTAATTTTTTCCACTCTGAGGTAGGTAGTTGGTGCATAAAGTAAGAAATAAAATGTAGTTAAGGAAATAGCTGAGCAATTGTGGCCACATTCCTTTTTTATCTGCACAGATATGACAGTCACCTCTTTGGATCCATGATGGACCCCACATTTCTTCGATATAATTGGCATGTCATTACAACAATCATCCTAGTTTTCTATTTATTTATTTTTGCTGTCAGAGAAAATACTGAAATCACAGATTATGAATTTTGTCTACAAATAAACCACTAGGACCCATGTATCAAAACTAAAGCAAACAAAATCTGCTTGGCTTTGTAAAACAAATATCCGTAGTAGAGAGACACTAGTCTTTTCTGCAAATACCAAAATTCAAAATGCCATTTCACATGATAGTATATACTGTCGGGAAAATAAGTATTTGATATACTACCCATTTTGCAAGTTTTCCTACCTACAAAGAATGGAGAGGTCTGTAATTTTTATCGTAGGTACACTTTAACTGTGAGAAACAGAATCTAAATGTAAAAAAAAACAAAGTTACATTGTATGACTTTTACATAATTAATTTGTATTTTATTGTATGAAATAAGTATTCGATCACCTACTAACCAGCAAGAATTCTGGCTCTTACAGAGCGGCTAGTTTTTTTTTTTTAAGAAGCCCTCCAAGTCTGCACTCATTACCTGTATTAATTGCACCTATTTGAACTCGTTACATGTATAAAAAGACACATGTCCACACAATCAATCACACTCCAACCACTCCACCATGGCCAAGACCAAAAGAGCTGTTTTTAAAGACACAAGGGATAAAATTGTAGACCTGCAAAAGAATGGGATGGGCTACAGAACAATAGACAAGCCGCTTGCAGAAAAGGCAACAAATGTTGGCACAATTATTAGAAAATGGAAGAAACAAGATGACTGTCAATCTTCCTTGTTCTGGGGTTACATGCAAGATCTCGCCTCATGGGGTAAGGATGATTCTGAGAGGTCAGGAATCAGCCCAGAACTACATGGGAGGACCTGGTTAATGACCTAAACATTAGTTAGTAACACACTACGCCATCATAGTTTAAAATCCTGCTGGTCACACAAGGTCTCCCTGCTCACGCCAGCACATCTCCAGGCCCGTTTGAAGTTCAACAATGACTATCTGGATGATCCAGAGGAGAATGTCATGTGGTCAGATGAGACCAAAATAGATCTTTTTGGTGTCAACTCCACTCGCCATGTTTGGAGGAAGAAGGATGATGATTACAACTAAAAGAACACCATCCCAATCATTAAGGGGAAAACATTTTGCGGGGTACTTTTCTATAAAAGAGACAAGACGACTGCACGATATAGAAGGGAGAATGGAAGGGGGTCATGTATTGTGAGATTTTGACTAACTACCTCCTTCCCTCAGTAAGGGCATTAAAAATGGGCCATAGCTAAGTCTTCCAGCATTGCAATGACTCAAAACACAGCCAGCGAAACTAAGGAGTGGCTCCGTAAGAAGCATTTCAAGGTCCTGAAGTGGCCTAGCCAGTCTCCAGACTTTAACCCAATAGAAAATATTTGGAGGGAGCTGAAACTCAATGTTGCCCAGCGACAGCCCCGAAACATGAAAGATCTGGAGAAGATCTGAATGGAGAAGTGGGCCAAAAACAAAGGTTTCTGTACCAAATATTAAGTTCTGTTTTATACTGTATAAAATACTTATTTCATGAAAAAAAAAGCAAAATTCATTAAAGGGACTCTGTCACCTGAATTTGGAGGGAACAATTTTCAGCCATAGAGGCGGGGTTTTCAGGTGTTTGATTCACCCTTTTCTTACCCGCTGGCTGCAATATTGGATTGAAGTTCATTCTCTGTCCTCCATAGTACATGCCTGCACAAGGCAATCTTGCCTTGCGCAGGCGTGTACTATGGAGGTCAGAGAATGAATGTCAGTACATGAACAGTGATAACACTGTTTTACATCAAAATAAACAGTTGAACTTAACCCATTTCCGACTTTGTAATAATACGACAATGTCGGACACCCTCCCTTTGATGTGGGCTCCGGCATGAGCCCACATCTTTCCCGGCACATGTCAGCTGTTTTGAACTATAAACATAAGGATGAATGACCTTGGAGAGATCAAAACATCCAACACCGCAGAGACACCATCACGTGTTTCTCAACGCAGTGATCCAGAACACTGCTCCCTTCCCTTATGTGGGAAATATGCAAATGCATGTAGAAAAGCCGGAGACACCATCACGTGTTTCTCAACGCAAGCAATAAATAGCCAGGTCTTTCACCGGGAAGGAACAACCACGGGAAGGGCAGCATCCAAAAAGGAAAACCACCTATGCCAAAACATGGTATCCATCTACAGATGGCTGTTTCGGGGTATTTGCCCCTCATCAGTGTGGAGTAGGAAACTGGCTATTAGGCCGGCCTCACACTGGCATGTTTTACGGACATAGGAGGGGTGCTGAAAATACGGATTGCATACGGTACAATGCTTCTCTATGCCCCAGCTCCTATCAGCCCTATTTTACTGATCCGTATTATACGGTCTTCTACTGCCGTAGAAAAACGCAGCATGCTGCGTTTGTCACCGTATTACGCAAAAAATATGCCAATGAAAGTCTATGGGGCCAGAAAAATACGGATTACACACAGACCAACAGTGTGACCTGCGAGAAATATGCAGCGACAAAACCATCTCATATCCCTTTTTTTTTTGCATATTCCACACTACTAATGTTAGTAGTGTGTATGTGCAAAATTTGGGCGCTCTAGCTATTAAATTTAAGGGTTAAATCGCAGAAAAAATTGGTTTGGGCTCCCGCGCAATTTTCTCCGCCAAAATGGTAAAGCCAGTGACTGAGGGCAGATATTAATAGCCTGGAGAGGGTCCATGGTTATTGCCCCCCCCCTCCCCCCCCCGGGCTAAAAACATCTGCCCCCAGCCACCCCAGAAAAGGCACATCTGGAAGATGCGCCTATTCTGGCACTTGGCCACTCTCTTCCCATTCCCGTGTAGAGGTGGGATATGGGGTAATGAAGGGTTAATGTCACCTTGCTATTGTAAGGTGACATTAAGCCAGATTAATAATGGAGAGGCGTCAATTATGACACCTATCCATTATTAATCCAATGGTATGAAATGGTTAAAAAACACACATTATTACAAAGTATTTTAATGAAATAAATACACAGGGTTTTGTAATATTTTATTATACTGGTAATCCACCTGAATACCCTCGTTCTGTAAAAAAAACAACAATATCCCATACCTTCCGATCAGTCTCGTCCCACGATGTAAATCCATCTGAAGGGGTTAACTAATTTTACAAGCAGAAGCCTGCTAATGCAGCTGTGCTCCTGCCTGTAAAACCCGGGGAATGAATGGAATGTAGGTCATTGACCTGTAGTTACCTTCAGTCGCAGTGATGCGCCCTCTGCTGGATGTCCTCATATGAACTCGAGCATGGGAAAATATTCTGAAAAGTTCCCAGGCTCGAGTTCATATGAGGACATCCAGCAGAGGGCGCCTCACCGCGACAAGGTAACTACAGGTCATTGACCTACATTCCATTCATTCCCCAGGTGTTTACAGGCAGGAGCACAGCTGCATTAGCAGGCTTCTGCTTGTAAAATTAGTTAACCCCTTCAGATGGATTTACAGCGTGGGACGAGACTGATCATCGGAAGGTATGGGATATTGTTGCTTTTTTATTTTACCTTTTTTACAGAACGAGGGTCTTCAGGTGGATTACCAGTATAATAAAATATTACAAAACCCTGTGTATTTATTTAATTAAAATACTTTGTAATAATGTGTGTGTGTGTGTTTTTTAACCATTTCATACTATTGGATTAATAATGGATAGGTGTCATAATTGACACCTCTCCATTATTAATCTGGCTTAATGTTACCTTACAATAGCAAGGTGACATTAACCCTTCATTACGCCATATCCCACCACTACGCGGGAATGGGAAGAGAGTGGCCAAGTGCCAGAATAGGCGCATCTTCAAGATGTGCCTTTTCTAGGGTGACTGGGGGCAGATGTTTTTAGCCAGTGGTGGGGGGGGGGGAACCATGGACCCTCTCCAGGCTATTAATATCTGCCCTCAGTCACTGGCTTTACCATTCTGGCGGAGAAAATTGCAAGGGAGCCCACGCCAATTTTTTCCGCGATTTAACCCTTTAAGAGCGCCCAAATTTTGCACATACACACTACTAACATTAGTGTGGAATATGCAAAATAAAAAAAAGGGATATGAGATGGTTTACTGTATGCAAACCATGTCTCATATCATGTCTGTTTTGGGAAGGAGATAGCTTAAAAGCCGGTAATTCAATTGCCGGCTTTTCCTATCTAGCGCTGTATGAAATATTAATATATATACATATATGTGTCTCATTGATTGATATATACAGTTATGGCCAAAAGTATTGACACCCCAGCAATTCTGTCAGATAACTCATTTTCTTCCTGAATATGATTGCAAACACAAATTCTTTGGTATTATCATCATCATTTAATTTGTCTTAAATGAAAAAACACAAAAAATTGTCCAAAAGCCAAATTGGATATAATTCCACACCAAACATAAAAAAGGGGGTGGACAAAAGTATTGGCACTGTTTGAAAAATCATGTGATGCTTCTCTAATTTGTGTAATTAACAGCACCTGTAACTTACCTGTGGCACCTAACACAGGTAACTTTCTGAGGATTTGAGAAACCAAATTGTGAGGAAGCATGAGCAATCTCAAGGCTACAAGTCCATCTCCAAAGACCTGAATGTTCCTGTGTCTACCGTGCGCAGTGTCATCGAGAAGTTTAAAGCCCATGGCACTGTGGCTAACCTCCCTAGATGTGGACGGAAAAGAAAAATTGACAAGAGATTTCAACGCAAGATTGTGCGGATGTTGGATAAAGAACCTCGACTAACATCCAAACAAGTTCAAGCTGCCCTGCAGTCCAAGAGTACAACAGTGTCAACCCGAACTATCCGTCGGCGTCTGAATGAAAAGGGACTGTATGGTAGGAGACCCAGGAAGACCCCACTTCTTACCCCGAGACATAAAAAAGCCAGGCTGGATTTTGCCAAAACTTACCTGAAAAAGCCTAAAACGTTTTTGAAGAATGTTCTCTGGTCAGATGAGACAAAAGTAGAGCTTTTTGGGCAAAGGCATCAACATAGAGTTTACAGAAGAAAAAAAGAGGCATTCAAAGAAAAGAACACGGTCCCTCCAGTCAAACATGGCGGAGGTTCCCTGATGTTTTGGGGTTGCTTTGCTGCCTCTAGCACTGGACTGCTTGACCGTGTGCATGGCATTATGAAGTCTGAAGACTACCAACAAATTTTGCAGCATAATGTAGGGCCCAGTGTGAGAAAGCTGGGTCTCCCTCAGAGGTCATGGGTCTTCCAGCAGGACAATGACCCAAAACACACTTCAAAAAGCACTAGAAAATGGTTTGAGAGAAAGCACTGGAGACTTCTAAGGTGGCCAGCAATGAGTCCAGACCTGAACACCTGTGGAGAGATCTAAAAATGGCAGTTTGGAGAAGGCACCCTTCAAATGTCAGGGACCTGGAGCAGTTTGCCAAAGAAGAATGGTCTAAAATTCCAGCAGAGCATTGTAAGAAACTCATTGATGGTTACCTGAAGCAGTTGGTCGCAGTTATTTTGGCTAAAGGTTGTGCAACCAAGTATTAGGCTGAGGGTGCCAATACTTTTGTCTGACCCATTTTTGGAGTTTTGTGTGAAATGATCAATGTTTTGCTTCATTCTCTTGTGTTTTTTTCATTTACAACAAATTAAATGAAGATAATAATACAAAAGAATTTGTGTTTGCAATCATTTTCAGGAAGAAAATGAGTATTATCTGACAGAATTGCAGGGGTGTCAATACTTTTGGCCATGACTGTGTGTGTATATATATATATATATATATATATATATATATATATATATATATATATATATATATACATATATACATACATCAATTAGTATATATGTTTTTATGATTTTTTTGAGCACATGGATCCATTGTCTGTCCGTATGTCTGTTTTGCAAGCCTGCGAGAAAATCTCGCAGTACGGATGCCATACGGATTACATACGGAGGATGCCATGCGCAAAATACGCTGACACACCCTGCCTACGGAGTACTTACGGATCACCATTTTTTGAATTTTGTGGCGTATTACGGCCGTAAAATACGGATCGTATTTTTATACGCTGAGTGTGAGGCCGGCCTTAGGCGCAGTGCCTAGTAAAAGGACTATAAACATAAGGATGAATGACCTCAGGGAGATCAAAACATCAACACCGCGGAGACACCATCACGTGTTTCTCAATGCAGTGATCCAGAACACTGCTCCCATCCCTTATGGGAAATATGCAAATGCATGTCGAAAAGCCGCGGAGACACCATCACGTGTTTCTCAACGCCAGCAATAACTGACATGTGCCCGAAACAGCTGCGGATGGAATCGCGATCCACCCCGGCTATTAACTTGTTAAATGCCACTGTCAAACTCTAGGAGCGACATATAACACAAGCTTCCTGCCAGTGCGCCGGAAATCCAACCATCGGTGACCCCGTCACGTGATCGAAGGTCACCAATGGGTTGGCATGACAACCAGAGGTCTCCTGCAGACCTCTATGGTTGTCACTGCCTGATTGATGCGAGTGCCGCTCGGTGGTCGGTGCTTATAGCAAGGGAGTAATTCTGCTACATACAGGTGATCTGATTATCGCCTGTATGGAGAAGAGCCGATCAGGTTATGGAAGCTTCTAGTCTTCCATGGAGACTATTGAAACAAGGCAAAAGTAAAAAATAAATAAATGTAAAAATTTAAAAGTTCAAATAACCCTCCTTTCGCCTCATTCAAAATAAAAAAAAAATACATATTTGGTATCGCCGAGTTCAGAATTGCCCAATCAATAAAAAAAAATTAATCTGATCGCTAAACGGCATAGCAAGAAAAAACTCAAAACGCCAGAATTACTTTTTTTTTGTTGCCGCAACATTTCATTAAAATGCAAAAATTGGCGATGAA
This sequence comes from Ranitomeya imitator, assembly GCF_032444005.1. Lineage (NCBI taxonomy): Eukaryota > Metazoa > Chordata > Amphibia > Anura > Dendrobatidae > Ranitomeya > Ranitomeya imitator. The sequence goes on from NC_091286.1 coordinate 171,761,307, forward strand.
AAGATCGTATCTGCACCAAAATGGTATAGTTTAAAACGTCAGCTCGGCGAGCAAAAAATAAGCCCTCATCCAACCCAAGATCACAAAAAATGGAGATACTACGGGTATCGGAAAGTTGCGCAAATTATTTTAAACAAATCTTGGATTTTTTTTTTTCACCACTTAGATAAAAAAGAACCTAGACATATTTGGTGTCTATGAACTCATAATGGCAGGTCAGTTTTAGCATTTAGTGAACATAGTAAAAAAGCAACTGTGAGACTGCACATTTTTGCAATTAAACTGCACTTGAATTTTTTTTACTGTTTTCCAGTACATGATATGTTAAAACCCATGGTGTTGTTCAAAAGCACAACTTATACCACAAACAACAAGTATTCAAATGGCCATTTTGACCGAAAAATAAAAAATTTATGGCTCTGGGAAGAAGGGAAGCAAAAATTGAAAACGCAAAAACGAAAATACCTCCAGTTATGAAGGAGTTTAGTAGTTACTTTCTCCTCTACACTGTGTGCAGAATTATTAGGCAAGTTGTATTTTAGAGTATTATTTTTATTATTGATCAACAACTATGGTCTCAATCAACCCAAAAGACTCAAATATCAAAGCTTAAGATTTTTGGAAGTTGGAGTGTTTTTTTTTTTTTTTTTTTTAGATCTTAGGAGGGTATCTGTTCGTGCAGGTAACTTACTGTACAGAATTATTAGGCAACTTAATAAAAACCAAATATATTCCAATCTCGTTTGTTTATTTTCACCAGGTAAACCAATATAACTGCACAAAATTTAGAAATAAACATTTCTGACATGCAAAAACAAACCCCCAAAAAATTAGTGACCAATATAGCCACCTTTCTTTATGAGAACACTCAACGGCCTTCCATCCATAGATTTAGTCGCTTGATCTGTTTACGATCAACACTGCGTACAACAGCCACCACAGCCTTCCAGACACTGTTCCAAGAGGTGTACTGTTTTCCCTCCCTGTAGATCTAACATTTTATGAGGGTCCACAGGTTCTCTATGGGGTTCAGATCAGGTGAACAAGGTGGCCATGTCATTATTTTTTCTTCTTTGAGACCTTTACTGGCCAGCCACACTGTGGAGTAGTTAGAGGCATGTGATGGAGCATTGTCCTGCATGAAAATCATGTTTTTCTTGAACGATACCGACTTCTTCCTGTACCACTGCTTGAAGAAGTCGCCTTCCAGAAACTGGCAGTAGGTCTGGGAGTTGAGCTTCACTCCATCCTCAACCCGAAAAGGTCCCACAAGTTCATCTTTGATACCAGCCCATACCAGTACCCCACCTCCACCTTGCTGGCGTCTGAGTCAGAGTGGAGCTCTCTGCCCTTTACTGATCCAGCCTCTGGCCCATCAAGAGTCACTCATTTTATCAGTCCATAAAACCTTTGAAAAGTCATTGTTAAGATAAAACGTCAAGACTGGGTCAAGAAATATCTTATGTTTCTTGTTCAAAGGTGGTCATTTTTCAGCCTTCCTTACCTTGGCCACGTCCCTGAGTATCGCACACCTTGTGTTTTTGTTACGCCAGTAACGTTGCAGCTCTGAAATATGGCAAAACTGGTGGCAAATGGCATCTTGACGCTTGATTTTCCTCAATTCATGGACAGTTATTTTGCGCCTTTTTTGCCCAACACGCTTCTTGCGACCCTGTTGGCTTTTCCCATGAAACGCTTGATTGTTCGGTGATCACGCTTCAAAAGTTTGGCAATTTCAAGACTGCTGCATCCCTCTGCAAGACATCTCACAATTTTGGACTTTTCAGAGCCCGTCAAATCTCTCTTCTGACCCATTTTGCCAAAGGAAAGGAAGTTGCCTAATAATTAAGCACACCTTAGATAGGGTTTTGATGTCATTAGACAACACCCCTCCTCATTACAGAGATGCACATCACCTGATTTATTTAATTGGTAGTTTGCTCTCAAGCCTGAACCGCTTGGAGGACAACTTGTATAAAAAGTATCATGTGATCAAAATACAACTTGCCTAATAATTCTGCAAACAGTGTAGATCTTGAAAATGAGTTATGACTGGGGATGAGCAGACCAGTTGCAGTTTGGGTCCTGGTACCCAATCCAAACTTTATTCCAAAGTTTGGTTACCACAACTGTACCGGAACTTTAACCAGAATCCAAACACCATTGAAAGCAACGGTGACCCAGATTTTTTAACTAGAAAATGTCTCTCTGCAACAGACTTCGGGGCAAAGTCGATGTTCGGCATTTAGCGTCGCTCATTTCACTTCGGGTTCAAATGTCTCCACTTACGACACCTTTCATGCAGTCTTATAGAAAAATTGCATATATTATTTCATCATTATTATTGCATTGTTAGTAGCTTGTCTATTACATAGTCTATTGAACCTTTAGTATTCTATAATTTGTGACCAATCAAAAAAACGCCAACTCTACTTCGATGACTTAGTTCTAATTACAGTTGCATCACCTACTATTATAAATGCTCTCTATGTAAGATATACAGTTTTAGGATTTCTTTGCTTAGTTTCTTAGCATATTGACATGTTTCTATAGGTTGTTTTTTTCAGATATACCTCATCCTTGCATTAACAATACGGATCATTTTTTCTACGTATGCGGAAGTCACTTTTGTGTCAAAGGTGAAAAGACTACCATGATGAAGAAAGTCTACTACTTGTTTTTTGGCTGAGGAATAGGAGATCCGGACAAGAGTTGGGTTTTACCCATATGCTGAAATAGATGTACAGCACATCTTACCCTGTGGTTGCATGGGAAGAGGCAATTTCTTGCAGTGCTAATGATCTGGATAGAGCCATTTGCTATTTCTGCATGGTGCCCCATTAGGAAAGGTGTTTGAAGGAGAGGAAGTGGACTTTACTATATATAAAACAAATCATTCATCTGCAATACGCCCAGTAGTACATACAGAAGAACTGCTGGATCCAAAAGCACCAGAAACATTTTCAGTCAAGTCTGGTAAGGAAGAGGGCACTTGGTGTCATGAAGCATCTTTCTCTCACAACCCAGAGTTTGTCAGCAACCTCAACTAAACCACAACTTATAACACAAAGTCAACTGAATGATCTTGTTAAAAGTTTGGATCTGCCCAAGGGTAAGAGCTCTTGGGTTCCAGGCTACAGCAGTGGAATCTTATAGCAGGTGATGTTCGGATTTCTAACCGTGATAAAGATCTTGTCCAATACTTGCTCATAAAGGGCGATCCTGTGGCATGCAACAACATCAACAGTTTAATTGAAGCTCTGAAGATGACTTGAAATCCAATGGGGAATGGATGCTCCTCATTGATTAGTCCAAAATAAGCCCAAAAGCAGTCTGGCTGCATAATTGCAATGCGCTACCTTCAATCACAGTTAATTATGCAGTCCACATTGTTGGCAGATAAGCAACAGATGCAGACGTATTTGTATGCAGGAGTAGTTTACACTTTTCTGACAGATGGCAATGTTGTTACTGTTATATGCTTAGTTGAAAGTAATGCATATACTTGTACTTTGTTTTCACTTTCTCTCCGGTTAAAGGTCCTTTAGACTTCCTGTTATGCTGTATTAAGAAGCTGATGCATGTACCTCATATTCTGTGTAGATAAAAGTTGAATTACCCCATATAATCTACTTTCACAAGTTTCTTCTGTGACCAAACTATGCAACAAGTTATGGGCCCAGCATAGAAGACAAAAAGGACTTGCTGAATGCAAAAGAATACTTCAGACCAGTTCTCTCCAAACAAGTAAGGGTACCGTCACACTATAACATTTCGATCGCTACGACGGTACGATTCGTGACGTTCCAGCGATATCGTTACGATATCGCTGTGTCTGACACGCAGCAGCGATCAGGGATCCTGCTGAGAATCGTACGTCGTAGCAGATCGTTTAGAACTTTCTTTTATCGCTGGATCTCCCGCTGTCATCGCTAGATCGGTGTGTGTGACACCGATCTAGCGATGCGATCCAGCGATGCGTTCGCTTGTAACCAGGGTAAACATCGGGTAACTAAGCGCAGGACCGCGCTTAGTTACCCGATGTTTACCCTGGTTACAAGCGTTAAACTAAAAAAAAACAAACAGCACATACTTACATTCTGGTGTCCGTCAGGTCCCTTGCCGTCTGCTTCCCGCACTGTGACTGCCGGCCGTAAAGTGAAAGCAGAGCACAGCGGCTGTGCTTTCACTTTCACTTTACGGCCGGCAGTCACTGAGTGCGAGAAGCAGACTGCAAGGGACCTGACGGACACCAGAATGTAAGTATGTGCTGTTTGTTTTTTTTTAGTTTAACGCTTGTAACCAGGGTAAACATCGGGTAACTAAGCGCGGTCCTGCGCTTAGTTACCCGATGTTTACCCTGGTTACCCAGGGACCTCGGCATCGTTGGTCGCTGGAGAGCTGTCTGTGTGACAGCTCCCCAGCGACCACACTACGATTTACCTACGATCACGGCCAGGTCATATCGCTGGTCGTGATCGTAGGTAAATCGTATAGTGTGACGGTACCCTAAGACAAATAAGTTAAAGATGAGCAGCAGTTCAGACCTGAGACTCACAGTGGATAAGCTGAACAATGAGAACTATCAGTTATGTAAGATTAAAGTGGAGATGTTATTGTCTAAAGATGATTTATGGGAGGTAATCACTTCAGACAGACCCAATGATAATCCGATATTGGATAAGAAAAAACAGACAAGCAAGATCTGCTATCAGCTTATTAGTGGATGATGATCAATTAATCCACATAAGGAATGAGAATACAGCAAAGGGAAAGTGGGCATTGATCTACATGAAAGATCCAGCTTAAATCACAAACTACTCCTGCTAACAAAACTTTACAAGATGAGATTAAGTGCAAGCATAGAAATGCAGACGCATATATAGTTCATGATGGAGGTTGTAAGGCTAGGTTCCCATTGCGTTAATGGGACCGCGCTAACGGACAGCGTTGCACGGCGAAATTAACGCTGTGCAACGCGTCCGTTAGTGCGCCCATTAACAGCAATGGGGACGCGCATTACTAGCGCGTGCCATTTTCGTCACGCGCTAGCGATGTGCTGGTGTTTTGTGGCGCGACCGAGATCCGTTCCCCGCTCTCGCAGATCGGAGACGTTAAACGCGACCCCTTTACAACACATTGCATTAGCGCAATCCGCTAGCTCTAGGCGCTAAACGGATTGTACAAACGCAATCTGAACCTAACCTAACAGCTGAGATCAGATGGTGAAGACATTAAGGAAAGCCATATAGCAGCAATATTATTGTGAAGTTTACCAGATTCATACACTGCTCTGATAAATGCACTAGAGACAAGACCTGAAGCATACAGTACACTAGAGTTTGTAAAGACCTGACTTTTAGATGAATATCATAGAAGGAAAGAGCAAACAAACGATTCCACTGAAAGGGATAGTAAAAATGCTCTTAAAGCGACAGACAAGAAGCCCCATAATACAGAGACAAAATAATGTTTCAGATGTAAGAAAAAGGGACATTTGAAGAAAGACTTTACTATATGGAAAGCAGAACAGAAATGACAACAAAATGAGAACAAACAAAATAAAAAGCACAATTTCTAACACACATGCAGATCACTGGAATGGTACATTTTAAAGTAACTGATAGTCATCTTCAGGCTGGTTTATTGACCCAGGAGCAACAAGTCACATGACTAGTGATAAAAGCTTCTTTACTGAACTTGATGAAAATAAGGAAATAATTTATCTTGCAGATGAGAGTGAAATAACCGCTTAAGTTATTGGACAAGGAATGCTAATCTGTCTTGATAGATTTGGGCATTATTCAAAATTCCTAGTAAAGGATGTGTTATATGTTCCAGTACTAGAAGGAGGATTGTTATCCGTAAAGCGTCTGACTGCCAAAGGGCTTAAGGCCCCGTCACACATAGCGAGATCGCTAGCGAGATCGCTGCTGAGTCACAAGTTTTGTGACGCAACAGCGATCTCAGTAGCGATCTCGCTATGTGTGACACGTACCAGCGATCAGGCCCCTGCTGTGAGATCGCTGGTCGTGTCGGAATGGCCTGGGCCATTTTTTGATCGTTGAGGTCCCGCTGACATCGCTGAATCGGCGTGTGTGACGCCGATTCAGCGATGTCTTCGCTGGTAACCAGGGTAAACATCGGGTAACTAAGCGCAGGGCCGCGCTTAGTAACCCGATGTTTACCCTGGTTACCATCGTTAAAGTAAAAAAAAAAAAAACGCTACATACTTACCTACCGCTGTCTGTCCCCGGCGCTCTGCTTCTCTGATCTGGCTGTGAGCGCCGGGCAGCCGGAAAGCAGAGCGGTGACGTCACCGCTCTGCTTTCCGGCCGCTGTGCTCACAGTCAGACCAGAGAAGCAGAGCGCCGAGGACAGACAGCTGTAGGTAAGTATGTAACGTTTGTTTTTTTTTACTTTGATGGTAACCAGGGTAAACATCGGGTTACTAAGCGTGGCCCTGCGCTTAGTTACCCGATGTTTACCCTGGTTACCGGGGACCTCGGGATCGTTGGTCGCTGGAGAGCTGTCTGTGTGACAGCTCTCCAGCGATCAAACAGCGACGCTGCAGCGATCCGGATCGTTGTCGGTATCGCTGCAGCGTCGCTATGTGTGACGGGGCCTTTACTGTAAAATTCAAAGATACAGGTCTCAACTGGCAGCTTCATTAAATAGTACAGGTAAAACGTCAGTGTCAATGTCTACAGTGAAGAGGCGACTCCGGGATGCTGGCCTTCAGGGCAGAGTGGCAAAGAAAAAGCCATATCTGAGACTAGCTAGCTAATAAAATAAAAGATTAATATGGGCAAAAGAACACAGACATTGGACAGAGGAAGATTGGAAAAAATTGTTACAGACAGACGAATCCAAGTTTGAGGTGTTTGGATCACACAGAAGAACATTTGTGAGACGCAGAACTAAAAAGATGCTGGAAGAGTGCCTGACGCCATCTTTCAAGCATGGTGGAGGTAAAGTGATGGTCTGGGGTTGCTTTGGTGCTGGTAAAAAGTGGGAGATTTGTACAACGTAAAAGGGATATTGAATAAGGAAGGTTATCACTCCATTTTGCAACGCCATGCCATTACCTGTGGACAGCGCTTGATTGGAGCCAGTCTTCATCCTACAACAGTACAATGACCCAAAGCACACCTCCAAATCATGCAAGAACTATTTAGGGAAAAAGCAGGCAGCTGGTATTCTATCTGTAATGGAGTGGCCAGCGCAGTCACCAGATCTCAACCCCAACCCTGTTGTAGGAGCAGCTTGACCGTGAAAAAAGTGCCCATCAAGCCAAACCAACTTCTGGGAGGGGCTTCTGGAAGCATGGGGTGAAATTTCTCCAGATTACCTCAGCAAATTAACTGCTAGAATGCCAAAGGTCTGCAATGCTGGAATTGCTGCAAAGGGAGCATTCTTTAGCAAAGTTTGAAGGAGAAAATTATTATTATTTCAAATAAAAATCTTATTTTTCAAACCTTGTTAATGTCTGGACTAGATTTTAAGTTCATTTTGCAACTCATTTGATTAATAAAAGTATGAGTTTTCATGGAAAACACAAAATTGTCTGTGTGACCCTAAACTTTTGAACGGTAGTGTACAGGTCCTTCTCAAAAAATTAGCATATAGTGTTAAATTTCATTATTTACCATAATGTAATGATTACAATTAAACTTTCATATCTTATAGATTCATTATCCACCAACTGAAATTTGTCAGGTCTTTTATTGTTTTAATACTGATGATTTTGGCATACAACTCCTGATAACCCAAAAAACCTGTCTCAATAAATTAGCATATTTCACCCATCCAATCAAATAAAAGTGTTTTTTAATAACAAACAAAAAAAACATCAAATAATAATGTTCAGTTATGCACTCAATACTTGGTCGGGAATCCTTTGGCAGAAATGACTGCTTCAATGCGGCGTGGCATGGAGGCAATCAGCCTGTGACACTGCTGAGATGTTATGGAGGCCCAGGATGCTTCAATAGCGGCCTTAAGCTCATCCAGAGTGTTGGGTCTTGCGTCTCTCAACTTTCTCTTCACAATATCCCACAGATTCTCTATGGGGTTCAGGTCAGGAGAGTTGGCAGGCCAATTGAGCACAGTAATACCATGGTCAGTAAACCATTTACCAGTGGTTTTGGCACTGTGAGCAGGTGCCAGGTCTTGCTGAAAAATGAAATCTTCATCTCCATAAAGCATTTCAGCCAATGGAAGCATGAAGTGCTCCAAAATCTCCTGATAGCTAGCTGCATTGACCCTGCCCTTGATGAAACACAGTGGACCAACACCAGCAGCTGACATGGCACCCCACACCATCACTAACTGTGGGTACTTGACACTGGACTTCAGGCATTTTGGCATTTCCTTCTCCCCAGTCTTCCTCCAGACTCTGGCACCTTGATTTCCGAATGACATGCAAAATTTGCTTTCATCAGAAAAAAGTACTTGGGACCACTTAGCAACAGTCCAGTGCTGCTTCTCTGTAGCCCATTTCCTGCACACGCCTGTGCACGGTGGCTCTGGATGTTTCCACACCAGACTCAGTCCACTGCTTCCTCAGGTTCCCCAAGGTCTGGAATCGGTCCTTCTCCACAATCTTCCTCAGGGTCCGGTCTCCTCTTCTCGTTGTACAGCGTTTTCTGCCACATTGTTTCCTTCCAACAGACTTACCATTGAGGTGCCTTGATACAGCACTCTGGGAACAGCCTATTTGTTGAGAAATTTCTTTCTGGGTCTTACCCTCTTGCTTGAGGGTGTCAATGATAGCCTTCTTGACATCTGTCAGGTCGCTAGTCTTACCCATGATGGGGGTTTTGAGTAATGAACCAGGCAGGGAGTTTATAAAAGCCTCAGGTATCTTTTGCATGTGTTTAGAGTTAATTAGTTGATTCAGAAGATTAGGGTAATAGGTCGTTTAGAGAACCTTTTCTTGATATGCTAATTTATTGAGACAGGTTTTTTGGGTTATCAGGAGTTGTATGCCAAAATCATCAGTATTTAAACAATAAAAGACCTGACAAATTTCAGTTGGTGGATAATGAATCTATAATATATGAAAGTTTAATTGTAATCATTACATTATTGTAAATAATGAAATTTAACACTATATGCTAATTTTTTGAGAAGGACCTGTATATGGTTTAAAACAAGAAGCTAAAGGTACCGTCACACTTAGCGACGCTGCAGCGATACCGACAACGATCCGGATCGCTGCAGCGTCGCTGTTTGGTCGCTGGAGAGCTGTCACACAGACAGCTCTCCAGCGACCAACGATCCCGAGGTCCCCGGTAACCAGGGTAAACATCGGGTAACTAAGCGCAGGGCCGCGCTTAGTAACCCGATGTTTACCCTGGTTACCAGCGTAAAAAAACAAACAGTACATACTTACATTCAGCTGTCTGTCCCTTGCCGTCTGGTTCCTGCACTGACTGCTGGCAGTAAAGTGAAAGTGAAAGCACAGCACAGCGGTGAGTCACACAGCGGTGACTCACCGCTGTGGCTGTGCTCTGCTTTCACTTTACGGCCAGCAGTCAGTGCAGGAACCAGACGGCAAGGGACAGACAGCTGAATGTAAGTATGTACTGTTTGTTTTTTTACGCTGGTAACCAGGGTAAACATCGGGTTACTAAGCGCGGCCCTGCGCTTAGTTACCCGATGTTTACCCTGGTTACCAGTGAAGACATCGCTGAATCGGTGTCACACACGCCGATTCAGCGATGTCTACGGGGAGTCCAGCGACAAAATAAAGTTCTGGACTTTCTTCCCCGACCAGCGATCTCCCAGCAGGGGCCTGATCGCTGCTGCCTGTCACACTGGACGATATCGCTAGCGAGGACGCTGCAACGTCACGGATCGCTAGCGATATCGTCTAGTGTGACAGTACCTTAAAGCATGGAATGATAAAATCACAGAAGTACTCATAAATGAACATTTTCAAAGAAGCAAAGCGGATCCTTGTCTATATACAAAGAGACTGTCAGACAGATGGATCTATGTGCTGATATATGTGGACCATATATTAGTTTGTTTTGAAACTTTGGATCAACACTTTGAGATCAAAGATCTGGGAAATGTGAAACAGTACCTAGGAATGCAGATAGAAAGGGAAGAAGACAGAAGTGTCCTTCTTAATCAAAATCACAAGATTCAAGACATAATCGAAACATTTGGATTGAAAGATGCAAAACCAGTAAAGTCTCAAATGGAAACCAACTATCCAAAGGAAATAAATAGTGAACAGAGCAGAATCTGTTACCGAATAATGAACAATACAGAAAGGCAATGGGAAAATTATCATATCTTGCGACTGTTACAAGGCCAAACATTGCAGCAGCAGTGGGAATTTTGAGCAGGAAGGTGTCAAAGCCAAACAAAATGGATTGGAATGCAGTGAAGAGGGTAAGATGTTATTTGAAAGGGCCTAGCAGCGTTAAACTGAAACTACCTGCAAGTGAGAAATGCATTTTAACCGGATACGTTGATGCAGACTGGGCTGGAGATTCAATTGACAGGAAATCTACCACTTGGCTATCTTTTCTTGTTCTCACGCAATGACCTATATTTACCTTCATTCGCTGTGAGGCGCCCTCTGCTGGTTGTCCTCATATGAACTCGAGCCTGGGAGCTTTCTAGGAAAGTTCCCACGCTCGAGGGACAACCAGCAGAGGGCGCCTCACCGCAAATGAAGGTAAATATAGGTCATTGACCTACTTTACCTTAATTCCCTGGGGTTTTGCAGCCACGAGCACCGCTGCATTAGCAGAGCTCCTGGCTGTAAAAATATTTTAACCCCTTCAGATGGATTTACATCGTGAGACGTTACAGATCTTCGGAAGGTATGTATATTGTTGGTTTACTATTTTTTCTTTGTCACAGAGCGAGGGTCTTCAGATGGATTGAGCGTAGAATAAAATATTACAACAACCTTTGTGTTTATTTCATTAAAACACTTTAATAATGTGTTTTTTTTAACCCTTTACTACTATTGGATTAATAATGGATAGGTGTCATAATTGACGCCTCTCCATTATTAATCTGGCTTAATGTCACCTTACAATAGCAAGGTGGCATTAACCCTTCATTACCCCATATCCCACCGCTACACGGGAATGGGAAGAGGGTGGCCAAGTGCCAGAATAGGTGCATCTTCCAGATGTGCCTTTTCTGGGGTGGCTGGGGGCAGATGTTTTTAGCCAGGGGAGGGGGGCAATAGCCATGGACCCTCTCCAGGCTATTAATATCTGCCCTCAGTCACTGGCTTTACTACTCTGGCGGAGAAAATTGCGCGGGAGCCCACACCAATTTCTTCCGCCATTTCACCCTTTAATTTAATAGCTAGAACAGCCAAATTTTGCATATACACACTACTAACATTAGTAGTGTGGAATATGCAAAAAAATGGGGATATGAGATGGTTTACTGTATGTAAACCATGTCTCATATCATGTCGGGTTTAAAAAGGAGATAGCAAAATCCGGCAATTGAATTATCTCGCACTGTATGAAATATTAATATATATACATATATGTGTCTACTGGCATACATATATATATATATATATATATATATATATATATAAATATATATATATATATATATATATATATATATATATATATATATATACACACAGTATATATGTTTTTATGGGGTTTTTTTACACATGGATCCCTTGTATAGCCGTATGTTGGTTTTGCAAGCCTGCGAGAAAAACACGCAGTACGGATCCCATACGGAGGATGCCAAAATGCGCAAAATACGCTGACGCACCCTGCCTACGGAGGAGCTACGGACTACTATTTTGGGGACTTTTCTGCGTATTACGGCCGTAATATATGGACCGTATTGTCTTACGCCGAGTGTGACGCCGGCCTTAGACTGTACAGCGCCCACAGCAGCAGCGGTGCGGTCTAACACTAAGCTGCAGCAGTGAGGAAATGGTGGCGATGGGGAAATGGCTGTTTCTTATAGGGCAAGGACATGTGACATACACAGCCAATGACACATGCCCTTGCTTGTGTGCATCACATGCACATTGGTGTGTGTGTGTGCACTGCTGATAGGCTGAGAGACTGCACCCCCCACTGTAAATGCGGGAAAGAAAAAAAATGGGAGATCTGCGTTATTTCAGCACAGATCTATCCCCCCACCCACCCACTATACACTGAAACAGTCTATTAACATTGATAAACAGTTTTAATGTGAAAATCAAGTTAAGCTTTTGGTGATCAAACAGAAACTCGAACAGTCGAATTTTAAGCAAATTGTTCGAGTTCGTCGAACGACTCGAACACCGCCCAAAACAGCTCGAATTTGAAATTGGCGACCATTGGGAATGGGAAGAGAGTGGTCAAGTGCCAGAATAGGCGCATCTTCCAGATGTGCCTTTTCGGGGGTGGCTGGGGGCAGATGTTTTTAGCCAGGGGGGGCCAATAACCATGGACCCTCTCCAGGCTATTAATATCTGCCCTCAGTCACTGGCTTTACCACTCTGGCGGAGAAAATTGCGCGGGAGCCCACGCCAATTTTTTCCGCGATTTAACCCTTAAATTTAATAGAGCGCCCAAATTTTGCACATACACACTACTAACATTAGTAGTGAGGAATATGCAAAAAAAAAAGTGGATATGATATGGTTTACTGTATGTAAACCATGTCTCATATCATGTCGGGTTTGTGAAGGAGAGAGGAAAAGCCGGCAATTGAATTACCGACTTTTAAGCTATCTAGCGCTGCATTAAATATATATATATATACATATATATATATATACACATATATATATATATATATATATATATATATATATATATATATACACATCTCCCTGACATATATATATGTATATATCTATTCTATGTGTATATATCTACTCTAACCTGTCAGTGTGATTTTACTGTACACTGCGCTGAATTACCGGCTTTTCAAAGGACACCCGTGCGTAAAAATCGGACAGCAATACGGATGTCATACGGATGTTGCGATTAAAAAAAAAAAAAAAACGCATGACACTCGCATACGTTACATCTGTTTTTTTGGTCCGTAAGTCGGACCGTTTTTTTTTTTTCTCAAGTGGAAAAGAGGCCTAAAACACACTTACAAAAAAAAAGTTATTTACTGAATCGCCATATCTTTTTTTATTTTTACTCTGAACAAACCTTGGGGGGGACTTGTTTTCTGCAGGGTGAGTTGACGTTTTTATTTGTTTTCTTTCAGGCAACAACTTATTTCGATTGCTTTTTTTTTTTCTATTACTGGGCAGCACAAACACCAGAAATTCATTTTTTTTCATGCCATTTACTGTGCAGGAAAAGTGAGCAGATAACTTTATTCCCCGGGTCATTATGATTGAAGTGAAACCACGTTTATATAGGACTTTCTTCTTTTGCACAATAAAAAAACTTTTTTATTTTTTTTTTAACAAATAATTTGTTTTTCCATCATTATACTTTGATAGCAGTTGCTTTTTTATTTTTTTTTTCGACTTAGCTATGTTAAGGGCTTGTTTTTTAAGGGCTTGTTTTTTTGTAGGACACAGACATTGTGTTGATACCATTCTTTGTATGTCATTTTTTTTATTTGACTTTATTTTATTGTTTTGTGTGTGAGCATGACAAAAAAGCTATATTTTTGACATTTTTCTTACATTGTTCAAAAGGATTAATATGAAAGTTTAATGCTATGCTCACATGTTGTGTTTTTGCTGCAAGCAGTTATGAAGCTGCTTACAAAAAGCAGGCTTGGCTGCATTTTTCTCAGGATCCCAAAGTTCAGCTTGGCTTCCACCATGGAAGCATGAATGCAGGTCACAATGCAAGACATATATGAAATCCTAAAAGCATTTTTAGAAAAAAGGGCAATTTAATGAAAATATTTATATGCCTGAAAAAATGACTTTTGAAAAAAAAAAAAAAAAAAAATCATACGAGTTCATGAAAAAATACACGTTTACAAATGTAACAGTGGGACAGGTGAATTGGTTGGGACGTTTACACAAACAAATATCCATATCTGAGGAGTTTTGTGGATCTCTCTTGCGCTGCTGATTAATGAAAACGTTAATTGAAAGGTATTTTTAAAATGTTTGGTTTTTATTCAACACGTTTCAAAGTGACAGGAACTTCTTCAGGAAACAACCACATACCAGCTATTTGTGCTTTTCTTCCTAGTGTTTTATCTAAGACATTGAGTTTGTAGGACACTGTTTACTTTCACACTTTTTGCATTCGGCGAGAACATCAAAACGACGCACGGGGCCGCATCCGCATACAATGCATGCCCCTGCATACACAATGTCAAATATAGGTATGCAAGATACATGTGGATCTTAACCCCTTCCCGACCTTTGACGCATACGCTGCGTCATGAAAGTCGGTGCCATTCCGACCCATGACGCAGCGTATGCGTCATGGCGGAATCGCGTTCCTGCAGGCCGAGTGAAAGGGTTAACTGTAATTTCACCCGGCGTGCAGGGACAGGAGGAGTTGTACTTTAGCCCAGGGGGGGGTGGCTTCACCCCCCCGTGGCTATGATCGCTCTGATTGGCTGTTGAAAGTGAAACTGCCAATCAGAGCGATTTGTAATATTTCACCTAAAAAAACTGGTGAAATATTACAATCCAGCCATGGCCGATGCTGCAATATCATCGGCCATGGCTGGAAACACTAATGTGCCCCCTCCCACCCCACCGATCGCCCCCCCAGCCCTCCGATCTGTGGTCCGCTCCCCTCCGTCCTGTGCTCAGCTCCCCCGTCCTCCTGTCCGCTCCCCCCATGCTCCAATCCCACCCCCCGTGCTCCAATCCCACCCCCCTGCACCTCGATCCACCCCGCCGTGTTACGATCCCGTTACGATAGGGTTAGGGTTGGGTTGGAATTAGGGTTAGGGTTAGGGGTGTGTTGGGGTTAGGGTTGTGATTAGGGTTACGGCTACAGTTGGGATTAGGGTTAGGGATGTGTTGGGGTTAGTGTTGGAGTTAGAATTGAGGGGTGTCCACTGTTTAGGCACATCAGGGGGTCTCCAAACGCAACATGGCGCCACCATTGATTCCAGCCAATCTTGTATTCAAAAAGTCAAATGGTGCTCCCTTACTTCCGAGCCCCGACGTGTGCCCAAACAGTGGTTTACCCCCACATATGAGGTACCAGCATACTCAGGACAAACTGCGCAACAATTACTGGGGTCCAATTTCTCCTGTTACCCTTGAGAAAATAAAAAATTGCTTGCTAAAACATCATTTTTGAGGAAAGAAAAATGATTTTTTATTTTCACGGCTCTGCGTTGTAAACGTCTGTGAAGCATTTGGGGGTTCAAAGTGCTCACCACATATCTAGATAAGTTCCTTTCGGGGTCTAGTTTCCAAAATAGGGTCACTTGTGGGGGGTTTCTACTGTTTAGCCACATCAGGGGCTCTGCAAACGCAACGTGACGCCCGTCGAGCATTCCATCAAAGTCTGCATTTCAAAACGTCACTACTTCAGTTCCGAGCCCCGGCATGTGCCCAAACAGTAGTCTACCCCCACATATGGGGTATCACCGTACTCAGGAGAAACTGGACAACAAATATTGGGGTCAAATTTCTCCTGTTACCCTTGGGAAAATTTAAAAATTCTGGGCTAAAAAATTATTTTTGAGGAAAGAAAACGTATTTATTATTTTCACAGCTCTGTGTTATAAACTTCTGTGAAGCACTTGAGGGTTCAAAGTGCTCACCACACGTCTAGATTAGTTCCTTTGGGGGTCTAGTTTCCAAAATGGGGTCATTTGTGGGGGATCTCCAATGTTTAGGCACACAGGGGCTCTCCAAACGCGACATGGTGTCCGCTAATGATTGGAACTAATTTTCCATTTAAAAAGCCAAATGGCGTGCCTTCCCTTCTGAGCCCTGCCGTGCGCCCAAACAGTGGTTTACCCCCACATATGGGGTATCTGCGTACTCAGAACAAACTGGACAACAACATTTGGGTTCCAATTTCTCCTATTACCGTTGGCAAAATAGGAAATTCCAGGCTAAAAAATCATTTTTGAGGAAAGGAAAATTATTTTTTATTTTCATGGCTCTGCGTTATAAACTTCTGTGAAGCACCTGGGGGTTTAAAGTGCTCACTAGGCATCTAGATAAGTTCCTTGGGGGGTCCAGTTTCCAAAATGGGGTCACTTGTGGGGGAGCTCCAATGTTTAGGCACACAGGGTCTCTCCAAACGCGACATGGTGTCCGCTAACGATGGAGATAATTTTTAATTCAAAAAGTCAAATGGCGCTCCTTCCCTCCCGAGCCTTACCATGTGCCCAAACAGTGGTTTACCCCCACATGTGAGGTATCGGTGTACTCAGGAGAAATTGCCCAACAAATTTTAGGATCCATTTTATCCTGTTGCCCATGTGAAAATGAAAAAATTGAGGCTAAAATAATTTTTTTGTGAAAAAAAAAGTACTTTCTCATTTTTACGGATCAATTTGTGAAGCACCTGGGGGTTTAAAGTGCTCACTAGGCATCTAGATAAGGTCCTTGGGGGGGGTCT